>NC_140341.1:13761667-14961667 GCF_963514085.1 Chelon labrosus
CATGACAGTACTGGACGTGTAGATGGTTAGAAAGTTTATGGAGGAAACTTTATGGCCTCCTTTTTGTGGGGAACAACGGCTCACATCACATTATTACTGGCGCAGGAAATGGTTCGCATTTGTCGATTCTGATAGATTTGCAGGTCATTTAAGTGTCTTTCAGCTCAGTGTTTTGGTTTTAGAGACTTGCATTTAGGAGTGTACACACAGGAAGTGACTTGAGATGACAAAATAAACTGAATGCAACAGTGAGAGCAAAAGTGACCAATGGAGCAATTCAAATACATCACGAATATAAGCTAGTTTATGAAGGAACCATGGGACACTGCAGCGTTCTCAGTTTTGGCCTGGGTTGTTTCTAAAGGAACAGATAAGGAACGAAGAGAGTGTGAGACTTGGCTGGCGGGAAAAAAAATGCAGTATGTATGTACGTATAAGATAAATGGGAAGATCAATGGATTATCTGGAGCTTCTGTGACTAATCAGACGTCGAATGAATCCAGCCACCAACGGGTGACGTCCGCGGAGGAAACCGCGGCTCCGAAAGTGCGAGATTAAACTTCACGAGGGAAGATGAAAAGAAGCCTGATGAATATTGGCAGCACATTCTTTGGTGCCGATTGTGAAACGCGGAGGAGGCGGGAGTGCGCTGATAGGAAGAAATGTTCCGACGTGACAATGATCCCCATCACGCTGCAGCAATCAAAGCAAACGTCTCTCTGCAGATTTGTGGAGACTGGTATCTCCCATACCCAAATCTGAAATGAAAAGTAAAGGTGAATATTAATATTAAGAAAAGTTAAAGAATGGAATCTCACTGATGAAGGGCGGGTGTTGTTTTGAGTTTGACCTTTCCAGTTTTCTTTAATTACACATGACACTTTGAATTTTGTGAAATCAGTTTTGCTGTTTGTGGCATTTGTGGACTCTTGTCTTGTCTAAATTGCGTTTGCCCTCATAGTCTGTGTATGCCTCCACAGTGAATGAGAGTTTTATGTTTCCTTCTTCGTATCTCTGTAATCTGTAATAGTTTATAGTGACTTTCTGCTCCTTTTACTGACTTCAGCGTCTTATTACTTCCTACTGAGCTAAATACAATGGAACTTTTTCCACATTTGGACTGCGTTCTGGTCTGTTTAGTTTGGAGGGGAGCTGCTCCTTCTTGACGCAATGAGAAAATGAAACCGTGTTCAGAATCAACAGGTCATCCAAAGCGCCACAAATCACTGCCAGTGCGAGACTGCCGAGTGAAAAAGCTGTCGGTGCGTTTGGAAATCACGTATGACGCACGTCCAGCCCGGTTCATCGCAGGCTTTCAATGCTTCCTTTGCTCACTGAGAATAATTGCAGAATTAGAGGTTAATTATTTGCCTCTGGCTGGAGGCCTCGAATGCACCAATCAAGGAAGGGTGAGTTTTAAGTTGCTAAAAGAGACCTTTAAAATCAACAAAAGTTTTAATGTTTATATCCGTAGCAGAGGAGGGGTGACGGGTTGCTCTCATACCCTTAAATGTCCTGCTGAACACCTTATACAATAAGCCTTTTCAAAGATTTATTCCAGTGTGTCTGAATTTGGAAGCTCGGATTTCTTAAGGGGTCACTTGAGGAGTCATGAGATGATTATGTTTATGTATTTTTAGTAGTTTTGCTTTTTTTAAATGATCAAACGACACAGTTTTAGTAAAATAAAATGATAGCGAGGGTTGTGTGCCATAAGCATTTTGTTTTATAACATGATATGAATGTCAGGTCTGTCTTATATATATATATATACATGTATATATATGTATGATAATTATATTTAGCTCTAATAGCCTCTGTTGAACAATAACAAAGTGCATGTAGAAGCACTCGTACACTTCACTAATTCTTTCAGGTATCTTTGGTGGGTCTTTTGCAGCACCCTGTGTCCCAGGGATCCAACGAGTCCTAATAACAGCAGCTTAATAGTAATTGTTTTTCCCTTTCTCTTTTTTTTTTCACTCCTAGCAGAGTTTACTTGCAAACGTTGCAGAGGAAAAAAAAAAACAGAAACCGAAAGAGGCACGATTTTGTAACTGGAAATTTTCTGGTTTCTGTTTGTGTTCGGAGTTGCATTTGTGCAGGGCTTTGGTAAACAGTCGGTGTGTCGCACTGTGTCAGTGACTGAGCTAACGCGTAAAACTGTAAAACTGTCCACTTGTGAAACAGTTCCTTTGTAAATGTTGTCCCTCAGCCCTAAGTCCATTCTCTCATCACAATGAACAATGACCTGTGCGCAGAAAAGGCAGTCTTGGACCATTTATCCGGTTGTCTCCCAGCCATGCTGCAACACTGTATGTTGCCCCCAGAGGCAACATTATCATCGGACGACAGCGGACAGGTTCCCAGACTGATAGTGACTTTAAACAGACTTCAGTCCAGTCTTTGAGACTGCCACTTTAGTGTATTATATCTTAAATAAATAATTAAAAAAAGAAAAAGTGTTCTTCCCTGGGCTTGCTTGTTATGTGCTGGGGTGTTTCTTGGCCGGGAGCTGTTGCCAGGCAACTGAGAATCCAGGAAGTGAGAAAACGTCTTGAAACCCTTGAATTGGAGTTTAGACACTTCAGGTTTTGTATGGGGGTAAAGAAATCATATCCACCATGTTAATTTGTGTGCTTTAGAGATAAAGGTAGGCAGATTATGTTTCCTTTTTTTTTGTGCTAAGCTAACTGGCAGTTGGCCAATACATAAGTACAAATATGAGAGTGCTAACAAATTTATAAAATACTCAATTAAAAACCAAATATAGTGAACGACACAGCCATCCTTCCAGTTCTTGCAAATTCTCAGTGCTTGAAATGAACCAAATGTCCTGTCATTATAACGCTCGCTGAGAATCTGAGTTAAGCGTAATTGTCTAAAGACAAAAATAGGCTGCAGTGGTCACAAAACCTCCGTGGGTCAGATTCTGTGAGAACAAGAAATTGCCATTGCACTGTCTCTTGTTAGTTTGTGGAAATTACTATTGTCACATTTTGCATCAAGCAAAAATAGCAGAGAGAGCTATTTACGGAGCGCTATCACAGAGTGGGCAAAAATATCTTAAAATAACCGCCGACCTTTACACAGGCTTCTCCATATCTGGAAAACGCCACGTTCGGTTTTCTCCTCGCTTCAACATGGCTGCAGCGCCTTTTTATCTCCGTATTTTCCGTCGCGGTCTTTCTTGCCTCCCCCCCCCCCTCGTCTGGTCGTCGACACGCGGTTCACAAAACCGCCGAGCCTGACCCTTGTGCAGGCTGACCACTTTACGAGCTCACATAGCCGCTGCTCAAACAATGTTCAAACACGACTCGGTCAGAACCACAGACTGAATGGTTTGAAGAGAAACGACTCAGACTGTGAGCACCTGCTCTCAGACTGTTCCCCACATTGTTTCATTGAGTTCACTTATAATTACATACACAAATTATACAAAAATAAGTCGTCCAGTACTCTAGTTTTACTTATAACCTGCAAAACTAATGGCGTTCCTGAGCTTCCTCAGCTTCATTTTCTTTAATCTGAATTGTGTTTGTCATCCTGAAGCGGTCACAATTGTCAGATGTTAGTCTTTAGCTCAAGTTAGCCTTTAGCTCAAACACAGAGGTGATAGCCTGACAGTCATTTACTCTACATTTACATGGACACTAGTGTTCCACTAATGATCAGAATAAAAATGTCTCATGTAAACAAAATCAAGAGTGCTGGTGTAAACCTAGCAATTGCAAAACATTAGCACCTAACAACCATGTAAACTGGTTAGAATAAAAAAAAAAATAATAAAAATCTTTCTGTGTATGGATCATCAGGTAACGCCATGAGTTTCTCTGTGGGAGAGAAACATGGCGGTAGCAAAATAACAAGCTTGAGAGAATAAGCAGAGCCAGAATCAATGTGGGCAGCGCCACTGAAGATGCGGGTCTGTCTCGGTCTGTCACGGAGAGAATTCATTATTGTGAATTAGAGAAAAAAAAAAAAACGATTTCTTCTTCTTCTCTTATATTTCCGACAATATGAACGCTCTACGGTGGGAAGAGGAACTCTGGGCATGTCATATTCTGATATGTTTGGGTCGATGTAAATGCATATGTCTTATCCAGTCAATCAGAATTGTTTCAGTCAATTGTTGTCTTAATGTCAGTGGGATACAGTTGCGTATGTGCTGCTATTTACTTACGCTACATTTATTTTACATATTCAAGATGCGGCTAGGATGTTTTTTTTTTTTCCCAAATGTGACAAAACACATCAGCTCCAAGTTGAAATATCGTGCAGTTACTAGAAAAACAGCACTGTCTGCTTTCTGTTCAGAGCGTATGAAATGAGACGAGGGACGCTGAGATCCACAGGAAGGACGTAATCGATGTGCTTGTCAACTCTCGGCTGACAGTAACACACACTGAGGTGTGAATGACATGTCTCTGTCGAAGTGGCACAAATCGAGCCCCAGCGTTTTCTGAGCCAGTGCACAGCTACTGGCAGTGACGGAGGACTCTCGTCATCAGGCCGTTGCCTGCGGTGGACTCTGGCCTCTTGTCCCTCCGAGCCACTGCTAGTGTCAGTGACAGCTCTGCTGGTGGAGCCCATCACGCCTCCTGACTATTATCCAACCCAGTGAAGACAAGTCAGTGGGTCAAAGCACCTGCTACCACGACCTCTCTCCTAGAAAGTTTCACTTGCGTCAGTGATGCAAATGGCTCAAACTCTGAGCTATTATCATTGCAGTTCCTCTCAGGGAAATCAATAGGGTTGAAAATAGCACAGTTGAGTGTGTAGTGATGAGGAGCACACCCTGTCCAGTGAGCCAATCCGGCAGCATCTGTATAGTCTGCGTAGTGAACAATAAACCATGTGTTCTGTACTCCCCACAGGTTTGTTTGTTCTGTGTAAAAAGCGTTAAAAGCTGTGAACCAAATCCAACAAGGAGATCAAAGCCGCAGAGTAAACAAATTCCGAGAGATGAAAATCATAAAGAAAAGAAGAAATGTGCTCCACATGGAGTCTCTGACGTTCTTCCTGTTCTGCACTAGATGCACTATAAAGTTACCAGTACCGCTGAGCGCGGTTCTGTTTAGTTCCTGATAATTATGCCCCGAGGAAGCAATGAATGAGAGAACTGTTTGAGAAGAGGTCTTTAAGAGTTGACAGAAGCTTTTTTATGAAATATCTCAGAGGAACGATTAAATTTCAAGCTATTAATCATGAAGAAGGACACAATTGGAAGAAAAAAAGCAAACATTTCCTCTTTTTGTTAGAAGAATCATGCACAGAGATTTGGAACACACACAGAGAACACCTTTATATTATATGTATACACAAAAACTCTGTAAAACTGTTGATGGACAGGTCGCCTTGAAGAGCAGTGCTGTCAATTATTACTGTTTGTGGTGAGACTTCTTAAAAAAACATTTGAGAAAGGCAACTGGACTCATCCGAGTAGCTTCTTCACGTCAAGCCAATGCAAGTAGAGCTCCCCCTGGTGTCTGGCTGGCTGTATTATAGATCATAAGCTCCGCCCCCTCGATGTTAGTGGGTGGGACTTGGGCCGAACTAAAACACTAAAATAATATATTGTTTTTCAAGGATGGTTTCTGTCATTTTAGTTAGTTATTGTAACATTGATGCATGTTCGAGTGTCAGTTTTAAGTTTTAAGTTTCGTTTTAGTTAGTTATTTGATGCTATAGAAACAGGGTGTGACTACCAGTTGCCATGCCAACCGCCGTAAAGCGGACTGTGAGAGTTGTGAAATAAATAAATAAATAAATAAGTACAGTGTTTAATCCAACATTTCCTTGTAACTAGTGGAGGTAGAGCAGAGCGTAGTAGTAATTAAAAACAAAAACGCGAGTGAGTCTGGATGTAGTGTGGTCGGGTTATCGATAACGCGGCTCCGCGTGGCTCCACTCTCGGACCGTACTGCGCAGACTCTGGCTTCAAAGTCACACAAGATGGCGCTGCCCGTATCCCCGGGAAAATAGAGTCAGTTTGGCCAGTGCAAGGAAGTGGAGACACGTTGTCCATATATATACAGTCTATGTTGTAGCCTATCAGAAACTTGCTTGACTCGTTTCTGTTAACGACCAGGAACTGGCACGACTGGTGTCCATTAACGGATAGATACTTACCTGTCTCTATTCAGAGAAGATTAATCCAGCCTAACCTAGCTGACTTCCTTTACTCTTCTTTCAAAACCATATGTCTTCTCTGGCTAAGATTTGGACGTTGTTGTCTTCAAAGGAGTGTCCTTTGTCCTGTCCTTCAGGTGTAGGTGGGTCGCTGAATCATTTCCTGATGAGCTGGCTCTCCTGCGTTGGTACATGCATTTGTGGATGGGTTGCTTTGTTCTCGATGAGTGGCGAAACGTCTTCTCATAACACTCCACAAGTCCAGTTGCCTTTCAGAATTGTTTTTTTTGGATATACCATGATCTGGATGACTGAGAACCGACACAGACTCAGTCAACGGGGGTTTCTTGTTTGTGAAACGTTTTCCTAAGTCTGTTTAGAAATGTAAACGCCATTGTATATACATCATGCGACTCATTTATTAGTCCATCGGATTGATCCAGACTGAACTAGGCCAACGACTACTGAATGAATTAGCATTAAATTTATAGAAGACATTCATCATCCCCAGAGGATAAATCCTAATGGGAACGATGATCCACACAGGGCATCCAATCCACAAATACTTTGATATACACTTGCACAACTAATGACATACCTACCATCAGGTGCACTTGTGTCTTTGTGTTTTGTCCCGCGTGTTTGATATGATGTAACAATACCAGATTTGACTACTCGGCACAAATTGCCTAACAGCTCTGCATTCAAACAGTTTTCGCAAGAAAATTCCATGTGTGGTATTCACGACTTTGTGAGTGAACATTTTGGTATTCCCAACAACCTCATACTTTCATTATGCCTTTGCATTTCCTACATGAAGTTTTTAGCCTTGTCGTGTCATATGCTAGCTCATATGATATACTGCTATGTTTACTTATTGAAATGTGGTACTTTAATATTTGGTCAGTGTTGGCCACCGTTATTTTTATTTGGCTTCTCATTTTTACTATTAGTCTGCGGGAGGCTGTTTGTTAAGGTTAAGCTCAGGTTTTCTCCCAGTAATTCTCCCTTTTGGAGACACCATTTTTTTGTTGTTGTGTGTTTATGTATATGTGTCAGGTAGGGAGGTGTCAGCCTTGTAAACTTCCATGTGAAGGCAAGCAGATGTTCCCGACGGCTTCATACAGCCTCACAGAGAAGTCACAACACTGTAAATGTAATTTTTGATCCAAATATGTACTGAAACTGTTTCTGAAATCTGAAAATTAAGTTTAGTTTTTAAAACAATCATTCTTTTTCCAGTCAGCCATGTCTGATATTTGACCCTCATTTACCCTCGTTTCTCTTCTTGCTGTTCTCCTGTGTGATCACAACTGGCACATACACAGACCCACTGTTGTCATCTTGATCTTGTTATCACGTTCACAATCTCGTACATCTTGAACAGTCAAAAACAGTTTCTTTTTGCGCTTTAGTGCTTTACGTGTGAGTAGTGTTCGTGTGTAATCGAGCCTGTCGAAGGTCAAAACTGTCTTGGAGCAACTCTGACTCCCACTCAGGTGACTTTCCTCTGAAGAACACTCAGTTTGTGCTCAGGAGCAAAGGAGAGCAGGGGATCCGGCGGTTGGTTCCTGGTAGGAAATGCCTCTTTAGCCGACAGGAACACGGCACAATAGAGAACATTGTTGAGGAATCACAGGGTTTTTATTAACAACTGTGAAGAGGGAGCAGGACACAGCAGCGAGGACGAGAGCACGCCCCGGTTTTAACTTTCTCATTTTGCGTCATCCCTCCGTCAAAACATATAAATCACGAACGTGTCATCTAATGAAACAAGGGAGACCCCTGCCCCCTGCCATCTCTCATCTCCTCCCCGCTCCACGCTTTGATCAGAGCGTTCCCCAGTAGTTACGCAACAAAACAGATGAAAGGAAGAAAATCGTTTAATTTTAACAGGGGCGGACGTGGCTGTAATGTATGGAGATTAACACGCAGAGAGTGTATGTGTGTGAGTTAGGGGGAGAGAAAGGAGTCGACTGAATGGAGGGCAGAGCAGCTGTTTGCTCTGATTTTCTCTTGTGCGTCACACTCAGGCCCCCTCAGGGGCAGCGCAGCAGTTTGAAACTAACCTTTGCACTTTATTGGGAGGGATACAGTTTACAGTTGTGCTGGTTGCCAAAATGTGTTTATTGTTTCCCATATATTTTTGGGAGTGAGTGACTGTCGTATACCCACGTCTCTATTTCTGCTCAGCGTATTCTCTTAGCCCCTGATCCCTGAAGAGTTGGAGAAACAGAATGACTGCAATGCAAAAAACATAGGTTACCAGGCTATTTTAGCATATTGCACATCTTTCAGTGAGTTAATATGTTTAAATGTTTAAATAAATATAACATACATCCTGTTTGTAGCTTTACAGCCATGGACTGTAAAGCATTTATAGTTACACAGCGCTATAATTAGTAATAGTTCAGTATATCTGGAGTGTAATTGATAGAAGTTTGAAATTTGACATTATAATCAGTAATGCTCTGTTACTTGTGGCTGTTAGTAACACTGGTTTGATAGTTTGAAAGCATGCCTTTGTTCAGTAAGCCCTACAGATTCAGTCAGTAACAGATCTGGATCAACCTCTGAGTCAATGGTTAAGGGACGCTCGGAAGGATTTTTAAATGGAATAGTTTGTGGTTGCAACATGGGAAGTTGTGTACACAATATGCTCGGTGCTTAAGTGGTAACATCGGTCAACACAGCTGCTAGGCGACTGCTGGCATCAAGAACCCACCGAGGCTTCACGGAGCGGTTTAGCAGCTAATAACTGCGTAGCTTAATATGGGGAATGCGAGGTTAAAATGAAAAGATGAGTTTTGTTTTATATCAGACCTGTTATAAACTTACGAACGAAATTTCACAGTGTCAGAAAATGATCAGCAAACATGTCACAACTTGGAACTTACTGAAAATGTCCAGGTTTTGTGGACATAAATACAACAGCCACGTCGCTAGGTCGGAGAGATTCTGGGAAAAAAATCTAAATTCATTGAGCCTTCAGTGCCTCTGATGTTTACGGCGAGTGAGAGAGCTCAACGCGCTGCAGCCGGAGAAAACGCATGCAAATAGACAGAGCACAGGCAAAGCAAGAAAACGTCCTCATCGGTTTGAGGACACGTGCGATGCAAATACTCACAACATCAGCAAACACACAGAGACACGCAGAGCTGCAAAAGGCGCCAAGGACAACAGAAATGTTTCCAGGGGGCCCCCAAAAAACCATGAACCTGGCTGTGACCCCCCTGTTATTCACAGTTTTACAAATTTTGCCGTTGCTGACCTTTGCTACAAGGATGGAAAACAAGTTTTTTGTCTCTTTTTAACATTCTGATCACATAATTCCTTATAAGCCTTTTGCTTTTTATCAGCTTCAAATAATCTCACGACATACAAAACTCATTTGCAGACTGGTCATTAATAGTATTTAATACGCCTTTTCATCACATTTTGAGATATCACTGCCGGTGTTGTGAGAATTTGCATTGCACGCGTTGTCGAGCCGATGAGGACGTCGTCTTAATTTGCCTTTCTTTTTTTCCATTTGCATGTGTTTTCTTAACCTGCGGTGCGTCTGGCTCTCTGGGCCGCAGCTGATGTTATTTAACCTGTTTCACACAGAAAACCGCAACTCCTCCGGACGAAACGCAACTAATCCGTGTTTTACACCCATTTTAGTCACGACACTGACGCGCCGGCTGAACGTGTCAAGCTTGACCACATTCTCAAGAGGCGGGTTGGGTTCTCAATACAGCACTGACGTAGTGGTAAGCTTAAATACGGGAACCACCTGGGTTGATCATAGATGGAGGGTGTGTGAACCCGTTTGTTGGTATGTAACACACAATGGAGTAATTTAATGGAATTATTATTATTAGTGACATAATTTGTACTGACTAATAATTAACTGATGACATTTTCAAGTAACTGCCTTAATGCTTATCCTATTTTTTATCAAGTTTATTTTTTAAAAATAGATCTTAAAAGCTACAAGAAACTTGAATTGGAGAGAGAGAGGCAACTTCAGATTTTACCCTTGCAGTGAAAGTAGGAGAGAACACTGAGGATATGTGTTGTTATTTCTTTCCAAAAATGATTTGCTTTTATTGCAGCTCCTTTGTAAACGAGAAGGAGGGCACGGCCAAGCCCACGCAAACCGGCGCTGTTACTCTTCTTGAGGTTTAACACACATCCATCCAGAGCCAGCCACACCGGAATCTGGAACTGTAAAAATAATGGGTGGGTACATTTGCGGCGGTTTCTGCTCGCTTCTGGACTAATAGTGCAAGGAGTGCACACGGTGTCCACGGAAAGAAGGAAAAAAAAAAACATTTCTGGGGCGGAGAAGCACAAGTGCACCGGCACGCAGACCCACACACACACACACACAAGCACACAGGGCCAGTCGTGCCTCTGAGAAGAGTTTGATGCTGATGTGCAGTGAAAGGCAGAGGTGGTGCATTAGATGGAGTGTAGAGCTGCTGTGAGTCAGACTGTGCTGCCGTGTCAGCTCGTCCAGACAGACGCTGCTCTCCAGGCTGTGTGTAGGTGTCTCTCAGGGGACAGGCAGGATTTTCTGTTACGAAACCCGGAGTTTAGGTCAGTAGCTGCTGCAGCTTTTCAATAGTTCATGACATGCAAGGGGGCCGGTGTTGCCATCCTCTTTATGGACCAGTTTAGACTTTCGGGTAACAGAGAGAGCTCTTAAATTGAGGGTCACAGTGCTTCAGAATAAAATGTTTTTAAATCAGACGTCCATTAAGAGATTATCTCCAACTGGTGTGATTTTATGCATTAGTCTGTTTCAACTTTGGATTCATGTTTTCCATTTCTCAGTTGCAGGCAATCCTGCAGCCTGATGGGCGGTTCAGACTCCTGCGTTGAGCTGACGCAGAAGCTACGGTGACAGCGTCATGTTGTTTGCAAATCTCTGCAGAATGTTTGGTGCTGCAGTGATCTTGTAGAAATAAATGCAATCATGGTTTACCAACAGGGGAACTATTGCATGTTCAGAATAGACTATTGACCTACATTGCACAGTGCCCCTTAACTTAATTACTGCTCACTTATTGCGTTTGACTGCAGAGATGTAGTTATGTTGCAATTTCCATGAAACCCGACCTGATATCAAAGCTTCAACCACGATCCGTCAAAATGCAATCCTTACATGAAGTTCTCGAGGGATAATCAGTAGTAAGTTTGCCGAATGATTTAATTACCAAGCTGCTTAAGGTATCCAGGTTTTGTCCATTTTTGACCTGAAGGCTTCTACTCGCCCTAAGGCCTTAAAGATTAGCGTGAAGAGAGGACCAGCTGAGGTGGTATTGGCATCCGTTGAGGGGCACAGTGCACGGCTAGCTGGAAGGAGACCCCAGCGTTGACCCAGAATTTGCTGGAGGGATTATATATACACCAGTCTGGGATGCAAAAGGAAGAGCTGGAATGCGCTGCCGGGGAGAATGACGCCTGGAATTCCTTGCTTATGCCACCGCGGCCCGACCTCGTATGAGTGGAAGAGAATTGATGAATGGATGTATGGACTTCTACTCTAAAACTCTATTAGTGCGAATGATTTTCATCGATTTTTTTTTTTTCCGGGTCAAGAGGACAGAATTATTGGATTTCTCATGGGAAAGGGAAAGTAACTTCTAACACACTATTACTCTAAAATACAGGGCCACCATCGATAGATGTATAGTGTAAGGAAGGGAGGATGGAAAAATTGATGCAGTGTTGAGTCCCGCAGAAGTGTTTCTTATTCGTTTTGACACTTAAAGCTTCTTTGTAAAGGAAGTAGACCTTGTAACAAAGTAGTATTAGTGTAAAAGCTGATGGTAAGAAAGTATTCACCAGACCAGTGAAAGAAATTGGAAATCCAAATAATAAACTGAAGATGAAGGATCAGACGCTAGCCACCAGAGAAGGTGCAACTCTCCCTCCTTATTGCTGGAGCTGCTGACCTGCAACATGCTGACATTTGGAGATGCAGCGCCGTCAGTCATGGCTCCGGTGGCTCCTGAAAATTTCCCCACGTAACCTCATTCTGTGTCACTTGCCATCCGGTGACCTCGCGTACCGCAGGCTTACGTAACTGCAGCAGTCTCCGTTTTCACAAACCCCGGAGTCTATAAGCACGGCGTAGTGTGTGAGTGAGACCGCTGTGCAGCATGTGTCGGCTCTCGCACGGAGCCGCTATTAAACACGGGCTTCAGTCGGTTTGTGCAGTAGCAGCTAAGTGGCAGATTGCGCTGTGTGTGTGTGTGTGTTTGATTTCACGACGCAAATGTTAAATATCGGTGAGAAAAATTAAAAACACAAACGGCCGCGTGAAGCGTGTGCGCTCGGATGTACGAGTGTGTGTTTACGGCAAATGATTGCAGAGGCGCTTATTGTCAGTCTGACTCAGGAGCTCTTCTGTATTTGGGAGCCTCCGTCCTCTCGTCTGTTTTTTTTCCGTCTCCTACGTCAATGCCTCCAGACTGTCACTGAGTGAAAGGGTTTTCCCGCTCGATGCCCCCTGAGAGCCGTAGCCAGCCTATTTTACAGGCCGATGGGTTTTCGTCCAGGCTAGAGAGAGAAACTTCGGTGGAAATTGTGTGTAAACTTCCTGACTAATCTGCCAGCTTCCTCGTCTCCTTTGTCAGGGCCTCCCCATTTTTCCAGGTGTTTGTCCAGTGAAGTAGTATTTGTAATGTTTTCCACTGAGAGAAATAGCAAAGTGGACATAAGATTGTGACGTCAACAGGATATGCCTTCACTTCCTCTGAACAGAGTGCTTGTTCCTGTCATTTGACCAGAGGTCACGCAATAACTTTGAGCAGCAGAGATGGGAAATAACTGAGCAGCTTGGAAGTGTGGGCTTTGTGAACTGGTGGACGCTCAGCCAAGCGCAGGGTTTACACAGTGTCAGGCAATCAGCCCGAGAGGATCTGAGTACGTGACACAGAACATACAGCGGTGGACGAAGGAGAAAGGGGGGAAAAAAAGAGCGGAGGAGAAGAAAAAAAAAGTCGAGCGAGAGGCGCAAATCTGTCAGCGGAGATTGTTAATTACCTTGACAAATTCAACAGAGCCTCATGACTGCTGGGCTGGAACAAGATATTGCTTCTTGTCTTGTAACAATCAGCTCTACTAATGCCAACCCTTGCCCCCATACTCAACCCACTTCCCTGCCCTCCGTCTGGTTGTGCAAACACACATGACCCATTTAGAAAAGCTCATGCACGCACAAACACACACGGCGAGGGAGCGACACAGAGAGCGAGAGAGATCTCTGAAATCTTGTATAACCAACAGTTCAGAGGAATGAAAGGCAGGCCTGTAAACATCTTGCAGACTGTTGGCTTTGTTGCGGAGCTGGAGTAGCTGACGTCAGTGCAGGCTGATGACTTCATGTGCCCGCTGCAGCCCGGGGAGGTGATAGACAGACAGACAGAGAAAGGTGACACGGAAAAATAAATAAGCTGCGTCCACACAAGGCAGAGACGAGGAGACGGTCAACGAGAGGAGAGGGGCGGGGGGGGGAGGCGGCAAAAGACCTGCAGAAAATAACTGCAGGTTGCGTGCACGTTCTCTTAAACTGGAGCATGGAAATGCACTTTGTTGCGTTATTAATGTTGTTAGAGTTGCTAGACGTACTGGAAAGCAACGCTGCATCGTGGCTCAGCTGCAGCCGTTTGCTTCTCAAAGACATAAACCCAGTCATGTGAAGTACGAGGATGACGCTGCACTCCTGTGTGTAAGTTCAGCAGAATTCCCCCTTGTGAGGCATTAAACCCAAAGAACCTGAAACTTTTAGTCCCAGGAACATTTTCTTCTGTCTGTCGGTTGTCTGTGTTTCCACTGCGGTCTAAAGAACCGCAAAGATTAGACAAATTAGTCTACTGACGTACACATCTGTTTTAATGTGCCTGTTTTCGCCCTGTTTTGCATTCGGCAACCTGCTCCCCCTCCAGCCCAGTACCTTGTGGTAATGCGCCAATAAGCATGAAGGAGACTGAAGCTGTGCTGCTGTTGATCAGGATTTACTGCTCGACAAATGGGGCCATTCATCGCTGGAAAAGAGACGAACAGCAACAGTAAATCAGATTCAAAGTGGCCAGAATGCGTAAGAAAAAGTGTTTTATGAGCTTCTGACTATGAGATAAAAAGCTGTGAGTACTCAAGCATTTTTTCGAATGTTAGAAATGTTTGCAAGCCCCCACCCCTGAAATACCAAACTACTTATTGGGGTTCACAATCATTTCTCCAGAGCTTAATTTATATTCACAACGGCAATGCCAACATGAAGATGTTTAACAGGTGTGGTGTTTGCTGTGTTAACCAAATTCGGTTAGCCTTTTAGCATGCTAACATTAGCTAATAAGCATTAAACGTGGTGGTAGGAAAAAACTGAGGGGGTCATCAAAGTCGTTTCGTTGGTTGGGAACCATGGGTGCAACATTTCCAAGCAATCCTTCCGAGATGAGGATTTCAAAAAGTTTTTAAGAGGTAACTGAGTCAAAAGTTTTATCGGGGCGATGGTTTTCTCTTGGAAACGTCTCAACTGCACGGCCTTTTCATGTCACAGTGAAGAACTCAGGGCGGCATGTGACAAATGTTGGCGATACCCATGACACACACTTGCAACATGTAGTCACGTAGCAACAAACAAGTCGTGCCGTCTCTGGTGTTACAAGTCAGGTGTAACGGGAGCCGAGGGCTCAGTGACGCACCCACCATCTGACTTCAAGCCCTCCAAGTTTCCACAGAGGCACGACTTCTGACACTCCCATGCCATGATACGACCACGTGGTGCAACGAGGCGCTGTGACTCTCCGCGATCACTCATTCTCTGTTCCTCCGCCGTTTCTCTCACGCATGTTAAAGTCCCTGCAGGGAAAGATGAAACACTGAAGTAGGATATTACACAAGAAGTGTCTTGATGAACAGCGCAGAAAGTCAGACACACAGGAGTGAATCACATGATACGGACACACGATGCAGTCACGTAAGACTGATTGGTTTATTTATGCTCTACCACTCTGGCCCACAGTGGAATATCTCAGCAACAATTGCCATGACGTCTAGAGCAATTAATTGTTCCCAGACAACGAGGCCTTTTAACTTCGATGATCCCTTGACTCCTCCTTTAGTGGCACCGTGACGTTGATATTTGTGGTTTGGATGAAGTGTTTTACACTTAAAGTTCTAATTGGCGCTACTTAGCATATATTAGCATGCTAACAACCAAAGACAGCCAAACCTAGATAATGAACATGGTAAATACACGAGGCAACATCTGGATTTGAAAAACTGAAGCCAACAAGGAAGTGCCAAAAGTGCAGTTCCTTTAGTGGCCACATGAGGCAGACTCCAAAAATGAGACAATCCCCTATAGAGCTCCAGGCGTCACATGACTGTTTTTTGTTGACACCGCCATATTGGCAGGAAAACTGAAAGGCGCCAGTGCTGATTTCAGGCCGCCACAGTTTACTGCGCACTTTAAACAGATAAAAAGTGACCAGTACATGGTAAAACTCGACAGATTATATATCACAGACCTCTGTCATGCCCCAGGTGTGCTTTTTTCAAGCATTGAAACAGCTAGGGCGGACAATGTTCCTGACCTGCAGTATCCGGATTATCCTTATCCTATTTTTCTGAGGAGGTTCATGACAGTACCGTAACTACAATAACAAGTAACTGTTCAATCCCGAATTTCTTTCTCATTGTGAGTAGTATTTGTGCTGAATGAGCAACACCCCTTTGTAATCCACGTTATAAACATTAGCCTAACTTGCCTTTATGAAAAGAAATCTGTTGGACATTGTGTTAAAAACATGCTAAATAAACAAGACATTACACTTGGAAGACGCTGGATTCTGTACCTGATATAAAGTGATCGCTACACAAGCGAAATCTGTTTCTTGAGGGATCCCACCGCTCCGTTTTCTCGTGCCTGCCTCTTGCGCGTTAATAATCCACATCTGCCGTCTTGCGGGATTTTTGGGAATCCTATAAAACAATTCCCCCTTTGCTTGTCCTCGACTATTCTGGCATCCTGGGGCACAACAGCTGTCGACCATTTTTGGATGTAACTGGTACAAGGACAAGTTAGTTAGTTGCTTGCAGTTGTCAACCGAGTAGTAATTAGCAAAGTGCGCTTTCCTGCCAGTATGGCGGTGTTGTGATTGTCGGTGCAGGGTGGCGTCAGCTACTGGAGCTCTATAGACCTCCATGTTAAAATCAACTTCACAGCAAAGATAAACAGGGTTACAGCCTGGTAGAAACAACAGTTCTGGTCTCTATTGCTAAATTTCTTCCTTCATGACAACTTTATGGAGATTCAATTTTACCTGTTTAAATTATATTAAAGCTCTAAAGTTATTCAGCATTCACACTAGCTACAAGTAACTTTTAATGAAAGGCAGTTGTGTGCTTGCGCACAAGCTTGCGTGATACACTCCAACCACTATGGGGCTGTGACACATCCTCCAATCATGGACATTTCATATTTAGACGGACCACGACACCCAACAAAGTCAACGAACACTTGAGCAACACTTGAATGGTGACACACAGACAATGTGGCTGGTTTGTGCTAAATGATGAAGTGAACGCCATCAAAGTGAATTGGTTTAATCCTGACTCTTAACTGACGGGTAACGTAGCGATTCTCCTCTACCATGTGGAGAGCGCTATTACCGAAGTTTGCCCAGGGCACTAAACAGGCTAGAACTGCCTCTGAGTGTGAGCATAGCGTAGAGGATAGATGCAAGATGGCGGCAGCCTGAGGCAGTCGAATTGAGCTTCAAAACTGCTCGGCAGGAAACAAATGGATAATGTAATGGAGGCTTTATCCACCTTTTTAGATGTATAGCATGTTAGCATGAGGACATCAGTGTTTAGCTCGAGAGCCGTTATCGTGGCTGAGGACTGTGGCAGCAGAGATACAGGCTTTGGCGACGCAGCTAATAAAAGTTGTGGGACTCGGTGTGAACTTAAATGTATAATGTGACGAGAAAGGTGAGGAGGCCATGATCAGAGAAGAGCTGAGTAATAGAGCGTGTCTTTGTGACTGGGACAGAGACTAATTCAGTTCACAGCTGCTGGTTGGACTCAGCGCGAGAGCGAGTATTGGAATGTAATGTCGGTAATGGAATGCTCACACAGACGCCAAAGCCTGCTGCCCAACATTAACGGAGCCCGACGTGCGTCATCACAGCTCTCACAGCTGACGGTGTTTCTGAGTGTGTGTGTAACCAAGTGTGTGTGTCTCTGTGTTTCTGTGCCTCCCTTTAATCTCTGTCTGTCTCTCTCTCTCTCTCTCTCTCTCTACTGTAGTGCCACACCAGTCTTGTGCTGATGCATGAGCCTCCGAATCAGTCCTGGGCGGCGTCGCCATAGTGACGAGAACAATGGCAGCGCTGCGCATTAACGTAATGCGCGCGGTTGAGTGCCGTGTGAGGGATTAGAGCTATGAATGGAGCATGAGATAGAGGAGGTAATTAGTCGTGTGGTGTTTTGGCTCCCCGGGCCTCATTAGAGACATAATAGCTGCTGGTTAATTTTAAACTTGAAGGGGTGATTCTGATGGTGATAACATCTCAACCAAATTCATTTGCTTTCTCTTATTTCAAAAGATGGAGAGAAGTCATTATTTTAGACATGTTAAGGAGCGGCATTGTGAGATGGTATGCACGGGCCGCCAGGAGAATTCCGACCAGATGAGTTTTTGGAGCTATTGTGTACTTTTAGGTCATGCTCAGAGTCTCTATAAGAGTGTCTTGAAAAAAAAGTCTCACAGAACGGTGGTTATTGCAGTAACAAGTGCTAGATCCCTGCAGCTTTTCCAAAAAACATTATTTTACACAAATTGTTACGAAGGTTTTTGAGTCTGAGTGAAAGTAAACATAGAAATTATTCAACTGAATCGGCCATTAGCTGCAACCTCTGGCATAATCACCCCTGAAGTCAGTTTATAAGGCTTCAGTTTAACGTTACAGTTCAGTTTAATTACGCTATTTGTTTTTCAATCGCCCCAATGTGCATGCACCGATCAGGCACAACATTATGACTACTGTCGGTAGATGTGAATAAGATTGACCATCTAGATTAACCATTAAGATTGTCCTAGACCAGACCAGACACCCCCACCCTGTAACAGTGACACTCCTTAATTGCAGCAGTCATCCCCAGCAGGATGCAGCCTGACACAGACACACACACAAAAACTGTTTAGGAACAGCTAAAAAAAAAAAACATGAAGAACAGCATAAGGTGTTGACCTGGCCTCCAAATTCACTAGATCCCAAACTGATCAAATGTTTGTGGGATGCACTGGAACAGGCTTGATCCACAGAGAGTCCACACAAGGCAGAGACGCCTCCCCTCAACCCATAGGACCCAAAGAAAGACCCCCACCAACAACATTCTGTTACCAGACACCACAGGACACCCTCAGAAGGTCCATGTCCATTCTCTGATGAGTCACATCTGTTTTGGAGGCACAAGGGAGACCCACAACAAATATTAGGAAGGTGGTCATAATGTTATGCCTGATCAGTGTTCATTCCAACACTGTCATTATTGGAGATGCATGTATAGTATCGCCACCGAGGTCACATGCCGCCTTCGAATGAAGTCATGTTCACTGTGCTCATATGATCGGCGCCGTGGAAATTTGTAATTAAGTTCACAACTTGGTTTGCGGACGATTTCAGAAATGGCAGGGGTGGGTGCTCAGTTGACATATTGTAATTTAGTCCTATAAAAACTTCTTTTTAAATATAATTTGTCTGAGGAATGTGCTGACGTGTGACGAGTAGTCACCAGCGGCTGTCTGGCAGCTGCGTCCTTGTGACTTATGGCTGATTGTTTTTGCCTATGTGACTTCCCATGTTGTAACACTGAGTTCATGAGTTGAAGGCAGCTGTATGTTCCTGGAAAATGTTGGAGCCCTAACTGCCACATAGAAGAACTATTATTCAGTCATCACCACAATGACAGTCATGGAAACAGATCACACTGTAGGAAGACAAGGGTTCCAGAAGAATGTTTAGTAACGTGTAAATGCAAGTTTTCACCCTAAGTGTGCTTCTCATTTGCTTCTGCAGCCCAGCCGTAGATGCTTTGTTCCAGCTCCAACACCACGGTGCTGATTAGTAACATCTGTTGGCTAATTCCAAGTATGGGTGAACGTAAAGGTCAGGCTGAACCTGTGCCTCCTCCTCAGATGACACACTCGAGCTCTGCAGAAACCAAAACTGCCTTTGAGCAACCCTCATCCATCGCTGCAGTGAAGTAACAAAGTTATTTCAGCGGGCACTCTCGCCAGAAAACTCGAGTTGTGACATCTTCCACGTGGCGGACGACGAAGCTCTCTACGAAATGAAATTCCCGTGGAAAGCTGTGTGACAAACAACTCGTCCGAATCATTAACGAAAACAAACAGGACGGTTCTTTCCTGGCCTTTGTTATTTACTTCCTGCCGTGGTCCCATTAGCGCTAGTTGAGTCAGTTTTATTTATACAGCCTGGAATAGCAGATTTGTCTCGGAGGGCTGTGCAGTGTCAACAACATTGAACCGCGTCTATAATTAAAATGGGTTCGAGGGAGCGCTCCATTTAAAAGAGAATGAGCTCGTAAGCCTGCTGCTGCGCTTGACGAGGATCGCTAAAACTTTAAAGAGCGACATTAAAGTGCATTTGGAAAACAGTGAGGGTCGACCATAACAGTAAAGTCGCAGCCAGATGGTAAAACAGTGGCCTGAAACTGGATGTGAAACTGAATAGAGTCTGATCAAAGCGTGAGTCTGCAGCATTAATTCAGAGAAGATCTCTATGGTGGCATAAACGTCTTTATGAACTAAAATCCACCTCGTCGCTGCTGAAAACTCATCCCGTCCCTGCTGCTGCTTTTGCAAGACAGATGCGTGAACTCTCTGACGGAGCAGCAGACTCAGTCCCGACGTGCACTTCCGAACCTTGTTTATTTACTTTGCTCCGAGCTTCCACAAGTTCCACAGATCCCCTGGTATTCATGCCTGTCCTACCAGAGAGGCTGATTATTGGGAGTGACGCATGTGTACAGTTTCTCACTCACGTACACATAATTAGGAGGGCGCTAATCTCGCAGCGCGGGGGGAAGGATCCAAAAAAGCCTCAGTGGCTTCCCGGGAACATTTCTGAGGCCGTTTTATCTGCTCCACATCACATTCAGGGCTTCTTCTTGTTTACTGTAAGCGCGGCGCTTCGTGGTTTCCTACATGCAACCGTTCTCGTGGATTATGATACAATGCCGCTGACCTTAAGAGGCTGAATTTCCTCTTTGTCATCAGTCATAAACTTCCTCTCTTGGTCTGTAACAGATCAGTGGGACAGGAAGTTATTTTTCACATTAGCACAGTTGCTCTTTTCTATTTCTTTTTTTTTACATAATCCTCTGTCTCTTCTGCTTTTGCCCGCACACAGAGATTCCTGGCGACCTCTCTGCTCAATGCACTTTTGTCTTCTGATAACTGAGTTACTTATTCAAGGCTCTGAATGTTTTATGAGGAGCTGTCTGTGTGAGGAGCCTCGGAGTCTGAGCGCTGAGCGGTAGGTGAGATAGGAGGGGTTCCCCAAGTGCTTTCCCAAATGTTCAAATTAACTCCCGGTGGAATGGTTTTTCTTACAGCTCCGTGGCGAAAGTGCAAAAATTCAAATACGACACACGGTGTGAATTGTTCTTTAAAAAAATGCAACAAACAGTTGAGACGTCTCACTCCTCTGTGCCGAAGGCCCTGATTGTTGTCAAAAAATGATTGAAAACACAGCAGCGAGCCAGCAGCGGTTACTTTGCAGGCCGGGGGGGACGGTATTTCATTCTTGCGTCAGTCCCGCATACGCCACCCTGCAGTCATGAATACTCACTGGAGCAGGAAATGTATCTTCATCTGCAGCTGGAAATATTCCTGGACAAATGCACACTTTCTCCCGTCTGGGTAATTGTTGTTAAAACAACAATAGGATTAGGTAATTATCAAGCCTTTAAAATGAATAAATAAATATATAAAAACTGTTTTAAAAGGAGTTGTGTCTTCAAAAGGGTTTAATAAGCTTGGAGCCGAGTGCCACAGATGAACGGGGGAGATTTAAAGTGCTGAGGGACAGACTTGCTGGTTTTGGTAATTCATGGGATTTGTTGACTAAAGGAAAAAGAGTACAGACTAACCCCAACATGATAAAAACGTGTTAATTTGCAGATTCAGATTTTACGCCACGCGTTTTACAACCATTTCTTACGATACTGTTAAATTACTCTAGACGGTAATGCTTTATTTCAGCCCCATTTGGTACCATATAAACATTTAACAAATGGAGTGTAAGACAGTATAAAACTATGAGTGCTCCTGTGACAGCCATCATGCACAGTGGTTGTATAAAGACATATAGTAAAACACATCTCTAACAATAACATAAAAAAAAATACATTAAATCCAGACGTCTTCATGTGGTTGCATGCAACTGCATTAAAATGTGTTTTAAGCTACGTTGTAAATGTTAATATGTTTCTAAAGGACTTTTAAATGTTTTAAAGAAGCACATGTTGATAATACTTTAGATTCATTCATTACATGTCTGAGTCTCTTTTCTCTGCACCTCCTGCCCGTGCATGCAGACAATCACATGTGACAGTGGGAGTCCACGGACAACTTGCACGACTCGAGTTTAGTGTTTCAGTGAACTGTGTGACCCAGACAGAACCATCCCCAGCCATGAGCTCAGTTTACATGGACAGACACACAACAATGTATCTGCTACTGATATCTATACTGAATAGTCAAGTGGCAGAAACTGACGTGGCCACTGCAGTGGTGCAAGTGAAAGCACGCCTTTCACAATGCATACTGATTACCAGAATTCCTCTTTAGAGGAAATGAAGTTAATATAACTAAGTTCAGGAACAAGCTTCATGTCGTTCTATTTCTACTCTCTGTTACGCCACCAAACCCTCCCCATCCCTCTCGTTTCTTTGCTTCCTCTTCCCCATTGCGTTACAGGAACCAGAAGGACAAGGTTTTCTGACACCTCCCCCCACCCTTAACATCGCTCCCTGTCTGAAGACATTCAGCCTCTCTCATTCCATCTCTATGAATCTTTTCATCCCGCCATCTTCCTCCTTTAGGTCCCGTCAACTAATCAAGTCTATTGCATCAGTTAAGGCGTTGTCTTTGTTGCTGAACTGGTCATAGTGGAGCTCCGCAAGGCTCAAATCTGGGTTCACTGATTTTTACATGTTGCTGTACTGATAACATTAAGATCAGACGGTAATGGTTTAACAGAGCAAATAGGCACTTGCAGAAATAAGACATATTGGCTGTCCAGTTGCGGTATGAAGAACGGAAGAAGCTACTCGGATGAAACCTCTTCTCAAAAAAAAACATACTCTACAAGTCCAGTTGCTTTTTTTTTAAGCGCTACTTTTTTCAATATGAAGGTACATACACAGAAACCGTTTTGAACCTGTTCTGAATGCTGCTGAGTCTCTCATCTCTCTCTACTTTTTTTAAATTGCTTTGTAAACACCTGCAGTGTGACGTCCTAGTGAGCTAAATGTAAACGAGGCATTTGCATTCTGCATATAAACACTGCAACTAAAACCGTTTCAACACAGCACCTGAGAGTACCTGAGTTCCTGTTATTGAGCGACTGACGTCAAGACCGTGTCTATGAAACATTCAGAGATTTACATTGCAGATTTTTTTTTCTCTCGCTCATCCTGTGGTGAGGATGACTTTTGCGCATGAAAAGGGTCTGTGAACTTCGCATGTCATGCATGAAACATGCAGCAGATGGTCACAACCTCTGTGCTTTTGAGAGCATGTTGCAAACGGCTTGTTGGCTAATACATGGTTACGTGTGAGACAGGCAGCCGCTGCTGACTGATACGTTTGCGGCAGCTGGACATCGTTCCTTTTAAGCTGAGACCTCACGAACAGCTCCCTGACGGCCGCATGCCAAATGTCAGGCCATATGTCACGCATGTAAATGTGTGCCGAGTGTATGTTCGAGGCGGCCCCTCACACCGTCAATCTGTGTCGCGAAGCGAGCAGCAAATCAACACCTTTCAGTCTGCTGAAATTTAAATAGAGTTGCCTCATTTTCTTGCCGTCTTATCTGACTGGAAATAATGAGCAAGCAGGGAGGGTGGAGGAGTGCAGCAGAGTTCACTTGGCTCGGGCCTGAGTTTGGCTTCTCGTTTGTCTGTTACGTCACTTGACTCCCACATTGCCTTTCCTGTCACACGTCAGGCACCTGTCTGTTCTTGGATTTATGAATAACCGGCCAGCAGGAGGGTCATCAGGGTTTGATGCATCATCAGCATCACTCTGAATTAGCACAGGGTGCTTGTGCATCACCAGCGTGCCTAATCATCACTTAGGGGAAAAGCATGAAGCGTTGTGGAGGGCCGGCGAAATAGTGGACGTCTGTGTTGTGTGATTTTGCATCAACTGTTTTCAATGTCACTGTTCAGGTCTGTTCCGTAATATGAGTATTAAAGATGTACAGAGATCAGGCATAACATTATGACCACCTTCCTAATATTGCGTAGGTCTCCCTTGTGCCTCCAAAACAGTTGTGGCTCATCAGAGAATGGACATGGGTCTTCTGAGGGTGTCCTGTGGTGTCTGGTAACAGAATATTGTTAGTGGGGGCCTTTGGGTCCTATGAGTTGAAGGGAGGGGCCTCTGTGGATCAGACTTGTTCCACTGCATCCCACAGATACTTGATCAGTTTGGGATCTAGTGAATGTGGAGGTCAGGTCAACACCTTGTGCTGCTTTTCATGTTTTCTGAGTTGTTCCTAAACCGATTTTGTGACTAGGTGGGTGGCACGTGTCTAAGTGACATAAGTAACACGAATGCAAGGTCCAAAAGTTTCCCAGCAGAGCATTAAATTGTCACAAGATGGTCAATGTAATTTACTTCTCCTGTCAGTGGTCATAATGTTGTGCCTGATCTGTGTATATCGACTCAGTGTGTATTTCTCATAGTATAAGATTAAACAAATGTACATACAGTTAAATAATAGTTTATGTTCAGATGCGGTTCAGGGGCGATAATCGTCCTGATGGAGTGAAGAAAGAAAGAAGTGTTTTCTGAGTCTCCGTGTGTTGAACCTGAGCACAAACCCCGCTTCCCGCTATCAAAAACATCCAACCACCGACTGTTTAGGAAGTGAACTTTATT
Source organism: Chelon labrosus (assembly GCF_963514085.1). NCBI lineage: Eukaryota > Metazoa > Chordata > Actinopteri > Mugiliformes > Mugilidae > Chelon > Chelon labrosus. Next base: position 13,786,002 of record NC_140341.1, read on the forward strand.
TAAATAAATAGCCACATAAATAAACAATCTCTCTTGCGGAGCTAACATTTTCTCTCCTTCTCTACCTCTTTCTGTTTTCTTCCATCCACACACACACTCTCTCTCTCACACACACACACACACACAGGCATGCGCACACACAAAGACGTGTTCATGTTTACAGTCAAGTAACAAATCGGAAAAAAAACAAAAAAAAAAAACATGAAATACTTCTTGTTATCCAAAGTTTATCAAAAGGGTCATCTCAGAGATTTTGCATCAAGAGTCTTAGTGTTAATAATTTTATGATTTCTTTTTTTATATATACACCATGAGAAACAAACCCAAAAAAAAAAAAAAAATCAATAATAAGAAATATGAATAAAGTGCAAACCTTGCTACGGTTTAAACAGCAAGTTCGAAGGTCAAAGAAAGCATCGGAGGGGCGTCTGAGCGAGCGAGCGAGCGAGCGGCGGGTAATGGAGCCGCCCGTCGCTCGTTTCGGATCGGGAGTTTGTTCAGATAAAGGCACAAGTGATGGTAGCGAGTGCAATCAACCAAAAAAAAAACTGTTGGGCAGAAAAATATCAACACCTTCCCAAGTAAGATCCAGGTTTGGAAAAAATAAACACTGCTCCCCTACAAGATGTTTCACAGATATGATAGAACTAACTAACACTATTACACATCTCTTGTAGCTTTGTAATACGTCATCTGAACTGATCAGCTCGCTGCAGGTCACGTCTACCTATATCTACCCACTTTACGGGCAACAGAAGAAAGTTCAACTTCCTGCACAACATGGTATTGCTATCTTCTGACTTTTTATTTATTTATTTATTTTTTTGATCATTTTTTTCTTATTATTTTCTAGAAAAGTACAAAAAAATGAATACTACCATGGTCCTGATAGTAACAGCTAGAGATAATCAATAACAACACGCGTAGCATAAGGATTTTGGTGGCGGCGGGAGTTTTCCTCACAAAAGCTAAGGAGATCGTGTGAAAATGGCAGCTAGCCACCGCGCTACATCTTGAGACAGCATTCGAAAGTGAAACGTCAGTAGTGTGTCTTTGATAGATCACCAATCTCTTGCGCTGTTCGCACTTTGGTAAAACCCAAATTCCTCCTTACGGTTAAGAGAACTACGAGCGCGCCGGCAGGGAGGAAGAGCACGTTGGAGTTCCTCGAGGCTCTCTCCTCTAGGTCACTACAGCATCATGTTACCGGGTTACATAACGAGTACCTTTTCTAGTCAGCTAGCTAGCACAGCAAGGTCAAACACACTACAGGTGAGAAACAAACGAACCTCAGGCAAATATACACGTAATTTTGACCATGTCATGTGGCGCCTCATCTTTCCGTCTTATTCCCAAGTAAAATATTGCACTGTTCCCACTGTCTTTGTTCTGTCCATGTGAAAAAAAACAAAAAACAAAAATAAAGAACGGCTTTCCTCTGATATTCTGGTTGGTTTTTGCAGGTTTTTCCGAAGTTTCCAAATGGTTGCCTTGTTGCCTGAGGAGGTAGTAAAAGCATCTGACAAGGAGGTGCTCATCACATGAAGGGAATATGGACACGTATCCACACACGTAAGGTGCTACCAAGCTGACGGATGTACCTTTGTGCTTTGCTCAATCAGCGAGACACTGTCTTCATTCCGTTTTGGCTGACGAGGAGTCGCAGCAGTCTTTTTTGCAGCTTGAGGTAAAAGCAGCGTTTGCGTAGCTAAAAACAAAAAACAACTCACAGCTTCAGTACAGATCGACTCCTTCAGTGAACGTTTGTAAGCTTAGGGCACTATACTGCATGTTCATTGCACTGCTACAGAGAAATCAGTCTCTTCGGGAAGGCGAACAATGTCGGGTGGGGGGAAAGAAAGAGTTTTGGTCTTCTGTCCAGGCGAGTGAAAAAAAAAAAAATCACTGAGAACTTTTAACAATAATAATTAGGAAGAGGAAGAAGGAGCTTTCCTGTTTTCAAAGGAATCAAAACGTTAACTTAGACAGCATCAGTGAGAAATAAATGTTGGTTGACGCCAGCTCTCATTTCATTCAAGTCAAACGGAGAACTGGAGAAGAGTCTTTCAGTCATTATTGCTTCTCTGGCTGTTTGATACGGATTTAACGCCTCCTCCAGAGTTTGGTTATTGCTTAGTCTTTAGCTTATATGATTCAAAAACACGTGTCCGGACACATTCTCACATGTGTACCTCATGTTGTTACAGTCTTGCATCTGCTTTTTTGTTCTTCCTCACGTCTGCTCTCTTTTCTTCCGGGCTCGACGTCGAGTCACTTCTGACGTTTTTACTTCACCATCACGCAGCTACTGAGCTGCTGCTGCTGTCCAGACAGGCCCAGCTCCTGCATGTCAGGATTTGCGCGGGAGGCCGATCCGATGCCCCACACCGCCGGTTTGGGCAGGATGGTGAAGGGGCCTTGTGCTGCAGAGTGGAGCTGCTGCTGGAAGCCGGTGAAGGCGTGAGGGTGGGGTTGCTGGCTGATGTGCAGACGAGCCTCGAGGAGGTAGGCGGCAGAGGCCACGGGGGACAGAGTGGAGGAGTAGCAGGGCGAGGAGGAAGAGGTGCAGCCAGAGGAGGACGTCTCGAGGGGCTGCTGCCAGGGGCCGTGCTGCAGGCCCACCGCGGCTTGCTGAGGAGCCAGGGCGGTTTGGGTTGGGGTATCGAACAGGGGGGAGGACGCAAACACGGTAGTAGGTGGAGGAGAGGGTGACTGTTGGTGTGCCAGAAAGAGCAGGGGATTCTGGGTAGGGCCTGCCTGGGCGGCTTGGACCTGAGGCTGAGGTTGGTGCTGGATCTGGAGCATCCTGGAACACAGAGACAGAAGATCAGGCTCCACATCTATCTACATCTGTTCAAGACAACTGCACCCTCCCAAACCCGCTCTGAACACCAGCTGTTTGAGCTTCTTGCTGTTTCCTTGAAAGACCTAAAACCACACTCTAAGAATATTTGTATTCCCAGAAGCCCAAAAGGAGAACAATGTTTCTACTCTCTCTCACAAAACTTGTGATCTAATACGTCTAAAAACAGTGTGTCTTCAGTGTGTCTCACCTTTGCTGGTGCAGCACCTCCTCCAGCATGCTGCGGTGCTCGGAGAAGGCCGGACCCAGAGACCCTCTGCTGCCACGGTTGCAGGAGGTTGGTGGGACAGCCTGCCTCGTCAGACCCTTGATCTTATTTAATCCCAGGAGCCCTTTAGTGCGTGTGTTTTTCCTCAGCTGCTGGCGGAAAGCTTTGAGGCCTGCAGGAAGGCATGGGAACGAGTTACACAATGCTCCTTTGATCCTCTAATGTGACAGCAGATGTGAGAATAAAACGACGGGCGAGATAAGTGAGGAAGCGATTCCATGATCGTGTTCGCGTACCTTGTGTGAGGGAGGTGTCAGAGGCTCTGCGGCCCTCCTGGAAGCTGGCAGCGGGCAGGCTGCCCTGGGCCTGGGGCAGGAGGTGGGAGGAGAGAGCCAGTGGGGCTCCGGCAGGCAGCAAAGCTCCACCTTCAGCCCCTGAGGCCAGAAGTGTTGACATCTCGCCCACAGCAGCTTGCAAACTGGGGGCAGGACTGGATGAGGACTTCAGACAGCTGTCAGACGAGGCGCCATCAGAGGGACTGACCACTATACCTACAGGAACAGGACATGGTGTTAAATTCTGTCCAGCTGGCAGAATGAAGATTGATTGATGTGTGTTTTGTCAACATATCATACTAACATGGAGGGTTGCACTGGTGGAAACGAGCCGAAACTTCAGCCAGAGTGTGTCTGCGGGAGGTGGTGGTGGGAGGGAGCAGGGGCCCAAGAGTTTGTGTTGCCTCCTCCTCCTCCAGGTCCCTGGGTCGCACCTCTTCGCTGATGCTCGTCTCCAGCAGGCTGTTGGGTGAAATGGAGCGGTTCCAGAGCAATCTGTTCAGACTGGCCTCCACTGGAAACACCACCCGCTGAAAAGAGAAGGAGCAAGACGGTTAACCACTGAATGATAGCAGAGCAGGACGCAGTATTTACATTCAGTCTGTTAGTTAGAACAAGAAAAGCGCAGTTTACCTGGAACAATCCGCCTTGGTCGCACTCCACCTCCGAGTACACAGGAGGAGTGTTTTTGGCTGGGATTGAAAACGCCGTCGTTCTAAAACTGTCGGTGGACTCCATGATCACCTAGAAGCAGGCAGAAAGCACCGGGTATTTTAGACTTCAGGTGGAGGACTCGATCAGGACTAGTTTGAGCTTGCAGCAGTCGGAGTGCTGACCTCTGGGCCGGTGGAGTCGGAGGTGCTCCTGGGTCTCTGGGTCCAGGTTCCACACTGGCGGCTCAGCTGCTGCGTGCGATGCTCTCTCACTCTCTCCAGCAGCAGGTAGTAAATAGCGGAGAAGTGATTGTAGCTGCTGCTCTGCAGAGACTGCGGAGAAGAGCGGTGGATTAGTGAGTTTGCCGCTTTGTTTACTTTCTCTGCCTTGTAATGACAGATTACATCCATCTCTGCAACTTTTATCTGTTCAGTCACCTCGATAGTCCTCTGGCGGTCGATCCCCAGGGTGTTCATGATGCCCAGCACGGGCTCGCTGTAGTCGCCCAGGTTGGAGTTGTACTCCGTGAGGGAATGGCTGAGGGTCTGGTGGGCGGCCGTTGGGTCAGCCAGCATCCAGCGGTGTTGCTTGATCTGGGCCACGCTGATCCTCTTGGCCGGGTCCACCACAAGCATCTTACGGATCAGATTTTCACAGTCTGCAGGACACAAACAACTAATTAGTCTCTGACTGTGTGAAAGTTACACTGAATTAGTAATGAGCGGTAACTGCTGGGACGGATCGTCGGGGTAATGCACACCTTGCGACATGAAGAAGGGAATTCTGAATCGCCCCTCTGTGACTCTCTGTCTGAGTGCAGGAAGGCTGGGTCCATCAAAAGGCAGCGAGCCGCAGACGAGGACATAAAGCACGACACCGAGGCTCTGTGAAGAAAAGAGGACAATTTAACCACTGCTTTGCCTCACTATTTCAACAAACATGACTCAATTTCTTTGTTATGAGCTTACCCAAATGTCCAGCTGAGGACCCTCATACTCTTTCCCTTCAAACACCTCAGGGGCGGCGTAAGGTGGGCTGCCACACCATGTGGACAGAGGCTCCCCTGCGTTGTAGAAGTTTCCAAATCCGAAGTCTGCAGGACATAAAGAGGCATGCACAACAAGTTTGTTATTCAGACTTGTTTGTTTTACATTCCAGTGTGAGAAGCTTCAGGCGTTGCAATGCAAACTATTAACTGTCCACAGTGTCTTATGCAATTTGCGATCATGACGTTCAGAGACATCGGCGGGCCAGATCATTAACATAACATCTCTTGAACAAAAGATCAGTTGTCTCTGACTCCTCTGAGAGTGGAGCCATAAACTTTCTTCATGCAAGAACGTCTGTTTGTGTGCTAAATCCATTTCTTCTGGTTGACATTACTCTTGGTAAACGGGTGGATTATTCACATTTAATTAGCACACAGTCTGCACAGCAGTAATTTAACATGAATGGTTTAGCAGTCCCAAAGCAGCAAATACTTTCTTCGGGCCAAAAACAGGAAAATAACACAGAAACAGCAGCGAAGGAGCATCTAACGCTCATTGTACATCAGCTTCCTGCCATCAAAGCAGTAACCATGGTAACGGTAAATGGCAGACGTACCAGCCAGTTTGATATTCATGTTGGCGTCCAGCAACAGGTTCTCGGTTTTTAGGTCACGGTGAACGATGTGGTGTCGGTGGCAGTAGTCCACCGCCGTGAGAATCTGCCAGAACTTCTTTCGTGCCTCGTCTTCGCTCATACGTCCGTTTGAGGTCAGGTGGTCTGGAGGGAGGCGGGGAGGATATTTTAGTCAGCATGCGAGGCAGAAGCATTGTGGCGTTCACCGGTCAAGGCTGTCACAATCATCTGATTTAGCCTACATTCACAATTGCGAGCGAAGGGACTGAATGTGAACTCACCAAACATCTCTCCGTTCTTTGCATACTCTGTCACGATGTACAGCATGTCTTTGGTCTCCATGACCTAAGAGAAGGAAAAAACAACAACTGGGTCATTCACAGCTGGCGATGATGACTATATTTATGAGTAAAGTCTGTTCCACAACGTCTCAGTGCAGCCGTTCTGGTATGCATTTCTAGGAATGAGACATTTTCTAACCATCAAATTCCCCTTTTCATATTTCTCTGTGTCCGCGTTCCCTTCACAGAAAAAGCTGACACCCTGCCCTTCCATCAAATGCCCTCTTGCATAATCCTAACGTCAGCGACTTCCTGCAAGCATTTTTATCATGTCTTAAAAAAATGTTTACACACGTCACACAAGCCCAAAAGGAAGATGTGTAACATTCACACACGGGACCCAGCTGATCAGACGGCCCGGGAATGTTTTCTAGATACGAGTTGGATGCCGGATGCCGGTGTTGAATTTCAAACTTCCCCTATCTCCTTATTTCCAGGAAACTGACGGAAGACTTCACACGAGCCGTTCGCATGGTTCCCATCTTGTGTATGAAAAACAGAGTACGTGCAATAACTCCGGCGCACTTTATGGGAAGGGACAACACACTCTGTGGGACGGAAAGAAGCAGCTCCCAGCCCTTTGCTGGAGCTCCATTTCCCAGGAAAGCCCTCTGGGAAAAGAGCAGTTGAGCTGAAAGGTTCCACAACAAAGCCAAATTTATCAGATGACAAAGCCCTGTCTGGATAACGCCGCCGGCCGACTCTGAATTGAATGTCACCAAATTCCATTGACTGGTGAACCTTACTTCTTTTCAGCCACCAGGCTCCTTTCAGAAATGTGAGCGGGAGTGATTGAATACACACATGTCTCTAAGCGGGAAGTAGTCTTTATCTGTGAGATAGGGCAGCTCTCTGGGGCTCAGTCACCTTGAGGTGCAGCTGACGTCACGGCTGTGAAAAACAGGCTCGGCACGTCAAGGGCTCTCAGGCCATCCCAGAAGAAAGATTAACACTTTAACATCCGTATTCGCCACAAAGTAGATTTTTGAAGCTGCGAGTATAAAAAAAGATTTCAAAACAAATCAATGTGGGTTTGAACTATACTTACCGCCCCACCGGTGGCCAGCAGGGCAGTGTGCGACTGACAAGGTCGAATAGAGGCTGAGACAAACAGAGAGGGAGAGGCTTCATTGATCCTCGACTACAGAGGAAAAAAAAATGCATTTTTTTCCTCCCATGAGGCCGGCGAGAGAATGGAAGCAGCAGCTGATTTATCAGGCCAGAGGTCTCAAGAGCGCTCCCAAAAAACTGCGCAGACACTAAGAGGATGTAGCCGTGAGATCACAAGACCGTCTCATGCCACCGTGCTCCCCCCTTCGTACAGGAAGGAGACCAAGAGGTGCTGCAGCGGCGTGGGAGGGTTGCCTAGTACTATCGTCAATTACCGACCATCTGACTAGCATCACCTCAGAAAAGCCAAGGGGCGAGGAGAAATTAACACACGGGACGGAGACACATGCGCGCTGATGTCACCTCTAACACCTGGCGTCTGATCGTCTCTCTCTGCTTTCATGTCTAAATGAAACCGAGGTCATTGAGAATTAAACCAATTTAACTATTTTATAAATTCATTTTATCGCACCTCTAAATATTCCCTAACACAGAATTACCGCATCTACTCTAACATCCCCTGATTGGAAAAGCTTTTAAATACATGTCTTCATTCTCATTTGACTAATGAAGGAATAAAACATGATTTTTTTTTAATTTAATATTGACACATACTCATTATGTTAAAAAATAATACTAGGGCTGTGACAAACAGTAACTTTCATTTTCGATTCATAATCATTTCCATCTTGAAATTGCCCAATTTGCTCAACTACCGGTCCAACAGAAACATATTTAGTTTACGGCCACGTAATACGGGGCAAGAAGTTTAGATTATCACTGTGCATGAGGGGAAACATTGTTGGGGCTTCCCGGGAATAATGTCACGCTCTCATTTCTACAGCCCAGACATGATTTCACAGTAAGAGCTGCTCAGCTGCTTAAAATCGGATGTGAAGTAATCCATGCAAGGAGGGAAAAAAGTACATGACTAAACACAGGGACACAGAAAAAGACCACATTTTTTTTAAAAAAAAAAAAAGGAAAGGAAAGAAAGAAAGAAAAGGAAAAGGCGCTGTGTGTTTGTTTGCGTGGGTGTGTGTTTGTTTGTTTGCTGCCAGACGCGTGCCACAGCGCTTGGGAGGTCAGCTGAGTGGGAAAAAGCGGATTTTGTCTACTAAGACTTCGATTTGATTAGGAGTAAAGCAGCGCTTTGTGAGGAGGCCTTCACGTGACGCACAGACACATTGCACTTGGCTTTAACAGGTGCTAATTGGTCTTAACGTTCAGAGCTGTGGACGCGTCCTCAGCCAGCACTCTTCCCCGGCTGCTGTTTCCCCATATCACTCCACCATTATATAACTGGGAAAAAAAAATCTCCGAAACGCATTGTTCCTAGCGCTGACTGGTACCTATGAGTGTACTCACACTCTCACTCTCTCTTTCTGCAGCGCACACACACACACACACACACACAGAGGTCAAAAGGGATTGCACTAATGCTGGTGTGCTATACTTATGATTCAGTCTACTCCGAGTATCAGCTCAAAACCACAAGCTGGTATAAACCACTTTGATAACAAATGCCCATTATTTTTGCCACACACACACTCACACAATGACACTGCTGCATCTGCATATCTGTAATAATGACGCACAGCACTCTGCAATAAAACAATATTTGTCCCCGGCTTTGCAAATCTTTCCACACCAGAGCCTTTTTCTTCAATATTCATGCACGCATTCAGACGTGGAGCCAGCACAGACCACTCTGAGCGTTCAGCAACGGCGAGGATGTAACGCCGACTGAACAGCACAAATGCACGGCAAAAAGAAACACTGCAAGGTGGATTAAACAATAGTACACACCTGGTACAGTTTGATGATATGGGGGTGGTTCAGCAGCTTCATTATCTGCACTTCTCTGTAAATCTTCTCCAGGTTGGATGGATTGAGTCTGGTCTTATCAATGATCTTTATGGCCACCTGAGAAGAGAATTGACGTCAGAAAATTCTTTAGTCCAAAAAAAAATTTAAATAAATGAGGTGCATTGTCGAGTAATCGCAAATTAGGAGAAGAGCTGCTGACCTGCGTTTTGGTGACTTTGTGTTTGGCCAGCTTCACTACTGCAAAGTTTCCTTTCCCCAGAGTGCGGATGATCTCATAGAAGCCGACCTGCAGGGGCCTCCCCTGGGCAGGGGTGGACTGAGCCACCCGGCTGCTCTCTGTCATGATCACCATGTTGCACCAGGAGTTACGGCGTTGGGATGAATTAAGGCTAGTACCTGCAGAGGGTTGCATATTTAACATTACAGCATTCATTGCTGAGGGCGTATGATCTCTAAACACCATTAAATAAATAAATAAATATATATATATATATGATCAATGGGAGTAAGGTGCAGTCAAAAATTTCTTCGCAGTCCTGTTCTCAAATTAAATGTACAACAACTATTACATTTTTAAATGAGGTTTTAAAACTGATTGGTTTAAAAAGTTAATTCCAGTGAGAAAAGTAAAATAGAAAATGTAGGTGTTTTATTTTACGCTTGAATGAAAATAGTACAATAAAATATAAATAATAGAATAGAATAGAATAGAAAGCAAAAGGCTCTAATAGAACGGAACAGAAAGTAGAATACATGAGAACCCGGCTTCACTAAAACCGAATGAAACATTAGAAAATATTAAGCGGTGAAATTTGTGTTATCGGGCGTTTAGTCTTACCTTAAAAAGACATAAACCACCTTCTCTCGCAGTTCAGACAGCTCTCAAACAAAACGTAAACCATTCCACAACCAGAGCTCCGGGTCAACTGCGCAAATAAGGAGGAAAAACTGCGGGAAACACGCGCGGAGCAACTTTTTCCTCTCGTCTTCACTTTAGACAACAAGTCTTTTGGGCCCGGGACTGGGCTGCGGCCGATGTGTGCCTGTGAGCTCCGCCGGAATGCAGAGCGGAGGGCTTCGGCACTCACTGGGGGAACTCCTCCTCCTCCTCCTCCTCCTTTCTCCCTCCCTCCCTCCGCCACCATAACAAATTGATACCCACCTTATTAACGTCACACCCGCGTCAGAGCTCCGAGCTGGGTGCAAGGCAAGGCCGGACCCGAGCGCAAGGCACGGGTTGCCGGGCAACAGCGCGGCTCGGGCGCACGGTGACGCGAGTGCTGATGGAGGGGTTGCTTGGAGATGGGGACGGTGACGTCAGTCGTAGAGATGTGTCACCACGTGATGTTTCCCTGTGCCGGGCTGTTGCTCGCGGGCTGCCTCGCTCTCGCGCAGCAGAAAAGGCTGCGCGCGCGGCTGCAAGCAGGAAGAGAAAGAGAAAGCAACTGGTGTTCCTCGGATAGATGTTTTTTCATTGTTTACCCAACACTTTTCTATTCAACTCTATTTTATATATAAAAATACTTTATTCACTACATTAAAATACAATTTATATCAATAGATTTTTCAATGAATTTTACTTAAAGTACGCCATTAAAAAAATACTATACTACACTTTTTATACTTTTTCATAATTTTTATTTTAAGTTAGTCATCCATTTTTTTTCCTGATTAAATGTTGTTTTTTTCTTTGAAGCAGAAAGTTTTGAGGTTTTTCACCTAAAAAAAGGTTATTATTAACTGACTATCAAAGGAGTTGTTGATTAATTGTTAATTTAATTAAGACGATTGACTAGTTGATTTACTGTTTCAGCTGCATTTATTCATTTGTTCGTTACTGATACATGGATGAAGTAGGTCAAGATCGATGTGTCATTAAAGAAATATGTTCTCTACAATCTAGTCAGTCCGGTCACAGTGGCTTTATGACTTTCTAGTGATCATGTCATGTGCTGTGTGCGTCAAATTACTGTATGTGAGTAAAAATCCAAGCTTTGAACCAAGCTCCAGAGTCTGAACTTGCTAGGCGACAGGAATGCAGTGCTGGATCATGCAGTGTCAATAAAATGTTATGATAACCTACTTTTGATTCTTGATTTGTTTGTCAGATATCACTGTACGCTGTCAGGCATGCAAACACTGACCTAACCTGATTCTCAGTAATGCTGTGTGTGTGCGCGCGCGTGTGTGTGTGACTTTCTTCACCTTTTCCACTCACTGAGCCGTAGCTTGAAGCTAACTGGGATTTTCTTGCGGTGGTTCCATTTTGACTGTCAAGATGAGGAGAAAAACACAGCCCAGGTCATTAGGAGAGGTTACAGCCGCTAAAGCTGGTGTGTTTTTGTGTGGGTTTCTCTCATGTTGACAGGTAAACTGCCCATAATTATCACGCAGTGAAACTGTGGCTGTTTTGCCTGCAAAGCACAAGAAGACCAAAGACAAAAAGACAGCTATGACTATGTTGGTGGACAAAGTGTAACACCTCACACCACGCACACTATAAAAGTCAGTGCAACCACCAAACACCAAGCTCAATATAGACACTATTTCTGCCCTCCCACGGTCTTAAATGCTAAAGGAATGCAAATCACATGCAAAAGGTCTCTACTGAAAGGTCACACAATATTTTCGCGCACACTTACAACGTAACCACACAGCCCACTCTGCTTTGCGTGTCGCTGTTTTCACAACCAAATGCCTCTGCCTGCTGCCATTTGAATATGTGCCCCACATGCATGTTGCACTTGTTGTATTTCCTGATTGTGTGCAAAGCAGACACAGTTATATAAACGGTAATAACTCAAGTCAGATTTTTGAGGCACGGCGAGCGACTAGACGTAGCGCCAGCTTACTCATGTGAGGGGATGCAGGTTAATTATTTATCAAACTGACAAATAAAAAAATTCTCGTTAAATTAAATCAGACAGCATCTGAGTTTTGCAAGTCATACCAGACTAAGTGATAAAAATGTTTAATAAACAAGGAAATGTGTTGAATTGAGAGGTCTAAGTCTAATAAGGTAGCTTTAGTCCACTGCTCAAATTCTCTGCTAAAGGTATATTTGTTTGCATGTCTCTATGGTGCAATCACAAGAATAAAACTAACGACCTTTTGTATTACGTGTATTATGTTAGTTCTCTGTACTTGTGTTTGTGGTTCTAAATTCCCCTTATTACATGTTTCAAATAACCAACTTCCTTGTTTTTCATTGTTTTACTTTTGCTTCAATCGTTTCCACATCCATATGTGGAAATCAGCTTAATAGCTTTCTGTTAGTATTAGACTGTCAGTACAGACTTCTTCTACAGCATTTTGAAGTGTACTTCTAAGTTTAGGAAGGAGTGATGATGGCCACTTGTGCTACTAAACCACAATATGCAGATAATTTAGTTTTCAAAAGACGTGAGAATAAGAATATATCCAGCGGTTAACATGCAGAGTGGAGTAATGTGTTGAACGTGAGCCAAACCACACTTAGCCCGAATCAGCCGCACAGGCACAACTTCTTGTTCCTGGAAATGACATCCCTTCTCGCCGTCACACACTCATGCACCACTGAGTGGTCTTCTAATGGTGCTAATGCTTTGCCGTACGTGTTCTTTAATCTGCATGACCATGTGTTCATTTTTGAGATTAACTGCTGACGTTGTGCTGTAACACTTGACACTCGTGCTGCAGATGTTCGAGAACTTCCTGCGTGTGCAGAGCAGAAGATATTGTGATTCCTGCTATCAGTCACGTGCAGACTATCTGCAAAGCAACGCAAATATGAATGATTGAACAGTCATTGTTTTGTCTTCAAGAGTTATCAGTGTTTACTGAAAACAGATGAATATTCAGGCACTTTCACTGCACATGGCACAAAGGAAGTGACTTCACATGTTCTGTTCTTCTTATGCTTCTGGTGCCCTTTTATCAAATGTGGGCGCACAAAGGTCACCCCAAGGGGTATTTCAGCCTCTTACTTAAATTTTGCGGACTGACAGTAAACAGAGGGTGTATGACAGGAGGTGATGAGTCACGGCGTCGACCCATGGACTTTCTGTTTGCTACATGCTGGGGTATTTATGCCGCATCCTCTCACTATTACTCAAACGTACTGCTGTGTAGATCGGTGAAAAACGCGAACAACAGCAGGAATGCGGGCTTCGAACCGGACGATAGATGCGATTCCTTCAAAGTGAGGATCAAAAATTCACTTGTAATAATCTTGTGTCTTGTAATTATGCCAGGATACGAGATCTAATAAAGCTCAGATGTCCCCTGGCTGCTCTTTTCAAACAATACGTCCATCTGGACATCAAGGTCAGCGATCACAAGACAGCAGAAAATCCTGTGATGGTGGGACGTGCGTCTACAAAACAAGATTAAACTTGGCTCTAGCATACTTTAAAAGGCTTAAACAATACACGGGCCGTGCTTAGTTTTACTTTTCACATTCACAGAACATCCGGCTGTTAAATTCCTGCTTTTTTTCCCCTGTTAGTTTTAAACTGTCCTCTTAAAGAGGTGACTGCCGCGACTTCCGCGCTGCACATCACAACTCAAAATGTGACACAGCAGGCTCTCAAGAACATCTGCTGTAACCTGACCTTGTCTTACCGAAGAACTGCCCTGGATCTGTGCCGACTCTTGAATTATCTCCAATCCTTCTCGTTCCAGACTGCTATGCTTGTGTTTTCTAATCCCCCTGACTGCTTAAAGCACAGAAACAGAGGAGAACACAGATAATTGAAATCAATATGTTTCAAAAGGAATAATTCAGACCTGGAGTAGTTTTAGCCTGCACCTGCTTTAAAATGCACCATAGTCGGCCTGCCTTGTTAGCAATAAATAGTTTAAATATATTAGATTATTGTTGTTGGCGAGCAGCAATGAGCTTCGATGTGACGCTATTGAGGCAACAACCGATGTCAGCGTACACTTTGTTTCACACTTCTATGTTTATTTTAAGGAAACACCGTCCACAACTTTGGTTCCTGCCATCAAATTCACCATAGTGCTCAGATCTATGCTAGCTGCCTTATAAAGTTGTATTTAGTCACGGTGGAGCTTTAAGCTTTTTAGTGTGCTAGTATGCTAACACTGGATAAACCCTGAACTTATGATTCTCATAAGTTTTGCAAGTAATGTGCAAAGTGAAATTTTGACATGATGTCAACACAAGATGAAAGGTCAAAGAGTCACAATTACCCCATGGATAGTGGTACATCTAGTTGAATTAATCTCAGCTTTGATGCGACGCTATTGAGGCAACAACCGATGTAAGCGCCTGGTACGCTTTGTGTCAGACACTTCTGTATTTACTGTAAGGAAACAGCGTCCACAACTTTGGTTCCTACCATCAAATTCACCATGCTGTGTAGAGCTCAGATCTATGCTAGCAGCCTTATAAAGTTGTATTTAGTCACGGTGGAGCTTTAAGGCCTGTGCTGTCAGAATGCTAACATGCTCACAATGACACAGCTAACATGCAGATAGTTAGCATGCTTGCCATTGTACTTTAGTGTGCTAGTATGCTAACACTGGATAAACCCTGAATGTGCAGTAGCCTACGGATGATTTTCATACGTTTTGCAAGTGATGTGCAAAGTGAAATTTTGACACGATATCAACACTAGATGAAAGGTCAAAGAGTCACAATTACCCCATGGAAAGTGGTACATTTAGCTGAATTAATCTCAGCTTTGATGCGTCGCTATTAAGGCAACAACCGATGTAAGCGCCTGGTACGCTTTGTGTCAGACACTTCTATGTTTACTGTAAGGAAACACGGTCCACATGCTGTGTAGAGCTCAGATCTATGCTAGCAGCCTTATAAAGTTGTATTTAGTAATAAAGAGTTTAAATATATTAGATTATTGTTGTTGGCGAGCAGCAATGAGCTTCGATGCGACGCTATTGAGGCAACAACCGATGTCAGTGTACATTTTTTTTCACACTTCTATTTTTATTTTTTAGGAAACACCGTCCACAACTTTGGTTCCTGCCATCAAATTCACCATAGAGCTCAGATCTATGCTAGCTGCCTTATAAAGTTGTATTTAGTCACGGTGGAGCTTTAAGGCCCGTGCTGTCAGAATGCTAACATGCTCACAATGACACAGCTAACATGCAGATAGCTAGCATGCTCGCCATTGTACTTTAGTGTGCTAGTATGCTAACACCGGATAAACCCTGAATGTGCAGTACGGATGATTTTCATACGTTTTGCAAGTGATGTGCACAGTGAAATTTTGACATAATGTCAACACTAGATGAAAGGTCAGAGAGTCACAATTACCCCATGGAAAGTGGTACATTTAGCTGAATTAATCTCAGCTTTGATGCAACGCTATTGAGGCAACAACCGATGTAAGCGCCTGGTACGATTTGCGTCAGACACTTCTATGTTTACTGTAAGGAAACACGGTCCACATGCTGTGTAGAGCTCAGATCTATGCTAGCAGCCTTATAAAGTTGTATTTAGTAATAAAGAGTTTAAATATATTAGATTATCGTTGTTGGCGAGCAGCAATGAGCTTCGATGCGACGCTATTGAGGCAACAACCGATGTCAGCGTACATTTTGTTTCACACTTCTATGTTTATTTTAAGGAAACACCGTCCACAACTTTGGTTCCTGCCATCAAATTCACCATAGAGCTCAGATCTATGCTAGCTCCCTTATAAAGTTGTATTTAGTCACGGTGGAGCTTTAAGGCCCGTGCTGTCAGAATGCTAACATGCTCACAATGACACAGCTAACATGCAGATAGCTAGCATGCTCGCCATTGTACTTTAGTGTGCTAGTATGCTAACACCGGATAAACCCTGAACGTGCAACACAGATGATAATACATGTTGCAAGTAATGTGCAAAGTGAAATTTTGACACGATGTCGACACAAGATGAAAGGTCAAAGAATTACCCCATAGTTCCTTCACCGTGTGCAAAAATCCTCTTCAGAAATCATGAGGATAATCCATCTATCCTTATTTCATATACAATCTGTTTGGAAATTGCATACAATGCGCAATAAATGCCTTCAAACGATAATTACACATCTCAAAAATAACACTTCTAACACATAAATACAGAGAAGCAACTTTTGTCCCTGTCCTGATTCTCTGCAGTTTCTCTCAGGTCACTCTCCTTCTGCTCCCTCCAGTGACTCTCAATAGCCGCTTATTGCATCCATGTTCAATCTGTGACAAAAACTGGCTTTCATAATCGCCACAGCTTACACTCCGCGCACATGCTATACACATTAGCAAACGACCCCTCTCAGAAAATCAGTTTAGGTGAGGTAATGATGCTCCATGTCCTGTGCTGACTGTTCAGCTGAAGGCATACCATTCTTGTTTTCTTGTTTATTTTTCTCATCATGCTGGGCTTACTCTGCAAAACGTCTGTCCACTCGCAGCAATGCTGAAGCACAATTACACGCTGAGAGATCCATGGCTGTTCTCTGACCTCGACCCATTTATCCACTTACTTAGCTCTTTGCGTTTGCAAACTACGGCAGTCTGTGAAAAGCTCCTTTGTCTGATCATTCGGTGTCATTGTGTCTTGTGGAGCACAGGGGTACCATTCTTCTTCGATAATTAACGCTAGTCTGTCTCCGCTTGTTGACTTTGGCAGGCGCAGTCTGTCCTCGTGAGCTTGTGCGTCAAGCTCTCATCCAGGAGGTCCAGCACCAGCGCTCCTCAAACAAACAGTTTCAGTGATGAGGCCCTTACAGATCTTTCACTCACACAATACCCGGAAAAAAAAAAGAGCACATTTCTCACAGATTGTGAGAATTTCTGGCTTCTTCTTTGAATGCATTCTAACATGAATGTCCTCAACTAAATCTTAATTTCACGAAGGTTATGGAATTTAGCACATGTTTAAATTAACTGTGAGAGATGTTGATTCAGCTGTGTTTTCGTTTTTGAGGCTGTGGTTTGTAGAACTATTGAGTTGCATTGTGTTGCACCGACTTGTTTCTATTACACAGTTTAACATCCTCTAAAACGATACTACAGTTGAACATTATAGCAGTAATGAGGGGGGGATTTAGTGCAGGACCGTTTCATTAAACTGCATTCATTTTCTCTTAGTGCACGTAATGAACTGTCTAGTGACAGACTGTGTATTCTGAAAAGTGTGTCCTGTTATGGTGTTGTGTACATGCACAACATTTCCTTACAGGCTATGTGTTACTGTATAGATAATAAATCACCATAATCAGATGAGTGTTTTTTTGTGTTGCAGGCCCCGAGGGTGCCAGGAAGCTAGAAAATGCTTCATTGATATGAATTGTTTTCAAAGCATTTCCACTTGGAGCGTGCAAATGGAAACCCTTACATAACGTACTAAGATATGTTGCTGGTTGACGTCTTTTTCCACATGATTGCTCAGAAATCTGAAATAGCTATTATCAGAACAAGTTGTGGTGAAAGTGTAAGAGATTGTCACGAGTACTTTCGACTAGCATGTATGGCGACGTCTTTCAGGGCGCTTAGTCCACGGAAGGATCAGGTGAGGTTAAGCGAAGTTAGAGCCAGTAGAAGGCTAGTTTAGCTTTGTGGAAAGAGGTAGCTGGCCTTTGTTGTTGCGATGTAATTAAGCCAACACTGTCGTCGCTGCTGACTTGATTTTATTACGGGTGTTTGTGCATTCACAAGCTTGATGTAGTGGCCTTGTTTAACCAAGCTGACTTTTCCAGCTTCGACGTGTTGTTTGTGTGCTTTTGAGTCAGAACGTGGAAACAACACAGACGCCCTTGTTTTACCCTTCTTTTTTTTTTTTTTTTTTTTACCCATTCCCACAATGTGCTGATAGCTGTTTTAAAAGTATGTGCAGGAGGACAACGCGGAGCAAAGGAAGCAGTCGCGTCGGCGTCTCTGGGTTGTGTCAGCACCCAAGCTATTCTCAAGCTCCGAGTGTAGCACAGATATTAGCAGCCCCACTTTAGGCTCTGCACGTAACATCCCCTCTCATGCTAACGTAAGCTACGTGTGAGAGCCAGAATCCAAGACTGCAGTTTTCCATCTCTAGTTTTGTTTGGTCCAGTGTTTAGAAAGGGAATTTCAGTCTTGTTTTTTGTATATATATATTTTTTTCTCTTATAAATTTTCAGGACTGCAACTCTCTGCAAAAAGCAGCTGTAACCATAGAGACACAACATAAAGTCATTTTATTTAAGCTGAATTAATTGCATTGTTTTTCATTTCTTTGCTTGCAATGCTTGTCTTGCCTCCAGTTTGCTGCAGGGTTTTAGACGCTTTTGTTGTTGTTTTGCCAAGGGGGGTGATTTTGTCGTCAGTAAAAACGTCTCTGACTCTGAATTGCAACTAAATTAAAGTTGCCATTAATGTTTTGTTTTTGCCTTGCAGGCGCAGGAGTAAAAGCAACCCGAAACTCGAGGAAAAGCAAACTGATCTTCAATACCAGCCTCTAACCCTGATACCTGGCGGCTACACAGTAATCAGTTTTTGCGATCGCTATTCATAACAGTAACAAAAGCCCTTTCTGCTAAAGAATGCCGAGTCTATTGTGCTGACAGCCGAGCTGGTGATACAGTAATCTTATGGTGTCAGTTATCTCAAGATGTAAATACCTGGCCAGCGCCTGTATCTGCACACCAGGCTGTGCAGAGCCTTTATGAATGCTTGTGTGCGCAAAAGCCCCTCTGGAGACGGAGCCATGTGCGTCATACCAGAGATCAGCCTATTATCCGGAGCTGAGGGTGGCAGGGAAGGGGATATGGGGTACCCAGAAAGGTGATAGTAAGCCTGACAAGGAGAGTGACATGAAAAATGGAGATAAAGCACAGTAATAGATAATAGAGTTGACGTGCGGGGACACTTCAAGAGAATGAAGGCAGGGATTAAAAAAAGGCAGCATTTAACAAGGAAGTATAGATGGCTCAGGGAGGTGAGTGCACGAAAACTGAGAGCTGCATAAAGAGGTCAGCTCTGAGCGGAGCGGGATGATGCACCTTTCGTAGTGATTTGGTGATGTAAGGCTCTTATTTGACTGCTCCAAAAACACGGAGAGTTAATGGACAAATATATATATAAAAAAAAAATGTCTGGGTCACTTTTATTTTTCTTTCCCTCGTCACAAAACACACACGCGGCGTTTAAGTGCGGCACAGTTGCACACAAACACGCGCACAAACACGCTCGCGCAGTCTGAACCGACCCGGGGATTTGCTGAATTGTGCTGCTCATGATGAAATGGATTTGATATATGGGACAGTGGAAAATCAGCAGAGTGCCGGGACCTGATTAAAGTCACATATAAAACAAATAAAGCCATCAAAGCTCCACCCGAATGCAGGATGTAGAGGGGGATAAGGGGGCTGAGGCAATGAGTGTAATCGGGATTGAAAGCAACTTTATGTGAACAAATATGACTGTTGTTTACTGTGCTCACTATCCTAGTTTAGCCTCTTTTGGCATTTAGGTGTGCCAAATAGTCCACTAGTCCATCTAATATTTTCCCTTCAGTGAAAAATACAAATTTCAATCAAGAGGAAAATCAAGAGGATTTATTTTAAGGGACCTTAAATGTCATTTTAATCAAGCCAGTCGTTGATATTTAGTCTAGGCCAAGTTTAAAGCTTAAAATTTCTTGCATGTTTAAAACACAGTAGCTCGTATTGTCTCTGTTATAACTTGTTTACGGAGCAGATGAGCATCAAGCATGACTTGGAAGTGACACTGCAACAGTCCAGATGGAAAGAAAGTTGTACGTTTTATCTCTCCAGGTGGTGCTGCATCTTGTGCCACTGATCTTTTTGCTAAACGTCCATATGGCCTCTCAGCTGGCCCGTAAAGCCGGATAACAGTCCTCAACCCACCAGAGGAAAGAGAGAAATGAGAGAACTGCAAAGACATAAATGTGCACGGGGCATTCGAGGCAAAAATCAGTGCACAATGACTCTCAAAGGAAACAACCCTCCAGTGCTGATTAGTTAGGTGCTGAAGAGGATGCATCATTAATTACTTTCCTCGTGCACATTGTTCCTGGTCTGAATTCACCTTAACTTCCCCCCCTCTCTTTTCTTTAACCCAAACGTGTGGTGGTGTAACTCACTTTAGTCATTTTCTCATTACCTTTGCTTTATTTCTTTCACCTGACCTCCATCATCTCTTTGCACGTCTGTTGGTTCAGAGGAGGCGGGCAGCAGGTTGAGGGAAAGCGTAATGTGTTTTTGATTCAGTGGTGGGGAGCCTGAGCGAAGTCTGGCAGAGAAAAGAACAGCTAAACGGGGATTAAGAGACCTAAGCTGGGTGAAGGAGGGTGTCTGAGAGGTAGAAATGACGCTGAGGACATCTGTGTGTTCGCCTGCTCCGGCCATGTGAGCACTGGAGCTTCCAGGCTAAAGGGGAGGGGAGGGGAGGGGAGGGGAGGGGATCTTCTTTTGCACCAAGGCCAAAAAAGGAAAGCCAGAGCTGATGTCTAGAGGTCACGCATCGTGATTTGCAGCAGGACGAGCTTTAATGTGGTCTGTTCCTGAAATAACCTTTTCTTTGAAATTAAAACCAAGACTTTCTGATATGTAAACAAAATTACATTTGGACAACAGCCAACCAAGGAACCAACAAATCCTCCAACCTGATATGCTGGGAGGACTGTAAAGGCTGATGGACCGTGCCTTTTGAAGCATTTACTTGAATTAGCAACACTTGCAGCACAGATATTTTACCTTTGTCTGGTTTGTCTAGCGATGATGTGACGACAAGACAATTTACAAAAAAATAAAAAATCTGACGATGCAAAATGCTACCAAGTTGAACCAACTTTGAGGTGATGGCTGATGGGAGTGTCTGATACAATTTATTGACATACACCGATCAGGCATAACATTATGACCACCTTCCTAATATTGTGTAGGTCTCCCTTGTGCCTCCAAAACAGTTGTGACTCTTCAGGGAATGGACATGGGCCTTCTGAGGGTGTCCTGTGGTGTCTGGCAACAGGACGTTGTTAGTGGGGGGCCTTTGGGTCCTATGGGTTGAGGGGAGGGGCCTCTGTGGATCATCCCACGGATAATTGATCAATTTGGGATCTAGTGAATTTGGAGGCCAGGAAACACCTTGTGCTGTTCTTCATGTTTTTTGAGTTGTTCCTAAACCGTTTTTTTGTGTGTGTGCCTGTGTCAGGCTGCATCCTGCTGGGGATGGCTGCTGCCATCAAGGAGTGCTATGGGGTGGGTGTGCCTGGTCTGGTCTAGGTGGGTGCTACATGTCTAAGTAACATCCACATGAATGCCAGGTCCAAAAGTTTCCCAGCAGAACATTGAATTGTCACAAGATGGTCAATGTTATTAACTTCTCAGTGGTTTTAATGTTGTGGCTGATCGACACCTTTCACCTAATAAATGATATGAGGCCTTTCTGTGAACTGAAATAAAAATGGGTGATTGTTGTGACAGTAAAAAATTCGATTTTAAAGTAATAGATTAGAAACATTGACTTTGGGTTTTATTGACCCATCTAGCCACACCGACCTCCTCCCTAGAAGACTTTGCTCCTGTCATAATTACAACAGAAACTAGAAGGTTGAATCGCAATGGAACACAGCTATTTCTCCTGTGATACCAGGAAATGAAACTATGCACTAATTTGTCTATAGGTTACCCCTAAATCTTTTTTTCTAGCAACAGAAACACTTCTCAAAGCCTTATACCTAATACTTATACAATCACTGCATAAGAACGTGCACATTCTCACAACCACAGTAAGTGCAGAACATATTGTTAGTTTCACTTTCCTTGTATGCCAGCGATTCTTTTGTGCCAGGACGATAAATCCAGAAAATCTGTTCCAGCTTTGTGCGGAGTCACAGGAATGTGGGATCGTTGAGTCCCGGATACTTTAAAAAAAAAAATATAGTAATCATTTAATATTGCTGTGCTCTGTGAGATTTTCCTGATTTATAGGATCAAACCGCACATGTGCAGCTTTTGTATTTGATTATGTTTTTTTATCGTAAAATAACCGTTAGTAGTGAAAAACACAGAGTGAGTAGTTTGATTTTTATCTCTCGGTTTGAGGTTAAGGGTAAGGGTTGGGGTTGAAAATGTTTTAAAACATTTGCACAGAGACAAGAGCTTTTATGAACTGAGAGGCTGAACTGCTGAGCAAACACAAACATGGTCTGTGCCATGTGTTCCTAGGTAGCTGTGCTTTCCGTCTGACCGCACCTGAAGGCAGTGTAATGTATGCTTAAGTGATGTATGGAAGCAAGTGTGTGTTTGGTGGTGACGGTATATAACAGACACAGTGTGTGTGTGTGTGTGTGTGTGACCCTGTGAAGCTGTGAAACCCATCTCAAATTAGTATGATATTATTAGTAGTTCTGCTTTGATGCGACATCTTTTCCCATCGTTTATATTAGGGTTTGTACCGACTAGTTGACTAGCTGACTTGGCGCCATGACGCTTTAAGCACGAAGTCTAGGAGATTAGTCTCCGATAACGTGACAATAACAAAACGGACGCCTCGGCGAAGACAGTGGGTCATTGCAGCCAACTAGCAGAATGTAAGTCAGTCCTGAAATACAACAGATGTACTACTGCAATACACACTCATCTGAAAAGGCATCTGCTAACGCTAATGCTAGCAGAGGAACGGTCCAAATCCTCTCAACAGCAGTCAGTTAACTTCTCCAAAGGTCCTGCGGTAACAGAGAGAAGGAGTCTACAAAACAACAATTTGAATTTAACTGGCTAAAGTTATTAGACCTTTAGCTGCTTATTTTTATCCCAGCTACATTATCATATCTTACAACACGCTGTCAAGTATTAAACGCTATCTCGACGTTGCTGATTTACGTAGACTAAACATATCTACAGCGCACAGTATTGCTAAGCTCGTGTCAGTTCTGTTGGTGTTGACATTGGGAAAGATGGAAATGTTAGCAGTTGGTGGTGTTGACGTGGGCTACGGCCAACGTTAGCCCGTGTTCAAGCTTCAGTTAGCTTGCAGCCTCTGTAGCTTCGTTTTACAATACTAGTGCAGTGCCCGTCGGAAGTATGTATTCCTATAGTGGGAGCCTACAGGTGCTGTGTATGAGGATTAGTGGAAATATTAGAGCGGAGAAAACCTATTTTACCGATATATTTTACATTTCTTATCCAAACAACGTCAAACTTATCAGTGCACATCTTCGTGCCCGTAGCAAGACACCTGCCCAGTTTCAAATCCATCGGGCCAACGGTTCGCGAGATATGCGTGCCACAGACACACACACACACACAGACGCTTCTTGATTTATAGATAGATGGCGGACTACATGCTAGTTTTCCTGCCGGAGAAGATATTGAGCCTATTAGGGTTACCAGGGCAAAATATCATTTCTCCTTGAGTTTGGTTTCTTCTAAAGCCGATTTGTAAACAGTGCTCAAGATTTGTGCGCATGCTCTGCCTCTTCCTCTCCGTTTTTGGTGAATTTCTGAAAGTGGCTGTTTTTGATGCCATGGCAACCGGAGTAGTGGAAATATTAGAGCGGAGAAAACCTATTTTACCGATATATCCAAACAACGTCAAACTTAGCAGTGCACATCTTCGTGCCCGTAGCGAGACACCTGCCCAGTTTCAAATCAATCGGGCCAACGGTTCGCGAGATATGCGTGCCACAGACAAACAGACAGACAGACAGAGCTCCTTGCATTATTAGATAATGTATTCAGGCCAAGAACATAGATTTAATTGTTGCAAAGCATTACTTTACTTTGTGTTTTTACATGTGACGTCATCGACGAGTCGACTCGACTTTCACCACATATTAGCCGACTTAAAAAACCCGAAGTCGTTCAACCACTAGTTTGTATTGATATCATAGTGAGAGAGTAAGAGGACTTTTTACTTTGCTTCCACATTTGGTCTAAGTTGCTCACACACTTGTTGTGTCCACTCGCTGTCCAGCAGTTTGTCAGCCACACCAGGAAGCTTCAAAGCCATTCCCTATTTGAGTGTTTTGCACTGTATTGGGTTTTGTTGCTAGGGTTATTGTGAGATAAAGTAATCCAACAGATAGTTTGACAGCCCCTTCCTTTGTTCCTCGGCCAACTTGGTGCTCTCTTCATCCAACACCCAAACATCCAATGCTCATTTTAAAGATTAACCTCAGATTAGCTGCAGCACAAAGACCCCTTCTTTCGTGTTTTTGTTGCCGTTCCCCCTCCAACAGCCCCCTCTCTCTCGCTCTCTCTCTGTCTAAGTTTATCTCCCTCCTCTATCTTCTCTGCAGCCAGTAAATGTCAGCCGCTTAGGGCAGGGAAATGAATATCCGAGAAAGCGAAGCAGCCAGAAGAGTCACCTGCCACACTGTGCAGCAGCGTCTGCTCATCCAGCTTAAAGCGCACGATAGTCGAACCTTACACCATTTTTAGCAGCGGAGATAAGAGAGCTGCAAGAATCCAGTTCGGCGCAGGGTTCGCTTTAACGCTCCCCCCGTGACAAAACTATTACTCAGAAAGAAAATGCTCCGATTCTCTGCTGAACTTTTGCTTGCATACACCCCTGTGCACTTTTCGCCAGCGCCACCTCCGCCTATAGCACGTGTGACGTCAGCCAGCTTCCCTGGAAAGTTACTCTCTCTTTTTCATGATATCCATGCCTCCCACACCGTGAGTCAAATACCATTATCTCAGTGTGATACTCCTAGTGTATAATTAGTGTCAGGTGCATGGTGACATTTCCGCTGCTTTAATGATGCGCTGCAGGTATGAAGAAGAAGGCGGTGGCATTATTTTCTTGCAGGAGTGACAGAATAAGTATCCTGGTCGCAGGGGTTCAGTGGGCGAACGAGTGCCAGTTATTATTTTCTTTGAATTAGTGCAATTTTTTTTCCCCCACCTAATAACTTCCCTTGACAGGCCACAACTGCCTCTTAATACTCTTCTGCTTTTAATTTCCTTCAAATCAAGCCCCGTCTTTCATTGGCATTACACACTCCGTCACTGCTTTCCTCCTCCTCCTCTTTCCCTCCACCCTCCACCCTCCTCCTCCTCCTCCTCCTCCATGGGAGTGAGCAGACTGCTTGGTCAAACGGAGGTATTGGCAGTGATGTCAGCAGCCTGCGTCAAAGTCTCAGGGGCACGTTTACAATCCCCTTAACCGAACTGAGCCTTCCATCGAGACCATTGCGCTCTAATCAAATCTGCGCTGCTAGCGGCGCGTCTTTGTGTATGCACGTCAATTTCCTCCTCCCGTCCATAAAGAAGTGCGGCCACTCTGCAAGTGGGCACCACATTGAGCTAAACAGATGCCGGCGTGCATGTGTGAACAACGGACACGCTCACACACATGCACAGTCCTTGGGGGAAAAAAATGAAAAAAATGTATGACCTTGAAATAAATCATTAGAGATTTCTTTCCCGTGTGATCAATGGAGGTGACCGAATTCTTTTCTGACATGCACCAATCCATCATATTCTCCCCGGGGGTCATGACTTTTGCTGAGGAAGAAAGAAAGAAAAAAATCACCTCATTGCAATCTTCTGTATAACAGTGCCATTCTGTTGCTTCCTGTTAAAGATGTACTGTGTTTACTAGACACCGACAATGTAGGGTTGTGTTTTTGAGAGTCGGGCTTCCAGCGAAATGAGTCAGTTGTGCAACGCTTCTTTGCATTTAGATTTGACTGCGTCACACGATGCCATGAAAGCTGACCTCCATGCGTCAAGACGGGTTCGGTTTAAAAGTTATTAGAGACAGCATGAAAAAACCTGGAGTCTGCTAGACCGTGCAAACACACAAGTGTGCAAATCACGTGGAATCAAAAAGGAAATGTTTGGGATTTATTCATGTAAACCTTAAGGAAATAACATTGACCATCTTGTGACAATTCAGTGTTCTGCTGGGAAACTTTTGGACCTGGCATTCATTCACACTAAAAAAAAAAACAACATGAAAAACAGCACAAGGTGTTGACCTGACCTCCAAATTCCCTAGATCCCAAATTGATCACGTATCTGTGGGATGCACTGGAACAAGAATGATCCACAGAGGTCCCTCCCCTCAACCCATAGGACCCAAAGGCCCCCACTAACAATATCCTGTTACCAGACACCACAGGACACCCTCAGAAGGCCCATGTCCATTATCTGATGAGTCCCTACACAATATTAGGAAGGTGGTCATAATGTTATGCCTGATCGGTGTATGTGAAAGACAGATTTTAAAAACAACAGTAGATCCTGTCGAGCGATCGCTCACAAGCTCAGGCTCCACAACTTGTTTTGCAGCTGTCCCTTAACTAATAGACTAACGCTGCATTTACACCATGTGTGACAAAAGCTACCGTGGCCAGAAACAGTCACAACTCGTCGCCGTTGAAGTGCGCTCTCATGAACTCGTGAAACAAATGCATATGATTTGTTAAAGCCAGCTCAACCTTGACAGATAGAGCCACACGCCCGTCACATGGTTGCAAGTGCATGGTGTCAGTTTGTCGCTTCATGAGGCCAGATTTCATTGAAAATGACTCGAAGCCTGTTGCCTTTTCGCCTCTAGTATGAACACAGCCTAACAGTAAGCACTTGCACCGGCAGCCACGGCTGTTGGATAGTTTATATTTTTCACGCTTATGGGAATTAGCACAGCTAGCACCCAGCCCAAACTACAACTGATCGACAGCTAGTCTTTCCATTGCTGCACCACTGTAAAGTGAAGCAAACGGTGGTATTTCAGAATGACTTTTTGGTCCGAAACCAGCTTATCCGGTGGTTACATTGTCTTGAAATGCATGTACTCAATTTCTCAGCCACTTCAGTGCATGTTGAAATGTATTCTAAATAAGTAAAAAACTGACTTGCTCATGCAGCTGGAAGGAACTCAAGCAATCAAACAGTTTTTATGCATCCATTAGTGGTTATAATGTTTCAGCCCGGACTAAAATGATTGACTGAGTGAATCTGCCATCGTTACAGTCGCATTGATGAAGCTGAAAACCTGTTGCCATCGTCTGCGTTACTTCTTGAGACCTCAAAAAGCACCTCCAAAGCGAAAGGAGACAATATACAACTGCCTTCACAAGCTGAATGGTGCTTCCCATAGGCAGTAAACTCAATTGAATTAACTAAATTAGACCTTAATTGAGCTCCAGTTGCGTCTTAGCTACTGTAGGATGATTCATTCTGATTTTGCACATACATCTCAAGATTATAGGCACTTAGTGGACTTAACTGGCATCTTTACAGACAGATGACAGTATGTCACTGTGATCGTCAGTGGCCTCTGAGCATCTGCTCAGGCTTGACTGTGAGCCTGCTGGTGCAGCCCTGCAGAAGTGAGCCGGAGGGGAGAGGAAGAGAGTGTGAGGTAACCCATTAACTGGTTAGAGCTGTCAGAGGGGCTGTGACCGCACAAACAGAGCGCTTGTGCTGCATTTACGTCAGACAGCAGCTGTGGTTCATCCCTCCCCCCCCTGCACTACTACGAGAGTCAGCCAGACGGGCTTTCAGACTGGGAAAGAAAAACACCGCAAGGAGCCGCATGTTTGCGTTAACGGACACGCCGATATGCTCCACAATGCGTGCACACAACACACGGAGACGCAAATGAGATTAAGATTAAGGTGGTTGCCCGTGGCATTTCCACGGAGGTGACAGAGAAAGATTCACACACATACATACATAAAGCTTCTATAATCCACAACATGACATCTGCTATAATCCTCCTTGGCATTTAGTGCACACGGCTGAGCGATTATAACAGGTGTCATGCCATGTTTAAAACAGGATTATGCTGGCTTAAGCCTGCATGTGTCTAACAGCAAATGTAAGTGTGCAAGAGCGTGTGAAATCACTCAGCTGCAGACTCATAAATGGCGTTTATTGTTTTAATTGGGGAGAGCATAGAGTCACGTCTACTGTTCGGGATTTTAACTTGCCACCCGTATTTCTGCAGGGACTGGAGAGGAAAATACATAAAATGAAAGAGAAGGAGTTGCTTTTATCCCCGGGGGAAATTTACATGACAGAGAAAACTCTTCTGTTTTGGCTGACCTTGATATTTTCCTTCTTTCCGTTGTCTTATTTTTCTTTCCAAACCAGCACCGTGGAAGAGGAAAGAATACACAGCACATTGTGTTTGTTGTCAGAGTCAAAGATGCTTCCAGGCATGTGTGTGTGTGTGTGTGTGTGTGTGTGTGTGTGTGTGTGTGGGTGTGTGTGTGTGTGTGTGTGTGTGTGTGTGTTCAGGACAGGCGAAGCAAAAGCTGTTTACTAACTAGGCCAAGCTCTTTCAGATGCAGTGTGGAGCTCTACATGTTTGCAGCAAAACCACTTATGCACGGCTGTAACTTTGCAGGATACAATTGTAGTCGCACAACAAAACATGAGCTCAAATATTACAAAGTCATGAAAAGACCAAAACCATTTGACTTTCACTCCAAACCTCACTCCCATTCTTTCCTACTGAAGCTGTAATTTTTTTTTTAAAAAAAGTATGCATTTGGTGCATGAGTTAGTGTGCACAGCAGCACTACGAAGTATTTGGTATTGACTTTGAATAAGCTATAGGAAGACGTCACCTGGTCCAACAGAAGGGTTCACCGTGATGTTTTTAGCATAACTTAAGGACATTTCCATCTTTCCCAAAATGTCTCCATTGTTCCTGAATGACTTATGGTGCCATTAATAAACTGCACGATGTGGTGATTCTCCTTCGAGGACACTCTCTGGGGTCAAAGCGTGTGAAGGCCACAGATCATAGACGCGCTGGAGACATCTGGGTCGAGCGCCACGCGGGGACAGTTGTGCTCCTTGTATTACTAGTCCTGATGGCTGACATTCGTCACAGTTGTGGCTGTGTTTGCATTCTCCGCACCTGCCTCATATATTCTCTGTTTAGTTAGCGCTAATGCATGTTGTCCTTTCTGTTTGTTGAATCACATTCATGGCTGCTCATCCCCCCCTCGCTGTCACTTGAGCTCAGACACATGCGTCATTTCGGGTGTGTTATTCAAAGCATCAGCTCACAAACACATAGTTGTGACATCTGATTGACGGAAGTGCCTCCGGGTTATAGATTAAAACAGCATTATGCTCAAATAGGGCCCGATCTATTACCTGGAAATGCTTTCTTGACCATTTTGTATCATTTTAATCCCAATTTAATTTCAATATTAGCATTAACATTGTGTAACTTTTGGTGGTCAACAGAAATGTGCTTTGTAAAATGTGTTATCTGCTGTGATCACAGTCCATCTCTTGTTTAGATGCAATCTGTTAACGTTGTTGCATGCATGCCAGAATTGCATGCATGCAACAACTGAGCGCTCTGCTGACTTTAGACAGACATAATGTCTACCACATGAATCATCTCAGTCGAGTTTGGTAAGTTTGGTTACATTTACTGAACACTAATCATAAAGTACAGCTCTGGTTTATGGAAACAAAATATATTAATTCGGCATTAATTTGGACAGGTCTCCAGCCCATTGCAGGGATAACACAGAGAGACAGACAACCATTCACACTCACATGCAAACCTACGACCAAATTAGAATCACCAGTGAACCTAACGAGCATGTCTTTGGACGGTGGGAGGAAGCCGGAGTACCCGGAGAGAACCTACGCAGACACAGGGAGAACATTTCTTACTTTTACTGCAAAAAGTTTTTATTAGATTTATATATATATATCGGTTTCCAATGAAATTTCCTGCAAAGCATGTTATGCGCAGGTTCATATTCAAAGTTAGGAGCCGCTCCTAGCATAAATTTGCATATCTGAACTCAAACCAGTTAAATCCATTCTGAACACACACTGCACGAAGGGATGAGTCTGCTGTAGCTGCTGGCACGGCTAAAACACACACCGTATTTCTCTGCGTGGGAGTCGACAATAAATGTGGTTTATGTCTGCAAATGTGACGTGCATACTCGCGGCTGCAAGTGTGCACCCGGGCCGAAAGATGAAACGATAATGTTCTTAAAAAATAATAACGTCACTACTGGAAGATGGATACTAACGTGAACCTATAACAGGTTGAGAATATAAAGCTTTATAGTTACAGCTGAAAAATAAAAGTGCTCTTAAATAGACTTCAGAGAAACAGAGAAAGAAAAAAATAGCAATCGATCATTAGAGCTGGTGCTGTGCTGGCGTCAGAAGCAACTGATGTCATCTCTAAAGCCCCCCCTCCCTCCTTCTCCAATGTGTCCAGAAACACTGCATCACTCCTGGGCCTGACGATCGCCTCGCTTCTCCCCGGAGGCCCCCCCCCCCCCCCCCCCCATGGTGCATAAACGACTGATGACGTCCTCCTACAGGTATATCTTTATGTGATAGATGGCGACAGCTGTGGTGCCTGATGTGCTGCAGACCACTGAACATATGCTGCAGTCCCTTGTGCTCTACAGTCCATTGTAGACACACAATTGTGTCATGCAGACAAATTAACAATGTGGCAAAAGAGCAGCCATCTCGCAGCCAACCATGAGAAGCAATGCATGATGAATACTCCGAACAGATGGTTTAACAGTGTGTGTAGCATACTTCCTCTCTGCAGTGACACTATGAATCACATTGAACCACATATGGCTCGCTACATATACCTCAATTTGATGCAATTCAGTGCATGTGTGCGTGAGGAACTAATGTAGGCGGAAGTAAGAAACCGCCAGAGGGAAGAAAGAACCGCTTTCAAGCTCTGGGAACGGGTTTATTTGGTTCTTGCATGTGCAGGTCTGAGATAAGACAAAACTAAAGAAAAAAGGAACATCTTACAGCACCGGAGTGATGGTGCACAGTCTCACATTAACATTATGGCACCGAGATATATATATATGCTAAACTTTAATAGATAGTGTTTAATGCTTCCGGGAATCTGCAGGATGCAGTATTTATATTTATGACACCTCTTCTGCTCCCCTGAGAGCGCACTCTCCTCCTAGAGTCGCCTGAAGTCATATCTTGTAATTGCAGTCGGTGTTGATTATTTTTTTTTAACTGCAGACAAGATCTACATCTGTGATCACAGTCTGCACAGAAAAGATTCATTCAATTAATGATCAAAAGATACAGAACAATGTTAATTAGTAAAATCTGATAATTGTGGACAATTGCAAACGCATTACAAACAAGCCCAGAGATCAGTTAATGAGCAGTTCAGCCTCACAGGGGTTTGTGAAATAGTCACAAAATGTAATTTACATGATCTGTGATGGGGGTGTCTGGGGCCTCTCTGTGGAGTTTGCATGTTCTTCATGTGCCCGGAGGAGGATTTTCTCCAAAGACACACATGCTAGGTAAATTGCTTCGAATTTTGCATGGGTGTAAATGGTAGTTTGTCTCTTGGTGTTGGTCCTGCGGTCTCTTTTCTGTCTTAACCCGGCTGGCCTTAGGCAGATGGGTCCCTCGATATGAGCTGGGTTCTGCTCAAGGTGTCCTTGCCACGGTCGCCTTCAGGCTTGCTCTGGGGGTTTCAGGCCGGGTTTTGTAAAACGTCTTGAGACGATTTGTATTGTTATTGACGCTATATAAATAAAATTGAATTGAATTGAACTGAATTGAATTGAATTGAGGCGGCACAATGGCGAGGTGGTTAGCACTGATGCCTCACAGCGAGATGGTCCCGGGTTCGAATCCATGGGCCAACTGGGCATTTCTGTGTGGAGTTTGCATGCATGGGTTCTCTCCAGGTACTCCGGCTTCCTCCCACCATCCAAAGACATGCTCATTAGGTTAATTGGTGATGGACTGGCAACCTGTCCAGAGTGTACCCTGCCTATCGCCCGATGACAGCTGGGATAGGCTCGAGCAGACCCCGCGACCCTTAACAGCAAAAAGCGGTTACAGAAGATGAATGAATGAATTGAATTGAATTGAATTGGCTGGACTTGCGACCTATCCAGGGCGTACCTCGCCTAACCCCCTTGACCCTCCACAGGATAAGAATATTTCTTCCTACCTAACCAGGGAGAGGTTAGGTAGGAATCTTCTGAATCCAATCTTCTGGATGAACGTCCTGCATGTGTTTGGAGCCACCACTGCCTCTCTAGTCGGTAACAGTGTGTGTACGTACCTAAAACTGATTGGTGACCTTTAATCCAAAACTGAAGAAAACAAAACTTTAGTATGCCAGTGTAAAACAGGAGGCTACACTTTTTCTTTTGTTTCATCTGTGCATGACGACAACCTTTGTCTGCAACAGATAGTCGTAGTTCAGTGCTTAAACATAATCAGAGTTATTAACATGCTTTTGAGTCTTTTGAACCACACAGTCAGGCACATACAGTCAGCTCAGCTATTGATGAACAGAACATTTTCTAATAGTGAATGTTTATTTGCTTTGGATGATCACATAAGTCCTCCTTCTACGAATCTGTCACACAGTCGTGTTTGCCTCTACACTCAGAGCAATGAAATCATCCACATTGCCTTGCTGCTGACATCACACCTCTCCTTTTCTAGTGTTGTTTGGATGATCACTCCTTCCAGTGAGCAGCGAAGATCCTCTCTGTTGTTCCGTTGCATGAATTCACCTTCAAGTCACACCAACGCTTTCACATTTGTCTTTTTACCATTTTAATAGTTTTGAATAACCGTTGAATAGACTGGCTTAAAATAGCACATTTGGTTCTCATGCTCTCTGACTTTGATACTTGGTCAGGGGTGAACACACTCACCTCAAGAGGAAGCAACCCACCAAACCAGTGTGTGTTGACGTGTTTGAGCGTGAGCGGGTAAGATGGTGTTTTCAGTAAAAAATAGTTTCAGCTCACTCTTCTATCTCAGCCGTGACCTGACGGTGCAATCTGCGTGCTCGGAGCTCGGAGCACGGCCGTGCGCGCATGCAGACGCTGGCACATACGACACCGTCCCGTCTGAGGCTAGGGGAAAAGATTTACAGCGGGGGGGAAGCTGTCGTCTTTGGGGAAGGATTTTTACCTTTGACCTAGATAAAGAAAGGGAGGAAGAGGGGAACACGTGGGAAATGCATGAGCATGTTGCAGCACATTCATCTGCTTAAGGCTTTACGAACGCTGGCATGCGTTGAAAGAAATGAGTAAAAAAAGGACATGTGTAAAATACAAACACACACGAGTGCACGTGATTCTCAACACAGTATCTGTGAATTATATAAGTGCTGTCAAGAGGACAGTTTTAACTTTGTCAGTGTGGCTATTACATGTAGAGATATATATCCAACAAAGTATTATTTTTTATTTTATTATCACTGTCTGGAAAGAAATTGCATTGCAAGTAGGAAGTAGCGCACCTTAAACACACAATAAGACATCGTCAACATACGGAGTTACTTCATGTTCTTCATTTCAAATAGCTTTTACGGTTTCAACCCAAGGTTATTATTTGTGCAACGAACGAGCGTTACAACACTTTTATAAAAAAAAATGCTTGAGAAAAAGGAGCACGTTTCTAACGATGCATGTTGAAGTGAGAATAGATGTGGAAACAAATACGTGCAGTCTCGTTTAGCACGTATATAACCGCAGCTTTTCTGAAACTATTACATACGTCTGGTAGCAAGTGGTGCAGAACTGTATAAAGTGGATTGAGTAGAAGTATATTGGTGGTGGACACAAACTAATTTAGGATGTTTTATAGCTTATATTCATCACTGACCTCTTAAAAATGCAGGGTTTTTTTCCTCTTGCACACACCCTTCCATGACTTATCATAGAGTTACACCTACCAAACCCAAATTAGTCACTAATTACACACGAGTGTCTGGTCTTCATTGTTACGAAGACATTCCCCAAAGCAGTTTTTTTTGCTGCAGTCAAATGCTGACCTCAAAAAGGAGACATCACCTTGATTTTTGGGGGGGAAATTTATTTTGATATAGTTTTGATTATGGACAGAGCATCTGCTTTTGGAAGTCATGGCAAAGCTTTTTTTTTTTTTTTTTTACTTTTCAGGAGACATGGCCCTAGCTGCACAATGGCAACATTTTCCAGGGGTGTGAGAGCTTGTGACGTCTTACCGGCTCACCGAACACGGTTGAAACAATTGACGTGCATGTATGACATGTCCTTATCGCCCACACACTTCTTGACTTGGACTAATTTTTGACCTTTGTGTGATTCAGAGGGCATGCTGTTCGTCATTTTAATTTGAATGCCCCTGTTCTGCCTTTTGCTTGTTGAAGACTGCTCCCGAACAGTTATCGCGTTCAAGCATCTGCAGCCTCGGGTACGGCTTCGTCTACAACAGGTTAACTGTCAATGAGATTCTTCAATACACAAAAAGAAAACGCTGCTCTGAACTAAACCTTTAACCAGCTGCGGTGTCATCGTGTTTTTGTGGTTAAGAGCCAACAGACAGATGTTCTTCTGCATCACCGTGTCTGGATTCAGAAACCATAACAGAGAGAGACCACCATGAGATCAAACTGGAAAATGTTTACAGATAAAAGCATTAAAAATGATCAGTGCTTTCTTTTTTTTTTTTTTTTTCTTTTAGTGCTTTTGGTATTTCAACACCAGATAATTGTCAAAGAGAAAAAGCTGGTGTGTTCAGCTGAAGAAAAGGAATGAATTATGCAGAATGAAAAAGAGATTTCATTGTCCAGGTTGCAAACGACGCGTGTTGTACATTTGAGGGTTATGAATATTCAAAGGCAGCATTATAGCATGTTCACTGATTCCAAAACAACTAGTGTAATCTACGTAAATTGCACATTCAACAGATTTTTTCTTTCTAATCTCGACATATCTGCCTTTTACTTTCTCCTGTGCGGAGCGTCAAGGAGCTGCACTCCTCTGTCAGCTTGTGTCTCAATCCGAGTATAGATTGGTGCTGCAGTGACGGCATGATGACAAATGTCTAAACACAAGTCAGACCCGAAGCTTCAAGACTGGTACAGGCCATTAAAAAGAGATTGGGAAAGATGTACCGCTATGCGTGTGTTCTGGTGAGAGACGCGGCCGCAGCTGAGAGAACTCCCCCATTTCCCAGAGACATCTGTAACCCACCAATCCCCTTACAGTTTGCTTTAGTAACACCCTGCACCTTTGCGTCATTCCTCTTTCATGTGTTTGGAGTTGACTCAGAGGTGCATTGTGAGACGTCAGCAAACAGTCCTTTGTACTTCCCATGACACTGGTGAACATGTGAAGGAGAGACTGGGAATGTCAGCAGGCGTGCCAAATTGGATTTACGGTGCATTATGAATTGCAAAAGACACCCATTAAACACATGCGCTTTTTTTTTCCTTTTTTTTTTTCCCTGTCTGAGCTGAGGTCAGCAGACTGATCAGTATCGATGGAGAGGCCGGACTAAGTGGGCAGAAGAGTGAGTTTCAGGTCAGCCTGTCCGATCTGAGCAAACAGACAGTAGTCAGGTGGGATATTGACCCACGCTGATACGTTATCAGCAGACATTCCTGTTTAGATGTGCAGTCAAGGTCAGCGACGGAGATCAAGACACAGGAACTGGCAGCAGGTCCATAAATTCACATTGGAGTGACGCATGAAGAGACAGAGAGATAACTCATTAGAGTGGCCTGACATTCAGCGGGGCTGGATGTGATTCACCCGCCGAAAAGAGAAGCAACTCAGTGATTCAGCTCTAACTTTAATCTATAAACAACACGTTTCATTTTACCGTGCTGGCATAACACGCTACATTAGCATAACCACATTATTTTGCATCATACTCAGAAAGAGACGGGGAAGACGGAAAGCAAAAACACGCAAGGTGAATTTGATCTAATCTTTCGCACATAGCGGTTATAAGCTCAAGAATCAGAGCCGGCTGATAATATTGGTTTTGCGACATTATTGGTATCACACTGGGTAAATAACAGGAGTCGGTACACGGCCCAGCAACTGTCAAAAAGTACAAAAACACACAATCAGGAAAGCTTCCTGTGAATGTTGTGTCCTTGTTCTTGCTGTGCTCAGTTGAACTGTAATGTTGTGATATGCTGCAAATCGCTGGGACCACAGAGTGTCTGCATCACACCGGACAACGTCCTTCAAAACTATTATCTCCTAGTAATCAAGCTGTACAACAGGCGATTCTTATCTTTAACGAAAACATCACAGGATTCAAATTATGTCTTGCATGCCCTTATTTTACGAGGGGCATAAAAATTGCTGAAGAAAATAAAATTATTTTACTACTTCCTCAGTGTTCTTCCAAATTAAAGCTATAAAGTGGAGTTTCCTAACGCTGATACCCGCCCCTCATCATCTTTAAAGTTAAAGTTAAAATCAAGATGCAGATTCGGCTGCACATTAGGTGGTTGTTGTGTTTACTAATTTATGTAGTGGCATCTCTTTGCAGTGATCAACTGGGAGTAAATGGATTACACCGACTAAGTGCTTTGATCCTCACACGCACACTTAAAGGTATTTGCCAGGCCTAACTATCGGGGGTCATGTTACGTTTGTCTTTATAAATGAGGCTTCATACTTGACGTTGCACAATGAAATGACGCAGGCGAGTAAGCCGGCAGAAATTAAGGACTGGTTGTACCACAGCAGCCGGCACACGCTGAGCTGAATCACCGACTGAATCATCATACGACACGGATTTGGTTCGATTACATTTTGTAATATATGGTAATCGTTTAATGTATTTAATGTTAATTTAGATATTTAACACGCTTTTCCCTTTGCTTAGACTCTAACAGGCAAAACCACTCAGAGGTTAAGAGTCAGTCAAAGTTGAAATACACCGATCAGGCATAACATTATGACTTATGACCTAATATTGTGTAGGTCTCCCTTGTGCCTCCAAAACTGTTGTGACTCATCTGAGGAAGGATATGGGCCGTCTGAGGGTGTCCTGTGGTGTCTGGTGACAGAATGTTGTGGCGGGGCGTTCTCTGTGGATCATCCCACAGATACTTGATCAGTTTGGGTTCTAGTGAATTTGGAGGCCAGGTCGCCACCTTGTGCTGTTTTTCATGTTTTTTCGAGTTGTTCCTACACTGTTTTTGTGTCAGGCTGCATCCTGCTGGGGATGGCTGCTGCCATCAAGGAGCCTGGTCTGGTCTAGGTGGGTGCTACATGTCTAAGTCAATGTTATTCACATTTCCTGCCAGTGGTTTTCATGTTGTGACTGATCAGTGTATTTATAAAAATGTGCATCAAACTGGACATGAGTTTGTATACTTTAAAAAACAAAAAACATGACTATAAAGACACTAAATCATACCCTAAATTATTCTGTTTCCTACTTCCTCTACAATAGTTTCAAAGGAAGGTCACTTCAGACATGACATCCTTTAATATTGATTACTTTTGCTCAAACTTGCTGTTAAAAATGATCAAATTCATGATCCAAACAGCATAAAATCCAACGTTGTTGCTCCTAACAGCCTCCAGTTGATCATGCAAATGAAATCTGGACTGTGTTCTTAGGAGTATTGTGTGTACTTACAGTGGAACGGCATCATATTTCCATATTAAAGTCTATCAGGTGCCAGGGAGCACTAATGCACACGTGGAAACTTGATGGAAATCTGTGATCCGCACTTGACTCTGTTAAAGCAGGGGTGTCAAACTGATCCGTGAAAGGGCCACTGTGGCTGCAGGTTTTCATTCCAACCATGCAGCACCCATGCAGTGGGTGTGGCTGGCAAGTTTTTGCTCCAATCAAGCAAGAGGACACCTGAAACGACTGCGTGAAGGCAGTTCAGTTGATTGATTGAGCCAAGTCAGGTGTGCTGCTGCATGGTGGGAATGAAAACCTGCAGCCGCAGCGGCCCTTTCACGGATCAGTTTGACACCTGTGTGTTAAAGGCTGCAACCTTGAAAATGAAAAATCTGGGGCCTTCTCACAGGAAGGCCTGAAACATGGTTCTATTACACAATAATTATCTGTCTTTCTTTGATATAGGAAACGCTAAACACCCTGTGATAGACTGGGGACCTGTCCAGGGTGTACCCCACCTGTTCCCCAGTGACAGCTGGGTTAGGCTCTAGCCCCTCGTGACTCACTAAGAACACTTAAATATTTTAGGAGGTCTTGTTAAAAGTGTAAATACACATGTGAATAAGGGGCATCCTCTATTCCAGGGGTGTCAAACTGATCCGTGAAAGGGCCACTGTGGCTGCAGGTTTTCATTCCAACCATGCAGCACCCATGCAGTGGGTGTGGCTGGCAAGTTTTTGTTCCAATCAAGCAAGAGGACACCTGAAATGACTGCGTGAAGGCAGTTCAGTTGATTGATTGAGCCAAGTCAGGTGTGCTGCTGCATGGTGGGAATGAAAACCTGCAGCCACAGCGGCCCTTTCACGGATCACTTTGACACCTGTGCTCTATTCTATGTTTTAATAATCTGCAGATTTTATTTGGTCCATATTCATTCAGATTTGTGTATCGGAGCCCAATTATCTCATGGGAAAAGCAACAGGGACTCGAGTGGAAAGGGCAGGGAATCACTTTTTGTGCAGAGAACGTCTCTGCGTGCCGCTGCTGTTGTGTCGTACTAATTAGTGTCCGCATCCACAAATACTGACCTAGATGTCACTTGGTGGAAAGAGCTTGAGGGAGGTGACTTGGGGAAACTGTGTAATGGCGAGCCTCCCAGAGCTCCCAGGCTAGCTGGTTGAAGTGGAGCAGGACATCAACACAGCGATATCAGGATGACACAGACTCATTCCAAAGAATTTCTCATTACAGAAAACAGTGCTGGAGCTCACGTAGCAAGAGAACGAGAGTTTTTTAAGGAGAGAGTGACTGTCTCTGCATACATGGAATATGTCTCAGCAGTGGAAAGTACCAAGAAAGAATCAGCTATTTACAAAATGAGGTACATACTCCCTTCTTGCGTATTACCACTTCTGCCTCACTGTATTTCAGAGGAAAGGCTTTGAAAGTCACTGCAAGCTCTGCAGATGAACTCAAGTCTGTGTTGGTTAAAGGCCACAACCATAAAAAACAGGAAACATATTTTTAAAAGTTAGTAAGAAGCGGGCACCTTTGTAGCATGCAGAGGCTTTGCTTGAGGCCTGCAGCTCGAGGCTATATTCATCACTGCTAACATAACACTCTGAACTTTTGCTAGTGGAGTTGCATTGTGGGTAATGTAGACGCAAGGTTTTTACAAGCCAGTGAAAAAACCCTCACAAGGAATTAAAAAGGAAAGCTCTGTCACATGTGTCTCAGTGGTGCGAAAGTGACCAAGAAACACGTTATTAATGATATTAATACAAACTATAAACCCAACTAACAAATTCTTACAGATTTGCAAACTGCATCTGCAATACTAAAAATGCTTGCAAAGTAAAAATACATTTAAAATACAATATGTATTTTTCTTAAATGGTTTACTCTGCAGTTTTTTTTTTGTTTTAAGTAAAAGATCAGATCAGTTCAGTCTTAATATTCATCTCTAATACGACGTTATTGGATTTACAGGGTCTGTTTTTTTTTTTTGTCTGTGTAGCTTAAGAACACGACCTGTCAGTGTCCTCTAAGGACTGACATGAGGAGATCTGAACTAAAGTGATATGGATAATGAACCGTAAACTGGCTCAGGCGGGAGGGACATCGACACTACGTCATCCTGTAAAGCTCATGTACTGTATCTCCCTCCAGTGTGCAGAAATAAAACTTCATCGCAGACACTGACTGAATGGTCTGCGGCGTGCAGAGAGGGAAGTTCATGTGCATTATGTCTGCATAGAACAGGCAATGTCCCTGAAAAGATAACAATCAAACCAATGATGGGATTCGTATTTCCTTATTTGAAAGCAGTTATTCCAGTATCACTACAATGCCCTTCCATGTTAACGTTGGTCAGCCTGTGCTTGTGTTTCTCTAGTTGTATACTCCCATCTAGTGGTAAAGAAGTGTGTCTGTCAACATTTCAGTGGGCTTATCTCTTCTTCCGTAGTAGACTCCGGCTTTCTAAAAGTATTTTTCTGTGCCAGAGTGAGACTTAAAATAATATGTGCAAAAACAGTGTCCTTAGGCCGCTGGTTCAAATCTGGCTTGAAGGAGATGCTTTTGGTAGTCATAATAGTTAGAGAACACAAAAACTAACCTTAAAGGTCAGTTAGAGGTACTGCATTCACATGGGAGAAAAATATTTAAAGTTTCATGGACCGTACTTGTGTTGGATGGAGTGGAGGACTGGTTTGCTTGTCCAAATCCAGCTCGAAGGAGATGTTGTCATTGCAACAGTTCATGAAAAGGACCGGTGTGGCTGGGACACTTGAGAATGAGCACCTATTTCCGCGACATCCGCAGCTGAAGTACTTGAGAACTGTACCTGGCCACAAACTGCTCTTAGGAGGCTGCTGCTCACTTTAAATACAGACACATTTGAAGGACAAGAATCCTCAAATCTTATCCAAAGTGTCTCAAAAAGGAAATA
Source organism: Chelon labrosus (assembly GCF_963514085.1). Lineage (NCBI taxonomy): Eukaryota > Metazoa > Chordata > Actinopteri > Mugiliformes > Mugilidae > Chelon > Chelon labrosus. The sequence continues at coordinate 13,826,254 of NC_140341.1, forward strand.
CTACTGAAATACGCCAGATTTGATGTTCAGTAGTGTGATCATAAATTGCAAACAGAATAGACACTACACTGGAACAATTGAGTTTTAAACTTCTGTTTGGATTGTTTTATTGCTGCTTACAGTAAAGTGAGGATCTGGATGTTTTTGAGGAACACTTAAGGCCACTCTGATCCACCAGGGGTCAAAGGTTAGAGTCTGTAGTGGTGGAGGCCTGTTTTGGCCTGGCCTAGTTGTTAGAAAAGCGGGATTGGAACTGAAATGTCACCAGCTGGAGGCAGCGGATGTTTGTGAATGTGATTAAAATGCAATTTGAGAACACCCGAAATGTAGTGACTTTAGTATTTAATTAAAGTTCTGGATATCTCTGTGGAAGAAAAAGGGGCCACACTCCAACCCACAAGCTGGGACTTCTAAAAAGAGGCAGACTGGGCAGTTTTCCATCTAATGTTTTTCAAAATAGTTTTTTCTGTGTGTGTAGAAACTCAGTTTGAGTGAGCCATGTCTTTTCTTTTCTTTTTTCAGATTGAATAGATGGGAAAAATCTGTGAAATGTGAAGAAGTGTTTTAATAACCTTTATAATTAAATCAAAAGACCAAAGTGTCGCTTAAGTAGGTTTTTATTCATGTATGAATCTCACTGGTACACACAAACGCCCCTATCTGTGTAGGCTAATCCAAACTTTTCAGTGTAGCAGTGATAAATATATGTTTCCTATACGATAACAATAACAATGACAGTAGAATATGCCACGATACATCTGTGAACTGTCAACAAATCTCAGTGAAAATGACCAATTATCCCTTCGATAGCTCAGTTGGTAGAGCGGAGGACTGTAGTGGTTAAACAAGACATCCTTAGGTCGCTGGTTCAAATCCGGCTCGAAGGAGATAGCTTTTGGTCTGGACGTGTAGATAGAGAAAGGACAACTGAAATTCCGCTGGTTGGAATCACTGGACTGAATATACACTGTGTCGGCAAAAAAAACGTCGCCACCTGGATTTCACTAAGCGAATAGGTATGAGCCTCCCATTGGATAATTACTGCATGGGCGATTATCTTTCAGCTGGCAACAAGTTATTTAACCCCAACTGATGCAATGAGTAGCTTCTCATTTCTTACACAACCATGTTGAAAGACACATCCTGTGGTCGTGGGAAAGATGTTAGTAAGGTTTGAGAAGGGCCAAATCATTGGCATGCATCAAGCAGAGAAAACATCTAAGGAGATTGTAGAAACTACTAAAACTGAGTTAAGAACACATTATTAAAAACTGGAAGGATGGTGGGGATAGTGGGTAAGAAGAGAGGCAGATGAAGTGATGCTCCCATCATGCCTAGTGTCTACTGTACAAGCCTGTGGGGGCAGTGCTATGATCTGGGGTTGCTGCAGTTGCTCAGGTCTAGGTTCAGCAACATTATGTGCCCAAAGAATGAGGTCAGCTGACTACCTGAATATTCTGAATGACCAGGTTTTTTCTTTCCTGATGACATGGGCATATTCCAAGATGACAATGCCAGGATTCATGGGGCTCAGATTGTGAAAGAGTGGTTCAGGGAGCATGACACATCATTTTCACACATGGATTGGCCACCACAGAGTCCGGACCTTAACCCCATTGAGAATCTTTGGGATGTGCTGGAGAAGGCTTTGCTCGGTGGTCAGACTCTCCCATCATCAATACAAGATCTTGGTGGAAAATTCATGCAACACTGGATGGAAATAAATCTGGTGACATTGCAGAAGCTTATCGAAACAATGCCACAGTGAATGCGTGCGGTAATGAAAGTTAAAGGCGGTCCAACAACCTTTTTTTGATGGCGACTTCGTTTTGGCCAGGCAGTGTATGTAACTTATACGATAATAACAACTGAATATGCCACGGTACAAGTGTGAACTGTCAACAAACCTTAGTGGGAAAAGCAGTTTGTCCCTTCGATAGCTCAGTTGGTAGAGCGGAGGACTGTAGGGGTTAAACAAAGACATCCTTAGGTCGCTGGTTCAAATCCGGCTCGAAGGAGATGGGTTTTGTTCTGGCCTTGTAGATAGAGAAAGGGCAAGCGAAATGCTGCTGGTTGGAATAACTGGACTGTGAATAGTCTGTGCTCTAAATGAAAATAATGGATAAGCTATAAATAAAACATACTTTCCTTCACATTGTCCAAAAGAAATTCCAACTTTTCAGTGCTAAGGATATGTCTAATTTACACATGTATTTTGGCGGTGAAACCTACTTTAATCTTGGTAAAAGTACATGGTTCATTTCTAACCCGCTATAATAGTGTCAAGGCCAAGGGGCGAAGGTTACATCCTGTGTTGATAACCATGTAACTACCTGTTCCTTTCTCTCACTTCCTGTTTCTCTGCAGCGTGCAGCGTGCGTCCCTTCGATAGCTCAGTTGGTAGAGCGGAGGACTGTAGTGGCTCATGCTGAAATCCTTAGGTCGCTGGTTCAAATCCGGCTCGAAGGAGACACGTTTTGTTAGTAGTTAAAGAAAGCGGGATTAGAACCTATATTGACAGGAAAAGATTTGTGGTTTGTGAGTTCCGCGCAGCTCGTCATAATACTTGTCTGAGATTGAATGTTTGCTAATGTGATTAAAACAGGGAGTACACAACACACACCTCAATAAGCATGAAACTTAGTGACTCAGTGTTTCTGTGGAAATCTGAGCTACACTCCAATCCTCAAGGACTGGTTGCCAAATTGGTCTCTTTTTTTTTTTTCAGTGTGGGTGGAGCACCATGCCTTCGCAGATTTTCCCTTTTACGTGGATGTAATAAATAGACCAGTGCTGAGCTGTGGAAGCTGCAAACTGTGATGGTACCAGCAGTCTGAGTTATGAATGACCGCCAGTATCATCACACACCATGAAAATAACAAGCAGTTATTCTACAAGCAGAGACAGATCAAAAATGTATCCACTGCATCTGTGTTAGGAGAGTTTCACTACTGTCCCACATTAATAATAATACATGTAACCAGGGGTGTAGATCCGATGTCAGGACTGGGGGGGACGCAAAAGTGATTTTTGTTTTTTGTCGGTATGCAACTCATACCATGGCACCATACCAATCATTTCTTTTTAGATGTGAATCTAAAATGTGAAGAATGTGAAGTCTGAAAATACATTTGTTCAATTTTGAATAATTTTTATTGGGGGGGGACAATTCATGTTTTTCACAAATTGGGGGGGACATGTCCCCCCCATCCCCCCCGGGATCTGCACCCATGCATGTAACCCATAATGAAAATTCGCTACCCCTGCCAAACAATCCGCTTCCTGTCCCTTCGATAGCTCAGTTGGTAGAGCGGAGGACTGTAGAGGAAAAAGGCTGTAATCCTTAGGTCGCTGGTTCAAATCCGGCTCGAAGGAGACTCGTTTTGCCCAGAACTAATCTTAATTATTGACGGTACACTCTACGGTCCTAAGAGCTGGAGAAAGCACCACTGGACCTCAAACGTCACCGGTTATAATAACAGGACTGAAAGGAGGAAAACATGTCGTAATCAGATTTTGAAAGGCTTTTCCACCATTAAACACCCACGATTGATGAGGATGAAGCACTGTAAGTTGCTTGGCAAAGTAATTAAAATACAAACAAAACATAGACTGATACACAAAAAGCTGAAATAAATTAAGTTAATAAAGTGGCGTTGCATTGCTACCTAAATTCTGGATGTTTCTTTGGAAAACTGGAGGCCATTGCGATCCTCACTCCAATCCACAAGGTGGAGGTAAAAGTCCTAAAAAGATCTGTGTTGCCAGATTGGACGGTTTTCCCATCCTGATGTTGCCAAATTTGGCCTTTTTCACGGAGGCACTGCCTTTTTGAATTTGTAAAAATGTATATGTACAAAAGACGATTTTTCAGGAAGAGTTTTAGGGTTAAAGTTTTAGATTTATAATTGACTTAAAAGACTAAATGGCAATTTTATGCAAGTTTTTATTGATGTATAATGTATGTTATTAGCACGACAGAGCATGTTTGCCACAAGTTAGCAAAACATTTGAGTTAGCTTGTTGTCTTTTACTGTGACTAGTAGCTATACATGAGAAGAAGGCTTCAAGTTATCTAAAATTAGCATTAGCTTGTTTTGGTATTTGTTGTGACTTGACAGGCAGCTTGATTACTGTGTTTAAAACACACACAAATGCTACATTACTGAAGTCCCAATGAGGGTTAAATGCTGCAATTAAATAAGTTTTTGAAAGTAGCTGCATGCTGAGAATAAACAGTGTTGCAGTCTAACCTACTATTAACTCAGTTAGGTATTTTTTAAATAATGCCTTGTCCTCCATGCAATTGGTGCAGCATTTAATGTTTCAGCTATGTTTTAGAACATCTTTCCCACAAATTAAGCTAAAATTTGTGTAAGCTTTTCTTCTTTTGTTGTGACAAGCAGCTAAAATATCTTTTTTGAAAATAATAACGCCACAATACTGACATCCTAATGACAACAGGAATTAAATAGCGTAGATAAAATAGTAGCCAAATACGTGTTTCTAGCTAACTTACTATTATACTATTATCAGAAGAAAGCATTTTTACCTTTTTAAACTCGATTAGGTCTTTTAAATTATATTTTACCCCTTTATACAATTAGAGAAATGCATCATTATTATTATTTGCTACACATTATCACCGATTAGCTGTTAGCTTGTTGTCTTTATTGTGACCAGCAGCTAAATTACTGCTTGTCTCAAAAAGTCATTGAAATTCTAATGTCAATGGGAATTAAATGGCACAAATTGAAAAAATTAAAAGAAAAGTATAGCTTCATGCTGAGAATGCTTCTGAACTTTCTTTTATACTGTGTTGCAAGCTACACGTGAGAAAAAGATATTTTAAAAAAAAATATTTAAATGTATGTAATATTTTTCAAATATCTTTCAAAAGGTTAGAAAGGTAGAAAATGGTGACTTAAATGCACTGATGTAAAGAAACAGGAACAATACCGGAAGTGAGGAATGTGAAATCCAGTCCGGAGTTTGCGGCTCTCGCGGCGTTTCTCAAGTTTCACCCCGGCGCGTGCTCTGCCGTTGTCTCTGCTTTGTGTTGTCAGGCAGAAAGAAAGAAAGAGTCGACAGTCAGGGTGGCGTGTGTCCTGATTCACGGGCACTTCGTCAGCGCCCAGAAATAAACAATAGCCAGCCATTTTATTATCACAACAGAAGAATAACTCTAACGTTTCATTATATATATATATATTTTTTGTTTTTTGCTACAATGTCGGTGAGTGTGGAGTCTGGATTCTCGAGCGAGGAGGTCTTAAACAGCCGCTTCCCTCTCCATCGGGCTTGTAGGGATGGAGACGTCGGTGCCTTGTGCTCTCTCCTCCAGTGCACCTCAAACCCGGCTGACCTAACGGTGGAGGACACCTTCTACGGCTGGACGCCCATACACTGGGCCGCTCATTTCGGAAAGGTAGCTCTCAACGAAGCCGACACGCGGACCCCGGTTTTCTGCTAATTAATATTTTTGGTGAAATCCTCTCCTGAATGGGCGCCAGCGCTCTCCGACATGAGCTTCGTCTCGGCCATTTCCTGATGTTTGCCTGATGAGACTAAAAAGCAGCCATCGTTAGAGGAGGCAGACAATGGGCCGTTAACGCTTAACGGTTGCTAGTTACGCGTTAACGGTTTCATGCGTTTATATTTTTGAATATATGCAACGTTAAGTTTGGGCGGGAACATATTAACATTAACTTAACGGCAGTTAAATAATTTATTGACTTTAAACGTTAATTAGCTAGCGTAACCGCCCAGCTAACGTTTACTTCAGCTCACATATATTATTAAAAATAATCAACGGCCAGTTCATTAGGTACACCAGTGAAAACAAATGCTTTGTAATTTAACAGTCCTCCTCCAAGTCTTCCTCCATGCTTGTTTTAATGTTCAGTTTATGTTGAAACAACACAAGAAAGGTGGTAATCCAACTGTATGATCATTTTGCTGTTCTGTTAAACTGGATTGAATTAAACACTTAAGTGTTTCTGTTATTTAGCCTAGCCTACTGACTAAAATGGGATTGTCAAAATAATAGAAACACTTGTCTGTACGGCACAGTACAACTCAATAGTGCTACAAACCACTTCCTCCGAAATGAAAACACCGTTGAATAAACAACACTTTTTTAAACAAGTGCTGAATACCGTGACATTAACGAAGCTAAGTTGTAGTTATTTTAGCATGCATTCACTAGTGAGCATAAAACTGTTAAAGACATAACAAAAGCTTGTTCTTATTGTTCATACTGAAACGGAGTGGCAACTTCCAAGCTGCTGCAGACAAACTCTCTTTGTTTGGTTTTAAACCTACTCATGCTTAGCTTTGTTTTACACTAACCATGCATTGTAAAGGGCAGGGCTACACTTTGCACAGAAATTGTTTAAGCTTCTAGCTACTGTGCCACACTTGTCCATACCTGCCCAAAGCAATGAGGGAATTTCGTCTAACAATCTGTCACGGTTGTGTCTTTGCAGCTGGAGTGTGTCATGCGTCTGGTTCAAGTGGGATGCGGCGTGAACGCGGTTACGTCCAGGTTTGCACAGACGCCCACTCACATTGCTGCATTTGGAGGCCACCCTGAGTGTTTGTTATGGCTGCTTCAAGCTGGTGCAGACATTAACAGACAGGTACGGCACTGGATGCACCTACACACGCACACTTTATTCAGGGAAGGAAAAAAAACAGGACATTACAATGAAACTATAGACATGGCTCTACAAAAAATAAATACAACTTTGAACAGGCAGGGGTGCATGATTAAAAAGAGCAGAGCGGTGTCAGATGTCGAGCTCCGATGATCCTATCAAGGAGGATCATCCCAACGTTGGGATCACGACCCTTTCAGTGTTGCCACTTACTCCTCCACTTGACCTACATTCAGACTATCTGTGTGTCCTTTCCTGATAGTGCAGCTGCTGTCAGACTGCGTTTAACTCATCACAGCTTTTCCTCTTCACGGGTTTTCGTGCTCAGACTACTCATGCACTGGGGCTATATTTTATGCTCCGCTGCTCTACTGAGAGAAATCAGATTAGTAGGTCACAATGACATAACACGCTGCCGTCACCGTCAAAAACCCATTGCTCGGATTTGGCTATGAGGTTCGCTAAGCATATGTTGGAGAAAAAAAATGCCTTGGGGGGAAATTGTGGGATTTGTGATTTTCTTCCTTGTATCCGTTGTATTTTGATCCGGCTCGTGTTGAACATTAGAACAGCGAGGAATTTGAGCATGGCCTGCGTTGCATTGCGGTTTAAGACAGCCTCCTCAGTCAGATTTTTTATTTTTTCCCCCCCCCCGCTCTTCCATCAGCACTCTCACTAATGTGTGACTGTAAATGTGCGTGGGTGCTGGCGGAGTCTGGGTGAAAAGTTCAGGCGTTGCTCTGCTGCTACTTCCTGTTGTCTGTACTCGGGATTATCAAGGAGAAAGAAAGGGAGTATATCTCTGATAAGAACATATGCACTCCCTTCGCAGTTTATTAGGTGCACTAGTAAGTGAGTAAAAGTATTCAGTGTCTGAGAAGAGTGTTAAAATAAGTGCTTTGGCTCATATTCGTTTACTATATTGTCGTGCGCAATACAGTCTGTGTGTAACCGCGGTCTTCTGTCATCACTCAGGACTATGTGGGCGAGACGCCCATCCATAAGGCTGCTCGTGCGGGCAGTCTGGAGTGTATCAACGCTCTCTTGATTCAGGGAGCGAAAGCTGAGTAAGTCCTGTGACCAGTCCTGTGTACTCATTTCTTTTCCTCTCTACTATCCCAACATCTCAGTTACACCTTTACAAGGGATCACCACCAAACGCACATCAGAGCAGTGAGGTTTAAAGTGCCAGATTTATGTGGTACATGTACAAACGGGATAAGTCAGAGGATTTGCAAATTAACTGTGCAGATCTGAACAAAATAAATTACTGAAACGTGCTAAGGTAATAAAAATTAATTTGGAATATTACATTTGTTGTTACTGTGGCTGACATGTACTCAGCCAAAAGCAAGCTGCTCTATTAAATGCTAACTTTGCAGCCGCTGGGGTTGTTATCCATATATATCACAGTGAAATATGTGAGTCACAGTGTAAAAGCGCGGGATTAACTTTCGCATACACTCCAACAGTGTGGAGACTTGTACAGTAATACGCCTCTTTGTGCTGCTACTATACCAGGTCACTGTGTAAACATCTTTATCTCCTGTAATATGATAAGAGATAAACCTTATCAAATAGTAAGAGTAGCAAGAGATTTCTTTTTGGAAGTTGGATCTTAGCTCGCAGCGCTTTGTGCGCCACAAGTTTAGTCACAAGAGGAAATAAAAATACAAATGAGCACGTATGATTCTTAATTTTCTCCAGCTTTAAACAGTTTGACAATGAGACGTTAAATATTTATAGAATTGGTGGTGCTCCCTTGAAAATGTGACACATTTTGTTAATCCTTGAAATTGTTGTTTATCATTGCAACAATTCGCATTAAGTTGCCCTCCGTGTGTAATTTTTTTTAGCTAAGAAATACTGGATTCATGGTGAATGATTAAAAAAATACCTTTTTATTTACTGTAAGCCAACACCTCTATATTACCTTTGTAATCTGAGAGAGCGAGAGAGAGCTACACCTCCATAAGAGTAAATAATTAACCCTGAATAGCACCTTTTGGTGTTTAACGGAGGGCTTAGTAAGTCCACCGCGGGTATTACACGAAGATGAGGACAACTTAATGTAAAGGTTGATAAACTGTTTTTTGTTTTTTACCTACTAGGACATATTGCATGATGTTTGTTAAATCTAGAGTGTGGTTTTCTTTGTTAACATTTGTTTTGTTAGTGTCTTAAATACACAGCTTGACTTGATGACCAAATGCACATTGCTTCTTTTTCAGAAGACGATTAAATGTAGTTTGTGAAAAGGCTGCTTGTTGCACAGAATGAAAATGCGCAGATAATACAAATTGGTTTTATATTTTACATTTTGAGCGTGCTGCAAGATCAGATTTATTTATTTAGTTTTGACGAGGCTGTTTTGGGTGTCACCTTAGTAATACCAAGAACACCTGTAAAGGAACACATCATACAGATTGATTAAGATATAATAATGTTTTTCTTAGTGGCGTTTCCATATCACTACAACCTCCGTCACACGCTATCTTTAGCCGCACCCTTACAGTTTGCAGCTGCATTTTTGTTGTGACAGTCTTACTCCATTTGTAGAAACATTTTGTTGGTGTACTCAAGGAAGAACAAAAGTATGAGACACAGCCCATCTTTCCTGTTTTTTAAAATATGTATCCAACGCCTGCAGGGAAGTGAAACAATAACGGATAATTATAGACGTCTCAACTGATCATAGCGAATCTTTCCAAAGGTCACGTATGCTGGCGCTTAAATTACCAACTGCCAGCTTCCTCTTATGCAAAAAAAAATACTTCTTGATCTGCATGACTCGATTGTTAAATCATAGTTTAATGTTTGTTTAGTGCAGAAATGCAAACATGTTAAAAGTGTATTTTAATGATTCGATTAGCAGTTTAGACGTTTTTTTTTTGTTTTTGTTTTTACTTCTGATTAAACTTTGTATTATAATATTTGTTTAACAATGTTTTTCTTAAAGTTTCATTTTGTGCAACAAGCCGTATGCCTTTTATTTAAGAGAACAACCATTGGAGTACCGAAACGTCAAACTTCCAGAGAGTTTACAGTTACACAGTTTATTTCATGTATATTTTGTAATCTAATAAATCTGAGCGCAGCAAAGTCTGTCAGTGGACAAGGTAAATAAATACCTTAGTGCAGCATTGGTGTATATATTATACTTATTTTAAGATGGAGGCAAAAGATATTTGTATTTGACAATAAAAAAATATATAATCTGATACGGGTACTATTGACATTAGGCCTTTTCTGGTTTCAATAAGGAATGTGAAAAATGCTTAAACAGATTGCATGTGCCCTAGTTACATAAGGCACTATAAATAGAGGAATAGCAAAAACTATTTTACGTATGTATTTTTATTGATGAAATGACTCTGACAGCTCAGACAGATTGATTATTATAAGTCAGACTTAGAAGCAGCTAGATTTGTTTTTAATTCTTCTTAATTCTTAATTTTCTACAGCGTAGGAAATCCCTGGTTGCTTTGACTGTTTCTACAAATTAAGTCAATTTCATTTGTGCAAACATGTTTAAAAATGCTTTACGAGTTGTGTAATGTGCATTTGGTTATCGGCTGATGAGTATTATTTACGATGTAAATGATATGTGATTTTTTTCCCCCCTGCAGATGACAGATATTTAGTTTAGTTTATTATCAAGTTTGTTTCTTTGTTTCTTTGTTTTTTAACTTGTGAAATATAGTGGGACACAACTGGGAGGGAAACTAAGGCAAATCAGGTGGGAATGAGGCTCATGACAAAATAACTTTGGACTAATTTTAGAGTTGAGTTGATGTCAAATATCTAATCAGCGTAAAATATTTAGGTCGTAATGTTTAAAAGATCATATAATAACACTTCTTCCATAAAAAACTGCTCACCAAAGCTTGAATATATGAATATATTGCACTGTTATGCAACTAGAAATACTTAGTGTTAAAAGACACCAGCTTTAACTTATTTACTTTAATATGCTTTATATTTAAAACTGCCAGTCGTTGATGTAATGTACAGTATGCTGTGTGGCTCTATTGGCTCTGATCTGTCAAATGAACATTATGCTTAACCAGTCATGATCATCAATACACATCGAATCATAACCTTGTTATGTAAAATTAAAGCAAGCAATTCTGCAGGGTATCGGCTTGGTTGTGTATTGTTTACTACCTCATAGTTTGTCATATCATAGGAAATTAACAATAAACACAACAACTCCTTATTACTTTTTTGCGTCACTGAGCTGGCAATATGACATCTTACGCAACTATTGCGCGATACAGATAAATTTGTGACTTTACGGCTTTGGTGCTTTTACGATAATATTAAAATTGATGCAGAATTTAATTAGAATTAGAAATGCCACCTCTTGCTGTCTGTGTCTTTGATAATATAACTGTAGCCACACCAAAAAATGCTTTTATTAAAAAAAATATAATAATAATTCCCTGCTCTATTATAGACAAAGTCTTGATTCTACGTTCAAATTAGGATCCGATCTTCTGAATTTCCTTTTATCAAGGCAGCTTAAACACTTAATCTCTCCTTCATGAACTGCCATTGGACCATCTATCTTCTCATGGTGGTTTCTTTCTGATTTTCTGCCGACACACATCTATGAAGTTCCTTTGTGCTTCTGGGCACCGTCTCAGTGCACTGTTATACATCAAGGTGTGACCGACCCAATAAAGCGTTTTTATTCAGGGTCAAAGAAAATGAACCCCAGTGTATTACATAAACCTAATTTAGTCTTTATGACTTCCATAAACACTAACGTCAACATAACTTGTCATGTTCACAGATTAATATTTGCCCAAATAAAATTCGCCATGTCACGTTAATGATGTGGACGATAAATATAGTGATTGTAATATTTGATTTGCTGGATTCCTCCCCAGCTGGCTTCTGTGATTGTTGACCTCCTTTTGGGGGGGGATTCTTGAGTAAAAATCCTCCATCTTCTGTTCAAACCACCTCATGCTTCGTCACATCCTCTGGTGATCTTGAAAAAGCCTGAAACTTGCTTTTGTGACCTGAGCTTTCATCACATACTTTAGAGCACTTTGCAGCCAGGACTTTGCTGCACTCTACTTCTCTTTGCACTTTCATACTCAGTCTTTTGCTGATGTAAGAAAACAGAAGACACAGAAGTGAAGAAGAACAACCTGCACCAAATGAATCCTCCTCCCATTAGGAGGGACTCTGCTCTTTCACCAGCTTCCTCCACCACTGATTGAACTCTTGGTTGACCAAACAGCTGCTGATGAAGTCTGACTGACTCTGGGTTCACTACCACCAATGATCAATCATGGCTCCACAACGCCAGATGTTAGCATTCATCTGAAGGTGTGAACAAAATATTTCACCCACAAATGCTTTTGAGCATTTTCTTGAATCTCTGTCTGCACAGCGTGAAGTCAACAGGAAGTTGGATTTTGTCTCATTACGCCATCATGGTTGAAGACAGTTTGAGGAAATCCTGCACTACTGGAATAGTCTTGGGGTTTTAACTCCACTGGTCACGTTCGCCGCTTTCATCTTACCATCATGACATCTGTGTCTGTGTTGACATATCAAAAACAAATCTACTCAACTCAACAGGACAAAAATTAGCTTAAGCTCATCGATTTTAAATTCAAAACTCTACAAATAAAACATTTAGAAAAAATCTATCCTTTCAAATCTAGGAATACTATTAAAACAAGTTTAGGTCTTTAAAATCTATTTTATTTGTCATGAGCCTCAGTCAAGTGTTATGGTGGTCCAGTAGCAAGCTAGCAGCAGGTAGGACAGTGTTTAGAGGCTGCCAGTGATGAGAGTAGTGCAGACATGCTTAGAGCAGCTGAGTAAAGATGGGTTAGATTTACGTAGCATCATGTACTGAACTGTTTAATGCTAACATCATCCTGTTGCAATGGTTATTCACATGTCATTTCACTGTACCAGATATTTTACTTTATACACAGAAATGTTTTATTTTGTATGTCACAGTATTAACCCTATACAGTATCATAGTCTGTTTTGACATCTAATCTTTGTCACCTTTTCCTTTATGAAAGTGACAATAAGTTACAAAAAAAACGTTTTCTATACTGTTAACAGAAACAGAACCGTACGTCTTAATGTTTTGCAGCCATTGAATTGGAAATGACTTGGTTTTTTCAAGTAATCCTAGAAAGGGGGAGAATAGACACTGCTGAGTCTGCCCCGTTCCCTGGGATAGCCGCACTGTTGTGGCATTGAGTGTTCTCACTATCGCTTCCTATCTACACACTGGCAAACTGTTGAGGTATTTCTTGCGGTGATTGGTTTTAATGCTAGGTTTTTTATGAATCAAAACTAAAGTTTTTAGACCTGCATGCTTTGCTTATTATCCATGATTGTTCCTGTACTTAGCCTCTTGTTTTTATTTTATGATTTGTTTTTTGATTTTGTGAACTAACCATAGGAGTCCTTTATATGGACAGGTTTAATCACGTGAGTCCCATGCCAACATGTAGCATGATAATAGGCTGCCTCTGGAAGGTTAGACAATAGTTAGAGAAGATACATATTGTGTGCTTAGGACCGAAAAGCAAAGCATACCAGGCATTTACAACGAATTAACGCTTCCTTTATACATTGTCAAACCAAAACCTGGGTTGTTAGAGTATAAAGTTATCCATTTTGTTGGATCGGTGTTAACTGTAGATGTTCGGTCTCACTAAAGGAATACTGCTTTAAACTTTTTAGGTCAATACAAAGGTAGGATGGATTTTCAATTATGTATGGGTCAGTTTAAGGGGACAAACTAATGTTTAAAATGAAGCCACAGGATTTAATTCAGTTTATGGAGGGGCATTTAAAGAAGGTTTAATTAAAAAACAATCCTACATTTTAAAAATGTTCGTTGGATTTCAGCACAGTTTGAACATTTGCAGTCTGACAAATCAGCATTGTGTATTTTATGTCATATTATCCAGCTGTTTCTTTTCTGAACCTCTAGTCATCTTGAAAGTCCTCCTTATGTTTACCCATCGTTAAAACAAGGGTGCATAAATCTATGAATTGCTAATTTGTCAGTAAATATCAGCTCTTTAAACCGAGGGGTGACAGCAGTCTCAGTCACCGTGGGCTCAAACTATCTGTTGTATATGAGCGTACTGTTATGGAGGAAGTCTGTGGGTCTAGAGGCTGCACACTTAACCACTTTACTACCTCGGGACAAAAAAAAATATGACAGGAAATCGGTGTAGTCTTTAACATTCAACAAAAGTAAAAGAAATGTAAACGGTGAGGATAAAGTAATGCAGCTATTTCCTTCCCTACAGTGAAATTTTATTCAGCATTGCCACTCTGGTGCAGTGCTTTGCTCAGGGTGTCGCGAGGACACTAGATTAATGAACATCGCGATTAAAAATCTAACTTGAGAATTTCTATCCCTTAGAGTGAGACCAATCCATCTACCTTATCACAAAATTGTTTACGGTATAAATATAACCCCCTTGAGATAATCCTTTGGAAGCGTTAATTTTGATGGGGACGGGTAATGTGCAACAAGTTAATGTGTGATTTTGTTACTCTTTTGTTTTTTTTAACTCTTCAATTCTTTATAAAATGTATTTTCATGTGCACTAGTTCTTGAAATGTTTCTTTTTGCACAACTGTTTAGATAAAAACGCAGAGAATGAGCAAGTTCTAAACGACACGGATGAGCAAACAGTGACTGCGCGCTTTAAATTCTGCCTTAATAGTGTGGAAGTGAATGTCACTTGGTTTTAATTTAAAAAGCAAGTAAAAAAAAAAAAAGCCAAGCATTGTTCTTCTTAAATCGACCACGAAGTAGCCAGTTTTATTCACCACAGAATGTCTCGTTTTATCGTGTACGTGTGCAAAATATCCTGCAGATGGAGAAGTTTTCCTCCTATTTGTCGTTCACATTTTCATAAAAAGTACAAGGTTGGATGAGAGCCAGTAGACCCGGTTCTTTGACAAAGGCTTAGTTGTTTGCTTAGAGAACTCATTTTACAGTGTGATGACATTTAGGCTCAGAACAAGTGCAGTATTGTTTTGTAGTCGGTCAGCGGAGAAGAGAGAAATTCCCATCATTAAACTGAAAAGCCCTCCATTGGCCAGTGAGATATTTTTCTATGCACTTCTCACGAGTTGACAAGCTGCATTTCATAGCAGCTTGAGAAATTCAACAGTTTTGTATCTTACAGCTCATATACTGTTAAATGAGTGCAGCAACAGCTCACAGAAAAAATTTAGGACTAGTTAGATCATGATTTTGTCTTCCAGTGAATTTGCTTCCATACTAGTTCCATGCGCAAGCCTGAAAATTGACGGAAATGTGACGCAGCACTGTTTGTTCATTCATTATTGCGCTCAGAAAAACCACTTGAATCTCACTGCAACTGGACATGATTAACACAACTGGACATAATGCACAGACTTTGAGTTATGAATGATTGCACATACTGTTCTTACAGTAGCAGACCTGCTTCTCCTATTTTTTTTTTTTTATTCTTGTTCATTTTTCTTGAAGCAACACAATGAAGTTCTTGTAGCTTCTGATTCCAAAGAAGAGATGTCTGGATGTCTGATGCTTGAAGACAGCAGCCTGACCTCGTTATCAAGCATTCATTCTTTGGAGTTTCCTCTGAAGATTCGACCTTTACGTCCTGGTCTCCTCTGGATGATGAACTTCTAAGTCTTGTACTTGATTCTGAAGACTTCTTTGCTTTGTCTACAGCTTGTTTTTTGTGCCGACTTCCCACTTTACATACACCCACTGTGCCAATGACGTGGTTGTATCTTGGAGTTTGAAAGCAGCAATGCAGAAGTCCTTGAGCGCTATCATCGTTGGAAGCTGGCGATTGCAGTGGTTTTTCAAACGCTTGCAGACGAGAGCTCTTGACTGTCTACAAAAATGATGTCCTTTGGATCATTTGACACGACTCGTCCTGTTCATTTTGTTGGATTTTTTTTCGGGTACACACAAAAGAAGCTTGTGCATATCTCCAGTTGTCTTAACCATGTGCTCTTGCAGCAGACATGTTTCCTTAAGTTTGTGGAAACTGTTTCAAATTTTTAATTTCTATGGAGGATGAAAACGATCCTAAAGGGATCAGTCGTCATCTTTCACGGAGATGACGAAGAGGATGTGAGAGGGTAGAGCAGCACAGGCTATTTCTGTACATCTGTGTTTGTCTGTATGTGTGTGTGTGTGTGTGTGTGTGTGTGTGTGTGCGCGCGCGTGTGTGTGTGTGTGTGCGAGTGTTTGCTTAATGAGTCTGTATGCGTGTGTGTGTCTGCGTGTGTGCGCGCTTGGGCTTGTCTTAATTTGTTTGTTCTTTATTTGTGTACATCAAACGTACAGTGAGCCTTTCTAACACTCCTCCTTCCCGTTGTGCAGCATGAGGAATGCCAGTGGGCTGACTGCGGCTGACCTGGCCCACGCGCAGGGATTCCAGGAGTGCGCTGAAATTCTCTCCAATGCCCAGAACTTCCAACAAAACATGGCTCAGTCCCATAACGGGGTTTTTATGAATGGCATGAGCCGGAATGGGGGCCTCGCTCACCCCACCATCCAGGGACGCAGCTTCTTGAATGGCGTACCCAACAGAAAGAGGTCTTTTGATGGCATGGAAGTAAATCCAGGAAAGAAGGCTAGAACTAATGGTAGGTCACTAAGCTAATCGGAATAGTAAAAAAAACTGTTTCAGTTCATGTCGCATTCATTTTGGGGTACTTTTAAAGAATCTGAACGTGTACTCCGCTGCAAACATAAAACAAAACATATATTTTTGAGATAAATACACAGGATATTAAATCAACAGACAAGACCACGATTACTTGTATTAGCATCAGGGATAAATTGTTAAATGTTATGAAACCATCTGTCTATTTGTGAAGTTTATAGAGTAATTAATTCAAATTTTCAACAGAACAAAACACCGGACAGTAAAGACGGTTTAAAGTTTTGAAAACTTTGTTACTTAGAAGTGAATGGAAAAAAATGGACATTATAATAGTCTGTAATACCTAAAAGGTTGTCAGCAGCAGAGATTTTAGTTGAATCACTAAAAATAAGTAAAACAATATAATGTATGTGTAATTTCCAGTGAAATATATAACATTCTGGCACAGTTTTCATGAATCTCTCATGGCCCCCAGGTCTGAGCATGCCACCCGAGTTGCTGAACGGGAACGGGCCGCCAGGTGGCAGTGGAGAGGCCCAGATGGAGAGCATGAACATGGATTTGGCAGCTACTGTAACCACAGGTGGGCCAGGAAGCTTTGCATTTGGGCTGAATGGGTTTGCACCGCCACAGGGGCCCACGGATCAGTGTGAGGACCAGGGGGGACTGGTCAGGCCAACCCCTGCAGCTAAAGAGCTGGAGGTCATCACTGTGGCATCAATGCAGACCCCTTGCCGCTGCACCAACTCTTACGCCTACCTGTAGAGGGCTGGCCTGTCAAATGGCGCACTCTAATGTTCCCATTTGTATTTGTCTGGCGATGTTTGCTTTGTTTTTTTCATAATACACACACAATGGAATATATTTGTTTGGTCTGGTGATGAGCTACGTTTGAAAGGCGTATAGCAGTCTGTGTGCTGTATTATCTACTTTTTCCATGTACCTGTCAGATGGATAAAGGTATTAAGATTGCTTTTGTTATACAGTAATATATATATATATAAATATATTCAATGCTTCTATCCTAATTGTCATATTATGCTCAGTTTTTACGTTTTTAATGAAAAGATGAATTTGTTTTGCACAATTATATAGTAGTGTTTGCATCACCGTTGCAAAGTACAGTTTGCATAGTTTGTATTGGCTTGGTAAAAAAAAAAAAAAAAAGCACATTTTAAAAATAGTTTTCATTATTGCTTCTCAAATTCTGCAGCGTTCACGTCATTGGTCATGTGAAGATGTGAACACTGTCCTTGCAGTGGGAACATCCTCTGTGAATTCATATAACATTTATTTGACCTGGCTAGCAGGAATGGCTAACGCTGTTACATGCTCAAGCAACAGGTAAGAAAATAATATTTCCCCCCACTTAAAGAAATCCAGTTTTAATAAATCAAATATGATTAATGTTCACTTAATGGCATCTATGTAAGACTGACGAGTGCCTAAGCACTCTTCAAAAAACGAAGACTGACAAAATGTTTGGAGTTACTCATTAGCTGTTTTATATTAAAGAATGACTTTATGCCAAAGCATATCCCTACATGAATGTAGCTCGTAAAGATTAAATGATTCACTGTGCAGCTTTGTAGAAATCCTGTACTAAGATATAGTGGTCTATGTGCTTGGTATTGAGTTATTCCACCGTGTTCATCTTTGTTTATTTGGTCTGGAGTATGGTGAATGTTTATTGTGTGCGTGTTAGCACAGTTTCTAGGCAACTAACTGAGCTTGCACATGTGATACGAAAACCCAGTACAACTCTGAAATTCTTCTGGTAATTGGCTATTTTACAATCACTAAAGTGTAAGCTGTACTGCTCAAGAACGTTTGCACGGACTTGTACTCTTTGCAAAAAGCCTTACTTCTTGAGCTGCATTGAATAGTTATACAATGACTTAATGTACATTATTTTAAACTTTTATAGATACTAAGGGAAATTCTTCTTTCTGTATTTTGTAGTACCGTTTCTTGATAAAGGTGGTTTCTGTTTATTTTACATGGCTGAAGGTTTGATTGTACATTCTTTTCAGTTTGGAGCATCCAGTGCTTAGTACCGAGCAGGCTTAGCTTTGTACTTGACTGTGTGCGATCATTAAATGTTGATCAATTTTATACATTTGATCGTGGTGGCCTTTTTTTTTTTTTTTTTTTTTTAATGTACTGAAGTTATGTGTTTTTTGTTGTCTCGCAATAATGCGTTGGGGAAAAAAAACTTTCAAATTAATGATTACAAACACATACTACACTTGGTAAACTTTAATCACCTCTGCATGTTAAGATGGGTTTTATGTGACGTCGTCTGAAAGACTTAAGATTTCCTTGCAATAGAATTAGGTCACCGTGTCATACAGCACAGTCTGTATGTCAGAACCACCACCAGTCAGGAAGTGACCCATTTAAACCAAGTTATCAGGTCAACCTTTGTTACACCACAACGCTCTGTAATATATTTCACAATTCATTGATTATTCTTGTGAGATCGAGGCTTGTGGAACGTTCTTTCTCGAGCGTTGAAATGTGGCCATGCAATAGCTTCTTCACATTTTTTGCAGTTGACTAGCCTCTTAATAATAGTTGTGCAAAACAAAATCATTTTTTCTCCCACCTAACTTGTTATTTTAAAGAAATTAAAACTTAATGATGTACGTATATACCATTTTGATAATCTGTCTCATTTACTGTGGCAGGTGAGAGACACTGTGGAGATTTTTCCTCATACAACCCAGCAGCAGAAATCCTTCTTGGCCACCACGTCTACAGTGACTCACCTGAGGTCAATAGCACTGCAGGCAGCCAGGTGGAGCACCAGAAGTCTGTGAAAGCAGAACAGTTGTATGACCATACCCTCTACAGCACCATGCTTCTTTACCATGGCTCCTAAACTACAGAGGATATATAGCTGACAGGCCGTCCTTTTTGCCTGACTCTCATGCAATCCTAAATAAGCATTCATTCGCCTTAAAGCCACTCAGTGGCCAAGTTGTTCGTTGAAATTATTTGTTGTTTTAAACAGCAGACCCATTGTTGTGGATGGAGCTGAAGTTAGCAGCTGATAAAGCTGGAGAAGTGGATTTTTGCTTGTGTCCTTAAAGAGAAAGTCTTTGTTTAGCTCCTTATTAAAGTTTGATTATACTGCAAGTACACTAAAGTAAGCATTTGTGTTGAACCACTGCCAGTACTTACATTTTGTTTCTGTCACAACTTGATGTTAATAAAACAAATATAAAGGCATTAAAAAAAGTTTTGCAAAATTTAAAGTTGCACTGGAAGTTAATTTTTTTGATTGATTCACTTTTATATAAATAAGTCTTAAATTCTGGTTAGGATGTATACCTTATATCTCTCCAAAGTGAAGTATCCTTTCAAATCAGTCTTTTTAAAACTTAAGTGTATTGGAGTTTTTTTAAACCTTAAAGAGACCAAGAAATCTTATATCTGGGATCAGCAGCTATCGTTTTATCCAGTGCAGTGCTGCAGATGTATCGGAACAGTTCCCCGCTGGCAGTGGGCCATTGCAGCGTCACGTGTAGAGGCGGCACACCTGTCACCATCAGGGCCGACCTTCATCATAGCTGCGCTGCACAAACACCACGTCACTAGGCCACGCCCCACGGCAGTCGACGCCTTCAACTAGAATAGGGGACGAAAAAGACTCCTGTTGATTAAAACATCGTATACGATACATCTATCTGTCTGGACTACATCATAATTAATTTGTAGACGTGCGTTTTGCTACCGACAACGTACGTCTGTAATACCCTACTCCCAGAACATTTCAAATTCATCTGGCATTGGAAAGTGTCCCCTCCTTCATGCGAGGTGGTATCTTCCTGTAAACCTATCCGGGCTAAACGAAGACCTGGGGTTAACGAAAGAACGACGGAAAGAGTCGGACTCCCCTGAACAGGGAAACTGTGAAGTTGTCAAAATAACTGTAAACTACAGTGTAACGTTTTGATCAAATAAGCTCCTGTCAACGCACTGGTGTCGCCTGTACACTGTTTCACAAGCTAAGCCATGTCAACCCCGGCTAGAAGAAGACTTATGAGGGATTTTAAACGGTAAGTGGGTGGTCAGAAATTATGCCGATAACATTAGTCAGCTATGATTTGCCAAAACAGCTAACAGCGTTAGCCTAGCTCGCGTTAGCTTGGCGTAGCTTAGCCGTATTTCTTATTATCAAACGTATTTATTTACATATCTCTGTTGTAAAATACAGCGTAGACAGCGTAGTTTAAATCGCTTCCTGTGGGATATGTTTAAGCGAAATACTGTTATTTTCCGGCGCTTCGGCTGTATCGCTAACCGTGCTAGTGTTAGCAGGTTAGCCGGCTAGGGTTACTGTGACAGTTAACGGCTGCTAGCTTACTCTTGACCACAACTAGCATTTAAATGTCCGGTACAGGTGGTAAGATGGCCATTTTATTCACGTTAAAAACACATGTAATGCGACATGTCCTACCTTACTGCTCCGCTAAATCTACCCTGACGTTTCTTTAATATTGGCAACGTTGTTACAGAGTCGTAAACTAATCTAATCTGAAACTAATCGTAATGTAAGTTTGGTGGATGTAGAGTAGATTGTTATTCCGAGACTATTTTTATTTATTTTTTTTAAAGGGGATTGAACATCACGGATTATTAACCCGAAATCTCCCAAGAATACACTCTTGACAATCGTGAGAAGACAACACAACGGAAGCTACACTGTGTAGTCGGCAGCTGCTTTCTGTGAAGTCAGCATTAGACTAGCCCGTCGTTAGAAACGAACAATTTGTCCACAGAAAATTACTTGGTTTATACTTTAAACCTCACTGCACGGTAATGCTTCTCTCCAGTCAGCCTGCTTACTTCATGGTCGTCACAATAGTCACTCATCTCGCTGTAAATTTCACCATCTTCTGATCTCTCGGTGGGACAGGGTAATTTAAGTGCTGACTTATAGAGCTTCAGGAATTTCTACAGGTCTTTCCAGGTATTGGGAGTGGTGTGTTGTTTGCAGGTGACAAAACCCCTTGTTTTTTATCTGTGGCAGTAGGATTTTGAAACTTTTTACAGGCTCGTATAGGACTGGATTGCTCTGTGGAGGATAAGTTGGGCAATGATTAAGCACAGTAAAAAGAAATAATAGCGTCTGGAGGCTTTAACCTTTTAATTGAAAGTTAGATAGGACTGTAAGATGTCATAATGTGTGTCTCTGTAGCACGCCTAAGTTGCTCAACAGTTAGACAAGACATTTATTGTATTATATGCACTAACTTTGTAGTTAAATAGCTGCAATGAATACAGAGTAGTGACAACGAATGCATCCTAATGTGTCCTGCACTAAACCCTATCTTCGTGAAGGTTATGGTATTCAGCATTCGTTTGAAATGACTTAAGGGAGCTGTTGATTCAACTGTGTTTCCATTTTTTGTGTTATCGCTGAATTTTGTTGCATTGACAAATGTTTTTAATGTGTCGACACCCCCATTTTAGTCAGTGGGATAGGCCAAATAGCGTAAACACTGTTGTGTGTAATTCAGTACAGCTATACAGCACCACAAACTACATCATCCAGAATGATCATACAGTTCAGATACCACCTCTCTTATGCTGCGTCAACACAAATTTAACGTGACAGTCGTGAAAGGCGGATTTAGTGCAGGGCTGTCGTATTGGAATGCGTTCGGTTGCACTCGTGTAAATAAGGCACAGCGCCCGCAATTTATGAATCACAGCACTGGCTTGTGTTTTGTTTGGTTTACACAAGACAGCTGCTATTGTAATTATGTATATATTTGTTCGGATGTGTAAGTGGCATCGAGTCTTCTAGCCAGTTGTCAGCTGTGCACCACGGATCCATGTTTCAACATAGTTTGTTTGACAGGTTAAATTTGCCTATGGTTAAATGATGAAAGAGGCCATTTGATTATGTAATACACCCATCTATGCACTGATTCAAGAAATCCAGTGGAATAAAGATTCGAGGAGCCGTTGTCACATCTTCGTGTTTTACTTTTGGTTATACAGGCTACAAGAGGACCCTCCAGCCGGTGTCAGCGGTGCCCCATCTGAAAACAACATCATGGTGTGGAATGCAGTCATATTTGGGTAAGAAACTAAGACACATCTCCAAAGTTTTAATTTTGTGAATTTTATTTGTAAAACTAATGACTTTTTTTTCCCCTTAATCCTCACAGCCCTGAAGGAACTCCTTTTGAGGATGGTAAGAATCAGATTTAGTTTGCTAAGGAATATTTGTATAATTCTTCTATCATTGCTTTTTTTTTATTGCTTATTATACATAGCTGTTATATACATGTAAATGTTAAAACTGTTAAAAGTATTTATCAATAGCTACCGGCCTGTATATACACAATCAGATTTCAGCTTTGGAAAGTATTCTTCATTAGCTTTTACTGTGTTTGTTGTAACGGCTCCGAAACTCAAGTCGAACGGCTCACTTCCTTTGTTTCTTTGTCACAGGTACATTTAAACTCATTGTAGAATTCACAGAAGAATATCCCAACAAACCCCCCACAGTACGATTTGTGTCGAAGATGTTTCATCCAAACGGTAGGAATAATGTCCTCTGCAGGTAAAGTCTGTGAAGCCTGTGGGTGGTGTTCATAATTTTATTTTTTATTTTTTTCCACAGTGTATGCAGATGGGAGTATATGTCTAGACATCCTACAGAATCGCTGGAGTCCCACTTATGATGTGTCCTCTATTCTTACATCGATCCAGGTAAGAAGTGTCGACATCCAGCACTGTAGGAGAGAATTTTATGAATTTAATTTTTTGCTTTATTCTACACATAAAAAACCCAAACATAAGTTAAATGTTTTTACTACAAAAGTGGTCATGCATACTTGCGTGCAATGAGATTTTCTAATTTGAACGGCTTTATAGCTGGAGTTGTAAAAAAAATTAAGATTCTTATATTGTTGCTTAGCAAAACAGATGCCCTAGTTGAATTTTTTAATGACCAAGTAGATTAACAGGTCGATGTGGGTTTGTTATTTTCCTCCCAACACATTCTCACCGCCACTGGTAATCTGTTTATCCATCCAGTCCCTGCTTGATGAACCAAACCCCAACAGTCCCGCCAACAGTCAGGCAGCTCAGCTGTACCAGGAGAACAAGCGGGAGTACGAGAAGCGCGTGTCCGCCATCGTAGAACAAAGCTGGAGAGACAGTTGACCTGACAATCCTGAAAGCTGCTCTCTCTCTCCATCGTGAAGCTGTGTGTGCTGCAAGTTTTAGTGGAGTACCTCTTACATTTTTTTATTTTTTTTTTGCCTCCCCACCTTTTGAATTTTAAGCTTTTATGCACTTTACCTTCAACTTCCCTTCATAGAATGTCTTTTTCTTGCCCACTGAGAAGGGTTTATTTTTTTTCTATTCTATCCCACTTTTCCAGTTTATCAGGGGAAATGTGCTGAATCTTGCCTTGGATGTTTTGTCAGTATAGACTTGAGGGCCACTACCAAAAAAAATAAAAAATCTGGTGTGTTGCTGTAAAAACTCCCCATGATTAATAATGTTTAATGACTCTCAGTTATCACGGGTCCTTTTCTGTTGTGCACCTGATCTGTTATGTTAGTTTTATATTCGCAAGGCAGCGGGGGGGGGGAACGAGCAGCCCGAGGACTACAACTAAATCAGATATCTTCACACCATGTCTTTTGCTGTGTTGTGAATTGTTACATGCATGACACGAGTGTATTCACAATCCTGTTTAGTTCTCATGTATATAAAGACTCCTGCAACTGAAATTATGTACAGATTTTGCACTGGTTGTTCCCCATGTCACTTTTCCAGTACTTGTAAATAAAAAAAAAAAAGGCAAATTCATCCTTACATGGAGAGTTTTTTCTTTTTTCTTTTATTGTAGTTGCAAAGTTAATACTCTTCTGGGTGTTTTAGATTGACTAATAGGAGGTAAACCATGGTTTTATACAGGGGCCTGTCTGCCTAAATATACTCTATACTGCAGTTAAATAGCAGAGGGGACCTCTTTTTAACAATGCACCAGTACGAGGGCTTAACAGGTCAGATAAGACACCGTTAAGGACTTCCTGTAAGTGGTGTATTTACAGTCTACAACGCAATCTTGATATAGTACTCACAGGCCCACGTGTGTTATATAGCGTTTGTGTTTATGTAAGGCAAAAATACAAAACACTTGGCAAACATTAAGCCCTCAGCAGGTTGAACTTCAGAGAAATGTTGTACCATGGTCGCTCGAATACATCCACTGAAATACAGAATTCATCCGATTCATTTGAGCCGTCTAGTTCAGACTTCAAAAACCTCACACGAGCTTCTGCTGAACTTTCAATGTCAGGACACAGACGAGGACTTTGGCTTTTGTGTCCCACGTCCCAAACGCTGTGAATCACTTTAGGAAAATCAATCAATCTCCAGTGGCAGAATTGACAGAGATCAATAACCTTTCAACTTTCACACGAGTGTTACAGTAAGATACATAGATATAGTTTTGAGGGAGTTGCGTTTACACAGATCAAAAAAAAAAATTCTTCTTTTCTTTAGAAATGTTTTATTTGTTAACGGAGCATATACGAGACAGAAGGTAACGTTGCATGCATGATGAAAAGTAAAGAGGGATGTAAGTGCAGAACAGCTAGTTACAAACATAAAGCTCAGTCCTGTTCTGTACCGTGTCCATTCTTCACAACTTGGAGTCGGCGATCTTGTTTCTCAGCTACACAGTAGTTACAAAAATAACTATTTTTAAGATCCACCTCATCAGGTAACAACTCCTTTTAAAACTGCAGTAACTGTGAATGGAAACCAAGACAGATAAAATATTGTTTTATACACAACAGAGTTCATTGAGCAGGCAGAGCGAGCTACCTGTTGTAGGCCCTCTCCTTCTTGGCCCTCTCCAAAGCCTTGTCCATGGTTTTCTCATTCTCGCCTCTACACTTGGGGCAGTACCACTTTCCTTTGGGCTTGTGATGGAGCCCAACACAGGAGAAATGAAACCACTCGATGGGACATTCATCGTTATCACAGCCAATCATCTCGCCGTAGGACACCTGCTCACACAGGCAGTACGTCGGCTCATCTGGATCGATGGGCAGGTCTGGAGGCGACACTTCTCTCTCAGACTTTCCCTTTGACCTTTTCTTCTTCTTGGAAGAAGTCTTGGCCCTCTTCTCCCGGGACGCCCCCACTCCCACTTCCTCGGGGTGATCCAGGCCCCCGTAGCTTTCCCGGTTTTCTCCGTTTTTCTGGCGCCTCGAGCGTTTCCCCCCAGCCTTGTCCCCACCACCGGAGCTCGGGGTGACCTCGTCGCGCTTCTTTTCATGGTGGCTAGGTTTGCCCGGCGTGACTGTGGCCGAAGACGAGGACACCAGGGCCGCTGCAGCGGTTGTCACGGATGCTGCCGTGGGGACGTGGCTCTCTGGGACTTCTTGAGAGGAGAGGAGAAATTCAGAATGCCAGTCTATTTGTCGTGTCCGGTTCTCAACCAGCTCCACCTGAAAAGAAGAAAATTAATATTTTATTGGGTCTCTTCGCTTTTATTTTCGCATGCATGTAGAAAACGACACACTGAGATATCATCTAAAAAGAAATAGAGAAGTGGTTATGGTGCATAACACAAGGGAGGTTAAATATGGTACTAGATTTCTGGTAACTGTCTAGCCCAGGGGCGTCAAACTCATTTTAGTTCGAGGGCCACATACAGTCCCAATTTGATCTCAAGCGGGCCGGACCAGTAAGATAATAACCTATAAGTAACGACCGCTCCTGATTTTTTTCCATTTGTTTTAGTGCACAAAAGAACAAGTAAATTAGGAGAATGTTTACAGTTGATAAACTAGCCTTTAAAAAAGGACATTTCTTAAGTACAATAAGTGCAGTTTGGGCACTTTGCTGTCTGTTGTTCAGTCCTGGGTGTCTGTGTTGTGTTCTGTCCACTTCTCTTACTAAAACAGTGGACAACTTAGGGCTAACAGTTATTTTCATAAAAAAAACTGCAGTCTTCTATGTACTTTTTGTACTTTGCAAATTCACACTGTGGGCCAGATTAGACCGTGTGGTCTAGCCTTTATCTATGAGGTCATTCTGTGTTTTCTGCTAAGTTATACAAACGTTCAAAAAGCTTTTTCTCTGGTGAACTACATTTAAGCGTGAAACCAAAGTCCACCCAAACAAAAAAAAAAAAAAAAAACATCCAGTTTCTCCTCGTTATTTGCTGGAGCAGCAGGAGAACGTTACGTACCATTTGACCTGCAATCTGGATCTTTTCGTCCCCCAGCTCCTGACTGCGGATCAACGCCCTCTGAATGGACAGCTGAAGCTTGCGCCTCTGGAACGCATCCGATTCGCGGCGATACCTTTCATAGGCATCGTCGAGCTCCTTCAGAACATCTGGCAAAAAAGGAAATTGAGGGAAAAAAGAGAGTTTAAGGAAAAATAAGACAATGGGAACTCAAGCTATGCTCAGAACGAAGAAGATATGTCAACTGTCACCATATTATTATTGGCGTCTGGGCATAAACCCTCAACTATGAGCGAATACACAGTACAGTATGTCTGCCAAATACAGATTAGGAGCAATTGTGGTATCATGCAAACTTGCTACAGCACCGTTATCAGTTCGCAGCGGATTATGGTGATTCAGCTAAAACCAAAACAACATGATTTCAGTTTGATTTGAAAGAATCAGGGGCATGGGGTTGTGAAGCAAATCTTTAATTAATGCACGTTTTATTGCCACACTCTTTTTTTGAAACCGTTCTAGTATATCCAGCTCCTTCACCTTGATACTTGGCATCAATTTCCTTCATCAGGGACACGCTTCTCTGCAGGTCAAAGGGGAGAGACTCCACCAGGTCCAGGTACTCCTCGACATAGTTAACAACAACGTGGCCCGGGTCACCATTGGTCGGGTTCAACATTGTGGAGCCGTTTTCCCCGCCAGGACACTCGTGCACCTGTTAGCAACAAATCATTATTAACACTTTCACTGCTGCTGTAAGGCCACAGTGATCCTGAAGCATTTCACTGTCAAAATAGCAGATAAATGACAAAGGAAACTATTACTTTATAACATCAGACAATTCTAACTAATATGGAAACACATACACATTTAATTTAATAACTTATTTTGATGTGGCAGTGCTGAGTGACTGTTATAAATGTTGAGTTTGTATTGAAACAGTGTGAGAAAGGTAGTAATTCACCTATGTGATAATTTAAGGAGGTAGTTTGTGTTGCTGTTAAACTATATTGAATAAAAACACAAACAAATGTTCCTGCTGTTGCTGTTGTGGTCAAAAACCACAGCCTCCAAAACGAAAACGCAGTTGAATCAACAGCTCTCTTAAGTTATCTCAAACTAACGCTGAATGCCATAACTTTCACGAAGCTGAGATTTAGTGCAGGACTGTTTTTGCTTTTGTTATAACTAGTCTACCGAAGGAAAGCTGCTGCAGACAATAACGAACAAAATGTAAAAGGGGGAGGGGAGGGGGTGATCTGTGGTCAGCCATCCTGAAATTGCTACGTGTACCATGAATCTGCCAGCAGAGAGTAGACTATTAAAAACGCTAATAATAGCTGAACACGAACATGGCAGTCGGAAGACATCATGTGGACAACAAAGCACTTTTAGTCGCAGATAGTTTGTGGCGACAGTAATGTTATACGGCTAAACGTTAGCTGGCTAAAATTCCCGGGGAACCGTGTTGTTTATTGGGAAGTGGATGAATCATAACCTAGCATGCCTCCTAAATACAAACAAGTTGACCGCTAAACTAGATTTATATCCATCAATAACAGCTCAGCTCTACTGGCTAACGTACGTCAACGCTAACTACAGCTAACAGGACCCTGCTGGTACGTTTACGTTAACGTCAAGTAACGTTAACCAACTTTTTTTTTAGTTAGTTAAACGTTACTCCACGCAGAAATACATTCAACTGTAATTTATATGCGTGCCGTTAGCTAGCTGCAGTAGCTATATGACAACGTTAGATGTTTACGAAAATAATACCCTACTAATGTGACAAACAAAAAGATAAATCAACGCACTCAGAACAGAAAACCGTTTACAGCCTCCCCGGTACACCCGCGATGTAACGGTACACACACACACCCAACGCTTAAATTAAACAACTGATTGAATTTAACATTACACGGTAGACGAGACGAACAGATACGAGTTGACACTTGAAGCGGTCTTATTTCTAGCATGGTTGCTTCAGCGTTGATAGCCAAATTAGCTTGTTAGCTTACAACGTTACTAACCGAACCGTGACGTTAAACCCTACTTAAAACAAACACCGTAGCGCAAACTACAATGGTGTAGTTAATGGGTAAGAAGCTCGCGTCGTAACTTACCTGTGGATAATACTTTTTTTACTGAAGCTAACCTTTAGTGCTCCGAGATGCCGCTGTTGCTAACGCTAGGCTGTGTGTGTAACTACGCTGCTGCACTACTGTAGCAGCGCAGGTCCTAGTAGCCTACAAGCCGTCGATGCTACAAACGGCTAATGTTAGCTGTCGGCTAAAGTGCCTGAGTAAATACTTTCAGCTATGCGCATGCGCTGTACTCCACAGCGGGCGGTTTAGGTTTTTAACGATGAAGTAACACAGCATTTCACCGCTCTCCCCCCAAAGAATTACGTTATACTCCATTTATAATAATACTTTACTATATTTCGACGTGAATCTCAATTAAAACCAGTTGCCGTTTTTGTCTGTACACAAACAAACGTGTTTAAATCTTTCCACATACAAGTCAATGCTGCCACCCTCTGGCGGTGCGTTGCCATGGCACGAAGCACGACTGCTTTCAAGAACTTGGTCCAACATTCACACTAAAGTCAAATTTATAGTTTATTTGAAAACTCACACAGGTTTACCGTGATCCCACTTATGTTTACCTTACAGTCTCTTTGGTGGGCTGTGAAGAATTTGGCTACCTCAACATCCAGTTTGGTGACTGCATTCATTACACTACTAGGGAGATAAGACGCTGCGTTTCATTGAATACGCTTCAAACAACGTGTCAGCGTATTCATTTTTTTTTTTGCACCATGTTTCAAACATTTTCTTTGAAGGGACGGTCCACAGTCAAATCTTCATTTAGATTCATTTTTTTCTGAGAACATATTCTGCTAGCCCAACAAAACGTGTGTGTGTGTGTGTTAAGAACGCACTTTCAAATATACACAACTATACAACAATTTTGACCGTTTTCAGTTTTCAAATAGCTGTTTGAAGGCTGAGCCGATCTCCTGGATCATGTCTGAGGTGGTGGTGGACCTGCCGTGCCGCTGGAAGGCTTGACTGTTGCACTTTCTGGTGAGCGAACAGGCGCCGTACGCAGCAACAACCGATGGGTTCACGCTGAAGGACGAGAAAATAGATAATGAGGAGACAAAGGGACAATATAACACAAATTATACGGCCTATATTTCTTTGTGCAATATTTTAATTCAAGAAAGTATCAAGACCCCGCATTGTGAAAGTATAAAAACACAGAAGGCTAATGGGAAAAAGCCTCACACTGTAATGTTTCTGCATTTCAGTGACGTGCCTATGTAACAATAACAGGATGCTACAGATGGGTATATGGAGGTCTGGAAAAACGTTAAGATTCAGTTAGAAAAAAGTCTTTAAGTATATTAAAAAGTCCAACATCAGTGACTGCAGGCTGTCGAGATGAAAAAATGACAGGAATGAAATTAAACTAGTCTCGGCCGGGCTGTGTAGCCATAACATTTACTCGACTGATATGATGTATTATCATCTTGGACTGTGGAAATATCTCTGAGTATTTGAAACTATTTCTGAACACAAGCATAAGTCATACAGTACATCAACAGTGTTTGTCTAATTACTCACTGTGAGAAGGAAGAGTAAAAGGTTTCGCACTGCAGCTTTAAGGAAAAAAATAATAATAATAATAAAGCAGTCCCAACATGCAATAATTTCTTCACCTTCTGATCATTCCAGCTGGGGAGGCAGCATGGGCCCAGTGTGCGAGCACTCCCATAGATCCAGACAGGAGATCACCCTGTCCGCCACATCGTCTCCCGCTGCCCTCTACGCTGCACGAGTAAACTGAAAACAACAGGCCATTGCATGACGTCAAAAGAAGCACCGCCTCAGAAGAATATAATATAGCAGTGATTTAAACAAAACGATGCACTGAATGATCAGCTGGAAGCCTTCAAAGAGTGCGTGGGTCTGTTCAGATCTTGCATTAAGATCCGATCTGCGCGATATCCCAGACATCTCAGATTGAGATATCTGATCTCTGACCACATTTGGAGGTGATCTGGGTCACGTGTTCCCGCATTCGTCCGCATTCCTTTGGTGGTGTGAACGCAATGCGTCCTGGGCCACATTAAAGACCGCCTACACTCAACAGGGTTGCCTCAATCATTTGAGGAAAAAAAAGCATACGACAGGTATAAACGATCGCCTGAAAAGGAAAAAGCTCTGTAAGTGATGTCTGTTCATTAGTAATGAGAGCCTTTTAAAGTATTCTGTCCATGTAGCTGTTAGTTAACTAAAAAATAAATAAATCCTGTTCTGTTAATTATTGATGTGGTCATGTTGATGTATGAGGAACCGCGTTGAGTATTTCCTCATCAACAGTGTCTTTATTTGCCTTTATTAACAGAGATCACGGTGCGTATGGAAACTTCCAGGGCTCTAGTTAATCAGAGTTTTGTGCAGGTCTAACTAACGTCAGGGCGAAGATCAATAAATAACAACTAAACGTGTTTGCCAAAGTCATGACGCACGCACTTAAAACGCCGCTGTTCTCGGCTCCGGAGCAGCGGTAGAGATCCATTAGAGACAGCAGCTGTTAAAATATTGTAATGCGCCGCAGATGATGTCGGTGTTTATTTACATACAGAGTGTGAAACTGAGATCGGATCGGGAGGACGCATTTGGAGACGCATGCTAATGCCAGGTCTGAACCTAAAGCTGGCCACTTGCGATCTGAGAACAGGCCTTATAATAAAGCTGTGTGTGATACCAACCCTTGCTGCCGTCCGTGATGAGATCCTGTTCTCCTTTTAGCACCAGAGTGAGGTTTCCCAAAGCTACACTGAGCTGCACGACGCTGCGTTGATGGTCATTGCTGTTCAAGGGCTCATGGTGCTGAAACGCACAAACAAGAAGAAAACACTGAATCACACCGTATGTTACACGACATCAACAGGCGACTAACTGAACTCTGCAGAGAGACCCACCAGCGCCTCGTATAGCCGGGTGAACTCCATGAAGTTGGGTGTAAGGATGCCCTTCTGGTACCCTTGGATAACAGACGGTTGCTGCGTAACTAGCCACAGTCCATCCTGTTGGAAAGAACCAAACGACAAACACGCGCTGGTTACGACGTTGCGAACAGAAGCCCATCTGTTCAGCAGCGGAAACTCAATGTTATCAAGACTCACCGCATCAATGACTATAGGGATATCTCTTGATTTGGACTTCTCAATCACCTCCTGAAAAGAGAGAGCAGAGCATTATAAAGACAAAGCAAGAACACGGCATTAATACACGGAGCCACAAGCATACAAAGCTTAGGTTTATCACGGTCATCTATCTAAGAAGTCCTTTTGCGTCAATACACAAGCAGCCGGTCTAAGGGGTCGTCTTGAGTGATTACAGTCCACGTGCCTTGGCCGTTTTCAGTAACGAGTCTTCTCTTCCCAGACCTGGTCCCACCACGAGGCCATGCAGTCTTGGGAGCCATTTTTCAATTTCTTCCACCGCGTTGGGGCTGTCCCTTGATAGACACACACAGATTCGTTAGGGTTAGGGTGGTGTGAACGCAATGCGTCCGGAGTCACGTTAAAGGCCGCCTACACTCGTCAGGGGCGCTCCCGCGTCAGTCGAGTTTAACTCATTCATTCAGACAACAAAAAAGCAACACACAGCTTTTATAAATGATCGCCTTAAAAGGAAAAAGAAATAAGTGAGAATTTACAGATGAAAGTATTTAATATGAGCACACGAGTGGGATTCTGTTTGTTATTTATGCAATTATGCTGATGCATGAGGAGCCGTGTGTGATTAAGTTACGCGTTTCCTCATTTACCGATGTCTTTATTTACCTTTATTACCGGAGATGGTGCGTGTGGAAACTTCCAGGGCTGGAGTTAATCAGAGTTTTGTGCAGCTCTAACTAACGTCAGGGCGGAGATCAATAAATAATAACTAAACGCGTTTGCCAAAGTCATGACGCACACGCACGAACCGACGCCGTTCCCTGATCTGGAGCACCGGCAGAGATCCATTAGAGACGGCAGCTGTTAAAATATTCTACTGCGCCCCGGACGATGTCGAGGTTTATTTGCATACAGAGCGTGAGACCGAGATGGGATCTCGGGTCTTAACACGCGCACCTAAAGCCCCCCCCCCCACCCGCAATCTGACAGCCCAGACCGGATCTTAACGCAAGGTCTGAACAGGCCCATAGTCAGGGTTGAATGCACAAAATTCAAAGCTTATTTTTATTCATGCCTTGGGCGAAGATAATAAACAGGAACTTGGTTAAGGGTAATTTTTGCATGTCAGCCACACCCACAGAAACAAGTGGAGATCTGCACAAGCCTCTGTAGAGCTAATTACTTGCATGTCCTGTATACACCATTTTTTAAAAACCTGCTTCTCAGATAAAACATCTGAATAAAACTAAGCCTCAAACCACGACGTTTAGTCGTTTTTAAAATTTTTTGTTGTTTACTGATGCCGTTGTTCAACTCTATGGTCATTTTGGAGGGTGCAGATTATAATGCTGATGAACTGTGAATGCGGGTATGTGGGGAGTAGAGAGGGGGTTCCGGTTATTTAGCCTGACCTACTAATGGTGGCCTGGACAGAGTAAAACAATTAACAGCACCACAAACCGCGGCCTTCAAGTCATAAAATAAACTTTGAAGCTAGCGGAACCTAATAAACTGGCTGAGTTGTTGTCCATTTCAGAAATATTACTCAACATCGCATGTCATTAGCTGACATTTTGGCATGCCAGAGCAGGGACTGCACAGATGCAGCTGATAAAATTAATGACATCTGCTATCAGTTAAGTTGTGCAACGTTCAGGGTCGGGGTACGGCGAAAGTCAGCCAGATGGCAACAGTTTACTGGCACACCTAATAGAACTGAGCCAATGAAGCATTTCTTTTCTTGCTATGACAAGTCAATAACAGCTCGATACCAGGATCCTGGCATCGGCTCACCTACGTGGAATGCACGTTATCATTAAGGCAATCAGTTACCTGGACCTGCGCTTTTCCTGCCGTGAAAAGTGGCAACATGTTTGGTGCAAAAAAAATAAATTAAAAAAAGTCTATTTCGCCACGTTGTGATGTGTGGTAACATATACTGGATACTTTGGCTGAAGATGTAAGTCAGGTCAACAGTTAAAAATGTGTATAAAGTGAATTTCATCATGAGACTCGATAGTCGGATCGATTTTCATTGGAGGCTCTGAAATCTGACACCGGAACACACGCTGAAAACCTTGAGAGACGTTTAAAGCAGAAGCTCCCAGTCTGCTCTACTTACAGACTGGTTTAATTAATAAAGCCCTAATTCAATGCAGCTCAACCGACTATTAACAACTTACCAAATGAGCACAGCAGTTGCAGGCGGTTGCAAAATTCTGACCAGACACGTTGTTATAACTCCACCTATAATATCACACGAGTGTCGTTACGAAATCGGACGTATCGAGCATCTTGAGCCGTCTTGTCAGTGATGCGGGTGTATTTGTACTCACAGGACCGGGTGGACGATGAGTTCAGGGCTGTACGATTTGATTACAGTCGCGGCGTCTTTGGTGCAGAACACGTGAGACAAGTCGGCCCCCTGGAAACAAAAAAAAAAAAAAAAGAAAGGCGCCGTCGCACAATCAAACCCAAAAAGACTATGAGTTCTGAATTATTAATGATCAAAACGGTCGCTTACCACTTTCAGCGCAGAGATGGCTGCAAAATACGGAGCTCCTGTGTAGCTTTAGAGGGGATGGAGGTGAAAAGAAATTAGGGACAATGTTCTGTGCATTTACAAATTTCTCAGTGAATGACATTTATGAGGGTTTGTTTATTTTTTTTTTTGACATACTCTTGGCATCCTCCAATGATCCCAATACGCCCATCTTGTCCCTTGTGCTTTTTGGATGTCAGCGGAGGGACTATGGTCTTAACTAGAGAGAGGATCTCGTCGTCCATGCCTCTGTGTGATGCAAAGCCGGCTCTCATGTGGCGTTCTATCGCTGAGGAGATAAAGAGGTTTATCCAGTTTCAAAAAGGCACAAAAGTTGACCAACAAAAGCAACGCACAGTGATGGTGTAATAAAAGGACAATAACAAGAGTGACTGAGCCTTCACGTAACAGCTGCTCCGCCTTCACACATTCCTCCTCGAGGCTCAACACATGACACCGGAACCAATACCTAAAGCGTGGGGATCTGTGTCGGGCAGCTGGCTCTGCTGAACGAAACTGTCTGTCTGGGGCGAAGGGCGTCTGGGGTGGCCGGACGGGCCGCGCGCGTGGGACGGGGAAGCGCTAGAGATGACGGGGGCGCGGGCTGGGGGCGCCGCGGCCGTCCTGCAAGGGGCGGCCGCGGAGTCGGTCCTGGCCGCGGAGATGCCGGAGAACATCTGGCCGAGCATCTGCAGCATGCGCAGCTCCCGGTCGTGTTCCACCTCCCGGCGGCGGTCTTCCGCCTGCAGGCGCTGCTCCTCCATGCGGTAGAAGCTGTCCTCGGCTTGGGCGCTCTGCTCCAGGAACTGCTCCATCAGTTTCTCCATGGGGAAGTTGGCGCGCCTCTTCCTGGGCCGCTTGGGCGTCCTGGCTGATGGATTGCTCGTCGACTGGGTGCTGTTGTTTGCCCTTGCTGAGGCGCCTGTGAGGGGAGGACAGGAGTGAAACATTATGTGATGCAACTAATAGAAAAGGCATCTATTAACACAGAAGGACAAATGCACTTACTGTTATTGCCCACAGTCACTTTCACTGGAATAGGGATGGGGACAGTTGGGTATTCCAACTTCACTTCAGTCTCAGCAGGGTAAGGACACTCCCCTGTGCTCTCCGAGTATGCATCTTGAATGTCTTCTCCATCTTCCTCCAGGCCGTCCACGGCCTCCTCTCCTCCCACCCCGCCGTCCATAAACTCCTGAGGGTCAAGCGCCGGCCGGTTGCTCAAAATCCTCTCCATGATGTCGTAAAACTTACAGATCTTGTGGTACTGCCCGTTGTTCCGCAGATTGCCCTCCTTGGCTAACAGGTACTGTCTCTTGAGGCTCTTGATGCGCACCCTGCATTGTTCCGGCGTCCTCTCAAACCCCATGGCCCCCAGCCTGCGGGAGACGTCGCGGTACACAAAGCTGTTTCGGAAGCTCCCATCCAGCGCCGTCTGGATGTCCTGCTCCCCCCAGATGTTCAACAGGGTCCTCGTCTCCACGTCCGACCACAAGAAGCCCCTCGTCGTGTTCGCTTGCATGGCTGATCCAAAAAACACAGGCCGGCTTCACGGCGTAACCCCCACCACCCCGGGGAGTTGAATGGAGGTGTTGACTCCGCGGACTGTGGTGGACGTCTGGTCTGAATCTTTGCTCTTCTGTTTGTCAAAGCCGCGGGGTGCCGCTGCCCCAAACCACGTCAAACGTCCATTTGTGTCGCTTACAAGGACTCGCGGAGGGGACGGTTACAGTCCTAAACTTGAGGACCATCACAATAAGGGACAGTGGTCAACTCTTTGCATGCTAGCTACAGCCTAGCCGTCTGTGTTTATCCTTTCACGTCGATAACAAAATGCGTAGTTTGGTACTTTCCGACAAACTGACCGGGGATCAGCTTCCCGAGCCGACTCCGCAACCTTTAGATTCATTGGTGGAAATTCAAACTGACCTCTGATCAGTCCTCTGAGGTTAACTTCACCTTTCTCGGCCCGGCCCCCTCCCCCCCGCCCCTTATGCTAGGTGTCTGCGGGGTCCTAGCGCCCCCGGGTTACACATCCAACTGTCAACCGCTGCACCGACATGAAGTAAGAGGCAACGAAAATGCTCAAGCTAACACTAAAGCTACAACCACGTTGGAATAAAATAAAAAATGTCAGAACACTTCCTCCACTTTACCTTCCTCGTTCAAACACACCGACAATCGACAGTGCAGCTGTGACCAGGCTACAGGCGAGGGTCTGAATGTGTTGAGGCATGTTGTCGTTCTCCAGCTGCAGCCACCGACACACCTGAAGTCCCTCTTACCATAGTCCAAGCCTCTCTCATCATCGTCGCCAAGTGTAAACAAATGACCCTGATCGATCATGAAGCTCTCTAACTAACCCATGGCTGCACGACAGGAAGGAAAACAGTAAGGGCAGGGCTTATGCTGCCTTCACAGGCTCCTCGGACATCCAGCTATGCTCTGAGGCAGTCAACAACCAGTGAGCAGCCACTACACTACACCTGGGCAGGCAACCCGGAAGTACCTTAAAGCAGCACTCCTTTAAGATAGAACAATAATTTGGAAAAAAAACTTGGACCTACTCTAACAAATATCAATAAATAAACAATAAATAACAATAAAGTTAAAGAAGTGTCCTTCAGAATTACACACTTGATTTATCCAACAACCCAGTATCTAAAAAAAAAAAAAAGTATAGAAGTGACCTTTCTGAATCCTGTGTGTTATTGTGAACTAACTTTATTAATGTATTTATGCTCAACTCTTCTGGAGTGATGTTAAAAATTACCTTTAATGGTTTAGAAAAAGGGGGAGGTTATCTTTTACTTTAAATAATAAGGATATGGAAAGAAGTCATGTTTTCTTCTTAAAACTTCTTATTTTATATGGATTTTTTTTTTTTTTTTTTTTACATCGATAAATGCAAATGGTCTGTGAGAAAACCCAGTATCCACCAGTTTAAGAATGAAATGATAGGATATTTTAAACCATTAAAATTACTATTAAAACAAAAAACTACCCAGACGTTAAGTAACTACAAGGCTTTAAAAATCTTCATTTTAATATTGACCCAATATTTTACATCCCTATTTTGTTTTCTTCAAACAAATGTATTATATTTGGAACTTTTATATTATGCATATTATCTATTTTCTTTATTCATAGTTTTGCTTTAACTAGCTAAGTGTCCGTATGCTAGGTGTCCGCGGGGTCCTAGAGCCCCCGGGTTACACATCCAACTGTCAACTGCTCCACCAACATGGAGGAGAGGCACCAAAACGCTCAAGCTAACACTGTAGCTACAACCGCGTTGGACTAAAATACAAATGTCAGGACACTTCCTCCACTTTACCTTCCTGGTTTAAACACACCAACATGGCGATAATCGACAGTGCAGCCGTGACCAAGCTACAGACGAGCAGCTGAATGTGTTGAGACATGTTGCCATTGTCTAACTGCAGCCACCGACCCAGCAGAAGTCCCCCTTACCTAAACTGGAGCTGCGCTTCAGCGCTGACAAGTGTACACAAGTGATCCTGATCATGAGGCTCCCTAGCCCAGCGCCGTGGGACAGGAAGAAGAGGGTTTATGTTGCCTTCACAGGCTCCTCGGACAGGCCGATACTCAGCTATCCTCAGTGGGCAGCCACTACAGCTGAGCAGGAAAACCGGAAGTACCTTAAAGCTGCACTCCTTTAAAATATCACAAGATGAAACATTAAAAAACTTGATTGTATTTATGTT
Organism: Chelon labrosus; assembly: GCF_963514085.1. NCBI lineage: Eukaryota > Metazoa > Chordata > Actinopteri > Mugiliformes > Mugilidae > Chelon > Chelon labrosus. The sequence continues at coordinate 13,864,300 of NC_140341.1, forward strand.
AAATTCCTCTGGATTGATATTGAACATCAACACTTTTAATGCACTTTGTGGGATTAAGATTAACCTACAGAAAAAAAACGAGGTTATCTTTTACTTTTAATAAAAGGACATGGGCAGAAAGTCATATTTTCTTCTTAAATCTTCTAGGTTTTCTTCATAAGTGACATGAGAAGGAAGAACTGGAGAGCGCTGAGGTGAAAAGATCCTGGTCCAAGTACACAACCACTTTCCCAATGTATCTAATGTTTTGTCAAGTCAGTGTCTAAACCCATAGGCCTGCGATACAGACGCTGATCATTGTTGGTCTATCATGAGACTTCATGATTCTTTGTGTTACTATATATAGTGAGGAACTTCAAGACCACTGAAGAGGAATCTTTGTGTGTCATACTAGTCAAGCTGAGGTTTGAAAACTAACACCCGCCCACTGGAATGATCCAACATTAGAAACAGGGAGATTGATGCTCTGTTTTTTACCCTGAGCTTTGTCTTGCAGGCAAAACCAACAAAACACTGACCAAACTTGTTTATTTAGCACTTAAACTATTAAGTGTAGACATAACTATTTTGGATTTGGTGAGATTTCCATATAGTTTTGACTAAAAATTCATTCTGATATTCTTGTGTTTTCCGTTCTACAGAAGAAACTATAACCTTGTTCGTCTCGAATCAAGTGTGCTAAATGTTCATGAAATGTTCCCTTCTCCAGTAATTATTAGTAAATTAATAAATAAACTGTATTAATATTTTTTTCAGGACAAATATTTATTCTATACAACTGATATCTGGCAATTTTACTTTTAGATTTGTCCTTCAGGTAGTCTTTAAACGTATGCTAGGCACTATGTTTACCACAAGAGCAATTCTCTTAATTTGTATATTTAAAAAATATGCTGCTGATAAGAATTGCATAAATTTTACTCATGTTTCTGTTTCTTATGGTTATTAGTTGAGACATGGTGAATTTTTTGAGGAGGGGGCACAAACAACATCCTGACAATTGTCAGCAACTTGTAAATAATTTTATTTTAATTAACAGTTTTTTAAAAAAGATTTTGAGAACGTGGAGGATATTGCGGGACTGTTGTACACTCATGTGCTAAAACATTAGGTACACTAATGAAAACAAATGCATTGATTCCAGTATAACAGTCCTGCACTTATTCCCCTTCATGACTGTTAGAATCCGTTTAGCATTAAAAAAAAAAAGTAGGTAATTCAACGTCATGATAATTTTGGAGGATGTTAAATGAAAATGGGATTGTCAAAATATCAGTACAACAAATCATTAGTGTTTCCCAATGAAGTGGTAAGTGAGTTATATGCAGCTGATTAAAATGAAGACTACTGGAGGCGGTGCATTAGTGATGTGTCGTTGGCGAACGAGCTGTCTCCAAGAGTAGATTCTTTGAAGCGAACGAGAAGAGTCGACTCCCATCAAGGAGAGCCGAATCTTCAGCCACTCTGCTGAGAATCCATGCAGGCCAGGGTGGGACTTCATTTTGATGGTTCTGTGTTCAGTTCTTCATTTAAAGGTTTGTTTAAAAGGTAAACACATAGTAATTGTGACTGTTTTTGTAACAAACAAACCATCCATAATAGATAAACTAGGCTAAAATAGAAGGGTTCGATTTATACTAAATGAAAAGTCATCCGGGAGCCGTAAGTGCATTCTCATCTAAGGGAGCCGAACCAAAAGAGACGAATCTTTGAAAAGAGATGTACTTTCCATCACTGCGGTGCATTAATCCTTAACAGAAGAGCCTGAGAGGCGGGACTGCGGGTGAAAAGCTCCCATGATCTTTAGCTTCTCACCTACTTCCTGTTTTACCTCAGTTACTTTTTGAAGTTCCGACTGTCGGCGGATTTGACCATGAGCCAGCACAGGATTTTCACGTTGCCACAAATGAACTTTTCTTCATAAAATGGCGTTTGTCAGAGGAATTCGCGAAATGTTTTTTACGAGTTAAACGTCTGCGTCTCTTCTCCGCGTTAAAGAGAACTTAAGCTCCAGGGCAGCATCATGCCCGACGTGTCGAAGATGAAGAAGCCTGACGTCAAGGTTGTTCTCCTCGGGGACATGAACGTGGGGAAGACGTCGCTGCTCCACAGGTACATGGAGAGGAAGTTCAAAGACACCATCAGCACCGTCGGAGGGGCGTTTTTCCTCAAACAGTGGGGACCTTACAATATCTCAATATGGGACACAGCTGGTAATACCTCCTTCATGTTACCTATTTTCCTTACAAGTGTTTATTTTTAGGCTCCTATCATGCCTCCTTTCCCTGGTTCATAAACTGTGTTTACCTGATAACGCGTGACCCCACCACCTGAGGCAATCACACGCATGTGACTGCTCGGTCTGCCTCATGGGAACCGTGGGATGGAAAGTTCACTCTGATACTGTGCTGATTCATTTTAAACTTTAAAAAAATATTTGATCAAGAACATGCCACCTAGAGCTTCAACTCAAACAGGGTCAAAACAAACTGGTAATCCATCTTTGAAATGTCATATTTTAAAAATATAACTCTTTAGATGATGGTTAAATATACTTTAAAGTTTATATATGGGCTGATGGCCTACTTGGGAACTAATGGATTTGTATCTTGAACATAAATTAACCATTCAAGGGAATTGGAAGTGGTTATAGTAAAGATATAATTGCACAATATAATAAACATTGTCCGCCAAGTCAGTTTTAATAAGAGTGACAGTAAGAATAAGGTTTTAAGTAGAGACTTTATGTAAATAACCATCAATTACTCAACTACTGTGGTAAATAAACAGTTCGACGAAAATATTGATGTCAGTTTTAGTTTCACAAATGTCTCAAATGTTAGATTTGTGCGGAAAATGACAGAATCACAGGTGCATTAACTAAAATCTAGTAGTTTGCTCCAGTTTTAGTTGCCAAGATGCGTTCAAGGCCCTGCAAGTGAGCTAACATAACTATTAAAATGAGAATCCACCAGAAAATCATTCAACATGCAGGTAAAAGCCCTTGTAAATATTTATTTTGCCACAAATACGAAATCAGTTTTTCCACCTCTCCGAACAACATGTCGTAAAATCGCTGTGTGTGTGTGTGTGTCGCCTTGTGCCCTATTGCTCAATTTTGGACTGCTGTGTCCCAATCCAAGCTGAAGTCAGTCTGCAGATACTCACGCACTGGATCCTGTTTTAAAAATTAAAAATAAATTAAAAATTGTTAATGGCTGCATGATAAAAAAGTCTTCAATAATAACAACAGTTGCTAAACTCTTCTGCGCGTTTAGTTTAAAAAAAGTTAAATTGTGCCTTACAAAGCCCTTTATTGGTCAGTTTGAACTTTATATGTTATTGTCAGAAAATGCAATTACTTTGAACCTTACTGTTGAACCTTAAAGCCTTCTTCTATGTTGTCTTAAATTTCCTTTCAGCATCCACTTAATTAATCTTTCTGTGAACCTGCAACTTTAAAACGAATCCATATTTAATGTAACTGGAATCAATTGTTTCCAGTTGATTACAGATGGTTGCAGATCAGTCGTTATTCTCTAGGCTCTTATAGAAAGCAAACCCCAGGAGAGTTTTTTCTTTAAAGAGTCTAGCATGAAACTGACTGTGGTGAGTGTGGTCAGTTAAAGCTCCAGTCAGTTCTGTTGCATGTCATTGATTTAGCCCCCATGTTGCTCTGACATGTTACATATCAGCTACACAACATACACACTATCCCTGACGACCTCTAATGAATTTTCTCCTAAATAAACTAATTCGGTCTAGCTATTGCAAGGATAATCATTAGTCTGTGAATGAATAAGCTCTGAATTGCACAGCATTCCAGGATTGTGTAAACATGAATTACAGTAAACCTTCTTACTCAAATACACCCTCCACAAAAAAAAGAGAAACCCAGTGATAAGGAAAGGCGGCTGTGTCACCAGTGAGCCATTTCCTGTCTCTGTTCCAGAACTCCTCGACCTCTGTGACAGCTCCCCGTTGGGTTCAGTTCAGTCACTGCGGTGGAGAAATGGTAGATTAGTGCTGAGTCATTTCAACGAAGACCACAAGGCCGTGGACGAGTGACAGTTAGGAGGGTGGTGTGTACGTTTGTCTGCTGCTTGTTTTTCTCACTGATAATGTCCCGTCTTAAGTTACAGTTTAGTTTCAAAGTCCGGCGCCGTCTTCTCAGGCCTAGGCCTAGCCTGTTCCTCTTAATAGTCACATGATGGGGTCATGACAGGAAGACTAGACTATCCATGTGTCAACCCGTCTTTTCCAAACTTGCGTTAAACAGTGTTTTCAAAAATCGTGCTCGAGGAAATCTTGGCGCTTACTTCAGCCGGCATGTAAAAGATAGATAAGTAGAAAGCTAAATGACATCTGCTTCAATCATATGAAAGTAAATTAAGACAAAACTAAAACTCATTTGAGACATTTAAGAAGTTTTAAAGGGGTTTCCCAGCTATTAAAATGTATTTATACATGACACATCAAATGGGAGCATCCATTTTGTATCAGTCCGTCATTAAATTACCGTAATAACGCAAATATAGCAGCAGCTATAAACAGCAGCAGCCCGTGCGGTTCATGTACATGAATACTAAGCATAATGGTGTTGATATGTGGCATCTATGGACAAATGTGTGTAAAATTAAATAAAGTATCAGCGAATAAAACGTAGTTTAAGAACACTGTTGAATTTCAATCTAACTTTAAGCTAGTTCACGCTACGTCTGGAGTCATTTCCTTCGAGTTTTGATCAGCTCTCAATAATTGTAAATCTCCCTTGTCTAAAAAAAAAAAATCACAAGCACAATCAGGGTTTTACAAAGTTGCGGTAACGTAAAATTTTATGAGTGACCAACACAACTAGCTTCACGTGGTACGTGAGTGAAACGGCATGTTTGAGAAATATGGAAGTGACTCATCAACGTCAGCAAAGGAAGTCCATCTATGTATCTGGAGAGTCATTTTAACACTTTGGTTTTATCTGCGGACAGGACCGGCCTTGGTCACAATGAGTTATTTGTGGTGAGAAGCTACCGACGGTCTTGGATCAAAACGCTGTATCAAGGTGCTTTGGATGCTTTTGTGTGCAGTTGGGTACAGGTTTGTCATTTGTGTGCACGTGAGCTGGAGGGCTCAGCTTTATTTAGGTGGAAGTAAGAGGAGGGGGCTCCGGGGGAAAATAGTGGGGAACCACTGATTTATTTAACAACACGCCTCTAAAACAGTTTCCACAAAAAAAAAAATGAGCATTGCAACCTTCTCAAAAGTTGGATTTATCGTTGCACTGCTGTATTAGACTGCATTAGTATCTAATTAACTGCCAACTGGTACCAGGACATGCCCCCGGTGGGAATGTGATCTCGCACAATGTGCCCTTTCAATAATCCTGCATATTCCAACAACAAAGCTTGTTTCTGTTTCCAAACTGCTGACTGTCTTATCCTTCTGCTGTGCTGCACATACAGAATAGCTGATTTTGAAGTTTGCGTTGAGTTGTTGACCTCCCTCTCGTCTTCTCAGGCCGGGAACAGTTCCACGGGTTGGGCTCCATGTACTGTCGAGGTGCAGCCGCTGTCGTCCTCACGTACGACGTCACCAATTGGCAGAGCCTGGCCGAGCTGGAGGAGCGCTTCCTGTCCCTGACCGATACAGCTAACCATGACTGCATCTACGCCGTGGTGGGCAACAAGGCGGATCTCACAGACCCTAAAGCCCACATCTCCCAGGACTCGGATGAATTGTCTGAGAACAGAACTGAGTGCGAGGAGGAGAGGACAGAACCGGAGGTGCTTCCCTCTTGCCCCACGCCTCCAGCCTCCCCTACATCCCTCTCTGGCGGGATGCTTCACAAACAGGTGACACAGGAGGATGCGAAGGCCTTCTATGGGAGAATACTGCGCTATAAGGGCCTGGACGAAAACAGCAGCCTGCCCGCCGAGAAGATGTGCTTCGAGACAAGTGCCAAGACGGGCTACAACGTGGACACTCTGTTTGAGACGCTGTTTGACCTGGTGCTGCCTTCCATCCTAAGGAAAAGACACGAGAACCAGAAGTCTCCTACAGTGGATCTGGAGGAGTGCAGGGTCAGCGGCAAGCGGGCCAGGTCTTCCTGCTGCTAGGGGCCAAAGAGATGCGAAGAGGCTCGCAGATAAAGGACAATCAGGCATGAGCACCAAATCCATGTAATGGTACTACTTTTTTTTTTTTGCCTTGACTGAAACCAATAGCATCAATGACCTCCCGGTAGCACACAATACATTCTTGATGCTGTGAAGACGGTCCTCAGAATAGAGTTCAAAGTGTTTTAAGCATTTCTTTGCAAGGAAGGGATATAACTGTGTTTTGAAACCTTCCACCCTAATGACTGAAACTGCACTTGTGTCCCAAAGACAGATGAGAAACCAATCACTGCTATTTGTAAGTGTTCTGCATTATGAGACTTCCAAGGATTAAACAGCACTAATTTTCAGCTCCGTGGCACATTGCACATTGTCGTTTATTATACCTAAATGTTTGTTTTTTTGTTAATCACGCTTCACTTTAATGTTCTGTTACTAACATTGACACCAATCTTTGTATTTTACCGGCACTTTTCCATGAGTGTAAAGTACCCTTTGTTGAATTTTTAAGCTTTCTGTCATAATAAAGATTTTTTATTTTGCAGTTTGCCTGCTCTGTCCGATCAAAAAAAACAAAACAAACAACAACAAATCAACCAAACAGACGTATAACAAACAACATTTAATCTTTACAATCCAATGAATCGATCATGTAATGGAAATAACCGTAACTGTATTACAATTAAAACTGATGTTGTCTAATTTTCCTGGTCTTACCGATCTGTTTACGTCCAAACAAGTGTGGCAAGGTGGAGTAGAGTTGGTGACCTACTTTGTAAAATGTTAAACGTTAACCCGGGATCAATGACCGGAGCGGGGATTGGCTACGGTTAGACCTCTGATCCAAAGCGTTGTTGAAAACATGTCCTGTTGGCAGTTGGATTTGTAATGACGATGGCGAGTATTAGATTAGATGAACATTTAAAACTCTTGGGGGAGGGGGTCAAGTTCATTCAGATGATAGAAAAAAAAAAAAGAATCAGTGCATTGCTGTGATCATATGGTATATGAAAAAAATACATATATAGATGACTTGCAGTAGTTAAATATGCATAAAGCAAGTTAACAGCTGTAATTTAATGAAAAAATAGTTTTTTTTTGGAGCAATGAAGTCAAAGCAGGATAATACTGTCAATAGTATCAATCATTCACCTTTAATTTTTCTGAGAAGCAGTGTTAGTGGCTTTACGGCGGGCTGCAACTCTTAAAAACAATAAAGAAACATGTAGTAAATTTAGAAGCAGTGCATATATATGTGCATCTTTGGTTCAGCTGTAGTGTACGGTCTCTGATAGTTAACAATGTGACATAGTAGCTGAGGTAATAAGTTAAAAAAATAGTAAGCACCAAACCATATTCAACACAAACATATTTCCCACAGTGCAGATATTTTTCAATGTGGGGTTTCTCCTGTTGTATCTACAGTGGAACTCAAGGCGTCACGCAGTCATTGTATACCTGAGCTCTGCGGCTCAGTGGAGAAAGTTTTCCATTGACATCGATCTAGGTGAGTGATTTCAGATCCCCCGACGTTTGATGGGTTTAGTGCGCAGACGGAGAGATGACACACTGTGCACCACTGTTAAAACGGGGCAACTTCTTCCCGTCAGCGCCACCGTAGAGTCTCTCACAAGTTCTTCATGCAGACCTGGCAGCGGCTGATGCGCGACAGCAGCTGGCCCGCTTTGAGCGTCTCTGCTGCCGGCTCGGCGTGGAACGACTTGTCTATGGAGGTTAGCCAGAAGCTGTGCTTGTTGGCGAAGTAGTGGCACGTGCCTTTGGCTCCGTTGCACTCAATGAACGGTGTCGTGCGGAAGTCCTCCAGGCAGGAGCCAGGCGACGACAGGGACTGGCCTCCGCCTTCGCTTCCTGCTGCTGTATGCTGCAGGCACAAAGGTGAGAGGAGATTCAAATGTGCATCAAAGTATTTGGTTTCATACAATATTAGAAAAACATGTTTCTTCACCAGCGGCACTGTGTTGTCACCATAAATGTGACACCTTGTGTGCCAAATTTATGGTGCTCATTTATACTGTATTGATCCCAAATGGGGAAACATTTTTCTGCATTGGATCCATCCATTCGTTCACAGTAGGTTGCTACCAGTGTGGCGCCTGTGGAGTCAATTTAGGGTTGGGTACTTGCTCAAGGCACCTAAACCATGAGCATAGGGGGGATGGGCTGTTCGAAGCTGCTTCTCTGACCACTACGCCACAGCTCGCCCCCAAACAAAATGAGATGAGATCCCCCACTACCAGAAATGATGCAGTCAAGATTCACACATTTGGGAATTTCTTGTGGGACTCTCACGGTCCCATGGTAGTCGCTTTTATGTCACATCCTGTTTCTATAGCGTCAAATAACGAACTTAAACAAAATTTATCTGAGAAAATTGACTCTTGAACATGCATCAGTATTATGTTAACCACCTAAAATGACAGAAACCATCTTTGAAAATGTGTATTTTAGTGTTTTAGTTTGACGAAAGCCCCACCCACTAACATGGAGGGGGTGGAGCTTATGACATATACTGCAGCCAGCCACCAGGGGGAGCGCTACTTGCTTTGGCTTCACTTTTGAGGAGCAGTCCTGTCATCCATCTTTATACTGTCTATGGGTCAGACACAACCTGGAGTGCAGTGGCTGAGCCTCACCCTGGGTGAACCGTCAATGTATCTTAATCTAAAAAACTACACCTGGTTTTCTTGCCATTTGTGTAACCGTTATAATAAGAACCCTTTCACCTTTGATTTCTTCCGTACAAAATTAGCATTCTCTGGTTTGAGAGTAAGAGTGAAAAGATAAGAGCTTCTCGAAGAAGGAGAGGATATCTGCACTCTGATTGTCAGACCTTTCGTACACTGAAAAAGACCTGAGATGACTCACTCTCTAAAAGAGTTTACACTGTATTTAATAAATAAAATAAAAAGCCAACATATGCGAAGTTCCACCACTGGTGTTTAAAGTCTTGCTCACCATGAGGAAGGAGTAGCCAATCCACAGGCTGCGCCAGCCGTTTGGACACATCGGGATGGTGATGTCCTGACTGTGAACCGCTATGGCGACGGACGGAGCTTCACACACCGAGCAGCGGCTGATGTAGGGTTTGATCTCTCCCTCTTCCACGGGCATCATCGGGAGAGGAGCAGTCGTTGACAGCCAGTAGGACTTATCATTTCTGCTGGCGTAGTAACAAATGTCTCCGGGGTTGCAGTACAGGAAGGGCATGGTGTTGAACTTGGGGAGGCAGGAGCCAGCCAAACCTGGGGAGAACAAGTCAATGCGTTATATTCTGAATAATAGGCATTTTTTTATTGGTACGGCATATTTAATTCACAAACTACAGTTTAATATACAGTGCATTTATATATTAAATAAAAATGACATGCTTAAAATACTCGTGGAAAAATATAGACTTGTGGTGGTTTGGAAAGGCATCTAGTTACCTGTCATGTCATCAGACAAACAAAAACCAAAAAAACTGAACGTATCAGTGCATTAAAATAGAAGTTGAATTCCAATTTGCAGTAAGGAACAATGTGTTATTTCCTCTTTCAACCGTTGCATAGCCACACTACAATTGTGGTCAGAGTTGAAAAGTTTATTTTCCCGTCATTCGTTCCAGCCGTTTTGGCATAAGCTGTTTTTTCTTGGGGGTTTTTGGGAACGTCTAGCTTATCCAGTCTCTGAAGTTTCACCGTTTAAACTCTTAGCAGCAGATCAGTGATCCAGTGTTGGTTTTAGATTTTTCTCACATTTAGTGAGATTTTGCTCAGATTTATAATCAAATCTTCAAAGAGAATGAACTGTTCTGCCTCTCACACATAGTTGATTCCTGTCTGATTACTTTATGAAAAGTCAACTGGCTTGCACAATTGGATTAGATTATAAAATAAATCTTTTCTGTAGCTTTCATGTGATTTCAAGTATAGAAAAAAATGTGTCATTTTCAGTAAGGATGCTTACTGTTGCTCTTAATGGAAACACAATAAGAAAGAGACCTTTGATGGACTGAGACAGGACTCTGTGACAAATTCACAAATGGATACACAATACTGTGCAAACGTACACAGGCGGGTGCCACTTATGCAATATTATGCAATACTGACGGCAAAGCACCTTAAAGGGGAACTACCGTTTTTTACAACCTGGACCTTATTTCTGGCATATAATACGATTGTTTACTCACCCATATAACTTTGGTGTCATTTGGAGTCGTTTCGGACAATATTTATAGCGCCGCGTATATCCATATAGTGGGAGTGACTGGGGCACCGAAACGCGAAACTCGTTTATTTCACCAATATTTTGTTATGATACCCTAGTGCTATTGCCCGTTGAGTCTGGAGTTACCTGTTATCATCATCCGGGGTCTGTAGATTGACCTACTAACCTCTGACCTGGATGATGTCATCTCTGAGCGTCATGTGTCAAATGGAGTTAAAGGTTTGTTTGCGCGGCTTGTTTACCCGTAATTTGCTACTGCTAGTTTTTTGCAACATGGCTGAATATTTTTCCGACTCTGAGGTTGTGGACGACGACTTTGTTTATGATGGACGTCCTTACCGCTTTGAGCCAGAGTATACGGATGAGGAGCTTGTTGAAACAGCTGGCCAAAGAATAACAAACCGCTGCACGTCCGCGAAAAGACAACAAGTAACTCCGGACTCAACAGGGAATAGCACTAGCTATCATAACAAAATATTGGTTAAAATGAAGTCCCCAGTCACTCCCACTATATGGATATACACAGCTAAATATCTTCCAAAGGTAAACAATCGTATTTTATGCCAGAAATAAGGTCCAGGTTGTAAAAAAACGGTAGTTCCCCTTTAACTCCATTTTTTCTCAAGCATGGAAATGACTCATAACATAAAGCCAGAGTTATGAAGAACAAGAAGAATAACGAGAAGTTCTGCAACAGAGCAGCAATATGCAAATTATGGATTCAAAACATTGCCGGCCGAGTGCCTTGGCAGGTGTACAGTTGCTACAGTTTAAAGTCAAAGGCTGGACACAACAAATATTGAGCAACATTTTCTGTTTACTGCACTTTGAGTCGAGTTAACTGAACAAACTTTTCAAACCATCCTTTGCTTTTAGTGCCTAAACCTTTCACACAGTACAGCAACTCTACACACTACACAGATAAGATTTATTATACAGATAAGATATCAATCTAACGAATCTAAAAAGCAATGTTACTGTTCAATCTGACTTACCGAGATCCTGGTTATGGGCCTTTTCCTGGCCCTCCAGGTACAGCAAGCTGTAACCGTCCCACAGTTTAGACATACCCACCGGACACATGGGTGTCTCGGATGACTGACTGTGTTTCACCAGCAAGTAGCCCACGCTGACACTGCGGCCAGGCATACCAGGTAACCCAGAGATACCAGAGCGGCCACGGGCGCCTAATGAGGAGTGAAGAATTTATTCAGCATAATACAAATACACCTTTATAGTCTGCTAACGGCTCAGTACTTAGTGGTTTTATTCACTCATTCAACCTTCACAAAAAATAACAATCAAAAACTTCTTTGTAACTGGCTCCCTCCTTAAACCTCTGCCTACTCTTAATCTTTTAATCTGGGTTTATTAACCTAATCCTTAATTTCCCCACGGTGTCAGACGCACCTTCCGTGCCTTGTAGACCAGGGTGGCCTACTTGTCCAACCGCTCCGCGGAATCCAGGCGTTCCTGGGGTACCACTAATCCCGGGCATGCCTTTCTCCCCAATGGGTCCCATGAACCCTGCAGAGAAACAGGACACACATGTTGACGAGCTACAACGTGTGCGGGTATGTTCAAATATAAAGTTAAATGCACTTACCATATATAGCCTTTTCGCGTTTTATAAAGAATTTTTGACTCTCATTCACACAAACAAGCTCAAACACCAATAGCGGTGGAGTCGTCATGCAGGTACCTCTGTTCCCATCGAGAGAAACTTGGAGCGATGTGTTCAGTGTCTTAACCAAGACACCGACCCCACTCTACCACCTGGGCAACAACCGCAGGTGAATATTCGGTAAGAATTACTAACCTCCATCCCCAGGGGGACCTCGTGGCCCTGATGTCCCTCTAACACCCTTTGGTCCTTGTATACCCTGCGGCCCAGGAGGACCCCTCTCTCCTGGAAGTTTGACGGGAATTGGAGGAGGACCTTGGCTGCCGGGGATCCCGACAACACCTGCAGAATAGATATATCATTTGACACTGAAGAAGAAACAAACAACAACACAAAAGTACGTCCAATATGCGATAACAAGTGGTGAATTTATTATGAGTGTATAGTTAACCTGGGAGTCCAGTGTTTCCTTTTGGACCCACTGGTCCTCTTTCTCCCTTTATACCAGTCATGCCAACAAATCCCATATCGCCTTGGTCTCCTTTCATTCCTGTGTTAAAAAAGCATATGAAGAATATCAAGATTATTGGGTCATAATTACTATAATTTACATAATTACCAAATTAGTACATAGCACAAGTTGTAAAAAAAATCAGAACGATAACTAACATAATATTAAGCCATTATAATATATTTCAATGGCCTATTGACAGTAAAAGCAGCACCATACAGTACTGTATGTGTTCTTTCTCTTGCTATACTAACTATAAATTAGACGACTGTTTAAATTACCATGTAGATTGACGTCATTTAATTTAACACGGGATGCTCAAGTAACTTTGCAAACATTTCATCCCCGGTACAGTTGTAATCTGAACACAGGCATTTAATGTTTGATATGTGGCCTTGAACAATACAAACGTTCAATTCACACCTTTTTTCCCAGAAACACCATCAGGCCCCCTGTATCCATATTGACCGTGATCTCCTTTGAATCCTTTCCTGCCGGGTAATCCAGGAAAACCGCCAACTCCTGGTATACCCTTTTCTCCAGGGGATGCATCCAAACCAGGGAATCCGCTGTCTCCAGGGGAACCTGAGAAACAAATAATTTAGTGTCAGTAAATGCATTTGAAATATGCAGGAAGGCCCCCCAATATATCAGTGTTTGAAAGAAGGATGAAGACAATGAAGTAGATAATATGTATATCAATGCCTCCAATACCAACGGTTTCTTCATCTAAACTGAATCTTTTCACCTTGGTATCCTATAGATCCTGGGAGGCCAGGGTCCCCCCTGGCTCCTGGTCTGCCTGGGACTCCATCTTGTCCTATGGGGCCACGGAATCCTGGTGGTCCAGGTTGACCTTGGTCACCTGAACAAATGAACACAGGATTGTTTTGAGATTTAAGAAAGTTTACCCCACACGACGTGTGTTTCTGGGCAGCACCGGTTCTTTTATCGATACACCAGCAAGTAGATGATCCCTTCTCAAACTGGGGACTTATTTATGTACAAGGACACCAGCTAACCTTGACTCCCCTGGGGGCCTCTCAGACCCTGAATGCCTGGAACACCCTGCTGGTTGTTGGGGTCACCGCTCTCTCCTTTCGCTCCTTTAAGGCCTGGCTCTCCGGCAGGTCCAACAACGTCCAGACCTTTATATAACAGAAAAACCAAGACATGGTCCTGTAAAGGGTCCTGGCTCAACAATTGTAACATCTCTGAAAGCAAGGCTAATAGCAAAACACTTCTATGATATTAAATATTCATGACAATTTAAGCAAACTTCAGGAATTACTTTTTTGACATCAACTCAACAACGCTTTAGTAACTTTTAAAAAAAAATGTATGCGCAAAATGGTGCCCATCATTCTAAGTAAGAGACACATACTGACAAAATACACATACTCAGGGTAGTAAAGTATTACCGAGCTAATTTATAGCTAAATAAATACGATTGGCATATATCATGGTGCATCGTAGCAGCACTTTGAGTGTTTTTGGAGTCTGGTTGAATACCTGCTGCTCCTGAGAGACCCTTTTGTCCTTTCAGTCCGTGTAATCCGTAAAGACCCTTCAGTCCAGGATAACCTGCACGTTTACATAACCCAGATGAATTAAAAACAAATATGTAAGTTTGAAGAGAAAGAACAAGAGGACAATTATTCGATCTTGTTACCTTTGCTTCCAGGGAAGCCAGGGGAGCCCTGCTGTCCGTCTCTTCCAGGAGTCCCTGGAAAGCCCTTTTGACCTTGGGTACCAGGAGATCCAGTCTGGCCATCTGAGCCTACAAAATAAATAAATACAAGTACATGTGATGTAATTCGCCTGCAATGTGTGACAGAAAAATTACCTTAACTAGAAAGCATGTAACAAAGAAGTGAATCTTTTACCTGGCTGTCCTTGAATTCCCGGATCACCAGGCGTTCCCTTTTTCCCTTCAATACCATCAAAACCAGATATGCCCCTGTCTCCAGTTGTTCCGAATAATCCTTTCTCCCCTGTAAGGGTGATATTATTTCATATCATCTACATTCAAAACCAGTGAAAACAAAAACAATAAGTGTAGGAGCTACAGTTTGTACCTAGTTCTCCTGGAAATCCAGTCTCTCCTCTCAACCCAGGAGTTCCTGGAAGGTCTATACGAAGTCCTTTCTCACCTGTAATAAAAAACATAAAATATTTTCCTCACAGCCACTTAAGCAATATAGCTGGTATATACCACAGATCCTGGTTTGTTTGAAGTTTAAATTTAAGGTTGTACCTTTGGCTCCCTTCCTTCCTTTGTCACCGTATGCACCGTAGGCACCGGGGCTTCCTTTAATTCCCTGAAAAGTAAAACAAAAAAGGTCATGTCATTTACAGTGTACTGTTACTGATTATGAGCACTGAGAAAACACTGACATCATGAGGGCCAATTGGGGGAGTATATCTTTGAGGCCACTTGAGTCACTCCAATGCTCCTATTGTTTCCCTGCTCACCTTGTTGCCAGTCATCCCATCAAAACCAGAAATTCCTCGGTTTCCAGTCGGCCCTGGCATTCCTTTGAGCCCAGGCAGCCCCTGTGCTCCAGGATCTCCGGGAGAACCTTTCTTAGTGCTGGGCTCTCCAGGAAGACCGTGACTTCCCGCGGTGCCTGGCACACCGGGTAAACCCTTATCACCTGCGGAAAACAGTAAGACATGATATAAGGAGTGGTGAGAACATAGAGAAGAAGAAGAAGAAGAGGAAGGAACGGCTGTTATTTGAGCGGAGCTGCACACCTCTTGGCCCTGTGAAACCTGGAGGTCCTTTCTCTCCTAGTGATCCTTTTTCCCCCTTCATGACAGCCATCTCCTGAGGAGACATTTTAGGCTTATCCCCAGGCGCCCCTGTCAAACCACGTTCACCTGGCAGAGGCAACATACAACAAGGAAAAGAGTAACTATTGCACAAGTTTCAACGAGTCAATGATGAATTACTGGGTGAAAGTCTCACCTTTCTCTCCACTTCTGCCTGGCATTCCTTTTTGACCAACTTCGCCCGGCAGTCCATGCTCTCCTTTCTGCCCACTGAAGCCCTTTACTCCTCCATCACCCCTGATCCCCTCAAATCCTGACATACCGGAAGACCCTTTTTTTCCTGAAAATAGAGAAGTTCCAAAAACAAACGCTGTGACTAATGTTGTTTGGATATATTAAGGATATATTTAAATACATTATTTGATTATTTATTCTCAATACTGCAATACAGAAGAAGAAGATTGTCTGAAGAACAAACCCTTCATTCCGGGAAGTCCTGAGCGTCCGCTTGCCCCTGGCTGTCCTGGGTCACCTGGTGTGCCGTACTCTCCGAGAACACCATCTTCACCATATGTTCCTGGGGTACCTTTTAATCCTATTGGACCTGGAGGACCTGGGTCCCCTTCGCTTCCTCTTTCTCCAGAAACACCTGGTGAGCAGGATGATGTATCAGAAGGATCAGGGATGTTAGATGTGAACAAAACTGTTTTAAGAGTGTCTGTGTGTTCCTCTCACCTGGCTGCCCAGTAGAACCACGTGGCCCAGGTGGACCTGCTCTTCCAGGATCACCAGGGAAGCCATACTTGCCCGCTGGCCCAGGCCTTCCTTCCTCTCCCTGCAGGCCGGCAGGTCCGCTTTCTCCCTTGAAGCCAATCATACCAGGCATGCCAAACATTCCTGGACAAACAAATGAGTTGTGAATGTTCTGTAGTTAATTATTTCATTATTATAATTATTGATTTAATAAAATAACAAGGTGAAAACACAGCTAACCTGGATAGCCTTTCTGGCCTTGCTCTCCAGAGAGACCTTTATCACCTTGAAGCCCAGGCAGCCCTGGGTCACCAGGCGGTCCAGGAGATGCTCCAAGGATATCTCCATGAACACCCTTCTCACCTTGCGCCCCATCCCTGCCACGCATACCAGGTAAACCAGGATTTCCTACTGAACCTTTCCTGCCAGGAATACCAAGGTCTCCGCGGGGGCCTGGAAAACCTGTAACGGAGAACCAATAAAAGTCAATCTGGACTAAAGAATATATTCAAATCAAGGATAAGACATGATCAGTTCTATCTGTCTGACTCTTGCACAGTCAGTTTTGTCTCGTCCCTCCTTACCTGGTGGCCCAGTATTGCCACCTCTGCCTCTATCTCCTTGTTCTCCTTTCTCTCCCGTTACTCCACGTAAACCCTGGCCTCCTTTTTGGCCAAGAGGACCTGTTAGATAAAAAATATAAAGGGCCATCAAATTACCATAACACTTAACCTGCAGGCAACATTTAGTACTAGTTTCTTGTCACGTTACCTGGGAAACCTGGAAATCCACTGGGTCCTGGAGGTCCAGGCGGCCCAGGAGGTCCTGGAATAGCTTCACAAAGGCCTTAGAAGAAAATAGCATAAATACAATCTTCAGGGCAACATCATGGTTGTATGTGGAAGGTTTATAAATGACTATTTTGGTGCAAGTGATTTTTGACTGCTGCCCAGCGTGGGTGGTTTTCAGAACATTACATTACCATTACGTTAGCTGGTATCTCAACACACTACATCTAGAGTTATACACAATTAAAAAAAAAAAAAAAAAACACCATCATGCACAACAGGATTATAATCCAGAGGCAAAGCACAAAGGAGCTGTTATAAAGGCAGCAATAAGATGAAAACGTCATTATACCAGCTACCTGTCACATCCACCTGTTCTCCATCTCCTGCTGGACTACAGTCGCCTTTCAGTTGCAAAAGAGAGAAAATGAAAGAGGCATTCGAAACAAGAGTTATTCAAAAGCACAAGCACTGTCTCAAGCTCAGCTGCCGCTGGTTTGAGGGATGCAGCTCCTTCATCAAGGAGGCAGTAGGAGGAGAAGAAGGAAAATTAAATAAAACAGCAAAATCTGCTCATCATGCTTCCTCCTTTTTAATCACAAGCCATTAATCTTCATTCCCATTTCACTGCTTTGCATTAAATTGCAAAAGACAGTTGTTGTTTTTTTTTAAGAAAGGCAAAGTCAAATGAAATACTTAGTAGAGTGAAAACAGGTAAAATACTTTTAATAAGATAAAGCCTTACAGGAGACATATTAAACACCAACAATGAGAGTGAATACAAGGAGGCAGTAAGCTGCTCCATACCTGGACTGCCAGGTGTTCCCTGAAGTCCATCATAGCCAGTGAGGCCGTCATCACCAGGTAAACCACGCTGACCTTTGAGGCCCCTGAGGTCTGCACCAGGTTCTCCCCTCAGCCCGGCTGCACCGGGTCGACCAGGAAAACCTGGAAAACCTTTGTCTCCACGTTCTCCCCAGGGCCGCTCTCCCTGTTTATATGAACCAGCACAATTATTATACTGTAGGTCCGAAGCCATGAGAGGTACGGAAAGGAAGAAGAAGTTCATGAAATAAACAAAAATAATTTTCTAAAATATGACCATTTGGGAAAGAACTGACTCACTGGAAGACCTGGGTTGCCAGGGAAACCAGGTAGACCATTTGCCCCTGGAGTTCCTGGTTCTCCTGGCTCACCATCTCTTCCTTGATCTCCTGGGTCTCCGGGATATCCTGTAGGAATTACAAGCACAAATGTTTACACACAGTATGCCCACACATGGAAGAGGCTGATCAGAAATTAGATGAAATTATAAAACCACTGCACCTTTCTGCGTAGCAACACCTGTGTCCCCCTTTCTGCCTTTTGGGCCTGGCAAACCACTGAGCCCAGCAGGTCCCTACGACACAAGACAGAGAAGTGTTAGACGAGTATTTAAAATAAACAATGGAACAGATTTATTTTGATTATTTTATTTGATCTTCTTGATTTTTCTTACAGGGATCCCATTATCTCCTGGGCGACCCGGGTCTCCTTCTTCACCCTCCCGGCCAAACTCTCCAACCATCCCAGCATCACCTTTATCTCCAGCAGGGCCGGGTAAACCAGGTGGGGAATTTACAATGGTGCAGTTGCATTCGCCGTGATCACCTAACCATACAAAACATCACACCCACAGGTCAGCGATCTTGGTAAATGTTTTAGAAAATTCAACTCATTATAATGCCGATTAGGCGTTGTGTGTTATTATGATATCTACAGCTGTACTAGATCTAACAGCATGCTTGTAGCACCTTTCACTCCTTTGATGCCTGCACTGCCAGGCCGTCCTCTTTCTCCCGGGGATCCACTAAAATCTCCCACTAGAGACAAATACAAGCACAGTAAACATTTTTGAAACAAACTTAGACGACACTGAAACTACTCGTGCCACTTCTTACTCGTTCACTCACATGTTCCTTTGGGTCCGGGAGGGCCCATGTCACCTGGGCGCCCGTCGGTTCCAGGGGGTCCTGGCCTGACTGCTGGGCGTCCTGGTTCCCCTTGCTGGCCCTTCTCTCCCATCTCACCCTTGTAACCGAATGGCCCAAAGAAATCCCACACTGCCAGAGAGAAATTAAAAAAGAAAAGTTACAGCACCTGTGATGACAACAACTCATGAAAACTGATTCTGTTGTTCACACCTGCAGATATTTAATGTAGGCTTGTATCTAAAGACTCCAGAAACAACTTCATTTACTGATCAGGCATAACATTGTGACCACCTTCCTAATATTGTGTAGGTCTCCCTTGTGCCTCCAAAACAGTTGTGACTCATAAGAGAATTGACATGAGCCTTCTGAGGGTGTCCTGTGGTGTCTGGTAACATAATGTTGTTAGTGGGGATGCTTGATCAGTTCGGGATCTAGTGAATTTGGAGGCCAGGTCAACACCTTGTGCTGTTCTTCATGTTTTTTGAGTTGTTCCTAAATAATTTGTGTGTGTGTCTGTGTCAGGATACATCATGCTGGGGATGGCTGCTGCCATCAAGGAGTGTCATTGCTATGGGGTGGGGGTGCCTGGTCTGGTCTAGGTGGGTGCTACACATCTAACTAACATCCACATGAATGAATGCCAGGTCCAAAAGCTTCCCAGCAGAACACTGTGGTAAGATGGTAAATGTCATTTGCTTCTCCTGTCAGTGGTCATAATGTTGTGGCTGACTGGTGTACAGCCACGAGGCTAAAGACAATGTGGCCACTAGAAATTTAAAGCACACAACTATATGCTCAGATTTGGAGCAGGTTGCCAACATTTACATAAAGTTGTGACTGTCTCAAAATAAACCTTTGTGGCTTCATCGTCTAACGTCTCTTGGCTTTTCTCTATTCGTGTCACCGCCACACAAGAGTGTCGGCCTCTGTGTGAATGTTTAGTCTCTGGCTGCGCACAATATGAGGAAAATGTGCAACGTGGGATAACATTCTTCAGCGCTGCGGTGACGTGAGTTAAGTAAACAAATACTGAGTGAGCCGCTGTGCTAGCCAACCTTATCACCAGTTTGACACCTTTTAACCTGGGGACACATGAACGAGCTGGGGCTCCATCTGACCGGCAAAATGGGTTTTTGGGACATGTAAATGGAAGTGACTCCAAAAACTTGAAGGTGATGTCACTGTGTGCTACAATCCACTGTGTGTACAACTCTCTCGATAACAGCCATTCAAGTTAGTTGAAGAATCGCTTTCTACAGCTTCAGTTTACAGACCGTCTTGCTGCCTTTCAGAGGCAGGAGGTCCAGGAAGTCCGCGGAAGCCTTTGTCGCCTATTGGACCCCTCTCTCCTCGTGGGCCCTGCTCACCAGGAGGGCCTGGGGGTCCAGCTGATAAAAAATAAAAACATTTATTAGCATGTGTGCAACAGCAGCTAGCATTAATGGTGTTCAGACATTATTGGCACATGATTCACTTCAACAAGAGTTTTTATTAACAGTTGTACCCTCATTTAAATGCACTGAATACCAATACTGACGGTTGTGTTTGTTTAACACTATGAGAACACAAAGATTCTCGTTGCCTTTAGGGCAAAAGTTCGACAAGGAGAATCTGTCTCCTCATGTTCTGTTTCCCTATTTCCTCATCTCTCCCACTTTCCCACGCTCTCGAAATCACGTGCTTCTCAGTTTCAACACCATCACTCTCGTCCAATGACCCGTTTGCCCTCGTTGTCTGAGCCAATCAAACCCTGGTCCCTGTGCTTTAAGGCCCCCCCCCCCCCCCCCCCCCCCGCTCACGTCATCTGCTCCACCACCACCAGCGTCTCAACTCTCCGTTGTCTGTGATTCAGCTCTGGTTTCTTCAGTCTAACCACCAAAGCACTTTCACATTGTTCCCAAAATAAATGCTCATTAAGCGCTCTCACTTGATTTCCCCTTGTTGAAATATACAAACTAGATGTCCGTCCAACATCTGTTGCTGACAGGATACATCACTTTCCATCCCACACGAAACAAGTCAGCTGTGGTATTGATTTTAATAACTGTAACAGGTCCACACGCCCTGATGAACCTCGGTGGTGGGTTAAATTGCACATACGTCTCATTTCCATGCAGAGTTTCACTTCTTGTTTAATCTCAGAATCAGAACTCATTTAGTTTCCTGTTGACTTGTTCTACAATCAACGTACCATCTGAAGGCCAAGTGGAGTCTCTTGAAATCAGCTCTCCGGCGTCGCCTCTGACTCCCTGCAAGGCAAACTCAGTGTCAGTCGTTTTGGGATTCAGTTTGCCGGGGCTGAACTTGTCATCTCAGCAGAATATAGATCAGATATGGTCCATCCAGCTGATGTTATCTGTATGCCTTATCGCGTCACATTTTCTTCTAAGTCTCTGATCTTGTTTTTACTTCGGTGCATATTTTCTTACACCGATAAGAAAACAAAATAGACAAAGTATAAAGAGTGGAGCAGTATACTATGATACTAATATATCAATTTACTGATCAGATAAAACCCTCTAATTTCTCTCTGTGGCTACTTGCTTATTTGAAGTAGGTCAAAACTTTCTAGAAAAAGTAAAAAGAAGGCTCCCCCCTCATTACCCACAAGGATTCAAACTATCTGGTGCTCTGTAATGCTTATATAGATACTGATGTCAGATATATTTCTAATAAATTTTGTCTGGAATCTTTGGAAACTTTCGACTCTCCGCTGCAATTTATTACAAACGGCCCGCGGGCCTGAACGGTGTTAGCTTTTAATGTCTGACCCATTGATGGTGAGATTCAAACACACCTCAAATATGATATGTAAGTACAGTACGTGAATAAATGCACTTGTACTTGCAATCGTCTATTACCAACCACAAATTGCTGAATTTGAGCAGTCATATGTTTTTCCTTAAAAGCGATCTTAATCGACTATGTTCTCACCTTAGGACCATGTCTGCCTTGTAGCCCCGGGTCACCAAGATCGCCCTGAAACAGAGTTTTCATCATGGAGTCATAAAATTAAATCTGATTGTAATTCAAGGCTCTAATGACGGTCTTTAACTTACCCTTGGTCCAGGTCTCCCATTTTCTCCAGACTCACCCTAGAACACAGTAACAAAGAGCATAGGTTATGAATTCAGAGCGTGGAGAGAAAACAATAGTTTACTGGGAGGTGAAGAAATGTTTCCGTGCTAACCCGTGTTCCGGGGTATCCCATGATGCCCGTTTCTCCTCTGTTGTCTGCCTGAAATAAACCGAACAACAGAGAAGATCAGCCGAAGAAGTGACAATGCCGGCATGTGCATGCATCTGTGTGCTCTTGGCGCGGATATGTGAGACGCAGAAATGTGGTTCGTGTTTGATCAAAATGTCCGATCACGTACCTGATCTCCTCTTTCTCCTTTCAGACCCTTTTCTCCAGTAGGTCCCTAAAATAAATGAATGATAGTGAATATATGATACACATGTGTTTGCAACACTCTGCAACGCTGTTTTTTAAATGTAATTCAAGCCGATTAATGAATAAAAGTGCGTACTCGTAGCTCAGAGGGCGAAGTATGTTGGTAAGTAGAGTTTCCTGGGGGCCCTTGTTCTCCAGTCTCCCCCTGTGGTGAAAGCAGAAAGTTCAACAAGAGTCAGATTAAATCATAAAATCTGCCATGTGCAGTGTGTGCGTACAGACATGCAAGGAGTCTGGTCTCCGCATGTAGCCGATCCAAGTGAGCACGCCTGAAGCAGTTTGAGTTTGGGTTTTCTGGTGCTTGCTCAAGGCACTTCACCACTATCCCACATCTCCACGGTTAACAAATCCTTAAAGCTGACATCTTTAAATAAAGCTAGATAAAAGTATTAGGAGAATAAAAGTGTGAGAATGATATACTCATATACTGATGCTGTTATTATTAAATGACTAAATTCTATAATGCAAAACATTCCTGTACAAGGTGTACCCCGCCTCTCGCCCAGTGACCTCCCACCCCGGGACCCTCCAGAGGACAAGCAGTTATAAAAAAAATTAATGAATGAATAAATCCTATAACGATGCATGAATGCAGTTAAATTGACTGCAATAACATCCATATATTCATCTTTTGGACAGTGTAATCTTTAATTCTAATAAATAATTATGCATAATTTGACATATTCAAAAAATTACTACAAGAACTACAACTACTAACACGTCACAGACTCTACTAGAACATAATTTCACATTGGAATAAATTGGAAACAGTCGGATATAAAAACAACGCTTCAGTAAAAGTACTCCAGTCACTTTGCACCACTGCCAATCACCGAATATGAAAGTGCAAAAGCAGACCTCAAACTGGAGTGAATCAGATGTTTTGAGATCCTGCATAAATTCAGGATTCTCCATGCAACAAACTATTCTGCTTCCATGCGTTTGCTCTACAGTAATGCAAGTGGACCTGACAGCCTTGAACAAATACGCTCACTCACCCGGTCTCCTTTGACTCCTTTAATCACTTTGGTCATAGTGCCCTGCAAGGAAAATAAAATAAGAATAAATAAACAAACAAACATGGGATATATGATTATTTTGCATCAGCATTTACAGCGATACATCAAAATTGTATTATATTTGATTAAATGCTTATTATTGCTGTCTTACCTTTGGTCCACGGGGACCTGGAGGCCCTGGAGGACCCTGGCAGAAGACACAAAGAGGTTTAAACACTTTGCATAACAACTGATTATGTCTGAGAAGCCTTAAAAATAACACATGCAGTTACTTACCTTTGGTCCTGGTATGCCTGTGTTACCCGGCCTTCCTGGGTTTCCTGAATCCCCCTGAAAAAAATCAGTTGAAAGACGACAGTTGGGAAAGGCTGCAACTGCGCTAAACTGTCAAATAATTAAGTTGACTGGATAATGTGTCTTACGATTATTCCATTGAATCCTGGTGAGCCTTGTTCACCCTGAGGAGAGATGATCGAAGTTTCAACAAGTTAGCATAATCTAAAGATGATGCCGGTCCTAATATTAATTCAGGATTTTTATGGGGTCAACAATAATCCCATTAGGTGTGAATTTCCTCTTCCATACCCTGAAACGTTGCATGTACACACTGATATCCAGAGTGTCTCCCTTCTCTCCTTTCCTGCCTGCCTGACCCTGAAAGTCGAGAAAGGAAAAACAGTGGTCACACGCAGTAAAATCAATATCTTTGTATTTACAATTCACTGTCTTGGCGATTTGGGATTACACACAGGAAAACCAGGTGAGCCATTATAGCCGGGTTGCCCCCCGAAGCCAGGATCTCCATTAGTCCCATTACAGCCGTCTGCGCCTGGCCTCCCCCTGGGCCCTCCGTGTCCGGGATGTCCCTGCATAGACAACGACACAAGCAGAATTAACAGTCCGTCAGCAGACACTGACCTCCCAGTGCCCAATTCACCCAGACCGCCTGATGTACTTACGGGAATACCGTTGTTTCCAGAGAACCCAGGTACGCCAGTCATTCCCTATGAAGCAACAAGAATCACACACATTATAACAAAACGGTATTCACTGTAATATCTATTTGACAATTAAATATGAAGAAAATAGAAAGACATCTTACCACACTGCCTTTGGGACCCATGAAACCACCGGGTCCACTGTCACCTTTCTGCCCTTTTGGTCCTTGGATGCCGTGATCCCCTGGTCTCCCTGTAGGCCCAGTATTGCCCTGTGGACCAAGGGGCCCGGGGAGACCCTGAGATTGAACAGACACAAAAATTATGTTGATTAACTTCAAGTCAAGGAAGCAATGTCAAATAAACTGTAAGATACTGCAGATTCGGAGCAAAAAAGTTTACTCACCTGTTGTAAGAAGAGGATAAGAAGAGAGAGATTTGAAAAGAGTAAGAGATGTGTTAAAAAAAAACAAAAAACTAAAGGATCACAACAATGCAACAAGAAAAATATATTCTATATATTTAACAATATTTCCCTTAAATTCTTTTTAAAATTTCTGCGTGAACTTACACTTTGCACCACCAGGGGGAGACATACCCTTTTCTTTTTCTAATAATAATCGCCTCTCCTTCAACACTGCTTGCTCTCTACACCCATCTAGTGGCCAAGCTGTAGACTGCAAATGTGCATTGTTAGAAAAATAACTGGAAGATAAAGCTGAACGTCACCCCCAGATACTTTGACGCATCAACAAAATCCATATAAGGGAAATTTAATGTCTCTAAACTACAACTTTAAAGGGACACAATAAGCAAGAGGAAACTGTTTAAAACCTGCACGCCAACTTATCAACTCTAGCCTGTAATAAATGGACCCCCCCGCCCCACACACACACACACTGTTATTCCAAGATGGAGACAGAGCAGCGAGTAGATTAAGTTAATATAAATAATGCTGAGCTGCACTGTCAGATGTCTCCTTAATGAGAAGAAGAAATGTACTTCAAGTGGTTGTTCAGACGTATTTAGTCTGTTTGAAACTGCAGACAGCCCCCCCATCTGAAAGCTAAATATAACAATTTGATTATGATACTTGAAGTGACGAAAGAGAGGAGACAGGCCCCTAGATAGGAAGGAAGAAAAGTGAGCAGTTTGGCAGAAAATGACCGCCAAGCCCGGGCTGCTACATTTTTAAGGATTTCAATTTTTAACTCCTGAAATTGTCTTCAAAATAACTGTCTGCTGCAAACTGACAAAGGTGAATATACAAGGGTCGTGACAATGGAGGACTTCAGTGGTTCAGGGTGTGTGACGGCAACCAAAAGGTCAAGTAGAGTCCTTTAAGAGATGGAAAACAGGTGCTTTTCAAACACTCTCACTCGTAACTCAGCGTTTCACGGTGACAGTCATTCACGTGGCCGAGGGGCGGCAAGAGTTTCGGCCAGCGTGGGCGGTGACGGAAAACAGAGCGATACGAGGACAGTGCTTTTGGAAGAGTCAGAGGCTGACGATACCATGGGAATGTGGCGTGTTTGTATGGTCTGGGGGTTCGCGGGGTCGGCAAGCGACGACCTCTGAGGTTCGGGGGCCTGACCGAGTTCCTGTGAGAACCAACAAACACAGCGGCGCTGTTTGTCCCCAGACAGAAAACGCTCTGTGCTGCGCAACATTAAGCTAGAGCCAAGGGTCTCGGAGGAATAAATAAAACTGCTGAGAGCCTAAACAAAAAAATAAATTTAAACAAGCTCACGGATGAATCAGATGCAGATAGTGTGAGATAAATACCCCAGCTGAACTCATGAAACCGGCAGCTAGAGTGTCTCCATCCTGTGTGTGTGTGGCAGACAGAGCTTTGTCTATGGATGGATTTTGGAACAGGAGGTGTGTGTTTTGTCTCTGTTTGCTCTCGACCCTGCAGCTGTTGCCTATAGAGCAGACAACCGACAACAGTCCTGTCAAAACAACTCAGACTGTAGTGAGGAGGCATCCACAAGCTCCTTATCATTTATCCTTCCTATGTATATGCTGCATAGTGACTTCTATTTCTATTTCTTGTAGATTTGGACATATGCAGATCTTATATATTTTATGTTTGGGCGATTCTATACATAGTTGTTGAGGCATTTCAATCAAAACCACAAATGTGAACCTTGTGGCTGCACTAGGCAAGCCAGGGCGTCCTCGGAGTCATTAGGATTCAACCTCTGGAAACCATGAATGTTTCACAGTCCACTGGGAAATATAAGTCTCACCACCAGCTTGGCTAAAAATGTGCGACCGCGGTTATATAAAACATATCCTGAATATTCGGACAACAGGCTGGAAACGTCTCTGAAAGGCGCGTGATGCAATTTGGTGTTTCTTTCAGCGAGAAACCACATATATCACAATATCAATTATTTATAGCAAACTTAGAACAGATGGCTGCTGGGCGTGTGCCTCCGTCTCGGTGCAACACGACAGCGCGGACTCCCAGTCCTCTTCATCGCTCTATATAAATTCATTTCTTGTGTAAAACAATCAACGTTCAGAATCAACAAACGCGCCTCCTTGACTAGACCGCCAGCGGTTTTATTTTTCTCCGTCACACTGGAAATAAACTCCCTTTGGGAACATGAATTAAGGTGAATTCTACCCATGCGCACAGGCAAGCCATCCATCTGAGAAGGAGATTAATCAAGCTGACTCATTTGCCGAAGACAAATGGTTCTGTCAAAGCAAAGGCATCGCAATAATTCACACCGAGAGGGCGAAGCAAAATATACAGTAACGGAGGGGAGGAGTGGCGTCAGCTGGAATGAAGTCGTCTAATTAAAAAAACGGCATGTCTCAACTGAACCACGTGTGCGAGTGCGCTCATGTGTGCAGAAGATCCTTGTCTAAAGCGTTTGCACGGTAAATGGCACTGCTTTATATCTTTTTGCATGGCTTAAAGCAGAGGCCTGATAAAAGCCAGTCTTCTTCTATGGCTGATAAGGGCAGAGATTTTTCTTAATGTGTGTGTGCATTCAAAAATAAAAGGTCCACTGAGCAAACATTCTGTCATACATAACAGGCTCCTCATTTGTAACACTGTCTCTCACACACAAACTACTGATTCTTAATGGATTTTTGGAGAAAACATTAGACCTATAGAGCCCAGCTGAACTGTTACTCAAGTAAGACACCAAAGTTACAGAGACCTCCCATCACACTTGGAACTTGTAATGGCAGGGCTTCTGCCTAAACCCTAATTCACCGTGTTACTGGGTGAGAAAGTTCTGTGAAGTTCTGGTTAGTCTGTTGAACCAGAGTTTGGGACAGATCAGAACAAAGGTGCAGGTCTAACTGACCATCACACGTTGAAAGGAAAATAAAAGTATCCCTTCTAAGAAATAAAAGTTTGCAGGGCCATGAATGCGGGGGTCTAGAACTTTTAAGCGACCACAAACACGGCCTCTTCCTGCAGTGGCTGACCAGTTAGTGACAGGTGAGAAACTCTCTCAAACTCTCTGCCGCACAATAACTTCCACCACTCTTTGCGTGTTGCTGTGGAACTTTTTTGCTGTTTGCTGTTGGTGAATAATGAAATAGAGACGTCTGCCGGCCAACAAGTCTTATTTGCTTGCGAGAAAAGGTCACTCCCCACCCGAGCGGTAATGGTGAAGGAAAAGACCCTGAGCATGGGAAGACGTAGACATTTATACCTGAGGAAACCCCCCCTAGGTTTCACACTCCTTTGTCTTCTGCAGGTATCAGAGTCTTGACATCATCAGTTTGCAAGTGATTAAAGACAAGGGGATGCCCCAGTGGGAGGTGGGGCATCTGAAATTATTGAATTTTCCATTACAGTGTACAGTGTAAAGCATTGCAGTACAATTTCCTTGAAGAGAGATTTCCTAAATAATGTGCTCCTGTCCCCATTTGTATGAATCTGTCTTTGTGGAGGTGGATTGAGGAGGAGTCCGTGATCGTGAGGTTTTTACAAAATGTCATTTGGAACAGGTTTGTGCGTTCAGACATGATTAATCAGTTGTCTAAATGAAACCAGTCACAGAACATTATCCAGCTGTTTTGTTAGGAAGCTTAACACTTTCCCTCGTCCTCCTGAGCTCTCTCTTTCCGCTCTTTAATTATCAGTCTCCACAGCTCCGCTTCCTTCACACATCTATACTCCCCTGTCACCCATTCTTATCTGCTCACACTACCTCTACCCAGCCTTTCCTCCTCTCCTCTCCTCTCACATCCCTTTGCCTGTCTTCTTGCTCTCCTTTGTCTGCATGTCCTCTCTTCCTGTCTCCGCTGGCCGACAAATCAGCCGGCCCATGACGGGTACCATAAGACCGCTCAGAAGACTAGAAAGAGTAGAAAAGGCCTGAGGTCGGTTAAATTCCGAAACCGAAGAGTGAACTTGTGACGAGGGGAAGCTAAAATGCTCTTCAACCAGACATGGTCTTGACTAAAGGACACCGAACAAACCCACATGTTTGTCTGGTCAGATCTGAATTCCTCGGCCTTTGAAAGCTGGTCATGACTTTACCAGATTCTGAAGCCCAGGAGACGTGCTTTCTCTTTTCGCAGCTGTAACTGTCTGTACTCCTTTATTTTTCTTTCTGTCACAGACGGCCCAGGTCATACGTTTGGCCTCTCGTCTTGTGAGCTCAATGACGCGATCGGGGCTGACCGCTCATTTCCGGAAGTTCTGATTGACGTCGAGTACTCTGCACTGTACAAACGTTGAACTGTAATTTAGTACACTCAGACAGGACGTCTTCTTGTTGTTGTTATTGGACATTTTTAAGTTCACACTGGTTGGATAGAGCGAGCTACGTGAGCTAACTTTGGATTTTAGTAAACCCTAATGAGCATTTTATCATCCAGCAGATTAAAGGACGTGCAATTAAAGCTGAATTTAATTTTTCCACATTAATCTGTTGTATCTAGTCCTTCTGCATTCCTGTATGTATCACAAGAATGCAACCAAAGCGAGAACCTTATGGTGCCTTCGTGCTGCGAGTGACGAAAGTTACAAAAAGATGAATATCAACAACACCAGTGGACTATCAGAGGAGCACGAGCTGTCCTGGCTGTTATGTGGGAACAGGATGCAACGAGGGACGACCCGCGTCCAATATTTGTGAAATTCCATCAGACTGAATGACTTGATCGACTTATGGCCAAAAACCTGTTTATCCTTGAGTCCAAGTTCACGTTTGAGCCAGTTTGGAAGAAACTCCCTCGAGGCCTTCCTGACACATTGAGGTCAGAAGAACGGGAAAAATGGATAACCTTTAAAGCATAAATAATTACAACAGACTGACGACAGGATTAAACTACAAACAGTAGAGAAAGGTATAAAAATACTGCTAATGCCAATAAAACAACATGTGATAATGAATGTGTGCGGGAACACCAGACTGTTAAGGAACGGACAGAAAGAGTCGTAAAAGAGCAATAAAACACCAGTGCAGCCCGCGCGGGTCTGCCGACTGGAGTCTGCTTTTCATCCTTCTCACCCCATTTCAGGGGGCACACAAAGCATGTCACTGAGACTAACGTGTGGGATGATGGGATGCTGATAGGGAGAATTAATCTTAAATTACATTTCTTTCTGGAATGCGGCAAAAAGAAAGACGCACAGCTGTTGTAGGGATGTACAGGGAGGACTCTGAACAGCCTCCTCTAGTTAAATCTGGGATTTGAGAGACCAAAGAGCGCTGAGCAGCAGAGGATTACCACTGATTTGAAGCAAACCTGGCCTAAACACTGCTGGAATTGGAACAATGTGGTGCAACTAATAGGCGGTTTTAGGCTTTTGAGTTAATTTGACGACATAGCTACGGCCCTGCACAGACCCTAGCCTGGCCTGACGTGCACCTCCCCAGAAATGTAACCGAGTGCCGCGGCGACGCATATTGCAAGAGCCGTGATCGGTCCGCTCAGTAGTAGCCTGCTTCTGCTTTAGTTTTTCCGGCTGCTTCTGCATCCCCGCAATTTTCGGATTGATTGTTTTGGATCAATAAAGATGGAACACATCCAGGAAAGGCTAACTGAGGAGTCGTCTTCGGTAGAAACAAAAATGAACCCGACTGGCAAAAAAGACACAGCGCCGACGTTGTTACAGCGACTCAGACTGACGAGCGCAAGTACAAATGGCTTGCAACGGCATAGGCTACGTGCGTAGGTAATGCCGTCTATGTCCCTCAGTACCTTAAATGAGCCATAAAGAGCAAGAGAGGATTTTTTTTTATGAACTACCAACTAATCGCTGGCAAAGTTCAGTCTCTTTCACAAACACATAAGCTTAAATCAACGGAAGTTTTACCAAATTCTGCACGAAAACACATTTCTTATGCATCTTAAGGTGCACCTATGAAGACTTTCTCTTGTTGTGAGCTATTTAAGACACTGTGAAAAAAAGCTGTATTTGTGTAAATAATAATAATAAAAAAAAGATATTGAATCGAACAGTTTGCACGAAGGGACATTTTCACGAGGAAGAGAATACTCCTTTCTAACTGAAAGCATATTGGAACTACATAAAAACAAATCTTGTCCATGTTGACCTCTATTTTTCAGAGTGGTCACAGGTGTGAGAAGTCTCCACCAGAGAGGGCAGTAAAATCTTACTTTCAAAAAGTTGAGGAAGGATGTTTTCATTATCCCCCTTTGTGGTTTTCTTTTCCTTTTTTTTAATTTTCCGTCATACAGACCACATCACTGCTTTGCTTCTGTAAACTTCAACAAGTGCCTTGCTGATGTACGACCATAAAATCTCTGAGAAAATTCCTCTTACTCACAGGCTGTAGAAAAAGCAGTGACCATACTCTGTCTCTCTGTCTGCCCCTCCTCCTGGTACGTGGGTGTGTTTGCATTTCTCATTCCTAAATCACAGATCTATTAAAAAAAAAAAAAAAAAACCTCCCCTGTCTGACACCATAAATTTCATCTGGGCCCAGACCGTCCCCTGGGGTGGACGGTTTTGGAACGAACCGCTAAGAACAGGATGGGAACGCGCAGCCCAGTGAGCAAACCTCTGACCTGTGAGAGGAATAAAATAAATCAATAAACAACTGGCCGGAAACCTGCTTTGTTATTTCATCTGTCTGTCTGCAAAAAACGGAAAAACTGGGAACTATAGAACATTTTGTAATTGTTTAACCCAATAATATTAGGATTAAAAAAAAATAAAAAAAAGGCAACAAAGGTGGGATAAATCCCAGTGATCACATGTCGGATGTGCAATTGAGAACTAAACGGCGCTGCCAAAGAACAAGACACTTAATTAAACGCCTCGTTGCAATAAAATGCCTTCTACGGGGTACAGATGCATGCACGTGGTCCCTCACCCGCTTCCATGCCTGTTTATCATCTCTAGTGATTATTTATTCAGCTCCTACTTTGCACTGTTAATGCCTCGTGTCTCGACTGGATTGCCTTCCTGGTGGTTGTATATACTGCGTCTCCTCGGGAACAACACTCTAATCTAAACAGGAGCCGTTGTGTTGAGGGAGGACTGATGCTGCGCAGCGTGACCGGTGACTCCTGATGTCATCACTGTGAGACGTGGAGCTGACAGACCCGTGCGGCACTTCCTCAGAAACATCCTCAAGCTCCGCAGTTTTATTTTGTTTTTTATATATCATTTACACAACACTCACTCATGTAAACTCCTCATTGTGAGCGCGCTATCGTGGTAGGTGTCTCTGTTGCACGGAATGCCAAAACACCTCACCCTGCCAGCGAAGAATAATTACAGTAGGTGGATTTGATACGGCTCAGGACTGAAAATAAGCCGTGTGTAAGGCATGGGATCCAAACATGTCTAGAGTCTAAGTGTTTACAGCTGTTCCTGAAGGCATCGCTCAACGTTACGCACAATTGTAACAAAAACAGTCGAAAGAAAACCCTAATAAAGGGATCGTTTTCACCCAGCTCCGTCACATGAATCTCGGTCTCCAGTCTCCGGCCGTGAGCCTGCATGAGCTGCATCTTGCTTTCCTCTACACATGCACCAACCTTTACACCTGAAGTGTGAAATGTTGCAAATCAGTTTGATTGAGTTTCTCACATCTGTAAAAATGCCTCCATGAAAGAAAGTGAGCTTTGGGTTGTTAGTTTTGGTAAGAAAGATTTCCGGCTTGGCCCTCTCTGCTCTAGTGCTGCAAAGGTGTGGTGAAAAGTGGGTCGATGCGGCTGACAAACACTTTGTTTTAAGCATGCTGAGCGGCTGTTTGGGGTTTTGAACTG
Organism: Chelon labrosus; assembly: GCF_963514085.1. NCBI lineage: Eukaryota > Metazoa > Chordata > Actinopteri > Mugiliformes > Mugilidae > Chelon > Chelon labrosus. Next base: position 13,896,704 of record NC_140341.1, read on the forward strand.
ATTCCTGCAGTGAGCTACAGAGGAAAGGCAAGAAAACCAAATCAACGGAAGGAAGGACCAAAAAAAAAAAAAACAACAAAAAAGAAAACAAATAGAAGGCATTAAGTAAAGCAGAGAAGGACAAATGAAGGAAGGAAAGGTGGTGTGAAAAAGGAAATAGGAAGATTAGATTAAAAAGCGTGTTTTTTTTAGAAAGGAAGAAAGAAATTAAAGAAAAAAATATGAATAAATCCAAGGAGAAATTATGAATAAAGAAAACAGGACAGGAAAGCAAATTCGTAAACGCCACTCGTCTGCCCTTTTCTCTTGAACTCCCACAATGGGGCTCAGGCACTTTGCTCTGCAGCCCCGCTCAGATGTTTTTCTTGGAAAGCTTTTTCCTCGACTAATTTCCTGAAGATTCACAACCCTTAGGCATGATGAGCGGGAGGGAAGCGGGGGCTCAGTTCTCCTGGAGGGGTGGGCCTGGGATTAGGGGTCAGGGGACAGGCTTCGGGGACTCTGCTTGGAGGGCCCTCAACGAAAAGCCCTGAGGAGGACGAAGGCAGAGCAAATAAACATCTGTAGATGATGTTTAGACGTCTGTTAGAGTGTGTTTAGATCTCCTTGCTGGGGGCAAGAAGGTCAGTTTTCAGAATCCAGGCTGGAAGGGGATGTCCAATTCTAAAAAATCACAGTAGATCAGAGTGGATAAGAAATGATAAACTGATAGTGAAGGATTTTGTCTGAGAAGGTTAAAGCTCTGTTGCCAAGGAGACAAACCTGTGGCCAGTATTGTGAAAACATCTAAACTGAAATCTTCATATTCCCAACTGGTGCGACAAGACGTTCCTCTGACTCATCCTCTTAAATTGTCATCATGTGCCAAGGCAAAGAGATGTCGGAATAAAATAATAAAAAAAAAAACAGATGTCGGTCATGGAGGGCTGCTGCTGCTTTTTGTTTGGCCAATTCGGGCACGGAGCATCTTGGCTGCGTCGAGACCGGTTTACATTAGAATTAATGTGTTTAGACGCTGACCTAATTTCTGCGTGCACGTGTGTCAGTTTCTCCGAGCACGTGCCCTCGCATGTGCCAGAGGTCTGACAGCATCCAGACAGTGCAGAGCGCTGCTAATGACCAGTGCTTAGACTGAAGTGCGTGAGAGAGAGTCTGCATGCGTGCTCGGGGTGTGTGTTGAAGATCAAGACTCGAGGGGGGTAGGGGGGGGGGGGGGGTGAGGGGGATCCTCCCAGCCTGAGAACAGAACAGCCTGGACCTCCTTCCATCCCAGGGGTCTCTGGGGCCTGACACCTGTGATATTGCCTCATGTCAGAGGAATGAGACGTCTCAAGCCTTGTGGTGCGAGCACATGTGCGTCTAGGCAGGACGCAGCTGCAGTGTGTGCATGGGTGTATGTGTGAAAGAGCGAAGTATGGAGCGCAGAGTCAAATGAGGTGTTGCCCTCACCTCTGAGATCAAGCACCTGCGTGCCTGTATCGTGTGTCTGCGTATGTGAGGGTACGTCTGTGTGTAATGAGGTCCTTCATGGGCGTGTCACCTCTCTAATCCCACCGTTACATTTATCGCTGTGATTGTAATGACATTATAGCTTCCATACAGGAGATCTCCCAGGGCGCATGGAGTGACCTCCTGTTTATGAAAGTCCACGGAGGAAAACTCAATTTCCTCACACTGACGTACATCACACCCAAGGGCTCAGAGGTATATATTGAATTATATTAGAGAGGCCACAGGAGCGACGGTGAATATAAGAAGCGTGAGAACGTTTTTATGACCTAATGTAGGTTTCATTGATAAACAGCATGTTACTAAAAGTCAACTGCATCTTGGGAATCATTCATTCATTGATTCATCTTCTAGCTTTCATCGGGCGAGAGGCGGGGTACACCATGGACAGGTCTCCAGTCTATCGCAGGGCTAACACAGAGAGACAGACAACCATTTACACTCACATCCACACTTACAGCCAATTTAGAATCACCTATTAACCTAACAAGCATGTCTTTGGACAGTGGGAGGAAGCTGGAGTACCCAGAGAGAACCCACGCAGACACAGGGAGAACATGCAAACTCCATCTTGGGAATCAAATAAAAATAATCTCAGTGAGAAAAATTATTACTCCTATACAACTGACTACACCGGCTCTAATTCATACAATGGCAAACGGAAGATCTTTGAGCAACAGGCAGTTTTTCGGACAAATGTGGGAAGTTGATGACTTCATTTTGGACACTGAGGGATTGTAATGGGTATTTTCCAATGTTATGTGATACACTGGCTCGCCAAAGTCATTAAATTCATCCTGAAGGGAACATTAATGTCCACCCCCGAGCATAAAAACTGCAGTTCTGCAAATGGCCACTCGAGGCTGCCTCCAAAAGTGAGCAAATCCCCAAAAGACCTCCATGTCAAAATGCCCAACTTCACAGCAGAAATTCTGTTAATCAGCCTGGGTTTGGTCTCTGTAGATAATTTCTACTTTCATCGAGGGTGTATTTGAGTGACAGGTGGGTGTCTCAGTTTGCTAGCGGTCTGACACTCCCCCCTCTTTGCTCATTTTTTGAGTTTTCTTAGTGTCAGTAGTAGTCAGGCACCGCAAAGCCTCAAAACTACACTCCAGACATCCTAGGGGTGATGACACTGAGGATTTGTCCATTTTTATTTATACAGCCAATGCTTCATGCCAAACGTCAAGGCAATCCAAGCCAAAGTTATCAAGACAGCTCACGTAAAAACCAAAAAGGTCAACCTTTATAGTCGACTCTGGGACCATGAATCTTTGGTGCTACCATGTCTATAACACATCACTCCATCTAATGTTTGCTGACTGTTTTTTTTAAACATAAAAACAGTATAAAACAGTAGATTGTAATGGAGAGAGCCCAGTATAAAAAATTTGATTTATAGTCGAATACCCAGCTGTGATCTTGGCTCTGGTTGCCTGTCACATTAGCAGGGGATACCCATGTAATCCTCAGGGTTTGCCTCTGCGCCCTCCGACGCATCCAGCTGGCCAAGCCCACAGTCCAATTTGGCCGCCTGGAAGGGGTTTTTTATTTTCCCACACAGGGATGCATCGCCCACTGCCATTCCAGCTGCCACGCACATTCCTAGATGGTTTGCAAGAGAGCAAATTGAGGGAATTGCCCAAGCATGTATGTGGTTTGCTCACTGAATGAATGGATGATCATATGATTATTGAGGATTTCCATGTAAATGACATCACATAATTTGAGTAAAAGGCAGAGGACAGGGTTTTACCTTGACTTTTTGATATGGAGAAGAGGCTTTGGTCTAATATTACACAATGTTTATAAAGTCTCTCAAATCTCAAGTCTATCTTGGAAACATGTGTTTCTCTGAAAACTTTGGAGAAATAAATATGAGAGGACTTAGAGGAGGTCTAATTGTTTCCTCTGTAGCCGGCCCCCGATGTAGGTTTCACAACAAGGCCTGATGGGGAACACATGCTGTTGCTGTGGTGACCCAAAACCCTGGTCACATTTTTCCTACAGGCCTGAGAACCCCCCTCTTGTCAACTATAACATTTCCAGACTGCTGTCTGCAAATAAAATGCATTCAACCCAGAGGACTGACAGCGCTAACACCTTATACACCCAGCGTGAGAATGCAGACCAGACAGATGTGATTGACGTGGAAAACGTGATCTGTGTCTGCATGTGTTTTTCAGTGAAACGTATAGGGAGATGGATGGCACCGCAAAGTGTCCTCTGGAGAATTTTCAGGAAGCAGTTTTAATATGGGGATGAAGCTCATCGCGGGACATGAGCAGACCTTTTTGCCGTATTTCTCAGCGATCAGGGGTAAAGTATGCTAAAGTTCATAGCCGCAGCCACAACATGAAACGCAATATCTCCGGATAATCATCTTGATTTCTGTTCGCGTCGCTTGTCCTTGGTCATACTCATGCCATGTGCCGTGGTTGAAGATAACAAAACCAGACTACAGATGGTAACAAGGTCAGCGTCTAGGGTTTGAATTAAAACATGACTGTGCAAAACTTTTTTTTTTTCCATAGTAGGAGAGGTCAATGAAAGTCCAAAACCGTGATGTTATGCTCAAGACTAAAATATCCCTGAGGTGGATGAAGCAGGTAAAATTCAACGTTTGAGCTCGAGCCAAGCTGCGACTTCTGGGCCTGAAACTTGAAGCCGGTGCAAACTGCCTAAATCCGCAGTTCCTCAAATGGCCAATTGAGACCGGCTCCAGCAGCGAGTCAGTCCCCATAGACCTCCAAGTTAAAATGTCCAACTTTACAGCAGAAATAAACCTGTTTATAGCCTGGTACAAAAACGGTTTTGATCTCTAAAGCTCACATCAACCGTTCATGACAACTGTGCAGGAGTTCATTTCATATATGCTGTAATTCAATCATTTCAATTATATTAAGGCTTCAAGCTAAGCACAGTTAAGGGAGTGACTGGCCCTGAGGTGGCCTGCCTTAGTTTTACTCACACTCCATCTCTTTATCCAATTTTTGAAGTAGCTGACGGTTAGGCACAGTCAAACAATCCAAGATGGCGACGGCCGGCGCCATCCACGTTGAGCTTCAAAACTGTTTTTCAGAATTCCTATCGGTAACATTAATGAAATAATTTAAACTGGTGACCAAAGAATACGTCATACGCCTGTTTAAGGCCAGGGTTTTTCTTTTGTTGAAAGAAAGGAAGGACTTAATGGCTTTTAACACCTAGTAGGAAGTTGACTTCATTTATTTTATTTTAAGGATTTTACTGTGTGTTATCTGTTATCTCTTTTATCTCATTGGCTTTATTTTTGTTTTACCATACTTTACCTTTATTGTATTTTACTGTGAAGCACTTTGGAAACCTTGTGTTTGTTTAAATTGTGCTATATAAATAAAATTGGATTGGATTGGATTGGATTAATAAAACGAGGAGAAACACCCTTCCACTATGCTTGTCTGTGCTCGACAGCGCAAGTTAGGCGCTCGGCTGTCATTAGACTTTTTAATTACTACATCTTAGAAACACATAACTATATCAGTGAACTGGTCAGTGTGCTCGCCTGCGTTTCTATGTATGTGTAATAGTACATGTGTGTCTGACATCAGCTCAAACCGGGGAAAAAACAGAAACAGAGGAAGGATGCATTTGGAAAAATGTGACGTGATCTTGTGATGTTCGTTACTCGAGTTATGCGTCCGAGAGCTTCTCTGTACATGCTGCCCTTTCTGTTTGTAGGGACTTTTCTCTTTCTGTGCTGAATTAAAGTAGCAAAACCAAACATTTGACGTACTTTAACATATGGAAAGATGTGATGTACGGTATGTGATGAAAGTGGTCAGAGAAGGGGAGATTTGCACCAACGCAGAGCTGCTTCTCTTCTGGTTTGCTAATGTAGAAATTGAACTGTCATGCAGTTTATGTAGAAATTGTTTAAGAGAGGTGGTTAATGTAGCGTACGGCACATGGATGTAAACTAAAGGAGTTTCAGTTAGTGTTCTGTTAGCCTCACTGATTGAAATGGGACGGTTACAACGACAAACTGCAACCTTGAAAATGAACACAGGACTGAAACAGCAGCTCTCTGGATTAGTTTAAGTAAACAGTGCGTGTTAGAACCTTCATGAAGGAAGCTGAGATTTATTGAAGAACTGTGTTTGCTTTGGTTAAAAGTCCCAGATAAAATGGAAACTGATGTTTGCACTCAATGGATGCTGTTCTTCATTTTATATAATTTAAAACTTCTTGCGCTGTACTCACTAACAAGTCTAGGAAAAACAGTGGAACCAGGCAAACCACACGAGGAACGTGTGAGGAGCGGACGTTTAACAGGTCGGTTAAGAGTTTGTGTTTCTTATTGGCATGGCTTTAATTTTCGACAACTTCACCCAGTGACTGCAAAACCTTTGTGTTTAAAGCTCTCGGTCTCTAGGAGCAGCATTCTTTTCCTCTGGTACACTTGGCCGTGTTAACACACACAAACAGCTGGTTGCTGTCTGTCTGTCCAAACATCTCCCAGGACTCGACAGCTCCGCAGCTTTAATTTTCACAAAGAACACTGCCGGCCTGTGATCCCTGCAGAATTCCTCTTTCCAGAAGTCGCAGGAAAAGAAAATCCTCCTGACAAAAGTGATAGCAGCAGATTTTTTTCTTTTTTGCTCCCCTTCCCCTCCCTTCGCGCACACGTGCACGCGCTATTTGTTTTCCATCGTTAATCCACTGTTGGTAGCCTTTCCCTGACGACGCCAGGCCAAGGTCAGGGTCAGGGGAGGGAGGGAAATAACGGGAATAGATGAGGCTCCTGATTGCAGGTTTGGAGCTAGGCTTATAGTTTAAAGCTGCCATTACACATTATGTCTTTTTTCCTGATACGTGAAGCTGCAGTGGGTTCCTAATGCAGACTGGCAAGAGGCCTGTACCACTGAATCAGATCGCTAACTCAGATCTGGTCCTCTACTGTCGGTCTAATTTCAGTCAGAAGAAATTGATCAGCTTTGATCAAACTGACTGACCACTGCTGCTCTAGTTATCCTGACAAAAGTTCAAGAGTTTATTGCCAAGGCCTCAAGATCTGCTTTGCTTTCATACGGTTAACATCCATCCTTGTCTCACCATGAATATAGGGTCACTGTGATCATACTGATGTCGTCACTGCCTGAAGATAAGGATCCTCAGAACAAAGTCAGAACCTGATAACCTTCAGTCCAGGGCTTCCGACCTTTTTGATCTTTTTTTGAATGAACCTTCCTCTCACTGCCGTTTCCTGGGCAGACAGGAATGCGCATGATAGCCAAGGCTACTGGATTCAGATGGAGGTATGAGCTTGTTTTCATGGAACAAGGAAATCTTTGCCATTTATAGCCGAATCCAAACACACTGACGATCTTGTTCCCACAAAAACAGAGGCCGTCTATATTGATAAAAAAAGATCAGTGGACTGTCATTGTGCTCGGCTTCCTGAGACGTGTGTCATTTCCAGTCGAGCATCAGCTGTGGCAGCTTTTCCCATGGTGGAAAGGACGGCATCTTCCATCTGCACAGTGTCCTTGACGGTTTCCCTGTCTTGTCTTCTGTTTCCTTTCGCGATCTACGTCTCTCTCCATGTTCACCCCGTATAGGAAGGGGTGAGACAGTGAGCTCATGCTGATGGCGTGGCTGATCTTTAAGTTTCTTTTCCCCGGCGCCACTCTCTGTTTCTGAAAACCGAAAGGCTCCCAGCACAAAAGACATCATTGATTTGCTAATAGGTTTTTGGGGAGCATGTAGAGTGCCTTGTGTTCTCATGCCGTGTTTGTTCTCTGGGCTTTTAAAGACCTTAAAATGCCGTCTTTCACAACACAACCCTGGTCTGGAAAGGGCTTCCAATTCCTTTTATTTGACAGCACTTTTATTACTGCGCGGAGATGCCAGCTCTGTTGTATGATTACATTTGCGCTCATGTTTCTCGGCCGTAATGTGCAGTCTTGTGAACTACTTCAGATGCTCATGTGCCTAATTTATTTTCTCGTTATTTTGCTTTAAAGTGCCTGTTCTCCTTTTTATTACCAATCTCATGAATCCAATCCAGTAATGATGCAAAATAACAAGCAGGGCTTCTGGAAGCCTGCTTGATATTTTGCAATGGAGTCTCTGCTTTGCACGTCTAATGCAGAAAACCCATGAAATTAACATATTTAGTCCAGACCATACAATGTGCTTCATTCTTTCAGTCTCTCTCATGCTCTCTCAGTCTGTCTCTTGTCCTCATTCATGAAATGTCCCATGCGACCCCATGCCACTAAAACATTATTCATGTCGCTTTTACCCTTTAGATGAAGACTAGCCTCGTCTGACCTCTTTAAAATTACGATTCGGAAATCCATCTTGTTTGACGTTCTCAAAACTAACACGCAGAAAAGTTGGACGGTGATAACGATCCTGCTCCGCCACTAGCGCGCGGATGAGTCACACCGCGATGTTGACATGGCCGTATCCACTTTTCACCCGTTAACGGCAACCAGCTAACCACGACAGCTGCGTCAGGTCTCAGCCAATTCAGCCAGCTGCGCAGGATCAGTTTGACCCGTTCGGCGAGGGGCTCATCGCTGTGTATCTCCTCGGGGGGAAAGGTTTGGAAAGAGAGAGGGTTAAAGCTAGAGAAGGGGGAGGGATAAAGCACATCTGTGGGGACCCACCGTGGTTTCCAGTATATTTGAAAACATTAATCCGAGTGTTATATTTGAGCTGGATCAAATTATGTACAAGATTCTTGGACCTTGGATGGAAATATGCATGCAAGGCAGAGACAACAAGATAGAAAATTATAACTCCTGCCCTGTTGGAAAGTACAACCTTATCTTTCAGTAACAGATGGTTACAGAATTAAATCAGTGTTGTTGAGAAATGCAGCAGACTAGGATGTAGACTTTGAGTGCATTTTTCCTCAGATTTTGCCTTGTTTTCACAGAAAAAGTGCAAACAATGCCACGAAATGAACGCTCTTCTTCAGAACACTTCATTATGCACGGCTAAATCTTTTCCTCAACATCTGGTTGACGCAGACAAACACTAAGAAAGATGAAGAGGGGAAGCGAAAGGGGGCTCCGCTGACCCCGTCATCAGGCTCTCGCATCCTTCAGATGTGGAATGCGAAACCTCCCCGCTCTGTTTCTCCGCGGCTCCTCGCGGGGGTTTCCTGTATCCGCAGTCAGAGGTCAGACCTACTGTAAAGTTGGTCTGGTAAATTCTCGGTGCACGCCAAAAGTGTAGTCGCTAGACATTCCTGTCTTCACCTCTGCGTTTCTGTAGAACACCTCCCTCAGGAGATGCAGGCAGTGGTAGGCAGTGAGAGTCAATGAAAGTCCTTGAGATCACATCACACAGCTGAACCGAGACGTTTATAGCCCCTACGAGAATTCTTTTACAAGATAAGATAAACTAAGGAAATTAATCACTTTCTTATCATCAAGAAAGTCTGCCTTAGAAATGTATATAAAAAGAAGGATAAATTGTCTTTTAAATTATTGTCTCTAGATCACTTACTTTGACTCGGGTAGATCTTCTGTGCAATTGCTCTTTAATCCAACCCTATCGTCGCTGGGAGGAGACAATTTTTTGGGGGGTTAAATAAAATGCTAGATTCTTGGATTGTACTATACTTGCAGCAGATGCCGTTCTAGAGTTGACTGGGGCCCTTGACAAAATGTCAACACTAAACTTGGTCACTGCTCTGCTAGCTAAATTAACTGATGCTACCCGTTAAAGAAAGAACAAACTAAATAATGTCATGCTTGAGGAAGTTCTTCTATTCAAATATCTCTCCCCCGTACTCAAGGCCAGACTAGCAGAACTTAGCTATGCAGTTATCTACCTAGCGATAACGTCATTCCATTTTGAATTGGGCGCCATTGTCACATGTATTATTATTATTTTTAAAAGAGTCATGCACATGACATATAATCAGATTGAGAGAGCAGAGTTGTGCCAGGCAAGGGCCCCTTAGGGAGGTCGCCTACTGTCATTGAAAACTCAGCACGTTGCCACTGCTGTAGTTTACAATTTGTCAGTTACCCGTCTGGCCTGTTGACAAGCTGTGATGGATGTAAGCACACAAAGCTCAGGACACAGAGACTGGGGTTCCATCCTGACTCAAGGTTGGGGTTAGGTTTAGGCATTTTGGTTTTATGTTAACATACCAGGGTCGACACTTACAAAGCATTTTCAAGCAGTAACTATTTTTTTTTGCTCTTTGTCTTACATTCATATACCGTATAAGGCCTCAAGGTCTGAAAAGTGAAGCCAATAAGGAAGTGCCTTGAACCTATATTCTTTCTAATGGTAACAGAGGTCAAAGACCCAGTTTCCCAAGTGTTTTATTACCTTTTTGCACAGTTTCCGAATGCATTTATTGTCTCAAATGCTAATTTCTAGTTTTCTTCAATACTGCAGGGTGTTCCTTTATAAAACAATGGTTCCATCTGGAGTGAAATAGACGATGCAGCAGGGTGAGCTATATCGAGGTTATAGTTTCTAGGGTTCCCATTCAGAGCCACCTCGAACTCTGCCCTCTCGTCCAAATTTGGCCCTGTCTTGTTCAAAAAACTGAGATGGCTCTATCTATCTATCTATGGCTTGTTGACTATATCCACTTCCTTTATAGTCAATGCCTCCATGTCTTCTTTTGGAAGTTGAGCAACTACAAATGCTTATACTCAACCCACAGGTTGTTATTTCATCCACAGCACTACAGGTGAGCTCAGTATGTAAACCTCTGTGTAAACCCTTGGAAACTAAGAATACCCAGAATCTGTCAACGTTCCCGTTTAAAGCATGTTTCAATCTTGGAAAAGATTTTCCAGAACAAATGGAATCATGTTAACCATAACGCTTAAACACATGTGGCCAATTGCCATGGAAAGTGGACCTTGGCTGTCTGCTTCTAAAAACACTTTAAGGATGTGAAATCCCCCTCGAACGATCGGAACACTATCTAATAATCTGTGCAGCACGTGTCTGAAGCAAAACGCTGCCTTTAGTCACGCAGAACCCCCGGTCACTCACTCGGAGCTTGTTATCTCAGCATGTTTAGTCTATGTCTGTCTCTGATTTCAAACCCTCTCACTCTCTTTTATTTTTTTTCTGTCTTTTCATTGCTCTGTCAAATGGCTCTCCCACACTCCAGACACTCCTTCCACTCTGACCTCCTCCTTTACAGGGGTTAATGGTGTGAATTTCATCACTTAAACTGTAAGGAAGTGCGATAAGCTTTTTCAACTAATGAAAGATTAAGCGGCGCAGCCTTCCATATGGCCGGATGCCCGTGTCAGCCTCATACATTCCCATCATCTAATATGTGAATATTGCATTGTTGTGGTACTTTAATTACCCACAGGAGGTTTTTACGAGCCATGATCGAACGTGACACTGCTGTGAGTTGTGCTGGAATGAATAGAATGAATGTGTTGTTTATATTTAAGTGTCTGTTAACAAAACTGTACTTAAAATAGCAAATTTAAGTGTGATAAAGGCTCCAGTGTGTAAAATAGAAGCACCAGAAGCTCATATGGGGGATGTTGTGCAACTTCGACAAGCAAGTGATTCATATCACTGCGGCAGGGCACGTTGAATTCATCATGTGCGATCATGGCCGTATTTGGTATTCCAGACTGAAAACAAGCCGGTTATCACAGACTTTAAGGATGAAGAAAAAAGGAAGAAAATAAATAGAGGGATAGAGGTGTTTACAGAGCTATTTGGAACAGTTGTTTCTGTAACGGACTTACCCTGGCTCCCTTCTCGGGGAAACATTGACAGCCTCCGCTACAGTCTCTTCCTCCACAGGGGCCACTGTGCTTCTTCCCACCCTGTGTGACACAAAAGAGACAACCTGAAGGTTAGAGCTGGGCTACGGGAGGTCAGGGTGTAGATGCAAATATCTGCACAAACAGAAGCGATATGTGTGTGATCACACGTCCTCCTCGTGCATTACAGTGCGGACTGAACTGTTGTGATCCCGTGCAGGCTCAGGTCTGTGAATATCCCTGTTTATGCCAGCGGATTGTTGCACTGCTGTCTGTCCGGTTGTGTATATTAAGTCTGGTGCGCTGAAAGGATGTTTTGGATGTGGCTCGAATGAGTCATGACGGAGATTCAGAAATAACTGATAGCTCTGTGCACATGACTAGAGGCTGGGTCCAACCGGTGACGGGGGACAATTTGTCTTTAGATGTCTGCATACCAGCGAAACCACCCACCATCATAGGCTGATCTGTGCTAGACATGACACAAGGCTCACACACAGCCATCGGGGTCAGTGTGGACATGACACGATCAAAGGGAGCAGTCACACAGACGGGGCTTCCCAACCCACAGGTCAGAGGTGACGGGACCCTAAGCTCACTCAGATAGCTGGCGACATTAATTAAGACAGAGCGGCGTCGTTATGTAGTGTTTTAAATAAAAATCTCATGCACGATCCAAATCAAGCACATAATGCCTTTTGATTCTTTGCCATGGCTGCATTTCTTTCTCCTCAGAAGCAGAAAACTATTTGAAACATTGGCAAAGCTGTAAACACAACACAATATTCTGTGAGCCACACCCTAAACCTGAATGCAGCAAAACAGAGACTTATCAAGATATTGGTGGAAATTCAAAACAGCTCATGCTGGAATTAACAAATCACTGATCCAAGTGGGCCGATTAGTGGCTGTTAAAATGCTCCAGCGCTGTTTCCATTTAAGTGCATGACATGAAACAAAGCTTTAAAACTTCCCCCGTGGTGACTAACAGTGAATACTAATGAAAAACGCACATAAATAGCGAGTAGTCTATCAACTTTGCAAAGTTTATGCAATAAGCTGAAGAGACACACCAGTGGGCTTTTAATTTACATGCATCCAGAAGGGCTGCATGGAGCTGGCTTATCTTGTGACGTTTCTGCCTCCTATGTCTGCCTACATCCTCCGCCTACACACCCATACCATAGCCTGCTTGCGCAGCAAATGCCTCAGTACCCTCCCCTCTCGCTTGTTACAAAAATGACCACTTTATGCCCACAGTGGCAACACAGTGGCAGAAAAAGAATCAGAATAATCTTCCCGCCTCACTTTGACAGCAGATCCCAGCAGCCCCGTTTACAAAGGCCACATTGAGACCCTATTCACACACAAAGACCTCCTTTTACTATAGAGAAGCTGTCCTTTAATGATCCCCTATCTCCAACAAAAAGACCCTCTTCCTCTCCCTTATGGAATGCACAAGGCTGTATTTCTTTGTTAACCATGCATGGATCTGAGGGGTCTCTTTCAAACCACTGTTTAATGTTTTGATCTAGCCTGCTCGCTATGACGCCAGACGGTCCACATATAACATTCTTTACTTAAATTTGAACTGATTAGGTGACACATGTCCTCTGTTGCACCAAGCCTCTGTTGAACGGGGGATACCTTTGCAGCTCCTTTTAGTCTCTCATGTGGAGACAAAAAAAGCATCCCAGTGAGGATGTAACAGTCACGGCATGACCTTTCTCCACACTGAGGTGGAAGTCCAAAACACAGACAATAGACTGCGTCACCTCCGGACAGACGCACAAAAGAATGGCCCCCATAAAGGCAATCGCACATCACAGAGCAATTCTCCATCAATTCGGTCTTACTTTGCTCAAAATAGCTGATGGCAGTTTCATCAGAGGACAATAGGACTGTGCTGCGGTATCCTGTTTTCTCCACCCATAGTCACAATAACCCGCTGTTTGTCAAAATCACCTTTTCCACAGCTTCGTTCCACCGTTGAATAAGAGTTGAAGTTAATGTGCCTGTTCATTTATTTGCGTCAGTTCAGCGAAGCTCAATATAATGCATCCACCATATCATGAAAAACGGTAAATTGATTTTGAGAACAATTCAAAAACTGTTCAGAACATGGGCCTATTGCACCAGCAAGTTTTGCATTTCCTCTTACGGTGCTTTGAGACTTTCTGCTCAGTTCATTTGATCGAGAGAGATAAAAAAGACACAATGTTGTCTTAAAGTCCTTTAAAGTCCAGTTCCTTTTTCATAAAACTATGAAACATACTACCGTACTATAAAAAAACAACAAGATCAGTAGCGCAAGAAGCAATTTATCGGATATTTTTGTTTGTTGAAAAGAACCAAAATGAGGGGAGGATGAGTACTGGACAGTACGATGCAACAGAACCTATGTTCTGCCTTTATTTACCTACCCTGATGAGCTCTTTTAGAAATAATTATGAGCATTAAAGAGTAAGACTACATATATCTGTCAATGTAATAGGAAAAACTAAAATTGCTGCCTTGAACACATCCATTCTTTAAGATGTATTTAGTAGAATGAGGTGTTTTTGCAGGAAGAACAATATGATGCCAGTGAAATTGACCTTTGACCCATTGGATGCCAAATATCATCATATTATTCGGTTAGATATTTGAGTGAAAATGTGTCATAATGACAATACATTATTAAGCTATGGCACAGTGACCTCAATCTCTAATATCACGTTCAAGATGTCACCCTCCTACACAATAAAACTCAACGGGCCAGCACCAGAATTCAGCTGAACCAGTAGGCCGATAGTAAACCATCCCGAGGCAGATAAAAAAAGGTTTGCTTCCAAGAAATGTTTAACAGACCAAGCGTATACATCTGAAGAATAAGATGAGTGTTTTTATCTATCGGGCCTATCAGATAAATATCCAATAACATACTGTAAAAGCTATAGATGTATCCAGACCACCTTGCATCACAGCGTTTGTATATTCTATAATGAATCAGGACCTCCTTCCAGTCTCAACACAGGGCAACCAAATGCTCCACCAGACTCAACAGTTCCTCTATGAGGTTTTCACATTTTTACATATTATATTCACACATTAATACCTTGTCTAATCTAGAACGGTTTCAAGAGTATAGATGAAAGCTTACTCTCGTGGGCTTTATTATGAAAGCTGTCAGACAACAATGTATATGAAATGAAACAATGCCCATACACCAACGCAGTTCACGTTGATTGGTCAGCCGTGGCTTCTTGTTTACAGTACAGCTCTGCAGTGACAATCAACTTTTATGGGCCCTGAACTGCATTTGGTGGTCTGCTCTACTTCACAAATGTAGCCTAAGCCATAAAAAACACACCCACTTCTCATACGCAAATGAACCTGTGCAATAATATTCACAACTCAGACCACACAGACATGACAGAGGATTAGAAATGAAGAACAGACTCAGTCTTTCCATGGAACAGCAGGATATTTTCCACTGAGAGCCAATGTGGTTTCTTAGAATCAAAACAAGTGCTGTTGCTATATCCAGGTTCCCCAGCGTTAAGTCTTTCAACCAAATAGCCATTATCACAAACAGATCAACAAGAAAGTGTGCGTTAACTAACTGTAAGTGTAAGGTATATATAAAAAAGCAGTTAGGAGACGTTACATCAGGAGAAAATCAACCTCAGTGCCTGCTATTTTGTGTGTAATGTTTCTGTGCTTTCCATCTTCCAAGCTTCTTAAATGTGTGAAGATAACCCAGGGTTTCAGGTCTGGGAAGTGCACAAGGTGTTCAAGCCACAGCGTTCTTATTAACATTTTTCTTAATGAGAAATGTTGTTTACGTTGCCTCCCTGGTCTTTACGGCTGCACCGGTGCCTTGCTCCGAGCGTGCACCGACTCCTTCGCTGCTCCGTACAGCTAATGAAATAAAACCAGCTGGGTCAACAGTACTTTTTCTCACGCTTGATGTTTCCTGTCTCCCTTTCCCTCAGGTTTATGCACTCAACACATTATTGTTATTATGTTATCGGGGACAAATTATGTTCAGTGTCTGTGGCTTTTATTATATTTATTACGTATTTGTGAATGGAAACAGGTGCTCCAATAGTCTGTGTCGCATTTCTACAAAGGTTACCAAAGGTAAGGTCTTAACAAAGGAAAAAGAAATGAGATAAATGAACATGTAACTATTCTGTAGTATAAGTGACTGGTTATTAAAATGTTCCTTAGCATTCTCCTCTGTACGGAATCAGTTTGGGTCCCTATTACAAAACATTCATAACAAAGACATATATGCTAGTACCAGTCAAAGGTCAAATCACAGTTCGTAACGGGAATAAAAGCAATGAAATGCAGTTTAGACAATTTTAAAGGAACAGCTCAGCATCTGGCACATAAACTGTATTTATTTACAGCTCTCTGGATGAGGGTTATTTGAGAACCTCTTTACCACTCATGGAATAGGCTTCGGTCAGAACCCAGTTAGCTGCAAAGGGGGCTAAACAGCTAGCCTGGCTGTGTTCAAACGTAAAAAACTCAGTTAACCAGAACTTCAAAATGTCACATGTAAACTGAATTATTTAATCTGAACCAAAAATATGTCTTAAAATAACATGTTTTGTCAACAGTCTAAAATTCATTGTTACATTCACTTAATAAAATGTAATTCCGCAGGTGTAATGAGGTGTTATAACAAACTCAGCTAGTGAACTTGGTCCTTTCTTACATTCAGTAGTTTTCGTCTACAGTTTCAGTTTCTTTCTTGCCATGATCCAGCACATTCAGACATAGTGATGACTAGTTCGTCTGTGGTCAGCCTGAGTTTTCTTTTTTTCATACACTGTATTCATTAGGTTAACCACAGACATAACCACTTCCTAACACTTCCTGTCATTCTCAAAAGTCGCCACAATCAACAAAGAAACTCAGGCAGCGAGACAGGATGATGACGAGACAAAAACGGAAGAAAAGACACAAGGACAAAACAAACTGAAAGCAATGTACAAATAAATGTGCTGAGAAATAATGTCTGATTTTGAGAGGGAGTTGGAATTAGGGAGTGCTTTGGCCTCTAGCCTCCAACGCTCAAGAACCCTAAATCATAAGGATCATGAGAGGATCTAAGGTATTACAGCGTAACCAGGGACCAACATAATCATTACTGTCAGGAAACCATTTACAATACCACCAAGGAAGGGAGGAACATTAGCTTCAGAAGAATTTTCAGATGGATTGAAAGGGGTGGTGTAAACCTTTGATAATCTGTAGAAACAATTTGGCACCAAACATTCATGTCCCATGGTGAGTGTACATCAGGTCGTACTGAAACAAAAACTTGTTCCAACAAGTGTGTGAAAGGGTGAGTGAAGCCAGTGTAGATGAGAGCAGCGCTGTTGAAAACCTGTGTTTTTCTTGGTCATTGGTCTTTTTTTCTGTTGAATGAATTCTAAATGATGTCCTGTGGTGTCTGGCAACATAATGTTGTTAGTGGGGGCCTTTGGGTCCCATGGATTAAGGGAAGGGGCCTCTGTGGATCAGGCTTGTTCCAGTGCATCCCACAGATACTTGATCAGTTTGGGATCTAGTGACTTTGGAGGCCAGGTCAACACCTTGTGCTGTTCTTCATGTTTCTTTGAGTTGTTCCTAAACCATTTTTGTGTGTGCCTGTGCCAGACTGCATCCTGCTTGGGATGGCTGCTGCCATCAAGGAGTGTCATTGCTATGGGGTGGGGGTGCCTGGTCTGGTCTAGATGGGTGGTACATGTCCAAGTAACATGTTTCCCAGCAGAACCTTGAATTGTTACAAGATGGTCAATGTTATTTACTTCTCCTGTCCGTGGTCATAATGTTGTTGCTGATCGGTGTACAACATTATCTGATCATTTTACTTATCATCCATGTAAAGAGTTAAGTTGGAATTCCAGATCAGAATGATTTCAATTCGCTTTACAAACTGAACCTAAGATAATATTCACAACCTAAGTTACTGCTGAAACAACAATGCCCCATCTTGTCAACACACAGGTGTACGTTCCAAATCTCCCCCTCCCCCTTCCCCATTCCTTTAAACTTTAGCCCACAGATAACATTCAATTTAAACACCTCAACAATCTAAGATCTTTCTTTAATCTCTTTAGGTGATGGAGATGACAAACTACCTCTTTGAGCTTCTTTCTCCATTTTCACACATGAAACAACAGTGAAGTGTAAACACTGTTTGTGTGCGAGCCTCCTGAGGTATCAGATGAACAGATATCACCGACTATGTCAGGTCAGGACGAGTGTTTGATCTGTGATTGGTGGTGACACGGTTTGTAGCCATCACAAAGTCACACTATGAGGAAGACACCACATGATGAAAACTGAGGAGAGAGGAGTAAAATATGGCTGCTGTGATAATGGTAATGAAGACACTCGAGGCCCCAAGAGTCAACAGAAACTAAATCCCACTACAAGGACCATTAAGTGGTTGATCTGTGGGCCGTTTAGCAGAAGCTGCTGCTTATCCTTAATAAAGAATCTGACCTGCGACCTATGCACTTCGACCTCGGCCAAAAGGAATGTCTGATCCCATTATTCAACACTGTAGATGTCAGTTCCCTTCTTTAACCTCTTGTCTGCTATAATGGATCCTCAAAGAGCTGCTGTAATTGCCACAGGCATGAGTCATCTGCCAATGTCTGCAAAGAAAGCAATGTGAGCGCAGACGCACATCAAGTTAACCATTTCTAGTTAATCGGAGCTTACCAGAGTTTTAGAGTGACATTTCCTTGACAAACCCTCAAAGATAAAGGAGATGATACACAGACGGAAGTGTCAAATGCTCATTTTCTGAAGGTCTCTGTGTTCTGGACCTCTAATGGTATAGTGCTTCAGTGTGCAGTTGTGTACATGATGCACACAGTCATATCAATGAATTCAGTGTTTTTGATCAAAATATTCTGGGGTTGTTTTGTTAATCATCTGACAAGCTTAACATTATTTTTGATCATCTAAACCCTGTCATTTTGGAAAAATTATAACTTTAATTACAACTTTATTACTAATTACAAACTGCTTAGACAAAACTAGACATTTTACAATATACAGTGAGTTCACTCATTTATATTGGACTTGAAACTATAGCCTCCAAGTACACAGCTACTGTACATGTTGTAAGAGGCTGCATGACATTGTTGCAGATAACACAGGTTAAAACGGTCTTAAATCTTGAATGACAGCTGAGCTAGCGATGAAGCAACAGATTAATTGTATGTATTCATAATTAATAACAGACATGATGCATACATTTCACTCATTGACTATATTAAACCTGTACTGTTCACACCCATGTTCATTCTAAAAAACTTTTTTCTATTTCCATTCCTTTTGCTGCTATGTTGCTTTTTTTAAACTTCTGTAGACTGAAATAACCTTTGTATTGTCGAGATTAAATGAGATTTACTGCACATAAACCAGGAAACGGCCCTTTTTTTGGGTGGGGGTCGGGGGGGGGGGGGGGGGGGTATGTGTGAACTTTAATGACTTTCATTCATTTGTACACTGTACGTCAGACGATCTGTCACGGTGATGATTTACCAGCAGCTGTTCTTCTTCCTACTAACGATGTAGATGTCAAATCGAAAGTATAAACTGGTTGAATTTGAAACACCTGGCTGGAAGCTCTGAGAAGAATTACTCTATGTGTAATGCACAACTGTGATGGAAACATGCTGTGTGATATGGCGTGATGTATATCTGCACTATATCTCTGCCTGCTGGGTGTGTGATACTCCCGTTTCCAGCTGAGAATCATCTCTGCGAAGGATTTCCTGTAAGCAAGCTAAACCGGCTGGAGTGGACCTCTGAATGAAGGTGACTCAAAATGTCAGCGAAAGTTTGTTCGTACATTAGCAGTGTGCCTCATGATTGGTCATGTCAGTTTATGGGATGGTCAGTCCACCACTTGAAATCTCTCATCAAACATTTATATAGACATTCAAAGTGCACTCATAATGAATCCTGACTCTGGTGATTCCTTGACTTTTTATCTAAAGTCACCATAAGGTTGGGATTTTTCATTTTTAGTGAAATTTCTAATTATTGAATTATCTGCCATGAAATGTGGTGAGTTCGACCTCTTAAAGGTCCAGGGTGTAGGCGTTAGGGGGACAAATTAAGCAAAAATGGCATATTCTTGTGGGTTTTTTTAAGCTTGGAGTGAGCTCTTTATATCTATAGCTCATCTTCTTCCGTGGAGGACGTCATGTTGCACCACCACGTATCTACAGTGGCCTAGAATGGACAAACCAAGCACTGTGTCTAGAGATGACCTTTAAGTTTTTTACACTGAGTTGCTGGCCACTGCCGTTTATTTTATGCTTGGAAACAGAAGGATGAGGAGTATTTAGTTGGTTGCAATCTCCAATCTCACCACTAGATGCCACTAAATTTTACACATTGCTCCTTTAAAATTATTTGTATTAATCCATACCTCTTTATCAACATTTTCATTTGCCAGAACTAATTCCATTCTCACTTGTTGCAGCATAATGTCCATTGCTAACTAGTAAACATTGGCATGAAAACACATTACATGGTCAGCTCAAACATCCTCAGCAAACATCCGTGTGTTAGCATTATCACAGTGAGCATGTTAATAAGCAAATTAAGAAATGGTTGAACCCGATGAAGGCCACAAGTTGAAATGGGATGGTCTAATGAAGGTGTTCCATATGCTACAAGTGTATCTGGAGTCTTGACAGTACAACATTAAGTCAGTCAGTTAGTCATGTTAAACTGTAAACCATTTCTTTAACAAGACATATTTGCCTGATTTCATCCAGTCAGTTTTAAACAACAATGCAAGGAATTTCCTCAGTTTCAGATAGTTTCGCTTTCTGCAAATAATTAATGACTGTAGCGCTTTCACATAGTCCCAAGTGTTTGATGTCCTATTCACATTTACAGTTTAAACCCCAGAAGAAAGCTTGCACTTTGGGTGGCTTTTATGTGGCCTACATTTCACTGGTGGTGCACTGTATTTCAAAGCCTATTCAGCACTTGCGCAAAAGAGAAAGATCTCGAACAATAACTTTATTCATTTCCCCACACTGTTTCGCAGCCTCCCCGTAGGCTCGGTGAATCCAGGACAACATAGGGAGGAATTTGGGTGAGAGAGTTCTTGATTCATTGGATATAAAGAGGAGAGAAGCATGTCCAAATGACCCCTGTAAATGTGAGTGGGAAGGTATAAACATAAAACCGCGAATGTCTTTGTGAGCGAGGGAAGACACAGACTGAAAAGAGCTTACGAGCAGAGTCTGCGACCAACTCATGCTGGTTATTGTTGCCCGTCTGGCTGTATGACTCACGTGTATGCACAAAACAAGTCTGGAAAACTGTGACGGAAACACAGGTACTTGACTTCAAGTGTGCTTCAGTCAGCAATCAGTTCATTTATTCGTTTACTGTATAAACCTTAAAGAATGTTTCCTTCCTGATTTTGTTCAACAGGCTGTTACTTACTTCTTAGCACAATGCTAAAATACCAATTCAAAAAAAAAATGGCCTAAAAAGTAGGGCAGCATGTCAAAAGGGAGAGTTTATACTTTCTGTGCAGCTCCGCCTTCCGGGAATAGTTCAACGCTGAGCAGAATCAAATAATCATACTTGGACTATAAAACAAACACATGCACATACTGTACATACAGAAGCCAGTAAAGCAAAACATCAAACATAACCTTGTTTGATTTGGCTTGGTTATAACCGAGGCATGTCTTAATACTAAAATTCCCAAAGGCCTCCATTAAAGAGATTTTGTGCTACCCATAAAAGGCTCTCACTGTTTTTTTTCTTCTCTTGATAAACAGCACAGCTTGTCTGCACTATTAGTTCTTTACAGCTAATTCTGCTTCCTGCCCCACCACCATCAACTTCCTGCCAGGGAGCTGAGGGGCCGTCGTCACTCTCACGAAGTCCCAAAAGACCAGAACGTTGGCTCATGTGGGGAAAAGATGTGAGACAGGAGAAAGACTTTTGGTTTCAAGGTTTATCCACTGACAATGATTTTATATTACAAGGTGTTGACTGACTTAGGCTGCACAGATGACGTGCCATGACTTGACACACTTCCCAACAAGTACATAAAATATGTTATGCCAAAAACCTAACCTAAAACAACAGATCTTTTGAAAATCAGTTGGTTCATTTTTGTTTCCTGGTATTGCAGCAGCTTCTCAAAATTAAAGGGACCTTTTTTCTATTTTAAGATAATCATAAGGAAACAACCTACATGTGATACTAATTGAAAGTCAAGCAGAGGAGTAGTACAAGGGGAATACAACAGCAAAGGGACAGGGTCACTCTGCACACAGCAGGACATGACTCTAATGGAGAACATGAACTAGAACAGCAGGACCTGAAAGAAGCAGGACAGAGTAGAAACTCCCACTGTGTTCCTTTGGATCGGCTCCATTGTAAACAGAGCTCTGGTTTCTGCCCTCGGCCTGACAAGAGCTGCACCTTCCCTCTCTTTAACTCGCCTCAGGTCAAACAGAGACTCAACTCCATTTCCCAGCGGGCCACTCTTCTAATCAGGGTTTCCTGCTACAAATGGAGATACATCAGACTGGGATTACATTTCAGTCCTGGACCTTGGTGCAAACAGGGCAACCTGTCAGAGCTGGTTATGTTGACAGTTCTGCTGCTCACCCAGCAGATGGGAGGACCTGTTAATCAGACACCTGAGAAGTCTGAGAACAGCAGTGTTTGGTTCTGTTAGCTTGGTTTATGAGGAATCCAAACTGGACTTTAGGATGGTGGGATCAGTGACCACAGATTGAGAAAACTAAAACAGCGAGGCAGCCAGGAGCACAGATTGTTCTGAACCTGATTTTGTCCTTCAGGCCACAGTGACAGGAACAAGACTAATGGTGCACTACGGACTACAAATAAAAAAGCAAGTGGCTTTAAGTCGTTTTTAGAGGACGGTGGTGATATGAAGCCACAAAGTAACGCCTTACCCCACAGCCTGATGGCGGGCGTAACATGCTACAAATCAAAGCTGAGTGTGCCTCAGCTTTTTCCAGCATCCAACAACTCATCAATCACTCTTATGTGTTTGCGTCACCATTTCACTTTTGAACAACAGATGGCAACATAACAACACCAACAAGAGCTTGAGCAACACTTGACTCCACGACAAAGTAGATAGTCATTATTGGCTAGCATCTAACCCTGTGAGCTTTCTGCTGCTAAAAGTGATTAAAATCCATCTAGAAGGCTACATATCAATGTTTAAGTCATGTGACTATACATGCAATAGCTTATGAGACATTTAACTGAAAGGTACAGATGTCAACCTCATGGTGACCCCATAGGAAAACACACAGGATGACCAAAATTAATTCACTGGGAACCGTGAATATCTATGCCCCATTTCATGGCAGTTTCACTTTGTGGATATCAGAGTCTGGTGGACTGATCTAAAAAAAAAGAAGAAAAAAGAGAGACACACATGGCTGGCAATGGTTAGACAGCGTACAGGAAAGAGAGAGAAAGAGAGAGACGGGAAGCTGGACATGGTCATGTTATCTCGAAGTGCGGATTTAACTTTGTTAACATTCTTCCCATGACGAGAAATAATTCACTCTAATCAATTAGGCCACAGCTGGGATGGAAATGAACGGTCGATGACTCCTTCCAGAGGAAAACATGTGCAGCAAATGCACATGCTTGATGAGATATCAAAGTTGTGACCTTACTCTTGGGTCTCAAACCACCTGTAACACATGTCAAGATCCAGCACACCCTCGCAGCGCATCGCCCCCAAACTCCCCCGCAAATCAAGTTAAAACAAATGACTTCAGAAATTCAGTCAGCGTGAGGGCACCTGTTGAAGCAGACACAACATAAGAAAGTCCAGAGTAAATTTGTGAGAAAGGAGTATGTTCCTTCTCTAAACACAGCTGTAGCGATCCTTCCATCTGAGCTCACTGAGGAGATTCACCTCTGCCGAGGCGAGACAGGCGACCAGAGCAGCACGTGTAGGAGGAAGACACGGGGGGGAGGGGGGACAAACGAGGAGAGAGCTGAGAAGTGAAGAAGACGAGCTGAGAGAGGAAGAGGGAGGACAGACTGTCTGCCAAGTGTCCCTTTCAGGAATAGATGGAGAGCGAGCAAGGGGACAGAAGACAGGGGAGATAAAAACCAGGGGCAGAATGAGGCTATAAAAGGAAGCGATGGACAGAGCTGGGCTGAGAGACTGAAGCTTGGGAGGACGAAGGCTTTGGAATTCTTTCTGCACAGCCTGATGGGACCCCTGCGTCCCTCCATTAATCACTGCGAGATGGAGTAAGGGCAAAGGACAGGGGCGGATATATATATACAGTATACGGGGATTTTCCAGAGAGAGCGTCCGTAATGACATTACTTCCGAGCTTCATTCCAAGTCAAATAAAGTCTTCATGTGCTACCGCTTTTGGCTCATTATGCCCGAGTCCAGCTTCAATAAACACAAAACAAGGCAGACACAAACGCTCAGGAGCTGCACATTTCTAGAACTGCACAGGAATATAATTCGAAGCATGATAATGTTGAACATGTGAGGATTAAAAATACCACGCTGATTCGATTTAGCAGCCGACTCTGGCTCTGTTTGTTTGCGTATGGCAACATTTTTTGTCTGTTACTGTTAAAGAGTTACTTTCAGCAAAATGCGACTGGTAAAAACAGCAACTTTGATGACACAAGTTCACATCTGTGTCTCTTAGGGGAAAGGTCATAGGTAGGTCTAGGTGCATGACACCCTCTGTCACTCTGTTTGTAATAATGTTTAATACATGGGATATGTGTGAAGACAGTTTGCAGCCAAGACTTTCTTTACACTGACGTAGAAATCCTCTAAAAACCCAAGCTTGCCCACCATCAATGATACAGAAAGCATAGCAGAACACAGGCCTCAGCATCACAGGATAGCCACAAAGCGCTGGAATGGTTAGTCAGTAGATGATCATAAAAATGGCAACCACTTTGGTCTGTTTCAATCATAAAACACCAAGCATTTCCTTTATCCTTTTATTTCTAACCTCTGAAGATTTGTCCTGTGAAGAAGAAATGCAACAAACAAAAGCACAAATTGAAGTTATCTAAATATATTTAGGATATCATTTGAAGTATGGACATGACAAGAAACTGCAGTCCACATGGTGATGGTTTATATCGTCATAATACCAGACCCTTAAATACAGGAACAGACTGACACATATAGAGAGCAGAATGTAGTGCGGTGGCATGAGAGCCGTATCTGCCGGCTGTCACACATGACGGGCAATGAAAACAAAGTGTGGCCAGTGATTATCTGCGGTATCAAACCGCTCGTATTCCCACATCCCTTTTTGCCCTGTATATTGACTTTTTCGTCGTTACGACATAGAAACATTATAATGATGATATAATTAAAGAGTCTGTTGTGCCAACAAAAGCACCAATTTGAAAAAGAGACTATGCAAGACGGCTGGATCCAGCAGTGCGCTACAGCATATGTGTGCACTTTACGTCTGTGTGCAGATTGGCAGACACTTTGCAACCAATCAAGTTAATCTGATATTTTAGTTTAGTGCATCTGGAAAGTCCCAATAATGTGATCACAGAAAGACCACCAACATCCCATTGACACTTTACAGACTGGAATTACTGCCCTGTGGTTATTTGTCTGCTGCAGACTAGCCAAGTTGCAGTTTATGTCCATGTCTATGCATGTCTCGATTTCTACAGCATAATATATGAAGTGAAGAATTCGAAGGGATTTAGAGAATATTTTGATGTCCCTGTGAAGTTCTGCTTTGTTCATCCTTGAGTACAAGCAAATATTTGTGCTAAATTTGAAGAAATTCCCTCAAGTCTGTCCTCAATTATTATTGACCTAGAAAAAAAGATGGCCATCACGTCCTCACACATTACATTTATGTTCTCTTTTGCACGCTGCTTCATGTTAAATACGAACAGGGCAGGGTTTACATCGCAAACATACATCTCTGTAAACTCTGGAGCAGCTCCAAGTATGTGGGGTCCAGCAGGGCTGTAAAGAAACTCTGACACATTTAACTCCACCCCGTTTCCTTTTCCTGTTTAGAGAGCTTCTCTGGATAATCTATTTTCTCTTCACACAATTCTGCACTCAGGATGTTTCCCATAAAGTATCGAACTTCACTGAGCCCACAGATAAACACAGCCCACGCTCACTGCACGTGCACGAGGGAAAATTGGGCTCTCACATACATCCTGCCGACGCGGGAGAGCAAACCGACTAACTAATTCGAGACATCTTTCGGAACACCCCGCAAGAAACTGTCCTTTTAGTCGTCCGCCGCCGCAGCACTTGTTGTGCGTTCATAATTGAACACGCATTCTTGTCAAAGAAGGAAATAATTCGGGGCAGGCGGCCAAATGCACCGGGTCTTTCCTCGCGCTTACAATGCAGCACTGTAGAGGCTAATCAAACAATCACCACCACAAAGTCGCGTTTCATTAACAACACTTGAGCGCACAAAACACACACGTACTTGTACGACCATTCGCACATGGACATTCTCATCCATCGACGCAAACTTCGCACAGCGCAAATGCACACACACACCAGTGACAGGGAAGCCCCACACATGGCCTTCTCATCCGAGGCTGCGGCTTCCTGCATACCAGCACAATGGGCTCTTCCCTTGATTGTTAAAGCCAAGAGCTGGCTCTCTATGTCACAGCCACTGTTTTGGCAATGGATGTGATGGCCATTTTTCTCCCCTTATCACAGGCAGACATCTTCCTCCCCGCCCCGAACACGCACCTTTCTCCCCCATAAAACAATCACACACGACAGGTCAGTCACGTGTCAGCTTTCCATTTGGCGACCACACCCACCGCACATTTGGAGGCAGGCCTTTGCTTTCAAACCATGTAGTAACGTGACCTGTTATTTGCATATTTTTTTTACTATTCTCTTATGGATATTCAAAACTCACTCATTTTGATTTGGTTTGACCACGTGGCTGCGATGTGATACCTCGCCAAAAAGAGACCTGCGCAAACAACATTTATCACAATCATCCACTTAGCTAAAAGGAGGGTAATCGCTAAAGCAGACGGTGCCGCTGGGCTTCCCGGTACTGCAGCAATCCGCGGCCAAAAGTGCCTCTTCCATGGTCGCGGACCAAACTCCCACATGTCACACATCCCCTGCCAGCATCACCCCCCTAGTTCCGTCATGCTCGAACACATCTTGAAATATATTCTCAAACGCATCCGAATCAAAGCGTCTCAAAGGGGCCTATATGAAACATCCTGTTAACATTACTGATTCAAGAGCCTTCCTTCCTCCGCCAACAGACGCTGATAAATTATGCTTGTGTGCGTGGTGCGAAGGGGAGGCTGAGGTTGGTGGCGTCTGCGGTTACATGTATCCACGTGATCGTGTTTTTGCTTTCATGAGTCTGGGGAATCAATTTTAGCAAAGTGTGGGAGCTCCACGTCCGAGAGGGAAATTTTACCACTGAAGATCGTGTAATGCGCCACCACAAAGTCACAGCGTGTTCGTCATCCAAACACAAATGTGGGTTGCTATGCAGATAACAGTGCTAGTCACTGCATTAATTGTCCCAAGATGGAGTTTTCCTTTAAAAGGATCTGAAACCATTTGACTGGATGCCTCCAGCTTTCCAACAGTGATGCTTTCATGGTTTGCTTTGTCATATATGTGAGCTAACTAAACAGAGATAAGCGCACACTTTCAGACAGTCAGTTTTTGAAGGTATTGCACTTGGCATTGTGTGACAGAAGTAAGAGATCTAGAGAAAGATGTCAGTGTGGATGACAGATGAAGGTGGACTGAGGAATTTTCAGAAGCTGTTGAAGCACAGTGACGTGCCTGTAGACCCGAAATGCGTTTTGGATGATTAAATTGCCTCAAAAAGCGTCCTACAACTTCCCACAGACCGTTTGCAATTCACTCCTCCAACATGCTAATATTGGTTAGCAGTGTGCAAGTCAACCACAGAGGCTGGAAAATGAAGCCAATGCTAACTGCTAAAAACTGCAGCTTACTGAATGTCCACTTCAGGCTGGCTCCCAAAATGGGTCAATCCCCAAAGACCTACATGGCAAAAAGTCCAACTTTACAGCAGAAAAATAAACATGTTTACAACCTAATAGCCAATTTCCCCATTCATTCAAATCTACAAGAATGAATTTTTATATAACTCACTGGGTGATGAAGAGAGCGGTCACTGAGTGCTGTCGTGGGTTGCTAGCTGTCCCCCTCAACAACCACATTCATTTTTTAACTAACCAGGACTTCAAAATGGCAACAAACGGTGCCACCACATCACACTGAGTTTCAAAACAGCCTTTCAGAAAACCTCTGATCGATGTCATTCAGGGTTTGTCCACCTTGATTTACAGTCAACGATGGAGGCAAGAAAGGAGGCAGTAAAGCTTGAACATCTCTCTGTAGCTCTCTTTTCACTTTTTCCATTACTTAATCACCATTTCTGTCACTTTCTTCTGTCTGAATGACTCTCAGGAGAACATGTGCAGTCTTATTTTATATTTTTTATATTAAATATTGGCTTATTTAAACAATACCATGCTCATCCTTCCCTGTGAAGGCCTTACTTATTACTTATTTTTGGACATAACATTTGGCATTTGCCGTTCAACTCATTATACAGGCGCCGCTAGTCATATTGTGCATTACGGACACCCACTTCTTTGTAACCAGAAGAACGTAAAAAAACAAAACTATGATTTACAAATAAAAGCTCATGTACAAAATATGTTGAGTTACAGTTTCAAAAGACAGGGAAATTCCAAATTTCAAACATCACAAGGAAATAAATGATGGGAAACTGCTGCACAATGGGTTTAGTCCAAACACGTGAAGCGGTCCCATGGGTCAGATTTGGATTTGACATAAAACAGAAACATATTTTCCAAGATGTAGTTGAGATTGTGAAATTCTGTGTCAGATGGCAAACATCAGAGTGTCACACTCATGGTTACAGTTTCCCCCCCGATGCTTTTTACACGTGAAAATCTTCAGCTACAGCTCCTAGCTACTGGAACTGATGACTCCCTGTTGCACTTCCAATCAACCTCTGAAATGTTTACAGATGGAAGTATACGTACGTCACATCCAGTAACTGAAGCTATTTCATCTCACCCGAATTTTTGTTGTATAATCAACACGAGCAGTTTCTCTGTTTGACAGTTTGCTTGTTTGTGAGGAGCACATGGAATCGTCCCAAACTATAATTAGCTTAACGTGTCCTAGCATCACCGCCTTGGAGAAAAGCTACACAATACACAGAGAAGACAAGCTGTGTCACACGCTTTTAATCAAGCCCTGACCAAATCCGATAAAAGCGAGAGACAACGGGGCCTTTTCACCACACACGAGAAAAATAACTGTTCATTAGAGAGCCTTGAGTATGATATTAAATACCTTGAAGACCCACCGGACATCTGACATCTTGCACAAGCTGAAGTAAAAATGCTCAGATGCCGGATTTAGTGCCACAACGGTGGGCTTCAAGAAAGGAAAAAATAAAGTTCAATATCTCTGGAGAGAAAGAGTGTTTAAAGTAATAAATTAATTTTAAATTAAAAAATATTTTTTACCACTTTGGCCCAGTCAGAACCTATTACAGTGTGATGAAACATCTGTTTACTCTTTTTCACTTGAACGTTTATGAGAACTTGCAAAGCCGGTTCCAAGTGAGCATGTTTCCACAAAGAGGTGTGTGAGAAAACAACAAATCAATACACCACATACAAGAAAGGCTTTGTAATGTCAGCACTGACAGTGAGGACTTTCAGCTATGGATGATTCCCAAATCAGAAGAAGTAGAGGGCTCCAAGCCAAACCCTAATTTAACCAAATTTTTCTAATCAAATCCCTGCACCTATTTTTGGCCGTGTCCTTCTACGTGGACTAACGCCATAGGCTTTTAAATTAAAGCCAAAATGAAACTGAAGGGTGATGGAAGGGTCATGGTGCTGAATGCATAATGTATTAAAACAAAGACGTCAGAAAGTCTCTCAGATAAAAGGCCAATTCATACTTTGTCCATTTCCCTAGGCAGCCGTGGACCAATTGACTTGCATTCACTTTGACACATACTACAATCTGAAGTATGGCAGCAGAACAGAAGAGCTGTCTGTATTTGAATAAACGACATCAAAAAGTCGAACAACAGAAAACAGGACGGCTAATGGATTTTTGACTAATAGTGACCCAGGCATAGTTCCAGGCATTTCAGCTAAAACTAGGTTGCTTTGGAACCTGGTTCCCGGCGAGAACCAGATCCTAGTTGGTGTTGTTTTTCATAGTTTGAGTGATTGAACCTTTGAAAACAAACATGGCAAATGGAGAAGTGTGATGCTTGGTCATCTGAAGAAACTCAGCTTTTAATGTCAATATGGACACCCACCGAACTTCTAAAAAACTTGGTGAAGGTTGGGTTTAGCTAAATCACATATAGATAAAATTCTCAAAATAACTGCTTTTATTTCCAAATGTTTTTATTTTCCAGGCTACAAGGATTATGACACTGACTTAATTTACACACAATATGAATATCACCCATATGTCTCCTCAATTGTTAATTTATTTTATATTGAAACTTAAACTCCATACTTTCAACTTTAAATTGTATGTTTGTGGAGAGTTCTCTTATAGGTAGGGTTGATAGTTACTTGCTACCATATATGAACAGCATGCCAAAGCTCAACATATCATCATGTCTGCAGAGGTCGTGAACCCACCCATCACTTCCAGGTCAAGGGGTCAAGCAAAACACAACATATCCCTAAATGGTCTCCGCTTTCTGTTTATTCATTTTGCAAAAGCAAAAGCCCATGAAACTCACCATTTTAAGAAGTTAAGTTGCAATATGGGTCATTTGAAACAGTTTGGAGTCTCATGTTGCTGTTTACCAGCATGCAAAGCCAAGAACCCTCCTACTGGAGGAACTCCCCAAACCAGACCCTCCCACTGGAAGCACACTGAGGTGAGCATGTGTCTGCTGCTGAGCAGCTCCAGCCAAGGCACTCTCAATACTTAGTCTCTCTCGGGTCAATTTCACGACTCAGTTATGAACAGGATGCGGTTTTCAAGTCTCACAAGCAAAATATGAACCACACGTGTGGGTTAAAACTTACTGCGTTCACTCCCGAGACCAGGATGGCAACGGTGAGGCTCAGGAGCAGCAGCCTGGTGATTAAAAAGAACACAGCGTAAAAATGCTGATCAGTTCATCAGGTTGTAATCGTGTGCACAGATGACATAAACGTGGCTCACCTCAGATTCCTCCACTCTCTGTTGTGTTTGTGTTGTTGCATTGTCCCACTCATGCGGACCGCGAACTGAAGTCTCACACCGCTCTTACACTTGTAGAGAGGCTTCTACAGCATGACGACCCTAGTTGAGGCAAACCAACACCCGCAGTGATAATAATTAAAAGTTAGTCTTGACTTTAGACCCGATGTTTATCATCATCATTCATCTGCAATCACTTTAATTAAATGCGTAACTTACTTTCACCCAAGTTTTGCGCGCGATGGTTAGATGAAGGGACTCGACCTGGGGAGGAGATGCGCTGCTTCCTACGGTTGAAAAGTTTCACACCAGCCACGCGCGGCACCGAAAACCTCCTCAAATATTCTCACAAAAGCACAAAAGTGTGTCGACTAGTCCCTCTCCTTACAGAGAAAAGTCAAAGTGTTTGTAACAGCAGGGTTGAGCCCGTTTGCATGGGCGAGGGTGGTCGTTTTTTGGGAAGGGGGTGTGGTGCAGCAGAAACAAGAGCAAGTTGCATTGATCAGAGCCTCACATCGTCTCGGACAAAGATGCAGTTAAACGTGCTGTCGGTGCTCTACCGATAAGAATTGAAGAGAAAAGCACGAGAAGCGATTAACAGGTGGCCGTTTGTGGACGCGACGCACCGTTTCCACCGCGCACCGCCAACATGATGTTACCGTCCGGCGCACTGCTGCTGCTGCTGCTGGTTCATCTTTACTCAAGAGTCGATTTGACAGAAGCTGAGGTGAGTGGACAGGGACTATTCTGGATGGAGTTTTTAAGTTAGAATCTAACCGATGTGTGGACAACTTTTAACTGAGGATTAGACTTTTATCATGTATTGAAAGTCTAATGAAAAGTTTTTACGCAGGACAAATGTATAATAGATTCTAATGTATCCAGTCTCTTGACACTGTCTATTTATTGTTTTTATCGTATTTATTTCACCAGCACTGAGGTGCACGTTATTAGAGCCAGATGTTTGTGATTTTTGAGTGTGTGTATATTATTCGTTGATCGGGCTGCTCATGCTGCTCTGAGCACTTGGAGTTGGGCATACTCCCAGTCCAGCCTCCTCCGCCACTTCTGCTGGAGAGAGGAGCAGAGAGTTTGAGAGGGAGAGAGGGAGGGAGAGGGTGGGGCAGATGTGCCTACAGTAGCTGAAGTTTCTCTATGTGTGTGGGTGAGTGTGTGTGTGTTTGAAAGAGGTCTGGGGGTGATGAGGGACACAGTTTAGTTGATATGTTTATGTTTAATCCAGTAAAGTCACATTTTAATGCTCTCATGACCTGGTTGGAGAAGGTTTGCATGTAATCACATGACAAGTGACTATGTATATAAGAAGTAAGTCATCATGAAACTAAACTGATGAAAAGTTTAAAAGCTAAATCTGTACTCCCGCTCTCAGTTTACTAAAGACAGCATTTGATGTTTGGCGTTGACCATGTTTAGATTCAAAGAATCCTTTAAACATCCACGTATAATTATGAGAATGCCATCTATGCAGTCATCTTCATTCAAACTGTCGCCACTCAAAATGAAAATTATGGAGGACTGTGTTTAAAACTGAGAGAGGACGCACAGTACTGACTTCTTATGTTAAGATATCTGCTCGTAACGAGTCCCAGTGATAGAATTTCACCAAATTTAATCTGTATGGAAACTCAATTTGTCCAGAGTTGGGCAACTCACCGTGACTGAATGAATGTTACCAGAACACTGAATGTTTAAAATGACATTGACAAAGGAACTGTAGTTTATAGTGCACCCTACAAACAATGCTGGGCACTGTTGGTTCAGATTTTCTTGTTGGCCAGTTACACCGAGAAAGCAAGGGCTTGCGCTCTTACTGTAAGTCCAAATCAAGAATTTAACAAGGAGCCTTTATCTCAAGGCCTGATTATAGGCGGTATACCCAAAGAAGGAGGCTTTGGCAGTATTCATTCAAAAATAGATCAGTGAGTTTGATGGCGGTGGAGGACAATAACTCCTGTCACCCCTGAGAATTCATGCTGAGACAGAAGGAAGCATTGTTTTCAGACAACTGTGTCTTAAAACTAATGGAATTTCCAGCAGAAGCAGCTCTCACACTAAGAGAAATTCAAGCGAGTGGGAGGAAACCCCGGCGGACTACTATCAAAAGATGAGGAGGAACATGCTGTTAGTTCAGTTTATTGCACAGTGAAGCAATGTGTGATGTTTCAAAGCAAACGACCACCTCTCAAGGAACCCTGGTTTTATCGTCACATCAGCTGGGTTGGATGGATCAACTGTAGCTGTGAGCTGTGTGACAAGTGGTCAGGATCCTGGTCAGCCACATGTTTAAATATGTCACAGGAGCTTTTCTCTACCTTTACTTTGCCAGATCAGTGAAGCCCGAGTTTCCTACATTTGTCCATTGTCCGTGCTGTGCTGGCAGAAAGCGTAGCAGCGTGACTTTGAAGCGTTTTCCCTCAATCATTATTCACTTTATTTGCCATTATAAGCCATTAGCCTCATATTGAGCTTTGATTCAGGGAGCTGCGTAGGATTTTGTGATATTGAGAGCCAACATATTGAGTCAAACAAAGCAGCTGAATCAACTTCTCAAAGCATAAACACAAGACACAGAACATCTGGACAGAAGAGAGGACAAAGTAGGAGGTGTATATCTGGCTGAACATCTTGTCACCGGTCGGATGACACCAATGAAACCGGAGCAAGTCAGCGTTGTGGATTTATTGTTGGGAGTTGAATATTTTCCCATCCACCCATGGGAGGTCCACAACGGGAAGTTTGTGATCCTTTCAGATCTTTCATCTGCCCAAAGCTGCACAGTGAACAGAAATCGGGTTTCCTCATCTGAAACAATCAAGCCGACATCATACAGCTTAGAAGTGGTCATAAGTCTGACCTTATTAAATAAAACTAATTTCTGTGCTTGCGGCAGTATGAATTTTGGTTCACGTGAAATAAATCGGAGGAACTCAGGATCTTGGCTGACGTCCACAGGGAGATTCCGAGTGTTTACCTCTGCTTTGTCTTCACATACGCAGAGACGCGACATTGATTGAGCATCCTGTTTGGGCTGCTTCGCAATCTGTGAAGACTCCTGTGTACACTAAGAACATGCAGTATACACGGGTCACGGGCCACGAGTGCATGCAAGCGCTCACAAATGTGATAACCTTGCACCTACAGTGGGTCAGGCTGACTTTAGAAAGGCCGTAATGATAATAGTGAGATGCATTCCCTCACCCTCTTTTCTGTAAGGACGAAGCTTAGCTCTGTGTTGGCCTTTGCTCCCATTTTTTCTTTTTACTGTATCTTCTGTTTCCGAGTGAATTTCTCAACTGTTTATTTAATATAAACACAATAAAAGTTTTCTCCCTTGGCGGTCATTTAATCTGGACTGAATGAGTCACTAGAAATTCCTAGAGGAGAATCAGAAGGAAGAGGCACAGATTAGCAGATTCCTGGGGGGGGGGGGTTGGATGGAGGGATTGGGAAAAAGGAATAGCTGGTGGGAAAGACAAACTTCTGCATCTAACTTTGCGTTGATGCTTCCAGATACGGTGAATCCTAGGGAGTATGAACCCAAATCTGAAATGCATGGAGGTTGAAGTGCTAAGAGCTGTTAATCCCCACACAGTCTGGCACATGTTTCGTCTGTTGAAATCTGAGAATCATGATCAAGACCTGATCTGTTGCTGCCCAAGGTGCTGACAAAGCTGCTTGGTAGTTTTGTCTAGGCCAGATCGCGTGGGCCAACCTCCTCCGCATCGCCCCCCCACGGAGACAACAGCTGACACTGTCGCCGCGACTGACCACCAACCAAGCAGTGCACCCTGGGAAGGCGCAACCTGTCTGACCTCTGTCCTCGGCGTCGTAAAAATGCCTACATTTGGAAGAGTTGCGATTGTGTTTACGTCCCCCTATTTTGACAGGCGCCTCTGCGTAGCTAAGATAATTCTCCGCTGACCTTGTTGCTCAAGTACTGTAGCAGGTATGCCCTATTTTCTGTTTCTGTGTGTGTTTCTCTGTGTGGGATCCTTGTCTGGGCCAAGAGAGGAGGGGATTAGATTAGTTGGTTAAACATAGTGAAGCCCTTTTTTGATTCCCTGTGGTCCACGCATCATCGAGGAGGTATTTCATTCAGATCTGGTTCAGTTGCAGTTTACTATTTGCGCATAAAACTCTCCCTTTGTCCCACGCTTGAGTCTTCGGCGCTAACTGAAAGTCAACTCGCGAGTTATCCTTGAGGCCGGTTACTTCCCAGAGGTGAAAGCGCAGATTAGCCGTTTAGCTGTGAAATCGGTGAGTCATAAATGTCATTTGCTGTTTGGGCTGAGATGGAGTAATGGATACGTCCATCTGACAGGGAGGTGGGAGGTGGAGAGTGATGGAGGGGAAAAAGCTGGAGGAGGTGACTTAGGCCCCAGAAGAGGAAGGAATGTCGGAGCCGGAGAAGATACCCCGTAGCAAATCTTTTAGTCTCGCTATTTGGCCCTTGACCTGAACTTCCACCCTCGGCTGCCAAATTGTCCAACTGAGGGAGAATAAGATAGTGACAATGGTAACATTGGATTTATGGATTTCTGTTTTTTAGTCTGAAGAGGTTTTGGCGGTCTCCTCCGTTCAGCTGTTCCTTTTGTCAGTTTCTAGGCTGTCTTCAAGTGTTGATATAGATACAATGGATAGATGCAAAACTAAAGGGCAGTGTTTGGTCAAAGTTTCCATTGGATGCGCTAGATTAGTCACTTTACAGTAAGCCTTCCACTTCCAGACAACCTGCAGATCTGAAACAAGACAAAGACAAGCTGTGTGAGCTAAATGCTAACACCAGGATAGTCATACTGGCTTCGCCATACCCATACTCTGCATCTTAATCCAGTGTATTAGCAACATTTTCCTATCACAAGGAAATACAAACCTTGCTAGAGTTTGGTGCCTTGCTAACATGATGATGATGATAGGATATTACATTCAGTATGAACTGCGAGTTATAATTGAAGTGTTGCTCAAGTGTTCATTGATATAATGTTGTAGTCTGTTCAAAAATGGACTCATGACACAAACACATATGATTGGTTAAAGTTCCGGCGCATCATTGGAGCAATGAAAAAGAGGGAAGCCAACTCAACGTTGATTTGCATCACAAGGGCTTCCATGGAAAATAACTTAGAACTCCTTCGCTATTTTGGGGCCAGACACCTTTGAATTAAGGCACAATCCTGTAGATTGTTGTAAACTATAATCAGTTTGAATGTTTATATCTTATATATGGAATCACACAGGTGATGTTGAGGCTACATGGTGCATGTATTAAACTATTCGACCTCCAGAGCTTTGACAATTTCCACTGCAGTCTTAATATTTATCATCAATTATTGCTTGTCTTCTGTACTTCACCAACACTGCATGCATTAAATGCAATGCCATCATCAACTGAGTCTCAAGCCAGACCACGAAGCCGAAGAGTTTGGTTCTTCCTTTCACCTAAAACTAGGGTCTGCCTCATGTGTCTATTCTTGTTTCACCTGGAAATGTTGCTGCGTCTGTTCTGACCTGAGCTGTAGTGAAGGATTTACTGGAAGTCTTCCAGGGAATTTTGCACAGAAGATTCACAAACCTTCCCTCGCTGCCTCATCACACCTACGCAGGACGCTGCTGGGAACTTCAGGACAGTGATTTATGTGTTTGTGTGTCTGTGTAAAAACGTGAATATACAGTACGGTCCCCATGGCAACTATCAAAACGTACACCAAAGTGCCCCTCTTGTTCTCAAATAGAAAGAGCCACTTGCAGAAGAAGAAATATTTACTATAAAAGCTTTATGTCTTATTTCTGTCCTTACTCACTACCCACAAGAAGACTCCATTTTCTGAAATTATATTGTTTATTCTCATAAAGAATGTTTCCAAATTAAATAAAGATAAAATCAGAGCTGTCGTTTATACCACGCTGCAGAACTGAGTGTTCCTGGACTGGCATTACGTCACCAGATAAGTCAGAGTGGATGTGGTTTGGCACAACTGTAAAAAGTCATTGCAGATAACAGATTGGGTTTAGACAAAATGCTGTGCTTTTGCCATGTCATAAACCTTTAGTACTTCCATTCGCTCTTGGTTGCTGGTTCAATTGCCTATAATATTATTTTGCACCACTCTTGGTTTGAAATACAACCAAACATTTGCCATTTTCTTTCCAACTGTTCAGGAAACAAGATAAACATCATTGTTTTTCTAGGACAAATGTTAAACCTGCGTTGCTTCATCTAGTATCATATTCTTCTGTTTTGTCTAAACATTACAAGTACTTCCAAAATCGCTGGGTTTTCCCAACGTTAATCACACCTGACTAACTTCAAAGGGGATCTGAGAGAGATTTAACTTTAATGCAACCCGCTGTCATCTACAGATATTAATCATGTCAAAGATATCAACAAGTAAATACTGTAAAACACAGAGAGAAAACACCTGACTGCGTCATGATATTTGAGACGTGACACAGCTGGTCAGGTTCATGATGCAGAAAAGGCTTATTTCCTTTCTGAGAAACTACACTTTCACTCCTTGGAGACACAGTATTTAGGACTTTTCCTAAATATGCCCAGGTGCTGGCATGTAAGTGGGCCTACAAACCATGCAGATCTTTTTTACAAACTGGCCTATTACAGTTAACATTTTGACACGTGCAACAAGAACCATGGAAGAATGGGTCACCGCAGTCACCCACTGAATTATGTTTTTATTCTACTAACTTTGGTCACACTTTGTTCCTCACATGTCACCTGTCTGCGGTACCCATGTCAAGACACAAAGTCCATTTCTCACCGAAGACTTAACTTTGTAGTTCAGTTAATGGATTCTGGACATTGACCTCATTGCTCTTTGAGTTCGGACCCTAGCACAAGGTGCATTCAATGACAGCATTGAGTGTAGGTTAGGTTGAGTGTGGAGCCTACCAACGAGTCTGAGCTTTACATCAAAGTAGGCTTTTCTTATTTCTATCAACTGATCATACCGGCGATGTCTGATCGTGATGCGCAATCTGTTTTTTTATGTCTGTCCTGCAGCCTCCACTGTGCAGTCTCCTCATCTAAACTGAGCTTGAGTTACTCTATATTTTTACCAGACGTGGTAGAAATGGTAGAAATGGCCTAAGTGTTGTGGCGCTAAAGGTGCAGAGGAGGACTGATAGATACAGCAGATCGTGAGTCAGATCCAGCTGTAAATTTAGAAGATCTGAGAGTTGTTATGTATTCATACCAAGAGCCTTGAACCTCTTTTTCCTGGAAGAACATATGCTTTATTCATCTCCTCCTGCGCCGCCCCTTTATGTTGCTGCTTGCGGTTGAGCTCCCTCAACTTGCTGGACAATGGGAACAGCTTGTGTACGTAGCCGTTATTCTCCTGAAGTATCCCGGGAAAACTTTAATCAGATAACTTTGAGTAGGAAGCAAGCTAAAGCCGGTCACATGACGTGGTTCACATCAGGAGAAGAAGAGATATGCTAATCTTTCAATGCACATCTGAGTCGAGGGGTAGATTAAGGCGTTTTAGCTGATACGAGTGCAAATCTGTCACCAGGCTTCGGCATCTTTAAGGAGCTGAGGCCTCGTGGGGATGACGTTTTTCCATATGTTGAAACAGCAATGATGTATAAGGATGACGGAGATAAGGACTGGAATAAGTAGAACAATAGAGAGCAGCTTTATCTATTAGATGGCCATTAACTCAACTGAAGTGTACGGTATGCTAATGGAGATAATCTCAATTATCTATAATGTTTGTTGCAGTTAGTCGGTGAAGTGCACGGACAAAGCTTTCTTCGTCTTGTCCTTGGAATTTCCTCTTTTTCTCACACTTGCTTACTTTGGGGCGTCTCCCTTGTGTCTCACATAAAACCTGTTGTGTTAGTGAGGACGATGAAAATATTACAAGGGGATAATTTCCTCTTTGAGAACAAACAGCACTGACACATGTGCTGCAGCATGCACAAAGGCGGAATCCTAGTCTAAATGTACGTGAAGCAGAGCTTCCGTGGACACGTATCCTCCCAGATGGGTGCATTGTGTCACCCTGTGTAATTGTAAAAGCCGCTCTTAAAAGTCTAAAATGACTAACTCAGGAGCCAGGTGCTTCCGTGTAAGATGAGAAGGAGAGAATAGTTGAAAAATTGGATCTAATCCAATCCCCAGGGGATGAATGCAACTGGTTTTTGTTATATTTCTTCAGAAGGTTTCCACTTTTCGGAATAGCTCGACACTCTTCTTTATGGATTGGCACAAATGTTGGTACGTTCTGCAGCACATCCATACAACTGAATACAATATGCACCTTAACCTTTGACTATCTTTGATTATCTTCTGTTGGCAGTCTGTAGCACCAAATTACAGTATTGCTGATAAAGTATCAACATTTCACATACCATATGACTTCTGAGGAGCGGTTTCGAAGCTCTATTCGTGCCCATCTTGGCTCCGCCTCACTCCTCCTGGTTTTCCGGCTAATTTAAAAAGCGGCAAAGAGGTCAGTTTGCAACCTGACATGAGTCGGCGCCAACCTGTTACTTAAGATAGCCACACCATTAATTATGCATACATTTAAACCGTGATCTAATTTAAAAAGATGAGCAAAACTATGACAAAATTACCTCCCGTGCACATGTCAGGATTGGGGAAATAAGCTGCTGAGACCAGTTTTTAAACTAGGCTGTAAACATGTTAATTTCTGCTGTAAAATTTTGAATTTTAACATCGGACTTACTCGCTTTTTGGGCCAGCCTCAAGTGGTCATTTGAATTTTTGCCACTTGCCACACGCATTGGCTTAAATTATCAGAGTAGTCAGAATAGTCAGAAAATCATGCTGGCTTGCATACTACAAGGACAGTAGTGTACATTTGGCATACTGCATCTGACATACAAGGACAAACTATACGTTTTTCTTCCACAATAGTTAGTGCAATGTATTATGGGTACACTAGGCTTTTCCTCTAGCGTCATCATTTGGTTAAAACTTTACCTCGACCAGTTTTTAATATAAAAACACCACACCAGAATAATGTCAGTATATTAGCTTTTAGCCTAAAGTCCTAAAGTTCAGCTCCACAGTGATGCCAGCTACCAGGTAGACTGATACTCTTGTTAAACTTTAAAACTAATGGGGTGAATTAATTTCTTTCCCTTCCTTTTATGTCCCCTAATTTGTGTGAGAATATTCCACGCTGGAGGAATTCAATCAGTACTTAAGTCACTGAGGTCATTGCTTGTCCTCACGTGCTGACGTTATTCCCAGATACCAGAGCACTCTTGAGAGAGAGGCGGGGCTGACCCAACCCCTTCTTGTCTTTGTGAGCATAAAAGGCAAGGAAGAGGCCTTCCTCCTTGGAGAAAGAATGGCCTCCCAAATCTCATATCCTGTGGCACAGTGCTGCGCATTCACAGAGCAGCCACAGGCAGAGTTGAAGTGCATATGAACTGGACCGGCCCTTTCTCAAAGAAAACAAACATCTTAACAAAGTAACTGTTGCCCCCCGTTTCCTTCGCCACCTCCGACCATTTTCTCCCTCTTTTTGCCTCAAAAGCAAACGTGCATGCATATGTGCTGTTTACTTCCAGACATGTCAAACTGATTTAGTGGAATGCAAGAAAAATAAGTAGAAATGTGTGAATTTGACCAGTGCTGCTCCTGTGGGACTGTAGAGGAATGTTTTTTTTTTTTTTTTACTTGTGTCAAACAATAGCTGCCCAGACCAGTGATGTGTGGGCACACGAACAGAGCTCTGCACAGAAACCGAGCAAACCCATCTCTCCCACTGGCTGCGACAACAATGCAACTGCAACACGACCTCACAGCTAGCTTGCAAGATTTCTGATCTATCAGACTTGTGACAGTATCTTCTGCATCTCAATAACTGTGGGTCACTGTTGGAGCTGGAAAGTCCCCTCGGAGGCAAAAAGATTAGTAAGAGTCTGGCCAAATTTGTTAACAGGGTAACAAGTTCATCCACATGCGCATCTTCAGACACACACTTGGGAAGAGCTGAGCTATCAAGATGACCTTTATATTGAAAGCTCTGTCTAAATCCTCTCTAATGGCCTGGCCAGAGGTCACAGGGTCAACGGGATGATCCTGTGTGGGTCATGTGACCGGTCAAGACGACGTGCCGACGGACCGGCTGATTAAGAGAGGTCAGTGACCTTTAGGATGTAAGGCAGGACTATTTGCACAGCATCTTTTAGAAGCACTAGCATGTGTTGTAATGACTTATAATGACAGTGTTTTGTTAAACTAGACCTTTTTAGAGCTTTTTTGCACTATGAAACAGTATTTATTTTCTCAACATGTGCAGGGAGTGATCAACAGAGAACAGATTTCTGCAGCTGGAAGTATCCCACTACTGTATGCACACACAGACACGCACACACAGACACACACAACTCTGTGCCAACCAGCGGGGCCTGAGAAACCGTGTAAAACTATTTTCCCATTTGCTGAGTTAATTTCGCATGTGAGAATTCCTGCTTGGACTGTTAACATGGACAGTACAGTATTCCTATTTCACTTCTGCTGACATGTTCATTAATTTCTGCAGTTCCAGTGCATGGACTGTGTTTACATCTGTGTCCACATCTGGCCACATAGACTTAGCTTTGTGCTATTCTTAAGATGTTGAAGCAACAATGCCGGATGTTTTTCTAATGCATATACAGTTTTCTTAACTTAAGACCCCACCACTTACAGATGTTCGGGTATCGTGGCCTCAAATTTGATGACAGGCAGCATTAACCTGGACAGGCTTGATCATGCATGAGCAGACTGGCGACTTTCTTAAAACTGTAGATATTCCCAGGGTAACATACATATTTTATCCCACGAAGTTTGCCAAGAATTTCTCGATGTCTGGTATTCATTTTGTTTACATCCATTGCGTGTGCGTTTTTCTAACTCGTGAGATTTGTGCAAACGTGAGCCGGGCCCATGTGTGGGTGAGAACAGGCTCCTGCAGAAGCATCTGCTTTTGATTACAGAAGTTATTTCTTTGGGGCAGATGAATACCTGTTTAACATCAAGCTGGTCTCGGTGGATAAGTGGTACAGGACCCCTTAAATAGAGGAAACAGAAAACGTGTTTTATTGCACAAAGTGCACATGATACGTCTCCAGGTGTGTGACTCTCAGCTTGGCCTTGTGTTTCTCCTGAGAACTGACATGCAACTACTGTGCGTGTCTGTCATTTGCAATGTTTAACGTGTAAATATGGATCTAACTAAAAGCTACAGGCATAGCTTGGCACAAGATAGGGTGACGCTAGACTAATTCTGTCCCATGCGAAATGTTGAAAAACCACAAAGTGTCATTGTTACGCTTCAGTTTTGGTGAGATTTAACAAATGGGCTTCATTATGAGATCAGCGCTTTAGTGCTGGTTGGTAGATTTGTCTTTGGACGGAGCCAGAGTAGCTGTTTCCCCCTGCTAATCTATCTTGATAAACTCGCTAAAGGCTGTAGCCTCTTACTTAGCAGATTGGAGAGCACTGTTAGTCTTGACATATTACTCTAAATAAGGAAGTTGATGACTTTATTGCACCGACATTTAAGATTTGAACTTAACCTACTTTTTGTTCTTTATATGTGCAATGCATGTCTTGACATTTCTAATAAAATTAAATGAATGTTGGCTATTTTATTTAGTGGTTATGATTTTTTTTTTTAGGGTTTTAAGATGAATTTCCCCACT
This sequence comes from Chelon labrosus, assembly GCF_963514085.1. Taxonomy (NCBI): domain Eukaryota; kingdom Metazoa; phylum Chordata; class Actinopteri; order Mugiliformes; family Mugilidae; genus Chelon; species Chelon labrosus. Next base: position 13,939,010 of record NC_140341.1, read on the forward strand.
AAATTACTCTATTGTTAAATGGCGCTCCCATATGCACCGAAAAAGGAAATGTGTGCTAAAAGAATCAAGCCCACAGGAGCAGACGAATATGAAAAGCAATTTGGCTTTGCTTGCTATCCAAATCAGCATTAAGTAGTCCCAGCCTGCGCACGTACAGCTCTCTCTCACACAGACACGCACTTGTTTACAGAGCAAATTGCGCTAGGAGCCTTGTCTTCCAAGTATGGCAGTCAGACAGAAAATTCCCCTCCTCTGCTTCTATTCTCTCGTCCTGGCCTCAGTACCAGAGAAGGCCAGGAATGTTAGAGCAGCGCAGTTCAACCAAGCACGGGCTGAGAAAACACATCGATCTCCTACTATTTTAGTCCGTTCGCGTCAGTGTGCGCGGCTGAGGAGTGTTGGGAGGACTTTTGCGGTCAGTAGCACCTGTGAACTTCCTCAACACGTGCAAAAGAAAAACACAGACGAGAGCCTGGAAACCACAGACAAGCTGGGATGAGTCAACAGCACGGACACGCTGATCTCATACACTTTTCAGGGCATCAAAATCAGCTGAGTCCTAGCAACACTACAGCTACTGTGTGTATTGCACTGCAGTCCATAACTGTCTCATTTAGAGCTGCTTAGTGGTCCCCACTTCCATGTGAGCTCCTTCTGACGTTTATAGAGTAAAACTACCCTGATTGTCTCCATATGGAAGCCATGATCTGTGGTTTATCGCCATGAGAGCGTCTTTATGGGGTGACTTACATAGGTTAAACATCTATGCAACTGTGCTAAATTGACTGCAACCGAGCTGGATCCTATTTGAGAGTTCATCGTGAGGATTCTGCATGCACGTGTCAAACATGTAGGGATTGGCACCGATGTTAAAGCGACACCGGCGCACGTGAGAGTCTCTACAGCATGCTGAGAGAAAAATATGCTGCATAATGCTAATCCTTATTTCAGTCATTTAACAAAAGAACCCAAATGTTTTTGTGAAAGTTCATAGGTATGCTAACAACTCAACAGTGTTGAACAATATTTACTGTTGGGACACAAAGCCGAAGTCTCATCGGATGTCATTAAGAGTAATTAGATGAGCCAACTTGAAAACCCAAACAGCCAAACGCCCAAAACATGGAGCTAAATGTAAGCACAAAGCTAAGTGATGCAACAGCATGGCTAACCTCATATGGTGAAGCTTGTGTTTCTGGATGCAAGAACACATGAGGAGTTTCGGTGGTTTCAGTTTTATGCTGTAAACCAAAGCAAAACAACAGAGTCATGTCTAAATTTAAGAGATATTTGGGGTTAAGTGCCAATTGAGTGTAAGACATGGGGAACTACAGCTAACGCAGCAGTTGTTATGGTCAAAAGGAGCACGAAAGTAAACCTGAAAAAACCTGAAAGTAAAGGAGTCTGGTAGAAGTGTGAACTATGAGTGGAATCGAAAGCATGCTCAACTAAAGAATAATGAACAACTGAGTTATCTGCTTTGGCCCTCGGTGAAACCCATATCAATGTGGAAGGAAGGCTCCTCTCCGCTCCCCCGTAGCCGAGGAGATAACCGAGAGGAAACACGGCAGTCCGACAGTTTTCTACATTTTCTACATCCAAGAAAAGTTGTGTTTCGTGTTCGGGGAAAGAAGAATAAAAACAGCCGTCCACAGCTGTCACTTCCTGATTAAAGTCGCTCAAACTTTAGTGCGTGACTTTGGTTAAAAATGTTACCACATGGTCAAGTGGACAGATATTTGTGTCTCGAGTGAGTGGAATTCGTCTAATCCAATCCCATCCAATTGCAAATGCAGGAATATGTTCCATGATCTCATGATGCTGTTTGATAGTCATTATGTTAGATCAGTCAGTAGCACCATTAAAACAATGTTTGGATGTTATGTATGTATCACGCCTGGGCAAAAAGGAGGACTCAGTCGCAGAGGCAGTGGATCAAAAACTTTATTTTAACTAAAATAAAATTCTCAAAAAAGAGTTCAGCGAAATAACAGAAATGTCGAACAAAAAATCACTCCAGAGGAGGCAAAAACTTGACAAGGATTCTGTAGGAACAAAACTTATCTGTGGCTTGGAATTACGTAGGCTTGGTATGCTCGACGAGACAAGACGTGACGTTACGAAACACACTGGCACAAGACAGGGGAAAACGCAGACCATATATACACAGGAGGGTAATGAGGAACAGGTGGAAACAATCATGAATCGGGGAGACAATCAGACCGGTGACACAAGAGGAAGGGCAAGTGACCTGAAACGAGAGGAGAGTTAGTACTTTCAAAATAAAACAGGAAATCACGAGACAATAACAAAAACAATTCACCGCGGTGTGACAGTACGAGCATATAGAGAGATTGCACCTCACCAGTATTCACAAGTATCACTCTTTTCCCTGCAACAAGATGGTGATCAGTCCAGTTTGAATGGTTCTGAACCAGATGCACACAGAATATCTTCATGCACAATATTTTAAAGTACCACCCATCACCCACCCATTCATTTTTAACATTGGCAGCTCCACCGATAGCGAAAGGTTTCTTAGATTTAGCATCATGGCTAGCCAGTAGCTATGGTGCCATCATAGCTGTAGCATTTGTAGAGATGGTGGATCTCATCACTTACTTGTTTGTTTGAATGCAACATGCACATAAGGTCAGCGGCGGATGATTGGCATTTGTCGGTTGTGGGTGCGACGGAGTCCCCTGCGCAGACAGACGAAGTTCTGTATAATGTTAAGTGTTTATTAGTCAGAGGATTCTGTATTTACTTATTTTACCCAATCACAATATACACCGGTATTCGTCCATGGCCCTGTGGCTTGATGACACTTGTGTTACTGCTTTATTTGCTTTTGCGAGTAATTAATAAGACTCTGCGTGTGTTTAAAATGAAGAAGGAGGGTTGTGAAACGACAATACCTCCCACATTTCAGGCCTCATCCCCAACAGGATACCCTGGGGGTTTGTAAGCTCTAGCAGCAGTGGGAGGTTATGGCAAGAATGCGCTGGGAATGTAATGTAGTTTTTAAAGAAAGGTCTGTAGATGACACTGACCAGATGTTCGCGTGATCTTCGGTTTCCCTTAACATGAAAGGATGCAGTTGCAGGGCCTGATCACACAGCGCAGTTGTAAATGTACAGTCAGCATGGAGCACTGCGGCTTTCTGGCCACATGTGGAAATGATTTGTACTGCTGTAATAATGCCAGTGAAAACTGTGCTCAGACTGGACTCTCTATTGTTTTCCTGCAGATTTCTGCAAATATTGCAGTTGAATTGAATTTTGTAGGATGTTGCTTTGCAGTGTTCGGAAGTTGGCTTCAGTACGCAAAGATTTGCCCACTTTTTCAAGAATGACATCCGGAGTCATACAGACTCACAAAGAAGCTAGCATGTGGAAAGGAAGAGATTCTCTCTGTAGGTCTTTGGAAACGTTGCCATGACAAAACCTCAGAATTGTGCAAATAACTTCAATCCCATTGTTTATCCTGTGGACAAATGATGCCTCAAGTCCACAACAGAATGAAAAACGTGAGGTCCGGAATGCACTTGGATTCCCTGTGGTTACGAAGAGATTGACTGGTTGTGCAAAATCTAGGAAATCCTCTTGTGGAAGGCACAGAGACTTGGGTACAGTTTCAACATTGCAACATTTCATTACAAACATTACAAGTAGAAAAGCTGACCATAAGCGGGCAACAACAGCAGATAGCACTTTTAATTGTTTTAAAATGAGCAGCTTTTGCGGTCAATTCTTGACCATGGAGAATGATTGTATCATGCAATCGTCTTAAGGTCGTGTACCATAAATAACTAGCCACCCTCAGCTGCCGAGGAGATGTACGTCAACATGGACGAGAAGTCCTTATAGTGTTTGGAAAAAGGTAAGAATTTGCAAACACCATCTGTTAAGGAAGACAGAATAGTATATTGAAAGCCGACCACACTGCACATTAGCGTCCAGTTATGTAACAGCTCAATAAACACACGATACACAATACATACGTTAAGACTGTTTGTGTTAATGTCAGGGTCTCTGGGCCCACATCCTTTGCTGACCGAGGCCTTAAATCTGGAAAGCAAACATTACTCATCACTTCCTCTCACCAGTGCTCTGTCTCCTGAGCACTGGACTTACGTATGCAATGATGTCAGACATATCGAGCAAGTGTTAAAATCCAGCCTTTTGGGAAGAGTCTTGATGTATTCGACTGCACCACTGACACGTAGCAACCAAGACGCATCATGCCACGTTATGAAGTGCCTACCATTCCACAAACCTTGGTAGTTAATACCCACTCCATCCTCCTCTCCTGTTGTCCTTTTATGCATCTGTCTGACTTTTTCTCTGGCAGCTCCATCTCCAGAAAAACACCTCCTTAAGCACGCAATTATGATAAGGCACTGTTTTGAGCAGTGCCCAGTAAAAGCAAACGAATTTGCCAGCGTACGTCATATTGATTTTTCACAGTGTGCAGACATCCAGGCCTGGCGTCCAGATTTGGGGATGATATAAACACTTTTGTCCGGGGACACGTGAGGTTCCGTCTGCTGCATGAGTTTCTGGATCCGATACAGGTCCTCCAGGGCTCAGTGACTCACCAACCACTGGGTATATTCACAGTGGACGCTACACACTCATCGCTGCGGGGCCTCAGCCTGCTCCTCAGTCTGTTTGCTCTGGGAAAGATCATGCCGTCTGGGCACAGTAACATCTTCATCTCTTTATTTTCTCACACCCTCCAGTGAAATCACGCGTGTCCATGTCTTGTGCTGTCTTATTAGCACACCTAAATATAGAAAAATATTGCGTATTCCGTTAGAAGTAAAGATAAATTATTGAAAAAGATTGAATATGAAGGGCCGATCCCAATCCAGCAATTAGACCGGTGCGTTCATACTGTCGGATAAATGAAGTAAATGGAGTAAAAGCTGGAAACTAATCCTCTGAAATATAGGGAAGTAAAGAAAATCTACCTCAAAACAGTAATTTACCTGGGTTCATATTTGGATTGTGCACCAGTCTGGCATTTATCCCTGTGATGTGTTGAAATGCTATTGTGGTATAGCTAGATAATCAGAGCCTCTATTATCCTATGTACCTGAGGATCTATGTGACAGGGTCCTCTTAAGATCCCCTCTCCCTCCGAGACACGGATCAGACAGTCATCTGATCTTAGGCTGAGAGAGTCATTAACAAGACACTCTTTGTGCCGACGTCAGGTGGGTCTTTGTGCCTTCACTCCCATCTGGTGTTTGGGTTTGTGATGGCGCGGAACGGATGTCGAAGGGAAAACAAACAGGAGAAATCAAAGAAGCGCCACTTTGATCTATACCTGCAGATTACCGCGCCGTGTTTGGAGATCCAGCGGCAGACATCACAGAGGACGGTGCTTTTTTTTTTTTTCCGTCACACACTCAGGCGTTCCTTATTGTGCAGCCATGCCCTCCCAACATGCGGGCCTGTTGGCTGGAGTTGTGTCTTGAAGGAAAAAAAAAAAAAAAAAGCCGGAGACAAAGAACAATTCTGAAACATACAGAGAGCGACAGGTAAATGAGGGAGTGCTTATCCTACAATCAGCAGTGCTGGCAGATATGCAAGCGTTTTCCATCATTGCGTTAGATTGCCGTAACTCCCCGGGGTGAACTGCCAAAAAAAAATCACGTCAATCAGCACCAGGGGCCTTTATTGCTGTGTGACACATTCAGTTCATTCTCAGACTCAATATTAATTTCCTCTGTTTGTCTTATAACACTAATCTGATTGTGAGCAGGTGTCCCGTAAGTTTTTCCTGCGGCGTATTGGATAAAAAAGTGGTGACATGGAGTGAGAGGTGTTTTAGAGAGCAGGAGATGAATGGCATAATGTAACAGGCCCCACCTGTGTAATACCCTGAAAGCAGAGGAGAACAAGTGCACTGGGACGGAGTGCAAACAGCTGGTCCTCTGCATTAAGTCAATTTGGTGTGATTTCCCACAATTCATAGGGCGGCATATTGATTCAGATCAAGTATGCTGGAAGGCCAGTGACTGATGAGCTGATGTTGAAGACTTGTGTATTAAATGTTGAGTTCAGGACGTTGGAAGGGGATCACAATGAATGGTATTGGAGCCTTTTATTTGTTGTGTGTGTGTGTGGGAGAGAGCGAGAGTGTGAGAGGCAGACAGAAATATGTATCTGTGAACTCTCTGCCCAGGCCTGCCGGGCCTGTCCAAAACTCTGATGGGCTTTTGGCTGGGCGCCTTACACGTGAGTCCAGCAACAGCTGGAAGATGGAGAGGAAAGGAGCAATGGAAGACAGAGCCGTGGCAGTGGAGGCCAGTTCCCAGGCTCTGGCCTCTGGAGACCCGAGAGGAAACGAGGCAGGGTGGGGGGTGGAAAGGCCGAGGCCAGCTGCATTAATGTCCTCCTGCCTGCCAATAGTTTTACAAAGCTAATAAGTGATCCCTTGATGTGGATTAAAGGAAACTTCCTTTTTTTATTTTTTATTTTTTACTTTTTTTTCATTGTCAGTAAATTTAAAGCTGCAAAAAATAATATAAAACGGTGGAAATTATGGATGAATGGGGTAGATAACTAGTAAAATCTGCAGGTGACTTAAGATCTGAGGAGGTTTTTAGCCTCTAACAGCTAACTTTTATTATTTCATGTCCTGCAACTTTACTATTTTGGTTCAATTTCATTGCACCAGTCAGCGTTGGTTACAGAAATTGCTGGTATTATAATAGCTTACGTTAAAAGGTTATCTTTGCTTTTCAGATGAGTGCACGTGGCAGTAAACAAATGTTTGCTAATGCAATCATCCTATCAGAATGATAGCGTTATGCATATTTACAGATGGTTTCTGGCGCCCCCAAGTGGTTTAAATTATAACCAAGCCCTGTTGTGCAAATCTGTGTTTTTCCTTTAAGTGATGGACCATTTATTTTTATGTTTCTCTCCATTCCTAGGGATGCGGGGCATCTTGTGGAAAATGTGACTGCAGTGGTGTAAAAGGAGCAAAGGTGAGATTTTTATTTGTACCCATTTCATTTGTCTGTTAACCAATCCTTATGCATTTTTTTCTCCCACTTATCTCATATCAGGTATTCGTGTTTGTTCTCCAGTTAAGCGCAGGCTTGGAAACGAACAGCAAGTAGTAACAAGTGACAGTGCTTCCTAAACTCTGTGTCATGGGGTCAGTTCAGTGGGACAGACCGAAGCCAAGCCTTTGTGGAAAAGGAGTGCACGGGGCTCAGTCACGGAGGAGATATCACGATGGGAATGAGGATCAGTTTGAATTAGAGCATGTCCGAACACACAGCTGGGCTGAAGGCCTTGTTCCCAACAGATGAATGGAAGCTTTGAGTTATAGATGTACAAGTGGTGGGGACACCAGCCATGTACTGGCTGTGGGCCTTGAGCTTGTCAGCGCTGCAGCATTAGTGTAAATCACTGAAGAGAAACATGAAAAGTTGACGTTAGCTCACTCGGGCACTTCTACATTTTCTCTTTTGTGCAGACAGACAGCAACAGCATTTTCTTTAAATGCTTTTAATGATGAGATATTTTAAACAAATAAGAGACAGGCATTGAATGATATGTCTGGTGATGTCCTCGTTACAAATAAATCACTTTCAGAGACCAAATTTATTATACTGACAACTATTTACTTTGGAGCCAAGGTTTGTTATAGCTTATTTAGTCTTTTTATTTGTGGTTATGGTCTAAAAATTTATGCTTTCTTACTTTGCTTATGTTTTAATGGTGAAGTAAAACCTCAGCCAAAAAAAAAGGAAATGTTTGCCAGCACTGGTTTCAAACTTTACCCCCAACATAGAGTTTCAACATAAACCCGACATAAACCCTGAAGGGAGGACAGGAACCAGAAAAACAAACATGTTTTTGCCACATAAATTGAATATTTTATTTTTTGTTGTTGTTGTTTTTTAGATTTTCCTCTCTATCTTTTTAATTTTATGACATTTTTAGGCAACTCAGAATAAAATTTGAATGAAATAGTGGTCACATGTAGACAGGAACTGGGAACCACTGCTTTAAATGAGATCCGTCGAAGTCGATTTATTATCCATTGCACCTCGCGCTGTTTGACTGTGCATGCGTTCTGTTTGCTCAGGTTTATCAGATGACTGCAGAGTGTTATTTGCCAGCTTAGAGCCTTTCAATGGCTCGCTCTTACAACGACAGCAGCCAGACGTTCAGCTCACTCCACAACAACAGATGTACTGACCGTGTTCAGTGGAGCTGAGCCAAACCCCGTGGATTTAGAGCACTTCTGTGTGTTCAGAGTTGCCGAAAGGCCTCAAAACAACCTTCCCAGAGTCTCATGTGAGCCCCGTTTCCACTGTCACATCCCGTATTTGCACAGCGGTTGCCATGGCGACAGCGCGATTATTCCCCATAGTTGAGCATGGAATCTTTTTCGATTGACTGATGTGATTCAGGTGTTGTGTTCAGAGGATGGAGATCAGTCCTGGTGTCATAGTGTCAATGTGGCTGCTTTCTTATTTATGGCAGAGTTTTGCAACCCACTGGTTCTCTCGTTGTGTGGAGGGCATGACCCTCCTTTATGCAGCAATGCAGCCATCTAGTGGCAGACAGTGGAATATTTCTGGGTCAGTTTAAGGTCACTGGGAGAGACACAGTGGATAATGCTGCAACCTGTGTTTGTTTTTATTTTTTCCAGTGCATTGCACATTAATTGAATTGAAACTATTATTCAGTGAATCTACATAAGGAATATGTATTTATCACGCACTATGTTAGCCCTGGCTTATCATACATGAAGGAAAATAATTAAAAAAAATATATATATATATTGCTTGCATTTAAAACAATAGTGTCTTAATGATGTTGAGATATATAATAAATCACACAGTATCTGTGTTTCATCCAGGAAAATCTATTTTTATCATGTGATTTATGAATGGAAATTATACTGCTACGCCGGACACGAACACAGGAACTTGCTCTTAGTCACAAATCTATTCAACACTTCATCACCTGATAATTAAACAAAATCATAACATGTTTTAAAACATTTATTTTTTTCTTCTGTGTTCTCTATTTCCTCATTTGTGGGTAAACTCGTTTAAGTTGAGTAAATTAAATTGCCTTGTGTCACTAAACTGCGTATCTGTGCATAACAGGGTGAGCGTGGGTTTCCTGGTCTCCAAGGTAACATGGGATTCCCAGGGATGCAAGGACATGAGGGGCCTTCAGGGCCAATGGGCCCCAAGGTTAGTACACACTTTCAAGGGCTTTGAAGTTATAACTAGCAGTATTAATCTGCCAAGTTACTTTTTTTTTTTTTAAATTACATGCTGCAATTTAACATAGTCTGATATGTTGTTTTGCTCCAAAAGTCTAAAAGCCAAATAAAAACAGCTAAGATAATCTGCAAATGTGATGATCAGTTTTCTGTCCATCTGCTCTTCAGTTAGTTGACTAATTGTCACAGCCCTACGCACATTAAAATCAGTAACCTTAATACATTTGAGTGAACCAATATCTCACACTGTTTGTATCCAAACCCTCCACACATGTGTTTACTCCATTTCACGCAAGCATTTTACATATTTCAGATTTGATCTTTTCTGTGTTGTGTTAATCTTGATGTTGTTTGGATCTTAGGGAGATCAGGGTGAGTTTGGGTCTCCTGGACAGAAAGGAGTGCGAGTAAGTATGCAACACTTCTATTCCCCAAGTTATTGATCACGTTCTAGTTTTGAACAAGTAAACCTGACATACCTGTGATTTCGCAGGGTCCTCATGGTCTGCCAGGTGTCCCGGGAACTCCAGGACTACCAGTAAGTTTCTGTCATCTTCCTTCACGTCTCACATCTTGCAACAATCCAGTAGACTCACTTGTGACAATAAGAATGCAAATATGCAATGACTATATATCACAGTTTTAGATGATGTTGAAGACTATTCATCTCTGCACTCTCACTTACAGGGCATCAACGGAAACGATGGTCCACCTGGTCCGCCCGGTATCCCAGGATGCAATGGCACTAAAGTAAGCCACTCCGAGTTGTATTGTGTTTTGAAGCAGATTTGTTCGCCAGGAGCTTCCACGCATGGCTGTTATTCTGACACTTGATCTCGTTGCGTTTGTGTGTTTCAGGGAGAAAGAGGAAGGGATGGCACTTCTGGTTTTCCTGGTCTTCAAGGGCCTCCTGTAAGCAACCACGGCTTGCATGACAAACAGCCAACCTGACAATGACCAGCATGAATTTTGAATTGAAAGCAGCGAAAACCGACAAAACATTTCAAGAAAAAACACAGAGCATAAAGCATTTAACAAATTTTGAGATTGGAATTAGTAAAAAAAAAAGCAAGACGACAAAGTAATGCTGTACAACTTGGCGCTATTTAAAAATAAAAATATGTACGATGAATATATTTATTTCTACTCTCTCTTCTCAGGGCACCCCAGGAATTCCTGGAATGAAGGTCAGCTCAAATTCATGAAGCTTTCACATCAAACGTTGCAAATAACGTTTGGCACAATTCTACCATCACAAACCATTTGACTTTTGTTTTGTCTCCCCCAGGGTGAAGCTGGTGGTGTGATTGGGATTGTTCCCCTGAAAGGAGACAGAGGATACCCCGGCCTGCCTGGACAACCTGTACGTAGTGTGTATTTGTGACAACGTGGTCACTGTGTACAGTACGAGGAAAGAAACCAGAGGCCGTGCATTGAATGTTCTTGCCTCAATTTTTCTTTCTATACCAGGGATTCCCTGGCCAAACTGGACCTATGGGGCCTCCAGGACCTCGTGGCTATCAAGGACCCAAAGTGAGTTACTGACCGAGTCAATGAAAGTCTTCATTTACTCTGCAGTATTAGGGGCACTTCAAGTATTCTAACCACAAACTAATAAGTGCAGTATTTGTAGATTTCCTAATTTCTTAATTACTTCTAAAATGCATTATTATTGGCTTGTTTTATTAATTGAACAACTGTTTGACAGGGTGATCACGGCCCCCCTGGCCCCCCAGGAGAGAAGGTAAGATTAATCAAACCTATAGTGAAGATTTTATAAATATGAAGCACCGCAGTTCTGAGATATTAAAGGGACTTTCTTTCACCTCCCTGCAGGGTGACAAGCTGGCGTTTGTGAGTGAGAAAGGAGAAAAGGTGACCGGCCAGCATTAATTAATAATGTTTTGTCATTGTTTTTCCTGCAATTTTCTTGTGTTTGCTCCATGAAAACATCATTGCAAAAGCAGTAACCTCATTATAAGCGATTATTATTCTTGTTAGCTAACTATTCACGCATTCTTTTTAATGTGAGGATGTGTTTGGCTTTCGTTGTTTTGACCGTTGGTGTCTCCCTGCAGGGCGATCGCGGATATGCCGGCCCACCTGGCCCTCCTGGCCAGATAGGGGGACAGGATGGATTACCCATCACAGTGCAAGGACCACCGGTACCCACTCAGTCACTCAGCAAAAAATGCAAATTTACTGTGTAAAGAATTGAGTTGCTAATTTTTTATTTATTTTTTTTACTGAAGGGGTACAGAGGAGTTTCAGGAGACAAGGGAGATAAGGTTGGTAATTTGCTTTCAAATGTTGAGCTGTAAGACTTGCTGTGTGCCGAGGCCATTTGTTATCCAATAATTAATTCTGAGATACTTGCTTTGTGTTTGCAGGGATATTGCAACCCTTATGTGGATGGTTTGAAAGGTGAACCTGGCCCACCCGGACCAAGAGTAAGTGGAAAAATCATTTGTGTAATGTATAATAATATATAGAAGGAAGTTCAGTTGAAATGTGCCAAAAACTTGAAAGTTTATATCTGCTTTAAACTCATACAGATGCAGATCTGTGTTTCAGTCACTTTATTATCAGTCCAAGGGATTACAAACTGAATAACTGAATAATGTTTCTGTAATTTAGGGTAAACCTGGTAAGGATGGAGAGGACGGCTTTAAGGTGACAATAACTTACTGTATTATTATTATCTGCCGGCTCTACTGATCAACTGCAAATTGCTTTCACTTCACATCAATAAAGTACAACATTTTCTTGTGCAGGGAGAAAAAGGCTTTTCAGGACCTCCTGGAAACCCAGGCTTTCAAGTAACTAATGCACTCATTTGTCATTATTTTCAAGGCTTACGTCTAAATCCATATATGTTAAAGGGTTTCATGTTCAGCCAACTAAAATCTTTGTGTGGTTTTAGGGAGAGAAAGGAGACAGAGGACCTCCTGGTTATGTACGTATTTAATCTTTTTTGTCTTTATCATTTATTTCTAAGGCTCCAATTTTTCTGTCTCACTGACCCGCTGTCGTTTCTGTTGACCGCAAACAATGCAACTCCTGAAAGCTACCAGCAGATGGCACCTCGTATTCATTCTGTTAAAATGCGAGGGTATTTTAAAGGGAAGATACACTGTTAAACAAGACCAGGCTTTGTAATGGACACATCATATGGCCTATTTGATTAATCTCGACTTGGACCTACATAAGATGTGGCATTTATCAAACAGGGAGAATTTAACAGAGATGCTACGGTGCTGCACTATGAAAAACATGGGCTCACAGGATAGATAGATAGATAGATAGATAGATAGATAGATAGATAGATAGATAAACAAAAAAATCTATATACACTATATTTACAAGGATTATAAAATAAGTGAATATTAAAAAAACACAACCAATAACCAAACACTGTTAAGCAATACTAGGCTTTGTGAAAGACACATCATATACGACCTTTATTTGATTAATCTCAATTGGGCCTCATTTATCAAACAAGGAGACAAGGAGAACAGAAAAACATGGACTCACAGGATGGATAGGAGACACCTGGGATTAGTTTTAAAACCATTAAGTCACATTATTACTAGGTTAGAGTGAGATCTGGAAAAAAAAAATTTAATTTTTACCTCAAAATTGTAAATTAAAGGGGATAAAACAAGGTAGTAAGTAAACCCTGATGCCATTGAACCTGAACATTTTCAGCTGTAGTTACTAAATGTGATAAAATAAATATCGGCCTTTCCAGTGAATGTGCCACCAGTCGCATATTTAATTACGACAGATACAGTCTGCACCGAGGACAGGAACCTCCTCGTCGGAAGAAAGGTTCAAATAGAAACAGTGTCTGTAATTAAAAACAGAGACACTTTCTTTAAAATTCAAATAATATGCACCCTGACCTGAGTAACAGTCAGCTTTCACTGGAGATTTCCCAGTAATAAAATGCATATAGTACATAATAGTAAAAATAATTTGCGATCTTAATCTTTGTTATTGTGTAATTTTAGGGCACCGGTGCACCTGGCCCCCCTGGCCCTCGTGGTCTGCCAGGGTTAGAAGGAGAAAAAGGTAACAAGATGCTCTAGTATGCTGACACATGCTCTCAATGGCACACACACACTTATAAACACTTTTTGGTTTTTGTCTTAATCTACAGGTTTTCCCGGTTCTCAGGGTGAACCTGGCCCACCAGGTAAAATAACACTCTAAAATATATAATAACAACATTGCTTTAACTATATATATATGCCAGATTCTATGTGAATGACACAAAAATGTGTGGTCTTGTACTTCAGGTCGGTACAGTGAAGGGCCTCGTGGAGATAAAGGTCAGAAAGGAGAAGTGGGTGAAAAGGGAGACAGGGGACTAGAAGGAGAGTCTCTTGTTGGACCTCCAGGACAACCAGGAGCCATTGGACCCCCTGGACCACCCGGCGAACCAGGTATAATATGTCAGATCGTTCAGTGTCATTTTAGATGACGTAATGGGACACGTTCATACACTGTGTATCTACAAATACTTTAATAATCTAATGTGTGCATGTGTGCAGTTGACCCTAATATATGTGACATTGAGAAGGGACCACCTGGCCCACCTGGACCTCCAGGGTTACGAGGGGAAGAGGGCCAGAAAGGTGAGGATGGCCACAGTTACTGAATAGTCAGTGAATAAAAAATAGCAACAAAAAGAAATATTTTAGGTCAAGTCGCAACTGTACGTTAAATATTTTTTTCTATTTATAGGTGACAGAGGAGACACCTGTTTCGAGTGTCAGGCTTTTGGCCCACCTGGACTACCTGGCCCCCAAGGCCCTAAAGGAGAACAAGGTGAGTATACACTGAAACTGCCAAATTTACAATGTTAGTGCCTTTAATTATTGAATGTTTTTTGAAGGATTTATTACGTTAACTGTCAAAGCACAACTAGTTGACTGTTTGCCATTTGGATTTTCTAATGAAGTGACACACACACTTATGAGTATTGTATAAGCTAAGAATGTACAATGTCAATGTTCACCCGGCAGGACCTCCTGGCCTAGTTGGTGGCAAAGGAGAAAAAGGTCTTACTGGACCCCCCGGACGATCTGGAACACCCGTGAGTAGAAAAATGTCCAAAATAATAACAACTAAATCTCAGTTCAGTTGAGGAAAATGGAAAAGAAAGCTACGTACTAAGTTGGATTGCACTTCACATTTTTGGATCTGTGCAGGGTACTCAAGGAACTCCTGGATTGATGGGGGTCCCTGGTGCTGTTGGTGAGCCAGGGGATATTTTCATAGCTCCGGGTTACAAGGGGGACAAAGGTCTTCCAGGTCAAGCTGGTTCCCCGGGGCGACCGGGCCGGGATGGACTGCCAGGGAGAGATGGCCTTCAGGGCCAAGCTGGCATCAAAGGAGAACCTGTAAGTGTATTTTTAATATGTACTGTAAATAAGTTTGCTAACATGATTCCTTTATTCACTATGAAGCGTTCACTCTATAATATATTGTCAGTTTTTGTAAAACCTTGTCTAACCCTACCTTCAGGCAAAAGAGGGCATCAAGGGTGAACGTGGACCTGATGGGGACCCTGGTCTTTTCGGGCCTCAAGGAGAGCGGGGTCCACCTGGTACACCAGGTTTCGGCCGACCGGGAGAACCTGGAGAGAAGGGTAGTCAGGGTGGCGCAGGACGTCCTGGAACTCCCGGATTACCTGGTGGGCACGAGATTTCTGTTTGATGATAGTCTAATGTATGAAGTGTTGCTAGATCAGGGAGTTTTATGTCCAATTGGGTGGCTTTGAATTTTATTTTGCACATAGAGAGTTGGCTGGATGAACAAAATCTGGGCTAGTTTGGGATCATTTTGGTTGTTTTCTTCGAATCACTTTTTCATGCTGGTTTAAAATGAAATCCAAAGGGGATTTGTTTTACTCTTCCCAAGACAGTGTGCGTGTGTGTGTGTGTGAACACTGTGTGTGCACTGCTTGTGCCAATTTCTAAAGAGTAGAGATGCGCTACCTGTCTGCCTATCAGTGGATTACATGACTTCATTAAATGGCTTCGTAGTAGCTGCTGCGGTTTGTTACTGGATGATTTCTAAGCTTCGATTGTGTTGGTTTTTACACTGGTTTAAGAAATCTAGGTGGTCAAAATACCAAACAAAATATCAATCTAATATTTTGGGCAGTTTTGTGTGTGTGTTGGCGCTTTGGGCAGAAAATCATCAGCTGTATCTGGCAACACTGCTAATGGGTGTCATCTTGATGGACATATGAAACTCAACAGACTGATACTGCACACGCCTACTGAGTACATTAAGTCACTAATTACATATCCCTTTAACTTGTGTCCACCAGGTGCAAAAGGTGAACCAGGTAAAGGTGTGATCACTCCTGGACCTCAGGGGGTACCTGGACCACGAGGAGAAACAGGCATACCTGGACTTCATGGTGAGCAGCACAATATTCAGCCAGTTTCCATTTTACTCCATTTTAAAACCACTTGATGTTTAGTATATCTTTTTAGGATGAGTTATTAATCTTAATCTTGTATCAGTTAAATAGGTGTGAGCAGAAAATGACTAAAAGATTAAGTTTAGTTAGTTAAACACACGATATTTTGTTGGTGGCAGGTGACAGAGGCCTACCAGGAGACCAAGGGTTGCCAGGTTTTCCAGGAGAAAAGGGTGAACATGGACCTCCTGGAATTGGATTTCCAGGTCCATCCGGTCCTAAAGGTGAGCTATTCTGTACCACCAAACATGTCCTCCAAACACAGAGAAAATGTAATACGGCATGCACATGAAGAGAAAACAGGAAACTCAAAAACGAGTTTTATTCCATTGTCCTTGTGCAGGAATAAGTGGAGTTCCAGGAGCACACGGAATACCAGGAGAGCCAGGAAGACCTGGACAGGATGGCTTGACTGGGAATCCTGGTACACCTGGACAAAAGGTGTGTATTTAACAACATATCTATATTAGTTAATAATTGAACTATACCCAGTTACAGTATATGCAACATGTGGTGTCATGTACAGTACTCTAGATGTGTGCAATATATGCGTAAAATGTCAACAAATAAAATGGCATTATTGTGTTTTTTTTTAAGAAAAAAAATAATAATAAAGCCACAACAAGCAACTAAGTTCTTATTTCTGTACCATGCAGGGTGAACCTGGACGGGGTCTTCCAGGTCCAAAGGGCTCACAGGGCCTCCCTGGAAATATTGGCTTCCAAGGGCCGAAGGGTGACATTGGTCGACCTGGTATCCCTGGACAAGAAGGACAGACAGGACCACCGGGACCTCAGGGACTTAAAGGTACTGAGGGAAACTTAGTGCATGGTAAAATGTGAAACTCTCATCTTATGTTCTGAGATTCTGTTTCTTTTGTTTTTAAAAATAGGCGAGATTGGACCCCCGGGACTTCCTGGACAGGGTGGCAGACCAGGTGATCCAGGAATAGGCTCACCTGGAGCTCCTGGACCCCAAGGACAACCTGGAGAACCTGGACCGTACGGTGAGCAGAAACTCAGTGCAGGAACATAAAGGCGTGTGTCATGGATGCTATTTTGACATGTCTGACAAAAGCTGAAGTACAAGTAAGAAAATGAATTCTTCATGGCTGCTTTAGATTGAGCTCTTGTGAATACTACACCGTTATGGCCTACTGAAATTCATTATGTATGTCTGCTGTACAGGTAGGGAAGGTATAAAGGGAGAAAAGGGTTACCCAGGTCCTCCTGGTCTGGACATGCCGGGCCCTCAGGGAGAGAAGGGAACGCCTGGCTTCCCAGGACCCCCAGGTTCAAAAGGACCGCAGGGGCAACCAGGCTTACCAGGAAGGGATGGACCAATTGGAAACGAAGGTGAGAGAAAACAAACCAGTATCTTTAATGGATATGTGGTGTCTTTGTATTTTTTTCTTCTTCTGTTATTCTGTTATTATTCATCCAAGCTGAAAAAAACAGAGGTTATTGTCCTGCTTTAATTTTCATCCTTTTTAATCTCCTTTTCAGTTACAATAATCATACAATTTACGTTTGCATTTAAGGTCCAAAAGGGGAAATGGGGGTAATAGGAACACCAGGAGTACCTGGATTTCCCGGACCACCAGGTACACCTGGATCTCCTGGTCAGAGAGGTAAGGATCATAAAATGAGAAAAATAAAATGTCTTCCCTTGCTGCTCTTACGAGCTTTACATATTTTCTCCAGTTTCTTCTGTTTTATCAGTAGCAATAAAACCATCTGTTTCCAACATTTTTATCTTAGGTGATCCTGGTGTTACTGGACCAAGAGGCGATATTGGAGAGCCTGGACTTAAAGGTGATAGAGGAGAGCAAGGTCTTCAAGGTCCACCTGGGAACATGAGTGATGCTGATATGGTGCACTTGAAGGGGGAGAAGGGAGACAGTGGAGCAAAAGGTATAAACCAGCATACTGGCATTTGGCTCAGTAACTGTACATTACATTAATGTAGAGATCTGCCACAAACAGATTGGTAGATGAGGGTTTCCTTTTAATTCCATTGTCCTTCAGGTACCCCTGGGGCCACTGGAGCTACGGGCCACCAAGGAGAGTCAGGAAAACCTGGAATGCCAGGCAAAGACGGAGAGCCTGGAACACCTGGAAAACCAGGTGATGTACCAGATCAATTTGAATGAATCTGAATTTGAATTTAAATTGTGTTCCATGTTTTTATGCTTGGATTTTTGTTTTTGTTTTTAATTTAAGCATCATTTCGATATCACTGATATTTTTCAGGGGACAAAGGAGATCCTGGTAATCCTGGAGCGACTGGCGGAATAGGATTACCTGGACAGAAAGGCAATGCGGGAGAGATGGGGATACCAGGTGGACAAACAAAACACAAAATGCATGACTTGGCAATGCCAACCCGTTTCAGTGTGATGAACATGAATGTTATATATTTACCACTTAAATAAGGAATGCAACACAAAATATAAACACTTCCTATGTTTGTGTGTGCGTTTGTGCAGGTCCGGCTGGTCCAAAGGGTACTAAGGGTGATATTGGTACACCGGGACATCCTGGATTCAGAGGCACAGATGGAGAAAAAGGAGACAGTGGACAACCTGGTGAGCCAGGTATCGGCCTCCCAGGATATCCAGGAGAAAAGGTGATGCACTAGTTAAAAAGATAATGTTCCTGTCCTGAGATTCCTTGACCGCAGGCGCACATTTCACTACACATGTAATGTGAAGTGAAATTTTAGTGAATAAAGAATGTAGACTGACAACAACAGCAGAGCTGGAACAGGAATAATTTATTCTGTCATGTCTTACTTTCACATTGTCTTGGGAGTACATGCCCCTTAATGAAAAGTACCTACCGGTCTTCAATTAGCATACCTCTATTTGTGCAGGGTCCGATTGGCCAGCCAGGATTTCCAGGAACACCTGGAGATAAGGGTCAAAAAGGTCAAGAAGGTATGCCCGGCAAGCCAGGAGTCGAAGGACGTAAGGGAGACAAAGGAGGCACTGGATATCCAGGTCAGGTTTTAGTCCGTGTTCATTCATTTGTTCTGTCTACCAGGACAGCTTCAAGTATAGTAATCCTACATATTGTTATTTCAGGAGTGTTCTTATTGAAGTTTTTGTATGTTCCTATATGTGTTGTACAGGTCAGGCAGGTAGACCAGGTGAGAAGGGTACCCCTGGACTTCCTGGGTCTGCAGGAGATCCTGGTCGTGACGGTCGGCCTGGTAAGTAACAGGCCTATTTGATTTACAGCAAAAATGCCATTCATTTGTCTTAGGTTCAAGGTTGGATACATAGCTACATAATGAACTTGACACAGCCAACCACAATTTCAGATCTATTTTTCTTCGAAGGGTTAAAACCAAACTAATCAGTGAGCAATTGTGTGAATTTGGAACTCCGATTCTTTTTAAACACTACATTCAACATAAAACAAAGCATCACTGTGTGGCCTTTTTCTCATCAGTTATACTGAAAAACCTCTTTTAGTGGATAAATTACGAGATTCAAAATAAACTGCTTTGTTTTTCGGGCAATGATTAATGAGTAAGCTGAACAAGCTGAGTATACATACGCAGACAGATACGAGATCTGTTCCCAGACCAGTGCTTATTTATTCTTGCTGGACAACTGTGAGGGATGTGAAAACCGTGCTTCTGCAAGTCTAAAACGCAGCAAGCAGCAGTCAGTAAACTTGTTCCTCCACAGGTGAAGGTGGCCTGCAGGGTCCTCCTGGTCCTCGTGGAGATAAGGGCGAGGCTGGGGTGGACGGCATTCCGGGATCCTCAGGAGAGAGAGGAGATCCAGGTCAGTGTCAGAGGAGTTAGGAGGTGACTGCAAAGTTCCTCTTTCTTAAGATCCTGGACGTCAATGAAACTGTCTAACATAAACACAAGTCCTCTCATTGTAAAGACCTGGAAAGCACCGGCTAGATGTTGATACGCCTTCCTTAAGATAGCATTATAGTTAATCTTCCTCAACGTTGACTAAACGTTACTGAAGCAACAGCTTCACATATAAACTTACCCCCAGATATTATTATCATTAAATATGATTACTTTACACTTCTTTATCTCTATGTATCTGTCCTTTTCTGCAGGTTTACCTGGTCGTGGTTTTCAGGGGCCACCCGGAGAGCTTGGTGGCAAAGGTTAGACCATTTCCTCTGTTAATTTATATTATCCTTCAGTTACTGAAGTGAAGATATAATCTGGCCTTCTCTTTGTTTGTCCAGGTGACAAAGGTAGTTCTGGCGCCCCTGGCTTCCCTGGTGTCCCGGGTGTTCCTGGTCTCAAAGGAGACAAGGGACTTCCAGGCCAACAAGGATTCCAGGGCGAGCCAGGAGAGCGGGGTTCCCCAGGTATCTCTCTAGAGGGTCCTAAGGGAGAGACGGGAGAACCAGGACAATCTGGAGAAAAAGGTATTGTGAAATGCATCACATGCTGGCAACACAGGTGCACCAATAATGGAAGTGAAAGGTCACTGAATATATTTTGTTTCGTAAAAAAAACTCTTGTGTTTGTCGCCGTCAAAAACAGGATCCTCAGGTTTCCCAGGACCTGCTGGTGTGCCAGGCAGAGATGGCCAAAAGGGAGAGAAAGGAGATCAGGGTCAGCAGGGTTTCCAGGGAGAGACAGGACACAAGGGAGACCCCGGATCTCCTGGACTTCCTGTATGTCATAAGGCTGTTTAGCTAATGTACATTATGATGGCCAATATCTGACACATGGTAGTAACAGTTGCTGCAATATTGCAAAAATCATAATTTTTGTTTTTGCACGTGTCTTTTTACAGGGTCAGACTGGTCTTCCAGGTATCGATGGAAAGAAGGGAGAGAGAGGATTGCAGGGAGTTCCTGGCTTTCCAGGTGAGTACACACAGAGTGATATGTTTGTGTGTGATAGGCAGTATGTTTCTAAATGAGTGTGTATATGTATGCTTTTATATGTGAAAGGAAACATGTTATTTGTAATGGAAAAAAAATGAATAAAACACTGATACCTACTTTAGGTGCAAGAGGTACTGTCGGGGACATTGGGTTCAAAGGAGATGTTGGAGATCAAGGATTCCCGGGAGAAAAAGGTAATAAATGAGTAAAGATTGTGAACCACTGTTAATGATAATAATAATTGTTGCTTGTAGCCTTACTTCCTTACTTGCTTGCATCTTTGCTCGCTCCCCTATACCCGTGCTTGCTCACTTGTACCCTCCATTGCCGCTCACTTTTGTCTTTCCCTACTCCCTTGCTTGCTCACTTGTTTGCTCACTTGCACTGTAGAAAGCTGATTTGCTTGCTTGCTTCCTTTCTCTCTTGCTCCCTTGTCCCAGTGCTTGTTCCCTTGCTTCCTCGCTTGGACGCTTGCTTTGGCCTTTGCATATAGCACCTTTGTTGCTGTGAACTTGCAAGTGCATTCTTTCAAGGGAGCAAGTGCACCTCCAAGGGAGCAAGTATGCACTTCCAAGTGTGCACTTGAAAGTGTATACTTCCAAAATAGCACATGATGCAAAAAATCAAATCCCTTGCTCCCTATCTCTAGAATGCAACCTGGCTCGCTCCCTTGCCGAGCATCCTCCCTTGTACCCTCCGTTGCCCCCTCATTTTTGCATCATTTCCTGCTTCCTTGTATCCTTCCGTGATGGCTAATTTAAAACCAGATTCAGTGATATTTGTCAATGATACTGTATATTTCAGGTAATCAAGGGCCTCCAGGCCCCCCCGGCCCCCACACCTCTATTAAAGGAGACATTGGTTTGACGGGAATTCCAGGCTTGCCAGGACCTCAAGGGCCAAATGGGCTTCCTGGGCAGAAAGGACAGCAAGGTGGCGTTTGTCTAGAAATGTTCTTCATTTAATCCACTGTGATGATGCTGTTTTTCTTTTCTTTTTCTTTTTCCATTATTTTGTTTCATTATTTTTTGTCATTTTCTCTCAGGTGTGACAGGTATTCCAGGGCCAAAGGGTGAAGAAGGTGTGCCTGGATATCATGGCCAGCCTGGAGCCAAAGGAGAGACCGGCCTGCCGGGGCCACAAGGTGAGAAGTTCACATCAAGGAAAACGTGCTGGTAGAGATATTGCTGTTGCTGTTTTCTTAACATATTAATTACTCTGTATCCTTAGGACCCAGAGGATACCCTGGGCCCCCAGGACCTGATGGTGTTCCAGGTCAAGTGGGTCCACCTGGCCCCTCGTCTGTGGAGCATGGATTCCTTGTAACACGTCACAGCCAATCAGTGGAGGTTCCATATTGTCCTCAGGGAACCTCGCTCATATACGACGGCTACTCCTTGCTCTATGTACAAGGAAATGAACGTTCTCATGGACAAGACTTGGGTAAGAGACATGATATGAAGAAAGAAAGATAAAGAAAGAAATGGAGGTTTTGTGAGGTGAATTACAATTTCTCTATGTTGTCTGTCTTTTAGGTACGGCAGGGAGCTGTCTAAGGAAGTTCAGCCCCATGCCCTTCCTGTTCTGTAACATCAACAATGTGTGCAACTTTGCCTCTCGTAATGATTACTCCTACTGGCTCACCTCACCCGAGCCCATGCCCATGAGCATGGCACCTATCACCGGTGAAAGTATTAAACCCTTCATCAGCAGGTACGCCAGCATTTCTAAGCCTACTGTTCTGTGTCACATGTCCGTGACATTAACGCATTGTGCTGTTCTTGTTTCTTTTTGTGCATAGGTGTGCTGTGTGTGAAGCCCCGGCCATGGTGATAGCAGTCCATAGTCAGACCATCATGATCCCAGCTTGCCCTCAGGGCTGGGACTCTCTGTGGATAGGCTACTCTTTTGTCATGGTAAGACGAAGCAGTGCAGATTGACAGAGTCTTCATTCTCAAGAAGACATTTTGTTTGGCATTTGGCCAGAAAGGTTTTGGGTCTTTGAAGAAGTTAATAAAGAATCCATGTTGCAGCAAGAAGAACTATCCAAAAAAAATTCCCACCTTAATGAACGCAAGTGAACATCACACCTTAGTTTAACCTATAATGCCAAAACGTAGCTCATAAAGCGGGCGTACTGAGCTTTTTAGTACAGCTGTACACTTACATGACGTTACTAGTAAGATGAAATTGTGATGCGACAGTAAGCCCTTCAGTTTTTGCGGACTACATTATCTTGACTGACATCAAACTAAAATCACTGGATGTTGTATCAATGCAAAACTGTAATGTATTTTAAAATGGAAGTTTTATAGGTCAAAAGTCTAATGACAGCCCTCTTACAGATTGTGTCCCTCCTTATTTGTTTCAATTGCATTATGTGTGTCTGTGCAGCACACCAGTGCTGGTGCTGAGGGTTCAGGCCAGGCTCTGGCCTCTCCCGGATCCTGCCTGGAGGAATTCCGCAGTGCCCCATTCATTGAGTGTCACGGTCGAGGAACCTGCAACTACTACGCCAACTCCTACAGCTTCTGGCTTGCCACCATCGAAGACAGCGAGATGTTTACGTAAGACTGACTTTGTACTCTTCTTTTCTCTTTTAATAAATAAAAACGTGCAACAAATCATATGACTACACCCAACCAGTGATGTTGTATACTGTTAGAGGTGAAAAAAAGTGCTTGAGGCAGTGAAGGGGTTTTTTAGACTTACGCTGTGCTTATGTCGTCTGGTTTATCGCATTTATCGGAGGACTGACTTGCTATGTTCTTTCATCCAGGAAACCTGTTCCGACAACGCTAAAGGCAGGCAGTCTCCGAACACACATAAGCCGCTGTCAGGTCTGCATGAAGAGGACATAAACCCCGATGCCAGAGTCCTCCATTTTAACCTGCAAGCAATAAGGTGTGCATTGACGTCCTCGACTTGGCTTTTGACTTCCTGTTTTCAAAGGATGGTGCTATTTCCCTGCATGACATGTGTGAGAGGAGAAGGACAGAGACGTGGGTCGCAGAACAGCCAAAGACTAAACTTTACAATCAAGAACTCAGAGACCAAGTGGCCTTTTGCTCCACGCAGAAACACACAATCACAACACGTTTCTAAAGAATGGCACCCAGTTTACCACTGCACTGAGTACATGCCCCCTAAACTGGCAAACTGGTGTTCATTTTGAAAGGGCTGTTTGTGTATGTCAGGTGCTATTGAATCTTACTCTTGTGCCTTTTCATTTCTGTGCAACTATTTCCCTACCCTCCCAGTGCCACATGATTGAAAGATATAGCTTCACATTATTATAGATGTTCACACCTTATAGCTTGTTTAAACTTACTAATGTAAAGGATGGGACTTACCACTGGTTACAGTCACTTGTCATTCGCTAAACCACCATAGTGTTGCAGATATATACCAGTCACTCTGTTGTAAATATAATGCATTCCTCTTTAACATAGTTCAACATACTCTCCTCAGGTTATTACTGAATTACTTTGTGTGTTATTAAGCCCATTTTTATTTATAAGAGTTCTGAGAATATGTTGGACTTAAGTTTATCTGAGTTTCCATATATTCAAATACAATATGTGACAACCAGCGCCTTATTAACATACAAAACAGCACTGAAATAGCATTGACAGGTGTGTGTGTGTGCGTGTGTGCGTACGTGTGCGAGAACGAGTGTACATATGCATTTGAGTGGCTTGGAAATGTGTGTTGTGGTGTCCATATATATTATTGCACAACCCTGTTGTTGACATTATCTGAAACCAATGCAGAAAAATAAATGGTCAGAAAAGAAAATCATGTTTTCAAAAGCTTTACTCTGTCAGAACCTCGTGTGTAGCGGCTGTGTGTCAAAGGATGTACCCTTTTTAGATTAAAGGACCAGTGTGTGGCCTCTAGTGGTGGATTTGCAGACTGCAGCTAACCAAATGCCCTTCACCTCGGCCTTTACTTTTCCAAGCATGTGAGAGAACCTAAGGTGGCTGCTAAAAGGGTGAAGCACACAAAATGCTCTGGGTAGAACCACTGTTCGGTTCATCCATAGAAACCTGATGGCAGACTTTGTGGAAGACGCCCTTCTCCCTCCGCAGATATGAAAACCTTAATCATATAACCTAACAAAAATATAGTGATTTTCATTTTCAGCTGTTTATGAAAACATGAATATTGATGATTTTTGAACGACGATCCCCGCTAAATCCAACACACTGGACCTTTAAGTGAACCAAAACTTTCTCATCTTTGATCCCAAAGAAATGCACATGTATATATACCTACACATAACATGTACTTGACTTTTCCCGTTTGTGAATTAATGTTGTAACACCTGGCGATTTTGTGAGTGAAGGGTCATTGTGTCGCGGTTCCACAAGTAAAAGATACACAGTGCCTGTGCAGGTTGAGATGCTTCAAAGGGTCTTGACATGAATGTGTGTTTTGTTCAATATTTCATATACTGCATTTGGTAATCTTACCTGCTCCCAAACATTTCCGTGTCCCTTTCAGAGCTATTCAAAGTTTTATACTGTTAAAATTATTGCAAGTTACTACACTGACTGCAACCTTTTTTTGTTTGTGTGTTGCTCCTGGTTGTGATTAAAAGCTCCGTCTAGCATGTGCAGTATCTGCAGCATTTGCCAGCGTTAAGTAAACTTCCTTCCAATTACAATAATCATTTGTGAGTAACAAACAAAGCAAACACACTTCATCATCATTGTATATTTTTTTTCCGCATCCCATATTGTGTAAATTCTGCAATAAACGGATCTGTAGAATATTCTTATTAAATTATCACAAGTGTGATGGTTTTTTTTTTCTTCTTCTTCTTCTTTTCATGTGGTTTGTTTTGTCTTGGACTGGTAATGTCAAGCTTTGCAGTACTTTTTTGTAAGTGCCACAAGAGGGCAGCACCTGCACACTTTGAAAGTAAGTAGCTAATGATTCACATGATTCATTACCTTAAAGTGCTCCATTTAGATGGCTCAGTTAGTTTCAGTGGTTTTATTTTTTATATATATATACACATATATATCACCAACCAACAACAGGGATCAAAAGTTGACCCCAAATATATCCTGAACAGTAATTTAAGTGCAGCCTCTGCAGCAACACGTCCACAGTGCCATGCAGCCACTACCTCAGCACTTCTGCTGGGACTGTGGCCAGCAAACCCGTTCACCCCACGAAAACACAAACGGATCGATACGCTCCGCAGAGAACCAGATAACCCCTCCTTTCAACTCCGCCCTCGTCTTTCATTTATTACCGGAATCCTATCCCTTGTTTCCTCTCTTGTCACCAGACAGACAAACAGAGCCCTTGACCCCCTTGCCGTCTTCGTGAACATGTCTAACAAGGCCTTGACCTCTGACCGGTGAGTGCAAGGTCACACAGGTGGGAGTCAGATTGGATGGCCGTACCACGCTGGCTAAAGGCCAAATGGTCAAATGTCAGGCACAACTGAGAGCAAAGACCTGATGACCATGAAGGCTGAGATACCTGTAGGTTGGGAAGAGGCTACACTGAAGACAAGTGACTGAAAAAAACTTCTCTGCTTCTGTAAAAAGTTGCATAAACTTTACCTTATTACTACTACTATCTTCACGCTGCACCTTCTTGCTCGGGGGCATGGTTTAAAAAGAATAGCTGGAATTCATATTCAAACACAACATCAGTGGCATGTGGTTAAGGTCAGGGCTCAGCCTTGCTCGGGGGCTTTGGAGTTCAAAACTTTGACCTCTTTAAGTGTCTTAATCCTATTGGTTTGCTAACACTGCTAAGTTGAGACCCGAGTTACAAAAACCTTCAGAGAGCTGGGATTTATGCTGGTGCAATAATATGTTCATGACATTTCTGATGTAGACAGCGAGCTGATCATATTAAAGGTCACATAAAACAATATGGAAATTCCATTTGCGATCGTTGTTGACATTGAAATGGGAAAAAAAAAAAAAAGCATCAAATACTGGCTTTGTGTTGAAAAGTCAAAAAAGCACATAGATTAAATTTGTCTGAGAACTGAGAACGAGCACTAGTTTAAGTTCCCTTACTTAATATCTCTTTTTTTCCAGGGTGTGTTTATGATGCAGTTTGGGAATGTGTCAGGAGGTCTTTGTGACCCTGACCTTTCTCCTGAGTGGATAAAGTACAGAGGCCACCACCTGTACCACCTATCAACCTGAGCTGTGCCAAATACAGACTAGCTTGCGACGCCGCACGCAAACACAAAACCCAACGGAAGCCGTGCAGAGAAACCACTCACAAACACACATAACTGTAAGGCTGTGTGTATCGGTACTTTCATTTGCATTAGACAAATAACTGCAGTCAGAGGTAAATGCAGCGAGGACATCTAAAAGCTGCATCTTTCAAGTTAATGTGACTTTTGTCCCCGTGGGTTTTCACCTGCAAAAAATAAAAAAAAGGTTCCTCAGCCAGTCACACTGGTTACTGGTAAGCTGACAGCTAATGACAGGTGGCAACTGTCACAAGACTACAGGTGCTTTCAACAACTTCAGATTGACCCTTACACAGATCTACTGTAACAAAGGCATTTCACTTCACAGTTCATAAACTTGATTGTGTTTGTTCTTTGTTGGAGCTCTTCACGCCCACACAGATGTTTTCATTATTCTGTCTGATTGTACTCCAGTCAGGAGGAAGTTGATTGCATATTATTACTGTATCAGGACTGGTGTCATTCTATGAACTAATAAGAATAACATTGCGTGAGTTGTCCTGTAAAATGCTGGTGCTACAAATGCAACACGCCCAAACTGTCCTGGAGGTAAAATTAGACAACACTTTTCCTCGAGATGCGTACTTGTGTCGTGTGGTGCAACGCAGTCGGGACAGAAAATGAACGACCGTCGGCGAACGACAGCACAAACACAAAGAGTCTCATCAAGTACTTATTACCCTGACCCTCAACCACTGTCCTCTCTATCTGCAGCCGGCCTGCCTCCCTCCTCCCCTGCCTGCTTGTATAACTCCGCTGTGCAGAATTTAAACAATCAGTATTTTTCAAAAGACAGGGAAAATTAATCCTCTCTCTCAGACCAGCTGTACATTCAAGCAGTTTGTAATTTCGTGTGTCATCCTGTCAGATTGGACTCTGCGTGAAGGTCAGTTTGCACCCAGAAGAGAAAATACAGTGCATGGCAGTATTCCGCGTTGACATAAATGCAGAATGAAATGAACAGACCTTGAAAAGTCTCATGTAACTTGAATGAAAAAGACGTTGAAAGGAATGTGTTTGGGTTGAAAGAGTGACGATAGAGAAAAAAAATACATAGTTGATTAATAAATATGTATATAATACAGCTACGTCCTTGTGTAGCTTTGTATGAATCCTACTCAGACAGCATATTCTGTCAGGTTTGACTATTGACCCTAAGTCACTGAAAAGGTTTGCGTCATTTCAGCAAAACGCAACTTTGAGTTCATATTGTCAGAGCATTAAAAAAAATATGAAGACCTGAAACACTGACCTGGTGTTTACTATAAACCAACGTAAAATGGCGTAAATCTCAATCTGACAACGTCTTGCTTCTCTGCTTATTTTGACCCGACGTGTTTTCAGCCGTCTGCAAAAGTTAAATCAATAACTTTCGGCCAAAGGCAAGACAGCTGCAATGCCGGAAACTGAACATTCGGCTGTATATAAAAATAACCTCTGACTGACCTGTGGGAAGATACAGATGTGCCTCGTGTTTCCTTAGTTACGCAGCCTTCAGGTTCAGGGCATCGACTAAATCTTTATTAAAGACTGAGCGTAATGATAAAGGCTTCTGTGTGTCTGATACCATGGCTTAGAAAAAAATTATATTCTACACATTTATATTCGCAGCATGCGGCGACACACTACCATTCATAGTCTTGGATGTGATGTATTTAATCACACTACTAATTATCACCCAGTTTATCATATTGCTAATTACCGTATTTAATGAGCCTGTTTTCCTTGTAATTGTGCATTGTTACTTCACCCAGTGAAGCAAATGACAGCCTAAAAGCCGAGGTCCTGCTGTAAACCTCCACTTAACCTATTCCTTTGCTACCTGCCACCTCCAGCACGCGGGTAACGGCTTTGAAATGCTGGTTGCTCCATGCTTTCCCCTCCAGCTGGTTTAGCTGAGGAGGATCAGGCACTGAAAGGCCTGGTCCAGCTGCCACTTACAGTGAAGGTCAATAAATAACGAAAAAAAAAAGAAGAATAAAGTTATGATTGTAACGACTTTACACTGAAGAAATTGCAATAATGTGGTCTCAAGTGGGGACTGTCGTGAAGAGTTGCTGCACAACTAATTGACTGGTCTGCCAGTTTTGGGTTTAGTAATGAGCTTGGCCTTGTCAAGGCATCACATTTATGTATAGGGGGTTTAGGTTTTAAGGTCCTCTTGAGGGACTACAGAGATTAACGCTCAGACGACTGTCAGTAAAATAATTACCCTCTTGCATTTCTTTTCTTGTTTCTTTATTTTTATGGTATTTGCTGTGCCTATATATAGGGTATAGTTCTTCAGCTTATAATACATATAGTTAAAGGCACTGACTCTGGTACTAACGATAGTAATCTGCTATGTTTTGTAAAGTCTGTGAAGAGTTCCAAAGATCTACGTAGCAATGAACTGAATGAGGAATAGGAGATTATCAAAATTGTCATGATTAAACGAAATATTTGTTTTGAGCATGGAAATTAAAAAAAAAAAAAAATAAGTTCAGGAGGAATCATTGAATCCAGTCCTGCACATTGGTTGTCTGTGAAAATAAACTACAACTACCATATAATACCCAGGTCTTAAAATGTGCCAATAGTATCCATAAAGCACATCGACATAAGTGTTTAATATAACGCAGTAGCTTGAGCAGGGCCCAATACAAAGTTCACAGTAGTCCACTATTTCTTTTTTTCTTTTTCTTTTTTACAGAAAAGAAATCAGAATCACCACCCTGTGATGTCCATCTGTTCAGGAACATCCTGTTTTGATAAAGCACTGATTTTGCAGTCAGCAGTGAGATCAGCAAAGTTGCGTGGCGCAGCACGCACACACACATGTCTCCAAGCGTGATTATTGGAAATATAATTCCATCTGCAGGGCCTGGCTCTCCTGCGAGGTCTGATCACGATCTCAGCATGATCGGAAATCTGATGTGCTCAGATGGAGCCAAACATGGCGCTTCCTCCTCCTCCTCTTCCTCCGCCTCCTCTTCCTCCACAGTTTCACTGAATGCACGGTGTCCACTCAGAAATATGGAAATAGTGCGGCGCTGTATGAATGAGGGGAGAGCAGGACGCCTCCACAGCCGAGTGGAGGAGTAAAAAAGACGAGTGGACGTCACAGTAACAGAGAGTGCGTGGGCGCAAGAGGAAGAGTGGGAGTGAATTTGTGGGAGGCATTCCAGTATAACTCTCAGTCTGTCTTTATTCATCTCAGTTAAATCACTCTCACTCGCTCAAATGACTCTTCATTCTTCTCTCGCAGTGATCCTCTTGATTTATGAGTAATTCCCTTTTATCCAATGCCCTTGTTCTGTTATCAGAACATTAAATGAAAATAACATCCTGTCGATAAGCCACAACGCGTCCATTTGCGACCTTGAGATGGAAGAATATCCCACAAAAAAGACAAAGCGTTATTTAGAAGGGAGAAATAATAATAAGAAAATTATGAAACAAAAGCTGACAAACACTTCCCTGACTGTTAAGTTAACATTCCCCTCAATACTACTCTCATGGCTGACTATTTGATAGTAACAGATGGTTGGTTTAGCTTCGCCTAAAGACTGGAAACAGGTAGAAACAGCTAGAAGGGCTCCAAAACCGTCATGTTGTCACTGACATAGGCAGTCGACAAGAACAATTTTAGAGTTTGTTTGAACCAACCTGCAGTTATCGCAGCTTGAGACAAATGTTGCGTTACAAAGACTCTTTACAGGATGCTGTCATCCAGGAGACTGAATGTGCACAATTGATTATGTACCCGGTTAGCACAATGTAGCAAAGAAGCTAATATTAGCCCACGTGTGCTCGTGTTTCCAGTGAGTTTAATCCGAGGGAGCGGGGCTTGTTTCCAAAGCGTGAGAGGAACACTCCATATTTGGACGGTGCTGGCTCCAAACTGAAAAGATGGCAC
Organism: Chelon labrosus; assembly: GCF_963514085.1. Taxonomy (NCBI): domain Eukaryota; kingdom Metazoa; phylum Chordata; class Actinopteri; order Mugiliformes; family Mugilidae; genus Chelon; species Chelon labrosus. The sequence continues at coordinate 13,969,792 of NC_140341.1, forward strand.
TAGCTGTGAGCTGCAAATCTGGGCTTCGGACCAGCTCCATTGCAAACCAGTGGGTGACCTGAAATGACACTATGTCCAACTTCACATATTGCTAATGCATGAACCTTACAGCTGCTTTTGATTAAAATTGAATGGACCAATATCAAAGTGTCTCACTGTTTTAGACGGAATTTGAGCAGCAGCAGGAAGAAGATTAGGACAACTACTGATGAAAAATAACAGGCAGTCTACACAGGAGGGTCTGTCTGGCCCTTCTGGACCATCAGTATGATCAGATGGTCGGCATTCACGGACCGTCCCTGTCTAGTACTGGGAACAGAAGACGGGGCCACGTGTAGGTGGATGTCAGACAAAAAGGGAGCTATGGGAACATCCACAGGCGTGGAGGGAAGACGGAATAGGTAAGGTGAATAGTTCACCGTGTAATATTACGTCTCATCCCAACCGCGTCCCTGATTCGACATTTTATCTATTGTAATGTTTGATGAATTCGTTTATCTTGCACAGAGCGTCTGTTTTTTTTGACAAGGGCCTTTTAAGCGGGGAGAGCAGTGCAGGAGTTTAGATGCATGCGTCCCCATTCCTCGGCTACGCATGCAGTTCACGTTTGCGGAGGAAAAAGGTACACTCAGTCCAGTCTTCACACATTTGGGAAAGGGTGATTAGGTACTGTTCTTTCCGTGCGCAAAAAGAGGATTGTGGGTGATGTGTGAACATTAGCAGATAAAGGTGTGAAGACTAATAGTTAAAATTACATTTTTGGTACGGCGGAACTTTTTTTTTTCCCGTTATTTACCAGAAATGTTAATAAAACTCAGACATACTTAGTAACCATGTCCCACTCTCATCCATGACTGACCTTTATTCCTACGGTAAACCATACTGATAGCAGCAGCTTCTTTGGTTTTTATGCTCTTGTCACATCATAGTTTAAATTATCCGCTAATGATTATGAAACTATATGTTTTGGAAATAAATTGCACAGCTGGCTATGCATGATTTTGACATCTATCTTAATGTCACTTTCCTGTGTTAAAGGTTGGGGGAGGGAGGGCTTTATGGCTCTTCACTCACTGCACAGCAGGGGCTGGATGATTAAAAATAAATAAAAAACAACGCACGCCATACCTTACAATCTAATTTATCCGGCAGACAAATGTACAACAGAATATGATGCTTAGTAAATAACCTTTTACTGTGTTTCATGCTAAATTACCTCAGTTAATATTACAAGCTGGGTGCTGGAATCTCTCATTGGCTTGGCTGCTTCATTTACATGCTGAGTGAAGTCTTCACTTACCGCAAGCACCATTAACAAATGGCCTCCCACTAAAAGAAGCCCAATTACAGGAGATGAGAGGACGACGTGTGCTGAGGCCGACCTGCTACGTCTGCTATCAATGCAAGAAAATAAGTGACTTCTAAACAAAGACTGTGGGTCTTTGTTTCCACTTATATATCGTGTACCGCATCGCTTTGGCGCGGGGCACATAATCTGTCGGGTTGCGTCGTGCCACTGGTTATCCGATGACATTGTCTACAATGTTGTTTGTTCTTTCAGAAAGCTGAATTGTTGATTTTCTCAGCAGGTGCTGAATTATTGAACAAAGCTATCATTACACCAGCAGACCAAGTATTTACAGTACTATTAGGATTGTTGTGCTGTTAATGGGCCCTTCCATTAGCCTTTGCCAAGGCCGGCGTGACACCTGCATCAACACAAACACACGCGCACACACACGCCTGCAGACGCAAATGCTGTCGCGCGGCTGTTGTCGTGGGACCCTCATAGGCGTTAGCTGTTTTTCAACAGTGGTCTGAGTACGTCAGAAAATGTGCTTACACCGTGGCGACACATGCTGGCTCAACAGTATTACGGAGCGTGGCTGTCCTTCAACATCTCTGGAGACTTCAGATTAAACACACAATCGCGCGCCGGAGCCCCGTGGCGACAGAATGCGTGAAGGATGTAGGACTTTGCCTTTCTTGATTACCTGCTGTTTGTGCATGCACACGTGTTTCTGACCTTTTGTATTTGTGTGCCATCAGTCTTTTCCATCATCGAGGGCAACGAGGAGAAAGCCATGAAGTGGGAGAGACAGCAATCCCCTCCAGGGAGTTGAGGGATGCCTTTGGCCTTCCCCTCTGGAAACTTCGGTGTTTATAGTCTCCACTCCTGGCTCCTCTGCTCCTCCATCAGCTGACCAACTGTTACATAAAGCAACATAGTGGCAACAACATGGTTTGCCAGGTCTAGATTTACTGGCTGACCCAGTCACCCTTATCATTTCACTCTCACACACACAGCTGTTCCTAAAGAAGGCTGTTTTTCCCCTCTCCACCTGCAGTATGTTTGTATGGGTTATGAGTTTATGGGTTACTCACTCATAAGCTTTACAGTACAAATACTACACAACACTTTCACTGAAGACCTCAGTCCCTATTGCTGTTGCTAGTCTATCAAGCTTTCCATGGCTGAATTGAAAGAATGACACAATTTAAATTAAAACTCAAAAGGGGTCTTGCCATACGAGATATCATGCTAATACTTATGCAAAGCTGCGTGTCCTGGGTCAGAGGTTAGCATCCTGACCAGTTGGCTAATGTAGAAAATATTTAAATAAAGAGAAGCACTGTGGGAGGAAGGGTTAGGTCTTATAGTCTGAGTAAAATTGTAGCACTAGCCATTAACATAGGTAGTTTTTGTGTTTGCTGATTATTATCTATTATTATCTCTTCCTATTGGCAGATTTGTGATCTGCAGAACTTGCTGTGGGCAAATTAAGCGGTCATCATAATAATCATCTCTACATTTCTTCATTTAAGATGGAGGTGTGGAAGAGATGTCGGCTCCTTTAATCATAATTAGAGGATCAGATGATTTTATGAAGCAGTTCTCTGCTTTGTTGACGCCAGTGCGCGAGCTACCTCATGATTAACTGCAAGGCTTTCCAGACTGAAACTATACTAATGACCTGAATTGATGCTGACAGACCCCTGCTGTGTCTAGTCTGTATTTATTAAAGGTTGACAGTGTGTAACTGCAGAAAAGCCACTGCAGCTGATGAAGACAAGTGAAACCGCGGAAGGTGGCGGCAAACCCCGCCGTTTGAGTGCCGTCACACATGTGAGCTCGACTACTCAATTTCTTGCATATCAAAGCCCCTTTCACACGCTATCCCTGTCAGGACTCATCTCATGAGGCTGCAACCTGAAAGACCGCTATTTCTCAGATCCTAGAGGCCTCCAGATGCAAACGTACATCAAATGACTCCACTTTATATCCTTTCAATTTATAATTTATTCTGTACACAAGGGCTGCCATGCATTGACCAAATGTCTGTTCTCTATACTATGCATTTCCTCTGCTGGTGGTCTTTTGATTATTCTTGTTTAAAATGTAATGTAATGTAAAATACATCCTGCCAGCTCATCCTTTGCAGATTTATGCAGATTGACATCACTTTAGTGTTTTTCTAGGGCCGCCTATCACACTCGCACACTTTACACTGTATGTGCAAATATACATTTCATCACGCATACACACATGAACATATAGGGACCTACACCCATGCATTCATGCACAGTGCCACAGTGTTTGTACCCATAAGGTATTCATTAACTAGTCCTCAATCTACCATCGTGTTGAAACCCCATTAAACAGAGAATGGAATGAGTGAAATGTTGGTATGTAAATATATGTAAATGAAGGGTTCTGCTGCAGCCTCAGTCACACTGAACGGCGACAGACATTTTCAGTGTTGTGGCGGTTGCACAAAAAAAAATAATAAAAAAAATCAGCTCAGGCTCCCTGCCCCCTCATGTCAGACCCTCAGATGGCGTTTCATTATTCAGTTCATTCCTCTTTTAATTCGGTTACAAAATCATTATATCTGAAATATTGAATTGCGCTTAATGTATGCACAATTAGGGCCTGTCTCATCTCAATCAGTTATGGTCACCTAAACAAAGCCATTATTGAGTAAATGATTGAGATATTAATGTTTCTGTGTGGCCTGTCTCCATTTGTCAGACTGCTAGATATATAGTGTCTTAAAGGATTGTGTTAAAGAGACGGTCCTTGAATGATAATGTCAGCAATACTATATATGTTTATATGCTATTTTTTGCAAAACAGATAAAATTCTTTAAACCCAGTCCTGCTGCCCTACCCCGTCTATGGTTCCTGCCAAAGATGCTTTAAAAACCCAACAGGTTACAAATATGTAGTATGTTTTTTTTCCGAACCTTGGGTATGCAAATTACATTTATTTCACATCTCCACACAGTATATATGTTCCTCATAACAAAGAACATATCACCTAGTGCAATGATGTGGCTCATTGATGCGTATTCAGGATGGCGATTGGACTGTCACTCCATCGTATTGCATTTCTCTGAAATATCTCAATAACTAGCTGTATTGCCATGAAATTTGGTGCATAAATCAGCGGTTATCAGGGGGATGCATCCCGCTGACTTTAGCTGCTCTCTAAGCTCTCATCTAATGACATCATCAAGTCAAGTTTTCCATTTGTCCAATGCACACTGCAAACCTGCAAAACTGAGATTCTCATCTGACTCCTAAGATTTAGCTTAAATCGTTGCTATTCCTGAGCGAAGCCTGACAGCGCAGATTTGTTACAGATTTTGTTGTACGAAACTAAGAATTAACAAAACAAAATTCATCTTTACTGGATAATTTGGCATTTCTTGCTGTAAATTCCCTTCGTTTAGACTCTTCTCAGATTTTCGGGGATGGAAGATGCTCAGACTTTTCCATTATCCTCAAATTTTGACACAGTTGGCGCTCGGTGTGCATTGTTGATATCTACCGATATGGGCGTTCCATACTGTGGACAGTCAAAGTGGGCTGTCCCAGAAAGGGTGTCTGGTGCCTGAGGATGACATTTCCCAAGTTCTACAGCAATCCGTCCACCTCCTCACATCCTCCACCCCCATAGTTGCCAGAACCACTCCATTACTCCTCTAGTCACTTCCCACACAGGCAGCCTCTGACTGATGATGAGGCAGGCAGGCAGGCAGGCAGGCAGACAGACAGAATGTTTTACCCTACTATACCATACGCATGTGGTTCTCTGTGATCTCCACCCACCACATGTTGAAAGAAATATGCCTCGGAATCTTCCAGACTGTATGAAGATATGAAGATAACCTACAAAAATGGCTAATTTCTCTGCGTGGATAGTCTGGGTTCAAGCAAATCAAATTCATTGTAAAGAAAGGGAAGATGGACACAGATCATTCTGAAACGTTAAATATTTAAGAGCTGCAGGCCTCTGAGCAGGGACGAGAGGGGAAGGGGGGAGGAGGAATCCAAGAGAGAAAGATGAAAAAGGAGCGGGCAGAGTGATATAAAACTCAGTCCTTCTAATTTCAGTGTAGACTTCATTACATATTCATGCGATGGCGCAGTCATTATATAGTGTGCGTGCGTGTGCAGCGCTGCCAGTGATCACACACATTATCTATCACTTCCACTTTAATTGTGCACGGGGTGAGCTCATATCAATAACTTTAATGCTACATAAAAGCAAATATTCTTGCTTTTTCAAATTATTTGCTTGAACGATCTCTCTGGAGTGTTAGATAAATGTGTTTATATGCCTGTGATATGTTATTATGACTGATTCTTCCATTAGCGCAGCATTTGTGCATGCATGGATTGAGTGTGTTTGCATGTGGCTGTGTGCTGTCTTTGCGCGTGTGTCCGTGTGTGTGCCTCTGTTTCCATATAGATTTCCATTACAACCCCGATCGACATTCAATTTATTAGATATCATGCTCAACTCATAGCATGTTGCACTTCAGATAAATGTGATTACAGTGTAGTCATGTGTATGTGTGTGTGTGAGAGGGGCATTCAACAAATTATTTATGCCATTTGAAGTTTATGTACCCTGACTAATAACGTTTTAATACCATTGCAAAACAAGAATGATTAATTTAAGCATGAAAATAATCGTATTTCCAGCCAGTACGTTTCCACCTCCATTCAGAGGGTTGCCCTCATCTATATAGTGCTGAAAATGAAAAGTATAAATCCCGAACATAAGTGGTGGACAACGTGTATCTGAGGGAGATGATGGGTCTTGTGGTGTTCCTCAAGGCAGGTGCCGAGGTCCCCTGTTTTTTTTCCCCCTCCATATTCCCATAAGAAAATAACATCAGATTTAGCATAGTGGATGATTTACCAAATGATTGATTACATGGGTAATACCCTGAGCTCTCTGATTGATTGTTTGTCTACAGTCGATAAATGGATAAGCAATGATATTTACAGCTGATCTAAGATGTAAATTCTTTCAGTTGGCCCAAATGTCAAATGAGACATGCTTTTCTAGAAATCTTTGGTTCAAGTAATACACATTGGAGTCATCTTAAATGCTGATTTGAAAAGCACATAAACACAGTGTGCTTAAATACCCTTTAGATCTTGGGAACAATGTCAGGGATCTCCCAACAATTTTTATTGAGAGGCTGAAACTCTATCCGCAGCACAGCTATCAGTTTCACAACTAAAACAAAAAAGAGTGAACTTAGAAGTCCAGTCTTCAGCAGCATCTCTGTATTGAGTTTCACCTTCTTTTATAGCTGATTATAAATAAATCTGTTTTTAAAGCTATGGAGGGGTTAAGATCTACCTATCTGAGAGATAGTGTTTTAAGTCAGTGGCTGCTATTTTTGATATATTTTGCTTTTTTTACAAATACATTTCAGAGTAAGTATAAGCTGCCATTTTTTTTTTGGTCCTCCTTTCCGCTGTAATCTAACCTTTGCTTTCAAGGACATTTTATTGTTATGTTTGTTGATTATTATTAAGAAAAGAGACTCATGGTGACAAAAAGGAAATTAAATGCTAAATAATTCATTCTGTTTAAATTTGACCTCAGCACCTACACCGCAAGCGCGAGGTGAGATCAAAAAATTTTTAGAATAAATTTAACTTTGCGGGGAGAATTATGTGATGAAACTACCCTGCATGTAGAGGAAAGAAACAGGAGTCAAATGCACTTTTTAGACGTCAGATACACAACTGATGTACTTAACTATATATTCATGGCGACGTATGTGCAGATGTGATATTAATATCGTGACAGTTTGTGTTTAAACAATACAATAAGAGAAAACAGAGACTCTAAGGGAAAGTATTTATAGACTAATAAAAAACCTCAAAACATGTGTTTAATGGAAAAACTCATTGTCCAGCAGCACTTTGTCCCTTTTTCATTCCCCGGGTATAATACTAGTCAGTGATAAGAATTTAAAGGGTTATTTTAGTCGACTTCAAATTAGTTTTTTTCGTTTCAAATGTAAATCGTGATTCTCACTGCGCTTTTTTTCAAAATTAATTCAAACTTAATGGGGTTGCATGTGAATGAGTTTAAAATTGCTGGACATTCATGATATAATTACGCTACAAGATGTGATGAGGATGTAATTAAAGCCAAATATCAGATAAGCTAATTACCTGCTAACAGCATCATTAGAAAACAAAGAAACATAAGGGTTAATTATAGGCGAGCACCTAAGCAACGATACTGTACTTCATAATCACAATAAAATGCGAGCCTACCTGAAAGGGTATTAACACGCCTGCGCTCAACACAAATGTAATTGTGCTCCTTGTCTGGTCGATTCTCCTTCTGTTGGGGGAAGCCCTCTTTAACCTGAGGGAGGGCCACCTTCTCATTTGTGGCAAAGTGTCATCAACATCTAATTTAAACACTCAATTGGCTAATTACACTACATGCATAATTTACCTTTATGACCTCTCTCGCTTTCCTCTCCGTCTTAATTCAAATTAGTGCACATGCAGGGCTTTACCTCATTTTACCACCATCATTGCACTCTGATACTATAGAGCCACTATAGTAATTAACATGCACACATACTGTAGTGTACACACACATTTCATGCAAAAATTAAAGGTAACAACATTGCTGTTATTACTTGCCTTTTATCCATGAGCATCTTCTAATTCTGTGATAAGTGAGTGTTGTAGAATGTGTGGGTACGTGCCCGTGAATATCCCTCTGTATGTTATTGTCATTGCTGTGCAGGGCCACATGAGAGAGAGGGGCTACACTCCAAAAATGCCCTTTTACATGATGAAAACACGGGAAATCACTTTGTTTGATTTAATATATGCTACAGTTGTACCTGCATGCATCAACATGGCTGTTATTGTGCCGATTTGCAAAAGTGTAAACAAAAAGGGCAAGTCGTAGCTTGGACTAAAACAATGCTCCATGGCAACATGATACTTATGGGGATACAGAACAGACACGGCTGCAGGGACGGTTTTGTAGATGAACCAAACTTGCAGTTTGTCCTCCTTTTTTTTTCTCCTGTTGGCGTCAGTATCACCAAAACTATGGGGAACAGAAATGCTACAGTCATTGTTTGTATATTTAATAATGTAAAATGTTTAAAATATTTGTTGCCATTACCTTGACTAAATCTAGTTTGGGCAAGTCCTGAGATGAGGCCTACTGGAGGGAGCAATAAACCTCTTTACTAATTTGATGTGCGCTATTTTCTATCTCCTTTGTCTGTTTGTGCCATCTTTATTCGCGTGTCTTGTTAATCATCCAAAATTTGAGGAGATGTAACCCATATTAAGAGCTAAGATCTGTTTCCAGCTGTGGAAGAAAAATTTAGATCCTTTAATTAAAATCGGTTTAATTAAATGTACCAATGGAGCGATGTAAAATTACTCCATTACAAGTAAATGCCATGTATGACAAATACTGCTCAAGTACAAACACATACCTACTGGCGGTTTATAGTAAAATTCATGCCTGATATATGGAGCTGTTAACAACTCGCAGAGAATTGACTTTGACTACATGCAGCTTTTTGTAAGAGGTCAGAAGCCATAACAGTTGCATTTTAAAAGCTCGGTACATCATCCATACACCGATAAGCCACAACATTATGAACACTGACAGGAGAACTAAATAACACTGACCATCTTGTGACAATACAGTGTTCTGCTGGGAAACTCTTGGACCTGGCATTCGTGTGGACCAGACAAGGCGCCTCCACACCATAGCAATGACACTCCTTGATAGCAGCAGTCATCCCCAGCAGGATGCAGCCTGACACAGGCACACACACAAAAACGCTTTAGGAACAACTAAAAAAAACAGCGCAAGGTGTTGACCTGGCCTCCGAATTCACTAGATCCCAAACTGATGAAGTATCTGTGGGATACACCGGAACAAGCCTGATCCACAGAGGCCTACTCTAACACCTCACAATTGAACTTCAGTAAATCTTCTTTCTTAACTTACACCATGGACTGATCAGAAGTGTTTATCTCTGATCAACTCCCTTTTTCCTGGAAATGATTCAGAATGATTCACGCTCGAAAGATCAGCAGCTGACCAACCGTGGCGATGAGAATGTTACAGAAATGGTCGGACACGGACAACCCCCCGTCTGACGTCAGAAGGCTGTGGTGGGAGCGAGTATCTAAAAGTATCCGATGATCCGAGAAGCACTTTTGGTGGAGTGTACGTGCCCCCTAAGCCTTCAACAGTCATCCCTAGGCATCTGGTAATGAGGTTCTAAACCTTGACCTTTAACATCATGCGAGCCCGGCAGCTGAGATCATCTACGGTTATGTTTATCTTACCAGATTACCATTATTTCTTTTTTAAGCACGCTGCCTGGTCTTACACGGTCGGAAATGTGCTATTTGTGTATTTTTAAAACATCCTGCGGTGCTGGCAAACACAAACACACTTTCATTCAGTCTGTGTTTAACTTGTGGCTGCCGCACGAAGAAACTGCAATCCATATGCAGTGATGTAATAGCAATGCAGTTTTCCCTGTGTTTTTGTATTTTTGTCTCTCCGGGTCTACAGATTTTATGGAAACTGTTATTTGGTTTAAAAAAATAAATAAATAAAAGTGAGCTATACTCTCCAGTGTGTTCCTTGCAGCTCTACACCCATGTAAGTATTCACGCAGTCTCTAAAGAAACTTAAGGTAGATTATCTTGTAGAACAGCAATACATATAATATGTGTCTCAAGTGACCATCTGTAATTGGATTTTGCTTCCCGTCCTCCACTTGATTTGATTAGTGGGAAACTGCTAAAGAGAAAAAAACATTTGCTCTGAACTGTTAAGCCATAAAAGATTGGTGTTGTTACTTTGTCTTGGGTGTGGACTTTAAAAACAACACAGTCCTTTAGGTGATCTAAATGTTTACGCACACTTGGGGAATCTATTAGCAGAAACTGAAGCAGAAACTGATTATCGTATTCAAAATAATGTTGAGTATAACCGTGAGTCGTTGTTGTTCCCATAGCGTCAAATAGGTTATTCATAACTACACTGGGAGCATTTCTTCTTCCACAGAACCCCACTACATTTCACCCATCGTGTTACAAAGAACAGACCAACCACAGGCTCTGGAAATGACCTTTCACATTACTATTCTGACGTGTTGGCCACCATAGATTATTCCGCATGCTTGGAAAATGGTTGCAAAGTGCAACCGGAGCGATAGAAGCCGCAATATTTCCCTTTCCCTCTATTTCACAAACAGTCCAGACTCAACATGACCCCGTGACTGTGACTTGACCAGTTTATCTGCAATGGTTCGTCCACAACCTCAGAATTGGAAAAATATTCAGCCATGTTGCAAAAAACTAGCCGTAGAAAACCCACTATATGGATATACGCAAAACTAAATATCTCCCGAACGACTACAAATTACACAAAAGTTATATGGGTGAGTAAACGATTGTATTTTATGCCAGAAATAAGGTCCAGGTTGTGAAAAACGGTAGTTCCCCTTTAAATGTTTGACTATATCACGATTACATTCTACATGTACGCTTTAGTCAGATGTATGTATCTATGACAGGTGTACGTTTATCTCATTCCTCCTGCTGCTCTCTTCTCTCTCTTTTTCTGTCTCTATGGGTCCCTCCATATCAGCTTGTTGATAGAGGCAGAAAAAAATGCTTGCTGTGGGGGTTTCAGGCTGGGTTTTGTAAAGCGTCTAGAGACGTGCATTATTTACACTATATAAACAAAATTTAACTGAATTGAGTATTTTGGTATAGTATGAGTATTTTTCCATCGCAAACGCAAAGATGTTTAGTGTGATAACATGTTGTAAGTTGTCAGAAACGACTGTAAAAGCCTTTCACCTTTTCCCTATTAAAAAACAAAATAACACCACAGATACGATTAAGTCCGACTTAAGTGAACTGAATAAATAGCCCTATCTCCTATAAGTTCTGCTGAATCACCAGGATAAATCTGTTAATATGAGCAACAGCAGGAGAGATTCGCTTTGCACCGGTAGTAACTAAACATATAATGTACACTGACTGTTTAAAGTGATCTACTCAGAGACTGTCTCGGAGATGCCTGTCATAGTTTGCCTTGGTGCACTGCAGCCAGAAAGGGTTGACCTGAACTCCAATGCAAAAATCCATCTCAGATGTAGTACAGGGGGCCCAGTGGCGCTCAGACAAATTCATCCAAGGGCCGGAGCCACCGCGGGACATTTTTAGACACGCCATGTTGCTGTAATCAGCTGTATTCAGGTTTCTCCACTTGTAACCTGATCGGCCAAAACGTTTCAGTGAAGAAGACTGTGCAGGCTTTTGTAGCATTTCCAAAGAGTAACAGATTTGAATCCCAATAACGTGGAACGTGCTTGTTTTAACTCTCTGACGCATGTATTCTTAATGTTGTTGTTTAGTCTATGAATTTTGCATGGTGGTTGTTGCTGTTTATAATGGGTTTTTAAGTATATTCTCCTTCTTCATTATCTTGCTATATTGTACTTTTTTTTACGCCTCACCATGGCTTACTCTATTAAATAAAGGTTATTTTCCACTGCTCTTTGTTTTGCCATTACTATTATATATTATTATTGGTGGGCATATTAGGTAAAAAAATACCCAAACGCATAAGTGCTAAATGCTCAAAAACATTTTCCCCGGACCCAAACTCATTCATTTAATACTGAGTATTGCCTGATCCAAGTGAAAATAAACAGAATTTCCTCCGCTGACGTGTAAAGTGGAGATCTTAAAAGCTTTGTTTTATTTTAAACTGTGAAACAAATACAAAAGATCTGGCTTGGCTACATACTCTTTCGGATTCGATCTATTAGAATTATTAGAAATAATTATTATTAGACCAATACTGGTCTCATGATACTGATTGGAGCATCCCTACAGTACATACACCAATCAGCCACAACATTAAAACCACTGACAGGAGAAGTAAATGACATTGACCATCTTGTGACAATTCAGTGTTTCGCTGGGAAACATTTGGACCTGGCATTCATGTGGATGTTACTTAGACATGTACCACCCACCTAAACCAGACCAGGCACCCCCACCCCATAGCAATGACACTCCTTGATGGCAGCAGACACCCCCAGCAGGATGCAGCCTGACACAGACACACACAAAAAAACGGTTTAGCGACAACTCAAAAAAACATGAAGAACAGCACAAGGTGTTGACCTGACCTCCAAATTCACTAGATCCCAGACTGATCAAGTATCATCAAGTGGGATGATCCACAGAGGCCCCTCCTCTCAACCCATAGGACCCAAACTAACAACATTCTGTTGCCAGACACCACAGGACACCCTTCTTCTCTGATGAGTCACAACTGTTTTGGAGGCACAAGGTAGACCTACACAATATTAGGAAGGTGGTCATAATGTTACGCCTGATCTATGTATACGTGTTTATAAATGCATAAAACTACTGTGTGAACGTGTTTGAGTCAGAGGTACATAACAAAAGAAAACAGAACAAGACTGAATGAGTGTGAGCAGGAGAAGGAACTAATGTTACATCAGCGGGTCAGCTGAGGCTAAGTTGCAGCAACAATGAATGTGCACCACACAACACACACAAACAAATAAACAAGCAGGACCTCCTACACACTCCCACTCAGTTCCTTTTTAAATACTGTACTGTTCCCTTTTAAATAATGTACACCTACATTCCTTTAATCTTCCTTCCACTAATGTGTGGACTATGGCTGCCTCCAATTAAACAACATCTGCACACTGATTTGTCATTACGCTGTAGGGGATGAGATTACAAACATCACCGGCGTGAGCCAAGCACCGCCTACAGTTTCCCCTAGAAATCAATAAGTGGCCTCGGATGTCTAAATGTAAGCTGTTAAGTTATGGAATTGTTGTTGTGTGAACAGAGATACACTTGATCTTTATATTTGATGCACTCTTTCCGTCACAATCATCTGTTTCTCCTGCTCTGGCCGAGGCACGGAGAGAGGGCTCATGTATCACTGTCATTTATATCAAACCATGTGACTCCCGATAGCGCATAATTATGACAAATGACTGATGACGGTATTATGGAGCCTGAATATCATATGCGTTCATATCTGTTTAATCAAAGCTGCACAGAGCTAAAATTTTACATGGCATGCTGCTGTTTTATCTCTGTGTGCGCCTGCAAGAGTAATTTGTCGGGGGGGGAGACATGTTCATGAATAAATATGTTGTCTGTGTATATGTTCAGCCTCCAAACACATTATCACTGGTTTCTCTCTGAGTCACACGGGCATGCTACAGCTGCACATGCCTGATACGTCTCCTGTCCCTTCTAATGAGCATATTGAATAAATGTACGTGACCTGTGAAATGAGAAGTTATTCCGAGTATGTGCACAATTCGTTCGTAGAAAGAAGAAGTGATAACTTTACGAGGCGATAAGACAGAGGTCACAGAGAAAAGGGAAGTTCCGCGGCTCTTCATCAAACACGCACAGCCATTATTACCCACGTGATAGGGCGTTGATCACAATATAGAAATCTGTCACTGAGCTTCTATGGCGTCATCCTACACATGCATACGCTCGTGTCCAACTTAATACAACAAGTCCATACCAGTGAATCGCTTAACCGAAGTCATCAGACCTGTAATCACTTGTGCCGTGGCTCAATACAAAGTGCTCGCGGGGATGTCCAATAACACCGAGATGTCCACGGGAACATGCTGTCTGTTCCCCAGGTCAGCCCGCCCCTGATCAATCAGCGCAAAAATTAACCAGAAGAGAAATTTCAATTTTGCGCTGCCGTATTGATCAGAGAATCGAGCAAATTACTGGAGACAACATAAGGCCGAGCGGGGCGATCCATATTGTATGTGCTCGAGTGCAGAGAAAACAGGTTCCATTATCTTTACCTGGCGACAGCATCGAGTTTGAGAAATCACACATGGAGCGATGTTTGAATGTTAAAATGGAAAGAAACATAGGACATTTACAGAGCCAGGCACATACAGTATAGTATAACTAAGTGGCTGTTGTGTCCTTGTTTTCCACACTGGGTGTTTCTGACCCTGGGTTTACTCACTAATTATTTAGGATCCGAGAGAACCATATAAACAAAATTACAATTTTATTTGTTTATTTTACATCTTTTCCTTTTTTCTTCTGAGCTCATTAAAATACATTATGCAGAAAAGTACCGACCCTGTCCTTTGTCTCAGCATCCATCTTTGATGAAGGTCAAAATATGGAAATGGGCACAAATAAGAAAAATAATTCATGTTTTTATACGTTGAAAGGGTTATGTTTAATCCAATATGCGTTTGTGCTGCTCGCTCAAATTCACGCAAAGCAATGGATGCCACTTAGTAATATTACTTATGTTTTATTGTCGTAAAATTGTATTCTCATGTTTTGGATCTAGAAGGAGTAAAATGAATAAAATTGAAATGAAAATGCATTGTATTTACTTTTTACAGTTGGTGGCATCTCTGGCATCTCTCTCTCTCTCGTTTTCTGCATCAGGCATCTGAAACATTCACAAAAATAGACATGAAGCGGTAACATGATGAGTTTTTTTTAAGTTGTTTTAAAGAAAGGCCCTGGGAGTCCTGGGACCCCTGACAGGGCATTAGGATTTCTTCCTTATCCACCATTGACATATCACGTTGAAAAAAAAAAACATCCCTTACCATGAACAATAAATAACACTGGGATTGTCCTCAGATCAAAACACCACAGCCACAACAATATGAATCAGACACCCTATAGGCTTCGGCTGTAATCTGTTTTGCCTTTGACTAATAAGACGAGGCAGAGTCAGGCCGAACGTTGTGCGCGATGTTTGGACGCCATCTATGCATGTTTGTGCTGTTCATTTGATGGGGGCTTATGTGGCAGTGAGTGGAGTATGACCGCTGCTAATCCCCCCCCCCCCACTGCTTGTCCTTAATCTTATCTCATCAGCGTGGCTATTCTAATCTACTTTATGAAAGCTTATGAAACTAATCGTCACACACAGTGACAGTGCAGCGGGTGACTGAGACGTTATGTGTTTGTGACTCAGCAAATGGGGAAAGCGAGGCTGTTTATGTTTGAGGGCCGGCCTAAGGAGGCTAAATGCGATTAGGTCATCAAAGCTACAGGCTTCTGACATAACTCAGACAAACTATTATTCTTACACTCTGTCTGCAAGATTGCATGTGTGTTTTTTCCAACCCCATTTGTGTGGTTTGCGTGCATTTAAAAATTCCATCGCATCGCTTGCACAGAAGAGGAAATAAATCCAGAGTAAGGGGAACCATCTGTTTTGAGAGGATGCACCCTTAAAGTCATGGCCCTGTCCTTCCCTAAATAAATAAACCTATAAAGACCTAATGCATTCATTGCAAGGGACAATGAAAGGGTCCATTTAAAGCCTTGTAAATCAGGTTGCGCTGGTCGTTTAATTAACTTGTAAATTAATGCACATTGCTGTGTAAATTGGAGGGGTGATAAATATTCATATAGTTACCTAAGAAAAGGGCAAGGACGTATCAGCCAGATTGGGTTTGCAAGCAGCACACCCAGTCAACACCTTATTGGTATTTTATAGACAGCTAATTTACATTTCCTATGCTTCATGGGTTATGCAAAAAGAAAGAGTCACTCTCCTCCAGCGCCTGCCTTCACTTCTCACCACCCCCACTCAGTTTGTGTTTATCTTGCCATTGTCAGGTCATGGAATTATACAAGGCAAGCTGTCATGCACTCGAGATTCCTCTGAGAGGGACTGTTCATAATCGTAATTCGCCACAGATTTGCGCTTCAAGATTTAAGTGTCGATACTGTAAGTGATATTTTAAGTAACACGTTTATAGCACAAATATATATATATATATATATATATATATAAAGAAGAGTCTTTTGTCGGAGAAAGTGAAAGTTCTGATTCGAGCCTGTGTCCTCCGTCATGTAGGAAACCAAATATTAACAGACAGGGAACCCTTCTCCCTGTCTACAGGGAGACATTTGAGCTGAGGACATCCAGGCACTCGACTCTGCTACATCTATTTATATCAATATGCCTTCGTAGCACTTTAGAAGCTAAGGTAGACGCTTAAATAATGAAAACAACTGCACAGAACACAAATTCGGTCCTGCCTGTGGGCCAAATTTGTAAGTTAAAGGAAATTCGAGAGAGAGGCCAGTTGAGGTTGCTGTCTAATTTGATTATTTTCCTCTGTGGCAGTAGTCAAGTCATTGCTCCTGCTGGCATAATTGACCTGCGTAGGGCATAGTAATTGACCTTGCTGCCGAGGACAGGGTGGTTACGTGCTGAGCCAGCACTGTGAGATCTGAAGGAAATGGATATATAGGGTGGGGGTAGTTTTCATAATCATTAGACTATTTAAAAGTGTCACTACAATGACTTGTTATTGACCGATAATGTGTGCAGGAATGGGGATTAATCCTCACTTAATTAGAGTTCTGCGCTTTTTAATATCCATGGCTGCTTCATGTGAAGAGGGACACAGTGTACAGCCTGTTTTCGTCAGTGGAACAGTAACACCCCTCTCTGTTGGAAAAGGAAAAGACCCCCCCCCCCCCCAGGAAGTCAAAGGCAGACTACTGGCTATCAGCACTCTCATCACTATCACACAGCGGTACCCAGCTGGCTCCCGCATTTCATCATTACGCACACAACCCGCCTTTGACGCATCGAGATCAGGAGAATTTTTTTTTTCTTTTGCGTCATCATGATCACTGTTTTATATGACCATATAAGGCTCGTATCTTTTTCGCCTCGCCTAAATATATATATATATATTTTATCGGATTAAGCTTCTTTTCACCATATGTTCTCATTCTGAATTATGTACCACGCTGTCGCACTGTTTCTGAATGGGGAGAAAGACGCGCACGCAGATGCATCCTCGGAGCGTGAGGCGAACACGAAAGATAATAAAAAAATAAATAATAAAGCATCAGGCGGCCGCCTTACGCAACGAGGCACGCCGTACTACATCTGCTCTCTCCCCTATTTCGTTATACATACAGTCTACGGCTCTTCCACGCTCCTTGCGCTAGCTGCATTCCGCGAACACTCTGATGCGCTCACTGACGACTGAGAAAATGAAAAGGGCGTAGTGTATCCAGTTCAAACCCGTGAATGTAGCCTATTCTGTCCGGGTGGCGCAGAGGGAATATTAAATTCGTGTGCAAGAGCTGCAGACCCCGACTACGTGATGCTTGTTTACCAGCCGGAGAGTGTGGCTGAAATAACTCCCTCTACAAGTCATCTTCAAATATTCTCAAGAGGTTGTGAAAATCACCACTGCGACAATAAACAAAACAAACATTCTTATGAGAGATAAACTTGCGTATTGCGCAGTTTTCCTCTCACTTTATGCACATGTATTCAGGTTACTGATTATTCCGATATGTTTTATAATCCACCTCAGCGCCTTAAGTGACGCAAGAGAAGGGGTTTATAGGTCAGGAACATCTCGTTTTTTTGCAGCTATTTGGGGCTACATCCTGCTAAAAAAAATGTCCACAGCAGCCAAATGATGGATCATACCAGAGATGCTATAAATAAAGCTACAGTCCTGACTGACTACGCTCAAATGAGTCGGAAGAGGGCAGAGTGATAGTAGGAGGGCCCTTTCCGTCTCTCTCTCTCTCTCCCTCTCCCTCTCCTTTGAACGGGGCGATCTCACTCCAGCATTCATCCAGTTTCCACCAATAAGCCCAATGAGTGTGTGCGCGCACCGCCCACCGTCGGCGTGTGTATTTTTTTTCTTCGCCTTCCCCTTCTCTCTCTCTCTCTCTCTCTCTCTCTCTCTCTCTCTCTTTTTTTTTTTTTTTTTTTAACCGGAGCTGGATGTGTAGATCGTCACATGTTGTTTCCCCCCCTCTTCAGCCAGGACACCAGCAGACATGTGTTATTTATTGCTCGGCTGTGGGAGAAGACGAACCTTCAACCTGGGCTCTGGAAATAGAGGATTAAATTAAAAGCGCGTCGTTTTCTTCAGCAACCCGGGGAAAGGAAGCATTGTGTCTGGAAGCGGAAAAAAAAAAAAAGGAGAATGGCGAGTCCGCCAAACACGGGTGATCAGTCGTTACCGGCCAGTAATGTGAACAACGGTGTCAAGAAATGCGGGTATCTGAAGAAGCAGAAGCACGGACACAAGCGCTTTTTTGTTTTGAAAGAGCCGAGCGAAGGTTTCCCTGCCCGGCTGGAGTACTACGAGAGCGAGAAGAAATGGAAAAACAAATCGGCCGCGAAGAGAGTTATTCCTCTGGACTGCTGTCTCAATATCAACAAGAGAGCGGACGCAAAACACAAATATCTTATTGCTCTTTACACCAAGGACGAGTATTTTGCCGTGGCGGCGGAAAACGAGCAGGAGCAGGAGAGCTGGTACCAGGTGCTGACGGATTTAATGGCAGAGGGGAAAGTGTACGACGGCTCGGCGTCCAACTCCGCGTCCTCGCTCGTCGGCTTCGACGAGGCGAGCTACGGTGTGATAACGCCGGTGTCTGCCGCCTACAAGGAGGTATGGCAAGTGAATCTGAAATCCAGAGGCCTGGGACAGAGCAGAAATTTAACCGGCGTTTACAGACTCTGTCTTTCCAGCCGGAATATCAGCTTCGTCAAGCTGAACACGGAGGTTGCCTCGGTCATTTTACAGCTGATGAACATCCGGAGGTGCGGGCACTCCGACAGCTTTTTCTTCATCGAGGTCGGTCGATCTGCAGCCACGGGTCCCGGTGAGTTGTGGATGCAGGCTGACGACTCCGTGGTGGCTCAGAACATTCACGAGACTATCTTGGAGGCGATGAAAGCCATGAAGGAGCTGTCGGAATTCCGGCCGCGCAGTAAAAGCCAGTCGTCCGGAACAAACCCCATCTCTGTACCAACACGGAGGCACCTGAACAATCTCCCCCCGAGCCAGACCGGGCTTCCCCGGCGGTCGCGCACCGACAGCATGGCTGCCACTTCGCCGGTGAGCAAATGCTCCTCCTGTCGGATACGCACGGCGAGCGAGGGCGACGGCACCATGACACGCCCCATGTCAGTCACTGGGAGCCCCCTTAGCCCCGGGGTTCACAGGACGCTCCTGAGCAGGTCCCACACCATCACCGCTCGCCCTTCTCTGACATTTGAATCTTCTACCCTCCAGCACAGTAAATCCATGTCTATGCCCCTGTCTCGTTCTCCGCCTGTGGCCACCACTTGCCCAGGGAATGTATCATCCTGCCCAGACAGCAGTGCCCCCCGGCCCTCCAGCTGCAGTGCATCATTCTCAGGCTCCCCCAGTGATGCTGGTTTTATATCATGTGAAGAGTATGGCTCCAGTCCTGCGGACGCACGGGAACTCAGGTTACCACTCACCCTCCGCAGCAATACTCCAGAATCTATCAAAGCGGACACTCCCCCCTCCCGAGATGGCAGTGAGCTTGACGGCTACATGGTGATGGAGCGGCAGATTCTGAATGGTTGCCGGCGGTTATCAGAACTGGACAAGGTGTATCGAAAGCGCACATACTCCCTTACCACCCCTCGCCAGCACAGAGGTCCCCCCCAAGTATCTTCAGCCTCCCTGGATGAGTATACTCTCATGAGGGCCACATACACCAGTGGAAGCCAGCCTTCTCGAAGATGTCACACCACCTCCCCTAAAGGGACTTCTCTTGAGGATTGCAGGGATGTTCAGATCAGCTCCAGCAGTCTCCAAGGTGACAGTGGCTATATGCCCATGATGCCTGGAGTGGCACCTCAGACACCAGGCTCCAAGGATGACCCCTACATGCCCATGAGTCCCATGTGTGTTTCAGCTCCAAAGCAGATCATCAACCCCCGTTCACACTCTTTTTCAGTGGGGCTGGCCCCACGCACGGACTCCCCTGGCAGCGTTTCTCTGGAGGAAAGTGGGTATATGCGCATGTGGTGCGGAACCAAGATGTCAGTGGAGAGCACGGATGGGAAGCTCACCAGTGGAGAGTATCTGAACATGTCTCCAGTTGACACCCTGGTGTCTCTTACTCCCCCAGACTACATTCTGAGTCCTTCAGGAGATCCCCAGCCCCACCACAGTCACAGGCAACTGTATTCTTACAGCTCCCTGCCACGTTCCCTTAAAGGACAGCTACAGCGCAATGGGTCCACTGACACGGACCAATATGTGGTGATGAGTTTACAGAGACAACGGATAGAGGAGGAGTCCAACTATTGTCCCATCTCTCCAGGAGACTCTGTGACCAGCAGCTCTCCAGGAACACCAAGCACTCCATCCTCTGCGCCTTCTCCTCTCAGAGTGGCTCGGCTGGATGGAGGTTTGGTACACCGTAATAGGATGTGTCGGCCAACCCGCCTGGCTCTGGAATCCCTCAGAACACTACCATGTATGAGTGAGCACCCCCTCCCCTCAGAGCCACGCAGCCCCGGAGAGTACATTAACATAGACTTTAGTAGTGCCACCCACCACCCGCTGGCATCCACAGTGTTAGACAGCTCAGAGTCCTCTGTAAGTTCAATGTGTGCAGAGAAGAAATCCATGCCACTCTCGGACTATGCCAATATTGAAGTCAGCACCCCGGTTCACCTTGGATCACACCAAGCTGGGGGTTCCCCTCCAGCAGGGGGTCTAAACCATACGCCTGAAGTCTTGACCTGCCCTAGTCTGGTGAACACCCAGAAGGAGACACACGGAAAGGAGGAGGAAAAAGAAGGAAACAATGTAGAGGGACCGGCAAAGGAGCGGGGGATGGTAGAGGAATATCCTCTCCAACAGCAGAGTCTGGTGTGTCAACCTGCTCCAGTCAAAGATGACTACACTGAGATGACCTTCAGTCCCCCTGCCCCCTTACCTTCTATCTGCACCACTGATGCTGCTCCCCTTCCCACCAGCCCCACTGCTTGTGTCCAGAGACTCAGCCTCGATAACAGTGTAGTGGATGTTGTGCCGCCTGTGCCAGTGGACTCTTTTCTCCTCGGGGCTCCTTCGTTATCTGTCACAATAGTGGATCCACACAGGGGAGCTAAAGTTATCCGGGCCGACCCTCAGGGACGTCGGCGTCACAGTTCCGAGACCTTCTCATCCACCACCACCGTCACACCTGTGTGCCCATCTTTCGCCCACGACACCAAACGGCACAGCTCTGCCTCTGTGGAGAATGTATCCCGCACCGTTCGCAACTCAGAGGAAACCGGTGAGGACTACGGCAGTCCCATGTGCAGGGAAACGTCAGCTGGTTATCAAAATGGACTTAACTACATTGCCTTAAACTTGATGGAGGGAACCCTTGGGGGATGCAGGTTGGGAGGCTGCGACGGACTCCTGAGGTTCAAGGCGGCCTGTGGCTGCAAGGGAGGTCTGAACAGTTTCAACACTAGCCCCTATGCCAGCATGGGATTCAAGGAGACTACAGCTGCTGCAGTGAAAGGTGAGTGTTTTCATGCTTGTCACACACGCTCATTCATTCAGTAGGGTTTCATTCATGAAGGGAGTGGTGTCAGGATAAGAGTAGGATAGAGATCCGCCTCAGGGCGACTGTATACTCTGTAACTTGTTACATTGCTTGCAGCATCTCTGAGCTCAGTTTTGTTCCAAAATCAATAATTATCTTTCAGAGAGCGTGCCTGATAAAGCTTCATTTAGTTATTTGCCTTTGTGTCACTGTCACTGTCAGTTCAGTCCCCATGCAGCTATAATAAAACTGTGAGTTTATTTTACTTGATAGTGGTTTTATGACAATATAACAGATCATCTCCGCAGTAGCTCGGCTAACACCCTACAGTGTTGTAAAGTCAAAGCGTAATCATCATCTGTGTCCATTTCACATTAACGTTAAGTGGTTACAAGCTCATATGTGCGGCTTCGTAAACACAGGCTACAGGAGCTTAGAGAAGTAAACTAGTTATGAGCATTGCTGATGGGTGTAGGCTGTGATGTTTAGATAGGATTAGTCACAAACTTGTCACACCCATGACACACAGACAAATCTCAAGGCTGTGTGATGCTGAGGAAGTCTTTAATCAGTTTGAAAACTGCAAATCAGTAGCAATGGGAAGCGGCCGGTCAAATAAAAGCACGGGTTTAGGAAGCTGGATAAAAGCAGTGAAGTGTGCAACGCATCAAACATGCGTCTATGGATTCTGAAGCATGGTGCTACCTTGGTTGAACAACTGCTCTGTTTAGACTTAGTATATTAATTGATAAAATATAATATTTTATGTTGAAACTTTTATTTTGAAAAATGACGGCCGGACACATAAGGAGCTGTTCTGTCTGGCTTGATGCTGCTGTTGTGTGTTTGTGTGAATGGTCTGCTCTAGTTTTCCCTCAGTGACGCAGTTTTGTACCACGTCAGTATTTAAAAAAAAAAAAAAAAAAAAACATCAAATCTGATTCAGTGACGCATGCGGTGCTACACATGATGCCTCTGTGGAAGGAGCTGGAAAAAGGCAAAAGAAGACTTTATATTGTTACATTTCTAACGTTTATCACGGCCGTGTAATGTAACATTTATAGCTGCAAAATCCTCGTGACTAGTGGGAAAGAACAGCTGACATCAGAATATTACCTTTTGCCTCCTTTTTCTTCTCCGTTGCGTCAGTGGCTTCACATGCATCTGTGCACGGCAGGGATTATTTACCGGGGCAGATGACCTGAGTGGGGCATGTCAGAAGTTGTTGTTTGAAAAGAAAATAGTGCCGGGATCATTGTGAGTCAGGAGCCAGTGTTCCTGATGATGAAACACAAGAGTTTAATTGCTCGTTTGTGGTTTCACAACCCGAGTTGTCTGTACGTTTCTGTCTGAGCTGGCTGTCGCGCTGCGAGCGCCGCCAGCGTGGGGTCTGGTGCAAGTCATCGGGTTCCCCCAGAAAAACAAGTGAGTCAGTTGTTTATCAATTGTCAGGTACTGGGTTTCAGGACTGGAATGCGGGCAGTGTGCAAAGGTTGCTGGGAGAGGTGAATGCTCACTTGTTTTTCTAACCTGGTGGGATGGCCTCGGAGGGGGGAAGGGAAGATTCTTTTTTTTTTTCTCCTCCACAGTGAGGAACTTCACAAACACACCAGTGAAACGGACTTTAGCAGGCAGTGACAAATGTTTTCAACAAACACGTCGCACACGCAAATACACGTCGTGTGTTGTAAACCGCCCCCCTCGCTGCCGGGCTGGTACGTTTTTATGTTTCACTGAATTTTGACCCTCTGTGGAGACGTTTGTCCAAGGCTACAAGAGCAAGGGAGGAGGAAGGAGGGAGGCGAAAGAACAATGGCGATGGATGGATGACTTGTTTTGTTTTTCGTGTAACAAAATAGACTATTGAACCGAGAGAGGGAGACGGAGCAAAGAGGAGAAATGCTGGAATGAGGAAAGAAACAGATAGAGATCAGTGTCTTCTCAGTAAGGGGTGGGTGGCCTTTGCCTCACCGTGTTGTTTATAAGAGCCCTTCCTGTACGCGATATTGCACCACTCCGCTCTGACCAGGTGATGCTATCATCACAACACAATTCTGTTTCCCTCCCATGTGAGAGAGAGAAAACGAGGACGCGCTTGTTTACTGCGAGGTGACAGGCTATACTGCATTTTCTCGTTACCGCCAGGTGAACCATAGCTTGAATTCCTGCCACTGCATCAATCTTGACATAGGTAGATTAGGAAATCTCCTGCCCTCGTTTGACCTCCGAAGTAAGTGGAGATGGAGGAGGACGCTGGAGATATGTGAGCGTGTCTACCGGGTCTGCGCGTGGAGGTTCACGTGCTACAGCTTTAAGTGCTTTGAGTTTTGGTCCTGACGTGATGTGCAGGGGAGAGGGGAGGTTGCATTTAAAGGGGTTTGTTTAGGTTTCGGTTTACACTTTCTGTCCCTGATGGAAAATGCTGGGAGAGGTGAATGCCATCGGGGTATTACCAGAAATGCATACACCTCTGTGTGCACTGTTTTTCCCCAACTCTTTATGTGTTTGGCTGTCCTCCCCCTTTAGAGTATCTGCGCTGCTACTTGTCTTTCCCCTATAAAAGCCTCTTTATCATCCTCCTGTCATCTTCTGTCCTCATTTATTTTCTGTCCCTCTCTCTCTCTCTCTCTCTGACTAAAAGCAGCGTTGCATGAGTGCAGACAGGGGAGTAAACTGACTCACGCTCTCCATTTGTGGGCCCAGACTGCGCCCCCCTCTACCACCACTCCCACTCGCCCCAACATTACAACATTCTGACTCTGCCTGAGCCATGTGCGTACATATACACAGCCATCAGCAGATGGTGGAGGGTTTTTTTGTAGGGGGTGGGGCGGGGTCAGGGGTTTTTTGCACCTGCCCCGCCAAGCAGTGCTCACTGGTTATCTGGCCCTTCAGAGGAGAGTGACAATACGCTAATGACTGGCCGCCATCTGCCACGACAACAGTGGGGAGAAGGTGGGGGAGTGGCTAAGCAGTCTCAAGAAGCCGCACACCGACCCAAAACACCCCTCCTTCTCCTTCTCCCCCCCCCCCCGTGCGTCCTCCTCCCCCGTTTTTTCCTCGTCGTCTCTCCAGGCGCTAGTTTCTGTTTTTCAGAAATCATGTGATTCGCCCCCGCCCCTTCCTTACACACAAACACACACACCTCCACACCGGTGCATCCAAGCCTTGTGTTGATCTTGTTGTTGTCTGAACTGTCTCTGATTGGCCTTTCACACCAGAGGCCGTAGAGGATTGTCTAACGATGCATTAAAAAATTACCTAATTATATCTGCCACTAACAAGAGTGGAGAAATAAATGATGTGTAGGTTGTTTTGAATGTAAATAATAAATTGGGCTCTGGGAAATAACAGCGGCCATTTACATTTTACGATATTAAGCAGATAAAAATAGTTGTCATTAGAGAAAATAATAAAAAATCCTCTATGTTATGTTCATGAGCTGCTGGTAAAGTCTGAAATCTGATAATCAGAAGCTAGCTAGCTGGGTTTTTTTGCGTTTTATCTTTTTCTGATGGCTCGGCACATGAATGCAGGGAGTTTGTCAGATTTCACTGCTGCTTCAGTATTTCCTGCAGAAAGGGCACCAACAGTGACTGTGCTCGGTTCTAATATTACACGCAGTATTTTGAGGAGCGTGCAGCGCCTGTCCTCACCTGTCCTGTCCAGCACAGCCCTCCCCTACAGACACACATCCTGGCTGTTTGATACATAACTCTGAGCAAAGTAGGGCGGGATGTTCCAGCGCTAGATAAAAACAAAGTTAACCTCCCGTATCCTCAATTTAGCTTGGAGGTAAGAAGGATTACATTCACTTCGGGATTAGACATTGTTCAGTAGCTTGTTTTTTTTTCCGAAAGGTGGAGGAAGAGACGGAGCTTCTGTGTGTGACATTAAAACACGCACATTCTAGTCCAGTGGTTATTAGCTGATTAGACTCTTTTAGTCGTAAGCAAACCTGCTTATCACAAATCCAGGACCTAATCCCTGTGTAAATGCTTATTGATTGAAGTGTTGTGAAATGTTATAGCTAGGCGGCACATTAGGCAATTATTATGAAACATGGAGTGCCTTCATATGTAAGAATATACACAGATCAACCACAACATTAAAACCACTGACACTGACATAACGTTGACCATGTTGTGATAATACAATGTTCTGCTGGGAAACTTTGGACCTGGCATTCATTCATGTGGATGTTACCTAGACATGTACCACCCACCTAGACCAGACCAGGCACCCCCACCCCGTAGCAATGACACTAATTGATGTTAGCAGCCATCCTCACTAGGATGCAGCCTGACACAGGCACACACACAAAAACAGTTTATAAAAAAAATCAAAAAAACATGAAAAACTCCAAAGGCCACAGAGGCCCCTCCCCTCAACCCATAGGACCCAAAGGCCCCCGCTAATATTGTGTTGCCAGACACAGAAGGCCCCACGTCCATTCTCTGATGAGTCAGAACTGTTTTGGAGCCACAAGGGAGACCTACACAATGTTTTGCCTGATTGGTGTATGTTTTTTTGCTTCTAGATCAGAGGTCAGGGAAACTACAATGGGCATTTTTCCCCCCCAATATTGCTAATTAAGTGGTTAGACACCGTCACTGTCGCCATGTAAAGAAGGAGAACATGGAGAATATGTAAACAGTTTCCTCGTGGACATATATAATAAGGACTGAGTCAGAAGGATAGTTTACGGGGGTTGTTGTGTTTGTTTGGTTGGTCAGGCGGAGGTGTGGGAGGTCAGAGGTGAAGAGTCAGTCGCTGTTTGTTTGGTGGAGCACTGCTGTAGATCAGGGAGGAGCCTGCAGGGCAGGAATGTAAACAAAGCAGAGCTGATCTCTCCTTGCCTGTCGGCCCATTTCCAGCCTGCTAGTAGTAAAACAAAGGTTGACGATCCTCTTCCTTTTCTTCTCTGTTGCTGTTTAGAATAACAGTTGTCGTAGTTCCCCTAAAAGCCCGCTCATTTAGCTCGGTGATGACACGAAGCTACTCAAGTGGGTGATGCATCTGCAGACATGAGGACTTGTCTACACTGCCTCTGAAGCACTAGCCTGCTAGTACATGTCTGTGTGTGTGTGTCCTAGCCCTGAATGGAGCATGGCTAAATTTAGCCTGTGAGAACTAAATAAATAATGAACAGAGGCTTTGTGTGTGTGTGTGGGTTGGGACAGGGGGCACAGACATGGCTCGTTGGGAGGGGTGGATGGATGTGCGCTCTGAAAAGAGGAGGGGTCGGGGCTATTGGGTTCATTCCCCCACTGGACCTCTGTCCCCTTCCCTCAATAACATCCCCCTCCCCAAATCTCCTCGCCCACCCACACTTTTTCTCCGTTTGCATAACGGTTCGTGTGTGTGTGTGTGTGGGGCGAGTCCCCGTGCGCCGCTCAGCTCACTCTTACCAACGTTCATCAAAAGAAATAATAATAATAATAACAATCACAATGGCGTGTTTTACCTTCACGGCTACACCTGGTTGCTAATCTGAACTGTTTGTGATTCAGCGCTCCTTCCCGGCAGATCGCAGTCGTTCTCACCCAAGTGCCTGCCTCTACAGGCCGCCGACTGGCCCAGCCCCTGCAGAAACACACACATTCAGATTGTTATGGTCTGACGGTCCCATGACCTCACTGCATTCCCGTTCCTCTCTGTCAGGTTGATTCGGTTACTGTGGTTTTTTTTTTTTTCCACCGCTTCCCTGTGTCTAACACCCGTGGCGGTGACGAGGCTGAGCACAGCCAGCCCAGGTGGTGGCAGGAGTGAAATCAATTACTCTGATATTCAAATGAGCCCCATATTTTTTTAGCCGACATCCTTGAGCAGCTGTACTACGAAGGCATCGACCTCTTCAGTGTGTTTCATGTATTTTATTTCTTTATTTTGGCCATCAGTTGTAAAGTTTAGATCTGATATAAGCCCTCAGATTTCCGTTAACATCAAGTATGTATAGAGCAAAGGCAGGGAACAGACGTGTGTGTGTGTGTGTGTGTGTGTGTGTTTATGGTTGGAATAGTTGCGGGAGGGGGGCGGCACTGAGGACTCTGAATGAAAGGTTTGTTTTAGAGAATGACGATCACATCCAGCTTTGTGAAAACGGCTCTTGTTCGTGGCCGGGGAAGAGGAGACGGCGAGTGAGGGAAGAAATGCAGCCGTTGTGTGCGTGTGTGTGCATGCGCGTGTGTTTGTGTGTGCGCGTCGGCCAGCCAAGACTTCCGCTCCCATTTGATAGCTCCGCATGCAAATGAAACCTCACAAACATGTACACAGGGGCAGGGGTCAGCACAGCTTTCCGCTGGGAGAAAAGCAACTCTCCGAGGACTCTGGTTTCACGCCGTTTGGAAAAATACCTCGCGCGGCGCGGCGGAGAATACCTGCGTGTGCGTGCGCTCGATGGCGTGTGTTGTTGCTGTCACTTTTGTCGTCATTGGAGACTGCCCTGCTTCATCTGCACTGTGCTAAATGCCACTCTGTTTTTCCACTGCCATGAAAGCACCTGCCACTTCAGTGTCTACCAGCTGAGGAATACACACACACACACACACACACACAAAAAACACACAGGCCCCTTGAAGAGCACTTATTCCTTACTTGGAAACAGAGTGGGGGTATCCGTTTGACCTTCACCTCCCCTCTGTTGCTCCGTCCTATGTAATAAATCACATCTACTGTATGTACACTCTAAATTAAGTTTCTGGAGGGAATATTGACCAAGGAAATCTCATTTGGTCACGTTCAGTTTCATGTCTGTAAATCACATGATCCAAAACTCACTTGTGTTTTTCTTTTCTTCTTCTTTCAGAGTGAAGGCCGATGGGCATTCCCACCCCTCCTCCTTCCTCCTCCGCCTCCTCCTCCTCCTCCGAATGTAGGATTTCGCTGCAGCCAGATGACGAGGTCGCCACGGCGACAGCTGGACAGGCGCTGCAGTCGACGTCCTTTGACCTCTTCGCCGCCTCTGGGGTTCGCAGGCGCGGCCATCACCATGGAGACACGGACACTTGACCTTTGCCCCAAATCTTCCCTCCTTTTTCCCCCCTGGCGCCTAAACATTCAGGCGCCATTGCTGCTGTAGTTCTAGATGAGAAAAAAAAAACAACAACAACAAGAAGAACTTAAACAGACTATTAACGTTAACAATGGGTTGCTATGTATTTCTGTACGTAGGCCTGCAAATTTGTCTACAGTATATTATTCTTATTATTATTTTAATACTGTAATACACTTTTAACTGGTTTTCTAACGGCTTCGGCTGCTAGTCGCCAGATATTCTCACCCGAAAAACCTGTGAACCAAACCTGCAGAGCATGCGTGCGCGCACACACACACACGCAAAAACCTTTCATGCATACGGATTACGTGTATTTATTTATTTATCTTGTATGTATGCATTAAATGAAATGTGTGTAAGAATTTGAATACATACTGTACTGCAAAAATAGTCGGCATTTAAGAACATATTTAAAAACAAAACAAAGGTTACATTTGCTTAAAGAACCCTACCTCAGCACCAAGTCACACAGTAGAAATATATATAAAATATTTATTTTCAGAGGTGAATGTTTTTTTTTCCTTTTTTAAAAAAAAAAATCACCGATCCAAAGCCTTACTCTGACCGTCAGCCCCCCCGTCTGATGGACCTTTTTTAGTTTTGGACCTATAAAACCGCAGTATATCAAAGATTTAACCGATCATCTTAGAGACTGAATGTTCATCAGAGCTGAATGAGAGGCAGCCTCTCTGAGATTAAGTTCCCACTCCCCCCACATTTATGACAAGATTATGTATTAAAAGTCCAGAGTAATATATTTATTGATACGAGATGGATGATTCATACACTCTAAAAAGAATTTCTAGAGAACCTTTAGAGGAAGAGTTGACAATGCGTTGCATCACGCATGCAAAGCAGCTGTCGAGAATCCAAACACTGCAGCACGAGCCAGGTTTAACCGGACCTGACCACCACGTCTGTGGCCTGTCTGAGCCCAAGTCTCAGCACCTTTAAACACTTTACCAAGTCATCTACAGTTGTTCTGCGATAACCTGAACACCCGTACAGCCTGCAGGAGGTTATGACCTGTCAGGACAAGGGGCGGAAACATGAATGTTTGAATTTATTTATAACTGGACAGCCCAGTATTTTACATATTCTCACCTGATGCCTCGTTGCAGAGCTCTGACACACCGCGCCCGGCAGCACTGAGCAAAGTGGCGCATGCGGGGACGGCACGGCCTCAGTCAGACTGGCTGTTTAGCAAGCCGCTCGATAGCTTGAATCCACGGCCTCCGTTGCATGGTCTTGCATTTACAAACTTTTCAGATTGTAACACAAGACGCCTTGAATGTAGTACACACTGTGTTCCGAGCTTGGGAACATGCAACTAAACAAACACAACTGCAACAGTGAAACATGCAGAGGTACTGAATGGGGAATTACAACACAAATGAATAAAAGAAACAAAACCAGGGGAAGTATCTTAATATTTATCTGAACTCACAGGTACTTAACCTTTGCCTATAGACTGTAAATAGCGCAGAGTTACAGAGAACGACACCCGAGCAAACGCTGAGAAACTCTGAGATGTTACATTAAATAACTTATGTTCTTTGTACTGTACATAGTATGTGTTTGAGTGAACTTTCTGATACAACAAAAGCACTAATTAAGTTATACGCTAACCAGTATGGTTTGGCTTTGATTTTTTTTTTTTTTTTTTTTTTAAACTGTCATGGGAAAGTCTTGTAAAACGGATGCCACTATGAGGACATTTTCTAATGCTGTAATTCTGAAAAAAAAGAAAGAAAAAAAAAGATTTTAAAGAGAAATCATTAATACTTGACATAATTCATTCTTGATACTTAGGTACAACACAAATGGCATATATGCAATATTTACACTTTTGAAAATTAGTTTACAAAGACGTACCAAATGTATAAATACTGTTAATAATGTTTGTTAAACCTTAAATCAAATTTTTGCTGTTTGTAAAAAAAAAAAAAAAACATTAATAATTTTCTTCAATTTTGAAACGGAAACTCTTTTTCTGCTTGTTTTTGCTAATTGAGCCTCCTTGGTGTTTTTGAGTAGTGTTTTTTGCATTTGCATAATGTTTCAAGTTTTTATCCAGCATCTAAAAGATTACAATATGGGCTATGGCTTAACTTGCTGTGTCTTTGCATTGTAAATATTTCATATCATGCACATTGTGATGCTACTAAGAAACTATAATTTAAACTTAGTTCATTGCTTTAGATTGTATTGATTCTTTATAGACACATGCAATAAATAATGATATTTAAGAAAGCCTTTTTCCTCTCTGTCTCTCTTCCCTCGCCCCTCCCACGTCACAAACAAGAAGTCGCTTTTCATCTCTCGTATGAATAGGCACTCGCCGGAGCAGATGTTCCAATTCACTTTCCTGCCTTTTTCATTAAGAAAACCTCATTAGGAGTGTGAGAAGTAAGGAGTGGATACGTCTTGCTTCTCTTTGTGTGCGTCTCGTGTTTTTTGAAGCCCTGCTCCCTATTGAGAAAGAGCGCATCAAAAAATGGGTGTAGGCCTAACCTCACGTTGCCTCCAGCATTAGCATTGTTATTGTTTTTGTGCGCTTGCCTCCCAGTCCCCACCCCCAGCAATAGTAATTAGACCAGCGTGTTGAAACAGCCCCTGGAACTGGGAGGGAATAAATAACAGCACAGTGATAGGATAATGATTTTTCACTCTTCGCCATATGCTGTCGGATTATTCATCCTCACAGCCTTACTAATTAAAAAGGTAATTAATGCTGAGAAGTAGGTCTAATTGTCTGCTATGACTGCTGTTACTGTGTTTGGATGGGAGGGGCGGCCCATCCTGCATCCTGGGCTTTTGTGAGCAGTACGCATGAGTCAAAAAGATTTTGTTTAGAACAGCTGGAAAGAGGGCTTGCGGAGAAATGGACAGGTGAAGGCAATGAAATGATGTCCTAAAGGAAGAGCCCCGCACATTAGCCAGATTTACACCGGCGATGCTAGGCGGCTAATGAGAGAGCACAATCCTAGAGAGCAAAGTGTGACATGCTCCAACCAAATCTCATCCATCACTGCTCTGCTCACTGCTCCTGTCCTCCCCCTTGCTTGACTTGCTTCTAACATTTAATTAAAGCCTTTATCTCATTAAATTGCAAAGAAGAAATACAGAGTGAGCTGCGGGCTACTTTGTCTCTGTCTGTCACGCGCTCACTGGTCAGGACGATGGGGGAACTGCGACGCTTTCATTACTGTACGTCGTGCCGAATGAGGAGGATGCTGCCGGAGAGCGGACTCTTATGTTGGACGCCATGCATCCGAGATAAAACCATGCAAATCACCTTTACAGCGTGATAATGCAAACTCAATGGACATAGCTCATCTGTGAACACTGGCCAAACATTAGTCTGTGTGTATAAAGGGGTGGGAGGCTGATTTTTGCAACAATGGACAGGTTCATATGAGTAGCATAAAGTAACCAGCTGCCCCAGGGAGTCGTCAGGCTTATGGACAATGACCTGCAGTAGCTCCACAGGAAATAGCTTACTTCCGGAAAGCTGCCTGGGACACCGCCGCTACATTAGTGGCCGTGGGTGCGCGTGATTTTAAAAGCTAGCGCGCTTTGCGGCAATTTGTAGCCGTCCCTCCCCCGACAACAATCAGTCTTTTGCAGGTTTGTGTGACCATCATTGGTGCAAACATACATGTTTTCTGTATTATAATGCACATGGTAGGCTGAGTGCATTAGAGGAAGGTTATCCTGAGTACAAACACACAAAACACTATAACCACAGACGCAACTTCTTGTATTTTTCCTTGCAGCAGATGACACTACATAAAATCACTATGGCACTTTAACGTTTGCCTTAGAGCAATGAATGTTCAGTGAATCGTGGTGCCACAATGTAAAACTGTGCAAGCATAAAATAGGAGACTCTGTGGCAATCATTTACTCAGATGTATGGCTTACAAGGTCTAGTTTATTCTGCGTCATTTAATGACGTAAAAACCTGCTGCTTTGTAGATATGGGGCATACCAGCATCCCATTCTCCTACATTTTCTCACACAGGCTTTCTCTGGTCACTAAAGCTCCGGAAAAGGTGTTGCACACCTCCAATTTAGTCGGGCATCTAAAAACAATCCACCAGGTTTCACTTACGACTGTCGATTTTTGTCCCTAATAGCTTAAAATCACACTGTAGAGAGGCCTTTTGCTCAGGCTGTTTGCTAATGGTGTTGATAATCTGGAAAATGTTCTCTGTTTTTAAATCCCCTTAGTTGTTTGCACAGACCTTTTCTAAAAGGTAACAGTGCTATGCACAGTAAGATACTTCGAATCTTCTTCACCCAGCCTTTAAAAGAATTCTTCTGTAATCATCACGAGACATGTATTTGGCTTTTGTCAAACTCTGTCTGTCTGCAGATGTGACCGGATGCTGCAAGGATTCACCTCTGCAGGGTTCCTGATAACTCCTGCGGATCTAACAAGGAGCTTCTGCACGCTGGAATATTTTCACCATATTTGTATATATTACACAGCATAGGAGATAATGGATGGCAGACTCGCAAAAGAGAGAGAGAGAGAGAGAGAGAGAGAGGGAGGACAAACTGAGCTCGGGCACTCCCATTTTACTCGTATGTGTGTTTAACTGATCACCCATTCAAATAGCTATTTGTATGAGTTTGCACCAAGGTCAGTGGTCAACGCTTATCTCTCTCCGTGACACGCTCTCTTACCCTCATACACATACGCAACTGTACACTTGGAGCACTGGAATACATTAACACACTTGTGTCATCTTTTCGAGGTTGCATAATCAGCCAGCAGCGCTGCAGTAAACAAAGGACAACTTCCTCTTACTGGTGAAATCTGAGAATGCAGAAACTGTTTCTTCCCATCCACTTTCGCACACACACACGCACACACACACCATCACACAAGTGAAAACACATGCATGTGAGAGTTCATTCAAGTATACATATGGGAGTAGAGTCTGTTAAACACAGTGAACCAACAAAGTCTGCACTGGAAGAGAAATACCGTAGGGTAGAACGAAGGGACAGAGCTCATGGGGATGAGGGTGTTCTGCAAATGTTTAAAGCTAGCTAAAAGAAATCCCTGAAACTGTCATTTCTGAGACATTAGTCAGTGCAGAAGTCCCAGCTGGGTCTGACCCAGCATGTATTTTACAGGAATGTGTGCATGTGGGAGTGCCTGTAGCTGACATGCATGCATTAGTGTGTATGTGAGTGTTATGTGTACGCTTGGTCAGCTTGTTCGGCAGACATTCCCAGCTGTTTTCCAGGTAGTGTTCTCACGCTTCTTGTGCATCTCCTGTTTCTCACGCTGGCTGCTTTGACTGTAATCCCTACCAACACACGCACGCACACATATGCGCGCACACGCACGCACACACACACACACACTGCCCCGCCTTGTTCACCACCAGGTGAACAAAACCCCCCTCACGCACACACACGCACACACCCTTTCCTGTCTCTGATGATAGAGAAGCAGCCACAACAAAGACAGGACAGTGGAAAATAAGCACACTCGGAAACAAACACACACTGAATGGGAGAGGGGAAATGGTGCAAGTAGGTAAGAAAGACATAGACAGAGAGAGGGGAGAATGTGCAGGAACCAACATGATGAGCTCATGTGCTCTCCTGGCCATGCCCACCATGTGTGACTCATATTTGGCAGGTGTGTCTGTATGTGTGTTTACAGCTGCAGGTCAGCTCTGGGTGTGTCCTCATTACAGTGCTGGTGAACATGTTTTCTCAAGCACAGGTTCTTTAGTACCAAACCGCCTGCATAATCAAAGTGACAATCAGAATGAGCTCTACGGAACAGAAAGTACGGAAAGTACGGCCTTTGAAAACCAGTTTCGTCTCAAGTGAATTTAGAAAACAGTAGCCCCGCAGCGGGTATGATGTAAGGATTTTAAATTTGGAAACTCATGAGTATGCCGTCCCTTGAACGTAACCGCATCCTTTCTGGGAGCACAGTATGGGAGACTTTTTTTTTTTTTTTTTTTTAGGAGTGGGCCCCAGCTACAAGTCTTCCGTTCCCCTCCCTGCCTCTGCCTCAGTGTGATGGATGTGGTTGGTGGAGACAGCACACAACCTGCAGACAGCCACCAGCTCCTTAGAAGGAAACACCATCTGCTTCTTTGGCTTCTGAGCGTCGGCGAGCTGCGTGTCCGCATCTCATTTTGCGATCATGTGTGTTGGAGGTGGTGAGAGATTTCATGGTAATAACACATTTAGCCCAGGCGTCTAGATTTTCATTGCCGTCACTCTGCAAGACTCGCCCCTCGGCTGTGTCGTGGCAAACGTTAAATAAGTCACTCTTGTTTGGTCAACTGATGGTTCTCTGAAAAAGAAATACTGGTGTGTTGAGGCATGCAAGTCAAGTAAACAGTGAGAGAACAGAGTACACTGTCATGGACACCATAACCCGCTAATTCATTCTGTCAGTACAAGGTCAACCTTGGTGAAATTCCTGTTGACAGACACTGTAGTGATTTCATCATTTACAAGCCTCTGAACCACTTCATTTATTCATCTGTCAATCTGACACTGTCCACATATAATGCATTGTGATGAGACTAAATGCACCAAGGAGCGTGCACACACCATGACTAGGTCTTACTCAAGAAGACACACAAATACTGTGTTTTGGCTCTGGAGCATGCAATCCAAAAAGTTGCGCTGAAAAATTTAACTGTTGCAATAATCTGAGTAACAA
Source organism: Chelon labrosus (assembly GCF_963514085.1). Lineage (NCBI taxonomy): Eukaryota > Metazoa > Chordata > Actinopteri > Mugiliformes > Mugilidae > Chelon > Chelon labrosus. The sequence continues at coordinate 14,005,336 of NC_140341.1, forward strand.
ATGTGGCAGGCAAAACTCTACCACTTTATATTGTCTGTAACTGTACAACGTCACTTTATATTCTCGCATATTGTTGCTTCAGTGAGGACACATTTGAATGCGCGTGTTTGTGTGAAACTTTTAAAAAGACAAGACCAGAAAAAAAAAAGAATAATGGTTGCGTCTATGCTTTTGTCCTCATTCCAGATTGGGACGTGGAGCCGTTGCGCTCGCTCGTGAGCATCAGTTTCCCCATTAAAATTAAGATGGAACTGCGACTTGCTGGGCCTCCGGTAGATAATCATTAAGCCACCTGCAGCCATTTTACAGCAATACATCAGTAGTTTAAGTGACACTTCCCGTTTTAAAAGAAATGCATGCAGTGAAGTGAAACATGTTCCACTGATTTCTGCCATCCAGTGGGAGTTATGTCTTAATAACTGAGACCATGCAACGGGATAATGACACATTGGGTTTCCCCGTGTTTCCAGACACTCTTTTGAGGCTTAAAGAGGAAAGCAACAATCATGTCTTCTTCTGTTGTTTGACTTTTGGGTTAAAACCTGTAAAAATGCACACGTTGCATGCTAGCACAAGAACAGCATAGTAAAGCAACCTCAGTAAAATTGGCCAAAGATGCTCCCAGTCATGGTAAACCAGGTAAGGCTGCAGTGGCAGAATTCCCAATTGTATTAAACTGGGCATGGGTTTTCTTTCTTTTGGCCCTGACTTTCCATTTGTAAGAGAAACAACATGTCTTCTTTCAGAATTTACATTTTGTGTCAGCAAAACCCATTAGAGAGACACACGAAACCCATTCATGTGACATATCCTTCACATAACCACAAATGAGCTCCTTGCCTCTGCATGCAGACGTCTGCTGTTCTTCACATCACAATTAGTAGCCAGGTGATGATAACACAGATAAACAGCAGAGGAAGCAACAGTGGAGTTCATGGCCTCTGTCGTCTTAAGGTATTTCACCTGACCCAGTCGTGGCTTCAGTTATTTATTTTAACTTGAGGCAGAAAACATGCTGTTTGTGTCTGGTATTAGGAGTTCGTGAGAAGTGTCACATTTGTTCTTTGTATTCCAGTAAAACTGAAAAAAAAAAAAAAAAAAGATCTTTAGACACAAATGTCAACACGTGTTTCTCTCTGTGTAGCTTTATATAATCATGACCAGTCTTCTCTCTATTCATGGTTTCTCCATCTAGCTTGTGCTTGAAACGCGTTCGTCATCTTAACCGACGACCATTTCATTTCCTCCAATGTCGGTGTCGCCTCCATCTACATTTTTCTTTATCTCTGATAATGTTCTGAATTCTCAGGGTTCATGGCTTATCTCGGCCGCTCTGCGTGTGACGCACGGAGCTGAGCAAGGTCATGCAGTTTCTGTGCCACACTGAGACAATGTCCTCGAACAGTCAGTCGCAGAAAAACTCCAAATGTTTCAGAGCGATCTGTGGAAGGGCGGAGAGCTAGAAAAGGAGGGGGAACCGAAGGACAATAATGCTATTATGTGCATTTAAATTTTAATTTACAACACCTTCAGGGACAAAAGAGATATTCAGCAGGCCCTGACCCTAACACGAGGTCATGTGTGAGTGTCTCCTGCTAAAATACACAACGAACTGATAATGGGAGGATGGGGGCAGAAAAGCAGATTTTGTGGAGGAGACACGAGGGGGGATGGGAGTCTCATTTGGGAATTACCACATTATTATATGAATGATGGAGGCCGGTAGTGGTGAAGGGAAGATAAATAAATTATAAGTGAACCCACAATTGCACAAAACAAGGCCTCCCCTTTCAAAGTAAAGGAAGAGCATTCATAAAACAGAGGCATGGCTTCATTTTCCCACTCCACTATTCATTTCACTGGCAACAATAACAAAATGGGACTCGAGATACAAAAGATTTCCTTGTTTGGCTTCTCCTATATCAGTGTAACGAAAGCTGTTTTCCATCATTGAAATCACACAGCAGGTTTTACCGAGCGCTCTAGAGACACTGACACTGTCTGGAAGTGGGCCATCAGTTTCCTTCAGTCACCCAATGTGCAAGGCGGTGAAGCTGACAGCCATCTATTGCGGAGTGATACCCCTCCCCCTGAGCGCTAATAAACAAACACGCAGCCTCCCCGGAGTCCCCCAGGTGGTCTCAGTCAACACGTTGAATGGAGCATCACTCAGTGACGGCTCAAAAGAAAGACCATCCACCCATCCCTCATCTTATCTTCTCCCTTGTCCTCCCAGCTATCCTCTCCTCCACTCCTGGTCTCTCCCACTCTTTGATCCACCTATTTTCATTTAGCCCCTTTCTCATCCATCTTGGGTGTTTGTGCCCAGCCCCGCTATGTGCTCCAGACAGGCTAAGGGGCTTGAGACTCCATCCCTCACTGGGCTCTCCCCAGTGGGACAAATAGATCCCTGAGCGCCCACGGTGAAGTATGAGCCTGTTACACTTACGGCATTTGTTTATTATTTTTTCTTTACTAATTCTTTTGTCTTGTTTTTTCATGCATGGACTCCCATGTGCAGATACGTCAAACCCAACTACTATTTCCATACAAACACATGAAATCTGGAATCTAGCAAGATGTTGTCCGTATGGGTAGGTTCAGGGAACCGTACAGCGATGGTGATTGTTGGTACGACCATAAACGGGCAGTCGTTTTACAAATTAAGTCAGATACTTTGTTCACCCATCCATCCACCCCGAGCTCCTCCCTAGGTGTTGTTCTATTAAAGCATTGCTTTACCTCATCTTTTGCTCCTTCAGCAGGGGGTGTTGTCACTTGACTGTTAGCATACATGACTCTGGAGTGTTTGCTGAAACAACTGATGATGCTGTTGTTACGAGGAGGACAGTTTCACAGCGCAACATCCTGCGCAACACACTCCTTGTGTCTGCCCAGGTGTTTCACTCCAAGTGCTTCTCTAGGACTGTAAGCGTAGCTTTGTACTAACCTGTCGAGAGCCCTGACACGCCTAACTGCTCTCAGGAGCAGCCCCATTGCTGTCCGCTGACCACTTTGTGCCCTGTAGCCTTATCTTACTTCAATATATGATTGACTAGTTTAGAAGCCGCTGAGGGAGATTCTACATGCAAATACTTTAAGGGCAACATCATGAATGAGTAAGCTGATTTCTGCTCAGGCCCGGTGAAGCATGATGTGTGGCTGTCAAAACAGAGAATACAAGATAGAGAGAAACTTGCAGGAGTAAGGTTTAGACTAGAACACCAATAACAGCCAGTCAGTTATGCAATTGCTGGCATGGGCTGAGTGCAGAGCATCATAACAGCTGTAATGAAAACCAGAGACAGACAGAGAGAGGGAGAGAGAGAGAGAGAAAAGAGAGAGAAAGTAAGAGAGAGAGAAAGAGTAAGCCAATGAAAAGCAGCAAACCTTCTATCATAACTCCAGCCACTCTAAAGAGAGATTTCACTACCCTCTGGTTTACTCTTAGCAGTAATGGGTCCAAGTACTATTTCCCTCCCTGCTTCTCTCTAAGTCCCCGCTTGACTTGTTTTCTCTCTGCGTGTCTCTCTTGTTCACTTCTTTTTCCTTGAGCATGATAGCATGATAGGTTTTTCTCCCTTTGAGCACTAGCAGAGCAACAACACATTCCTGTCCGCATTCCAGCCTCAGGAAAAACAGTGTCCGGAACATAATAAAAGGCCAAGCACGTCATTTGTTTTTAAACCCACTTGCTCGCTGGAACAAAGCTGCGATGAGGGCAGGACTGGGCAAATGTGTTTGCGCGAAAGAGACAGTGAAAGGGACGTGTTTGTGTTTACAAGGATCTGTGTGCATGTGTGTTTTCTGTTTTTCTCTGCGGTAATGAGATTGCGATGAGCTTTCCCCTCCACGACAATACGGCGCAAAGCCTCCGCCCAGCCACACGAACCTGAAACACAATGTTTGGAGGAAAAAAAAGTCACGGCAGACTGAGTCTGATCATCTCATAATCCCAGCCATTAAGACTGTCAGCACTTCATAAATTTTCATTTGCGCCATTCATCTCTCGCGCCTGTTGTTATTGGCACATTGTCCACCTTGTCTCATTGCTCATGTGCACTCTAGGTCACATGTACATCCCAGGTACACCGTGACCTTGTTTGGACCACCTCCACTTTCAACAATCTGCTGTATAAACATATGCACTGGACACTAGCATACAAATGCTAATTGGCACACACAGACATGCGTATTTGGCTCTACACACAATAATTACACTGATAACTGCAATGCGGGACATTGTGTCGCTGGCAAACTCCGCACTTTATTGTGTCTGTTGCGGAAACAGCCTTTCATGTGTGTGTTTACACACACTCTTAGACCTTGATAATTATCCATGCAAACAACAGTGTCTGACAGCGGTGGCAGTTTGAAGGTCAGGGCAGTTTTAATGTTATGGTGTTTTGCTCGTAACGTATCTTTGGACTGTGAGGCACTTGACCTCCACATCCTGCCTGAAACAATATCACTTTCACCCTCTGTCTTATAATCACTCTCCATGCATGACTGTAACTGTAATTTTGGTGCAAACGCCTCAGTGTTAGCCCTTCCCATCATTCGTCACTATTTTTGTCTTTTAATCCCTCCAGTCGATTACATTTGCCACAACCCGCCAAACTCTCATTGTCTAAACATTTCCAGGTCATGGGGTAACCGATACTGAGAGCTTCCTACTGGTCAATCCATAGCAGGGTTGACCTCATCCTGTCCTCTCATGTCTGATGTTCCCCCACCTCCCCCATCCTACCAGCTCTTCAGGAAGCTAATAATCTCCTTCCTGTATCTGACACGGGACGCGGCGGCCAGCAGCAGAGCCCATGTGTGAAGGGTGCATGTGCATGAGTGTACGTGTACGTGCAAGCCCAAGCACAATGATTATTCAGCCATAACGGAAGTCATAAAGACTTCCGCTGATCACTATCAGTGTAGACAGAGGGAGTGGAGAGATAATACAGCCACGGGGTAAATACGCAAAACTAGACCAGAGCTGGGCCGACACCAAAAGCTGCTGCCGGAGAAGCAGGGAGATTCCACAGATCACTCACATTATTTTTTAAATGTCACTAAATGTCAGTTGGTGTCAGTTAAAGACTGCGGTCATGCCATGCTAATATAAAAATATCAAAACATGTTTTACGGTCTCTGGGTCGAGATGACACTTTGACGAAGGCTTTGAGTTTCTTACACACATTACGCACTGTGCATTTCTGCAGCTACGTTAACGTATCTTTGAGAAAATGTCATGCAATTCATGCTGAATTTGAGGTGTTACCTGGGCTAAATTTTTTGTCTAAATTCAGTCAATTAATCAAGGTCTAGTCCGCACAAGTTCTCATTTACCACATTTACTGCGGTATGAGTGTATTCTGGAAAAAAATCCCCTACAACAGACTGAGGCACTGACTGAAGATTGGTAACAAGGTGAGCTGAGGACAGAGAAAATGTGTGTGCTAAATTGAGCTCAACGTTGCTTAAATTACCTTAAATAACCCGTTTTCCTCGCTGCCAATAAATCCTTAAAAAAAGGATTTAGCTGATTTAGTTTACTTCCCCGTGACACAGACCTCCAAAAACTATTAAAAAACGATTAGCGAACCTCACTGGGTACAATGTGGGCGCTATTCTCCCAACGTAACGATCACAGACACTGCGGTTAAAATAATTTTTTCCTTAGCATTTAATCGACATTTACAGTAGAGACAGGCAGCGAATGTCTGGAAAGAGAGCCGGGGAAATGACACGCTGAAAGGTCAGGCTGGCCGGGAGCTGAAACTGGGACTCAGCAGCTCAGGGGCATTTTCGGGCCACGTAGGATGCACTCTCACCACTCAGCCGTCGGTTCATCCCTGGACGCTGTTGTTTATTTTGAGCTGATCCCATATAAACTTTCCTGCAGCCATAAAAAAATCCTGCTCGCTCACCAAAAGCGTAATTACCCCTTTGGCAGCTATCACAGCACACACTCTCTTCCGTCCTGCTTGTATCACCTGTTTGTGCACATTGGAGCACTTCACTGTCACTCCTGTATCAGCTAAACCTTTCTGCAGGTGTTTTGCCATTATATGGGGATTTTGCTTTGGCTTTCTGACCGGCAGATGTGAGGATTTATCTCAAAGTTGTCTTGATGTTCCAGACACCAAAGTTCCCCACAACTGCCTTTTTCTTAATGATGTTTTGGACAGCTGTCAACTCCTGATGACTAATAATAAGGTTACTGGACTACTTCACAAGATCTAATTAGTCAATTAGGGCTTAAAAAGTATTTTTCAGATGTGTAATTTGTCCAAATATTTTTCACGCACCTGCAGGGCCAGGATTATCTGTTATCTTCCCCGAATCAGATGCATGCTCAGCGCAAACAGCAAAAGTGGATCGCCGCTACCCTTGTCCACTTGTAAGTGATCTCAGAGTGAGGTCTCACACGGGAAACATCAAAAAGGCCAAAGTTTAACAACCCACCAATAAACCAGCAGTTCTTACAACCTGCTTTTATATGACCCAATATCACACTGCCACTCTGTTAGGACTTGAGGGACCAATAACTTATGTCATTAATGACCACAGCTTATCCTGCCTCTTGACCTGAACATCCCTCATAAAAGGAGAGGACAGAAAAAAGTCCTGCCCCTCCCAGTTTTCCTTTCCCCTGCCGTTCAAGCCGAAGCCTGCACCGACCATCGTCTTTTCTTTGCTTTACCACATGGCGTGTTCACCAAGATAAATGTTGCTTGACAGCGGCGTCTCTTTGTTTTCATTAATAAAGCTTGTTCTCTTTGTAACAGACATTGTGATTTAGTTGAGTTTAACCGCAAAGGAGGACGAAATGTGGAATAAAACCGCGAGCTGAGACCAGTTATTTCCGTCTCTTTTTGGGTCTGCCCCATTCACTCGCTCCCTTTCTCTTTCGCCCTGCTTCTTGTTTTCCCTGTAGTGGTCTTAATGTTGTAATCCACACCTGGATAGGCACCAGGCATGTCTGCAGACACCTGCGTCAGAGCGACAAAGAAAAACACAAGCGAAAGAACAGATCCCAACCCTTCCTCCCCGTTACTCCCTCCTGTGTGTCTCCCTCTCTGTTTGCCTGCCTTTACCCCCACCCCTTACTCACTCTCTCTGTTTTTGAACAGGTCATGTGACTTCCTTCCTGTTGTTTTGACCCTGGGGTCAGTCTGCCTCAGGGTCTGTACACCCCCTTCCAAAAAAAAAAACCCCAAAAAAACACCATCTTCTTTGCTTATTAAATTCAATCTGAAAATCTCATTTTCACCCCTTTTTTCTGACGCACACACACACACACAGACATGTAGAAACACAGCGGAGGCGAGCTGTAGGAGAAAGGCGGGCCTCTGCTGAATCTGATTGAACTTTAGAGGAACTCAATGACCATGTTCTCCTCTTTATGGTGGTCCCAGGCTGACCTTTCCGTCTGTGGTTTACAGACTGTGGGGGGTTGTGTTCTGGCCTGTTGTTGTGGCTAACTCTTAAAAAAAATAAAATAAAAACCTGTACCCTGCATCGGGTACAGGCACTGGCTGAAAGATAAAGACTGCTGTTAACATCAGTCAGTCTTTTCCTTTGACAGAAGTGTAATATGCCTGATCTGCTCATTTCATACAACCCTTTCGTCTCCACGTCAGTTGTCCAGGGTAACCATTGTTTCGCTGAATTGTTTCGAAGAACACTACAATCCAAGGTCATCAGAACATGGAGTGCTCCCCAAAAAAACAACCCCTCGGGATTGCCGAATGTAATGCCCTGAATTATCAAAGGTCCTGCTATCTCAGGGTTTCTTTTTTTCCACAGCAGCAGGCTTCTGTTCCTATCTGAACACCATTCACGACACTTTCCAGATTCAGAGCAAGCGTCAGAAGGTCCACGGTGGAACCGGTGTGTTGTCATGGTTACGGATAAGGCTGTGCGTTATCACTCTCCTCGGCTATGGAAAACACACAGCCGTTACAGTCGGCTCATGTGTGTATTTGCACATGTCTGTGATGTGCGTATGTGCAAATAGCAGCAGTGTTGCATGCAGTGTGAGCAGAAGTGTTGGAGGGGGAGCGAAATTTTTCAATGGGAATTTCAGTCATCGTTCTCATACACCTGTCTGTATCAATGGGAAGGTGCCAGACACGAGGAGCTACAATAGAATTTATGTGGCTCAGCTGGCGAGACAGAGATTTTGGCACTCGAATGTATGGCCCTTTGAGAGAGTCCCTGAGAGGGTACCTGTGGGGGAGTTTCGGCAGATGGTCATAATCCTTCCGCTTGTTGAGTTAAACATTACTATTCATCAGACTTAAACATCCTTTTAGGTGAGAACATAGCACGGTGCAGGTGTTGTGTTCATTGCCACATCACTTTTCCACTGGCATCTATGAAGTTTGCCAACGCTAACACTAACAGCAGCCACGTCAGAGAAGCACAACCTTGGGGTCAAACTGGAGCCAGTGTTATGTTTTTTTTGGCTCTTTTCAGATTCAGAATTTCATATTTAGTTGTTAACCAAGCTTCAATAATGTCCAAAGTGTGTCTAACTACTTTGGTTTTGTTTGGGCCTAGCAACAGGGATGGCGAGAACTGCCACTTCTTCATTGCGGCGTAGTTTTGCAGAGCGGTACTGAGATCCTCTTCACCTCGATGAAGTTATCAGTCAGTTTGTATGGAAACTATCTCCTCACTTATCAAAAACATTCCTGTCAAGAATGGGGAGCTGCTTCCTCTGATGAGGAACACTCTGTCTTGCTCTAAGTTTAATCGTTATTTGTGTGTACGTGCGCACGGCGAATGCTTCACTCCGTGTACTTCAGCTGACTGAGAGAAAGGGATGCTCTCCATGCTGCTTTGACAGCTCTGGAGAACACTGGGTGTTAAGCAGCCCAAATTAAACCCACCCTCAGCTGCATAACGTTCTGTTCCCAACCCGGGTACGATGAGCCCCCTGGCAGTGTTAGACATAAGCCTGAGTGCTTCTCAACACCTTATGCTGCAGAGCAAGGTGACCTGCTTGTGTCATGTCATCCATCTGCGCAACGGGAAGAGTTGTGATTACTTTCCTCCAGCAAACAGACTTTTCTCATGGCGGATATTTTGACTCGTCAAGGTAGGGAGATCCCAGGTGTATTAATGATGGCTCAGAGCCATTAAGTATCTCAGTAAGCTATGACAGAAAACCATCATACAAGAAATCAGTATACACTTCAAGTGGAATGCAGCCGCCATTGGTAGGCCTCTGCTAAAATGTCTGCCTTGATGCAGGTCTCTACTATGTTTTTCTATTCATGCGGATAAAGATGTAGAGATGAAAACGCCAGTAATAGTTGTAGCATACAGTACGGACCAACTTCAACACTGTGGCCTTCACCAGGGTCAACTAAAACATATGGCCTGACAACAGCAATGCAGATTAATATCAAGAAAGATGAGCCTTTTTTCAGAAATGGGTAAAAGTACGCAGTCCAGACGAGATGTCCACATTTAGTTTTGTTCATCAGGTTCTGTGCCACGTCCAATACATCACATTAAAGTGCCATGGCACAGTTTGAACTTGGGTTGGTGTGTGCCATCGGTATCAGAGTAATAGCGCGAGATACGCGCAGCCTTCATGCTGGAACTCACGACACGGGAAGTGGAGCACACAAAATACTTGGCGTCCAAGTGGTAACATCAGAACTTACTAGTGAATTTACGAGGTCATGAATACCACAAGCGGGGGGCAGTTCGTATGGACTTTGCTCATGAACATGCTGCATAAAGTTTAACAAACTGAACGGTCTGAAGCACACAGCGTAAAGATGTGTAGATACTCACAACTTGGACTGTATCTATATATTAAAATTAGAGAATGTGCAGGTAAGCGCCTGCATGAAAAACATTCATTCATTCATTTATCTTCTGTAACCACTTGTTCCTGTTAAGGGTCGTGGGGTCTGCTGGAGCCTATTTCAGCTGTCATCGGGCGAGAGGCGGGGTACACCCTGGACCGGTTGCCAGTCTATCGCAGGGCTAACACAGAGAGACAGACAACCATTCACACTCACGGCCAATCAGAATCACCAATTAACCTAACAAGCATGTCTTTGGACGGTGGGAGGAAGCCGGAGTACCCGGAGAGAACCCACGCAGACACAGGGAGAACATGCAAACTCCACACAGAAAGGCCCACTCAGCCCATGGATTTGAACCCGGGACCTTCTCGCTGTGAGGCATCAGTGCTTACCACCTTTCCACTGTGCCGCCCTGCATGAAAAACACTGAAACATTGTCTTCAGAAATGACAGAAATCCTAGCAACCGAGGGAACACTCTGAGTATCACGTTGCATACAGACCTGAACGCACAATATACCAACCAAGGAAACTGTTCTTTCAAAAAGAAGAAAAACATCATACATCGGTAACCATTTCTTCTCTTTGGTGAATGTAAAGCTCCATCATTTAGAATATATGCATAAATACATTTTTTTTGTGCTGTGGAGCACAAGATGCCACGGTGTCTTGCACTGTCTAGAACCAAAAGGACAGCCTGGTTCTCATCGTAAGTGAGCGTGCACTACCAACTGTGATGCTTAACACTTATTTTGCTTTGTCTCTTTGGGCTGTTTCACACATAAGCAGCATCCTTATCACTGAAAATATTAAATATGACAGTTACACAGGAACCAAACCTCTCAAAGGTGGTGAAGTGATTGCAGCATATCTGATTTTTTTTTTTTTTTCTGTGCCAATCCCCTTGCGCCAATGTTTCTCTGCTCTGTTGTTTATAACCTCCATGTAGATGAGCAAGTGCTGTAAAGTGCAACAGTTTAACTCAAGCACACTCATAAATTCCCAGCACCGGTGGTTTGCTCTATTTATATTTTGCATTTAATCTCAATGCCTTTTTTTTTTTCTTCTTCTATACCAGCACCTAAAGGCATGACAATGTAATGCAAATCGGATGATGGAGCTTGTGCATGTGTGCGAATGTGTCTTCCCATGTGTCTCCCACCAGTGTGTAGACCCGTGCTACGCCTGCTGTATACTAATACACAGATCGAGTAGAGTGTACTCATTAGGATTAGACCACTCCGACAGGACAGGGAGATGAGAACCATTAAACAGGGAGGACGAGAACTGGAGGGGCGCCAATACACACATGCCTCACATGCAAAAAGGGGATGAAAGCCTGAATGGCTAAACGGGAAAACAACACTCAAGTTTAGTTTCATTGCTGCTGTATTGCACTGGAAGGATGTTCACGTGGATCGCCATATTTGCTCATGTGTTGTCATGCGTGTTCGGCCATTGAATTACAGTTTTCTGTTGACAGGCAGTCTAAGACGCAACATATACGTGTCCCAATATTTCTCGCCACCGCTCAGTGTCTTGACGGAAAGCACGATCTTGCTAGAGAAAATGTATAGAAAACACAAAATAGAAAATGAAAAGGTCACAGCTACAAATTCATAACAAATAGAAACAAATTAACGCCATTCGTGTTGCCAAACTAATATACTCAGGGTCTTGCCTCCCTCCCAAACCCAGGTAATTATTCAAATGACCTAAAACGTTCCATATTTATGGAGCTTGTTTAGAGCTTTGAGATCAAGCACTATGTGTTTCAGGGGAAAAAAAAAAATCTCCATTGACCACTGACTGCCCTTCTTTATAGAGATATGCATTAGAAATAAAAACGGTATAAATCCTTTCAGTTTACAGGGAGCGTCTTATAATGAACTACTGTAGATGTACTGTAGATAATCATTCAGATCAACAGCTCTGGAACAAGGTTTGTCTTACATTAGCAACACGTTATTAGATGTTTGACATTTTTTTTAACATTGCAGAGAGCAATAAATAAATAGACTATATTGACCCTGTACAGTTCACTCTTCTTCTTATTATTCTTGTTTGTTTCCTACTTTAGAATCGTTTTCTGATTCGAGGGCGTACAGATGAATTATTCCAATGTTACCGCCTGCCATCGTGTAACATATAGAAGTTAAAGAGTCAAAGGTGAGCAGGTATGCTCGAGCTGCAGGCGGTGGTGGTGGAGAGGTGGTTGGAGGATGGTGGGCTCATTTGCATATTCATAGACCTGCACATGCTAAATTGGGCAAAGGTGTAGAGTTACGTCTAAGCCGTTTTAAGGCTTATGAGCAGATTTTTATGGAAATAAAAAAAAGTCAGAATGTATAATTCTGATTCTTTTTTTAAGGGTTTAATCAAAGTCAGGAGAGGAGGTGTAAATCCATGACTGTTGAGGATTATTTGTTCTTTCACTTAAATAATGTGCTGTCTGTTTCTAGGCCATATTTGTCAAAAAGCAATACAAGGCCCAGATGGAAATGAGGCCTCTCAGTTTTGCATATGCGTCGTATTTTTATAAAGTTATGCCTTTTTGGGCCATAAAAATACACAACAATATACATAAACATATAAAAGCAGCATACATGTAAATAATATACATGTATACTGGTATGACGGATACAGAATACACAGCTCGGAGGACTCTATTTCACACAAAATAATGAAGTGTGTGTGTAAGTGTGTGTCTTTGTGTGCTCGTCAGGGCTTCATTCTTAATTTTTTTGACAGACAAGTAATGCAGATGGCTCGTAGGTGACTCAGAGGTAAACTAGGATGGGCCGAGTGGCTCATTGTATCACTGTATCGCCATTCAGCAGCTCCTCTTTCATCCATAAAGCAGACCAAGCCTTGCGAATTAAATTACTTATACCTCTTAAGTAGGGCAATTATGAAATTTAATTAGTTGGCAAATGGTTGATTAGATAGTTAACTAATGCTTGATTAAAAAGTGTTTCAGAGCAATGTGGCGCTGATTGTCATTTTATTGGGGGGAGGGGAGCTCAGACCTTTATAGATAAACACAGATGTATGGGATCAGAAGCAAAACGTAGCCATTTTCCTCTCTACATTTGTCATTCTGTCTCCCTCAGATGTTAAATGTATAAATGGTTTTCTATAATCTTTCTTTTTTTTTTTTTTGCTGCTGACAGCAAAGACAAATGACAGAAGAAAGCTTGGCCACCACACAAAGGCGAGGCCCGTGGGACGAGGAAGAAACATGCGACGTTTTTCCCTCTTGACCAGGCTGTGTTTTATCTGCTGAGCTTTTTGCATATTATTTTACTGCATACATTTCTCCACCCCGAATTCATGGAATGCATGATTAATCTCAGCTCTAGATGCACATATCCATGGAATCAATACGCATTTTCGCTAAGCCCTTCGGAGTGCGAGCCGGAATTTCTTTTGTTACCACTGCACACAGGCGTATAGACCGCGCTATGGAGCGGCGTGTGTTTGCTTTTGGGAGCATGGGTTGTTAATGTAAATATGACATACAGCAAAGAGAGGTAAAGAAAGGTCCTTGGAGAAACGACCCACGGGAGAGAGGCAGCATTGCAGCGCATGTGGTTATGCTGCACTGACAGGGCCTCCAGTTGCTATGGAAACGATACAGAGGTTATTGACATCATTTCAGACAGTTACCAGGATTCCTAGCTTTGCATTATTTTGAAAATATGTCTATGGTAAAGAAAGTACATATGACTATGAGTAGGAGCGCCTGCTCCTACGTATATTCACACTCATTAAACATTAAACAAAAGATGTGAACAAACATGAACTTGTTTTTCAGTTTCTTCTATTACATTTGTGAAATCTTCTCGACCCATGCCTATGTATCTGAAGACACATTACACACTAATTGTTTCCCCATGAGCTCCTCCGGGACCTCACATGAGTTAACCTCATGCGTATACGTCCCCGCGTCTATATGAACCTCGGCACTATAGAGCCTTGTTAATTGCCGTGTTAATTAGCTTTATAAAAGACAGCCCGAGCCTCTGCTGACTCAAAGTAACATGGAAGGAAGATGATTTCAGCTGCTGCCGTCTGGATTCAGCGAGGGTGGGGCAGAAAGGATTCATCTCGCGCTGCTGATCTGCTGTCAATGATTTATCACTTTGTTTTCCCTTTCTAAAAGCGTTTGAGCATGGGATCATTGTGTTTCTTACATTAGAGAGTTTATCAAGTTCAGATGGGGGAAAGAGAAATTCCACGGTGGGTATGTTGGGAGTGCACATATGCGCTGAACTATTGACACAATACATATCTCACTATGGGGGCAGATGAAAACTGTGCTTATAGATTTTTTTTCTTTGTGGTTGGAAAGAGTTTAAAGAAAGAAAGTTCATCTAACAAATACGTTACTGTCATTATCTTCTGTTTCATTATCTTTAAACTATATATTTTTTCTTTTTGTGAAATATGTTCATTATTTTCTGATATTTTCTGTATTTTTTTCTCTCTACATATACATATGTTGAATTTTTATTTCTTTAATATACCCAACAGTACACTATATAGAGATTTTAGATTCTGGACTGGCAACTTGGCAGAGGCAGTGAAGGAAGCAGAAGATCAAAGGGGACCCAGTATGAAACTGATCTGCTCTATATTTTACGGTCTATACTTCCAACAAAGACAAACACACACACACACATACTATCTTGAATCGGTGCTAGGCTAATAACATACAATTAATTTATCCTTTGTTGCTGGTAACATTTAACTGGTATGGTTGAAAAAAAAAAAAAAAAAAAAAAAAAAAAAAAGCCGATATGAGTGGACCTGTGGGTCATAAAACCAAATCAGCTGATGTAATGACACTAAAACGCTGCTTGGTGGTGAGTGCAGAATTTGATATAACTCTCTGAAGGTGCGTCACTACAAGCATCCCTTCTAAAGTTATCTTGATTCTCTCTTTATATGTAATATTACAATCTTTAAGAAGATGACTTGAGTATTGTCACAGTGTACGTGATGGAAATTGGATATGAAATGCGTGGGGGCAAGTGTTTAAGAGTTTGTGTCTAATTTTATGTCTCAAAAGCTAATCGGATATGATGGATGTGTCTGGAGAGACGGACCCCACAGTTGTTTATTGAAAACTGAGGCAGCGTCGAGATGATGTTATTGATTTTCACACTCTTAGCAAGCAGTACACGGAAGTTTGCGGCATCGCGAAAAATGGGTGAAGAGGTTAAAAGCAACAACAGTGGGGTCAGAAGAAGATCGTCAAAATGGGACGTGGGGGTAGGAAGAGCATAGAGGGCAAAAGGAGGTGAGAAGGCAATCATGGAGGTGGGCAGTAAAGTGGGGCTGAAAAATGGACATTATGGGACCTTTAAATGCTTGAGAAAGAGCTACCATCCTTCATGTATATGACCAGTATACCACTAAACCTTTGGCTATCATAAAGCCTGTGAAGGCTCACAGAGGAGGGAACAAGTCTTTAAACCCGTCCCTTTTCTTCACAACATCGATCAGACTGGAGCAAGCCAGTCCCCAGGCTGTTTATAAGTCAACTATAAACCTACCAACCTGCAACCAGTGCTCGAATAATCAATAGAGGTGGTAATCGTGTTTACTCCTGCGTTCCGTGGCCCTCAAAACGTCTCAGATGGAGGAACTCTTACAGCTTTTTATCTGCTTCTTCTCTCGTTCAAGCACAAACAAATAGACACATAGACAAACAGGACTGTATGTCAGTTTGTCTCTGGTGGACGTTTCTAGACCAAAACACACATGATCAATACTTTGCCTCTTTCCTTCCCATTGTGCATGCCACGTAAAGTAGTTCCTCCTTTCCCGGCACTCACACACACACACACACACACACACACAGTCCGCTGAGCAACCATTCGTTGCTTTCAAGGAACAATCTCGTTTCATCAAGCACAGGATGATACAAACATTACATGCAAATATTGATTGGACGCATCATTTATTTATGTATTAGAAGTGGCTGGGGTCCAGAACACTGTGTAAAGGAACTTTATGTTCAGCAAAACAAGCTGCAGAATAAACTTACTGGGGCATGCTTAAAAAATACTACTGAAAATGTAGGGTATTTATTCCTTGTGCATAGGGTGTGGCCGGGTTTTCTGTGGACACATATTTTTGTCATCATCCCAACTGGTGTCCAGAAGGTCCATGCATTAACCTTTTAGTCACAGTTTCCCTGTCAAGCTTTACATTCAAGCGTCCCAAATGGAATGTACAATATTCTTTCAGCATGTTCCTGGGTGTTTCTCTCCGTCCGCTAAGAAATTTAGCTGACCGATATAAAACTGGAGGCAAGATTTTAAAGAAAACAACATTTCTCCAACCCAACTGAAATCCTCACAATTAAAGAATCCAGTGTTTATATGGACGCTAAATAGAACAATCTGATAATATGTACATATTTACATGCTTCAAAACATTAATCTGAATATGCCTTTTACTGAAGTAGGTCGGCCTGCTGTGGAGAAACAAAACTGGAGGAAATACAACAGAAGAAGAAGAAAGAAACTGAATTCATTCAGTTGAAAAAGATGACCTAAGACTAATCTATGTTTTCAACTGCACCTACATACGTTCTGGTTTCATTAATCTTTTCATGTTCTTGTTTGAACAACTTGTTGTTTGCGACCACCATGTTTCTGCCACTTGACGTGCACCAAATGGAGTGAAAGTGGAGCAAACGACAAACATCGCAGAAAGAATGCATTTATTCGAGCGACAGAAAAGCAATTGGCAAGTTTAAATGTTTTTTAGGCACCGTGACGGCCGTATCTACAGCCTCACATTCAAAATAAAAAGTTACCTTTTCTGGAGTTCCCGCTTCTTTCCTGGTCTGGCCAAAAGACATGCTAAAGGGCGGAGCTTAATTAAATACAGAGGACCAGGAAATGGACCAGACCATTAACTGTGACAACATGGGGGGGCTTCTTAGTATTCAGTTGTCTGTTGTTTCCCCTTTGTGTTTGTGTTGGGCTGACCAGTCAGCATATATGTATGCCTGCTTTTTGCCTCATTTGGCAGGTCAGTCAGGATGTTTTTGGTTGACGGTTTTTGATTTTTTCAAAAATTAAACCTGTTTTGTCCTTGACCGGATGGTCCCTGACAGGCACCAATATTTCCCTGATACCAGGCCATTCTGTGCATATTAACGTGGTTGCATGATGCGTTTTTGGTTTTTGGTGTTTGGTCTTTCTTTCTCCCTTTATTGCATTATTATTATTATATATTTCTATGTTTTAATGTGACACTGTAAGGGACTGATATTCCAGTTCTGATAAGACTCTTCCTAACCTTCAACTCTCCAAACTAATATTGCTGTTAATCGAAACCGCTCACAAACACTGTGCTAAGCCATGTTCATTAAGCTATGATGAGACTGCTTCTGCTACACTTGATATATATATATAGTTTCTCTTTTGTTCCAACCTTGAAATACATACAGATACTGCTCATAGACACCTGAGTACAAACTGTTTTCTAAAGAATCCCTGAGGGAGTAATGGAGAGCCAAAGTAATCAGGAGGAACAGAGGATATATGGCAAAGGTGACCACATCCAGGGGCCTAAATGGGAGACTGGAAGGAGGAGGAGGCTGTGTGTTTGATTCAGGGCTTACTGGCGTAAAATCAAGGGGCAGTTGGATCCAAATTGCCTCTTGACCATTTACCCCCCTTCCTCTTGTGTAATGGTGGACCTTGTCAACCCCAAATAAATGGCCAAATGCCCCCGCTGCCACTTCTAGTGATGGGGATAAATTAGAAAAGAAGTCCCCTACTACGCAGGTGTTTTAGATTTAGATTAATGGTTATCCAATGTGAGGGACCACCGCCGCTGACCTCGGGTTAACACTACAAATGGAATTTTATCTAAAGAAAATAAAATGAAAATAAAATGTTGCACAATTGACCCCATGTCGGCCTTCAGATTGGTTTGCTACCCTCCGATCAAACTGTACTGTTGCTAGGTTAGACAACCAATCGCAATGGGAGGGGGTGCATTTCCATAGAAAAAAATGTTGAAACCTGTAATATTTAGTTTTTATGTATGTTATTTCCTCCTCTTAACACTTCCACAGTTCACACTTGTCAACTGTATGACTACGAATGGTGAAGAATCTACATTAAGAGTTCCAATGCCAAATTTCAATTGTTTGCACACTGAGCAACAGTAACTCCAAAGCAGTGCCATTAACAGCTTATACCATTCCCAAATTCTAATGTTGCATAATAGGACAGAAACATGTTATTTATTCGGTAACCTGATGACTTTCTTTGAACTGTATACTTTTTCGATCCTAGAGTACATAAGACTGTGTACACCTGGCAGTGCATGAGTCAGCCTTCTTTGGTAGAGCTTGTTTACTGTGAGGCACACTGACACACACTTCAGAGTCAGGCTCCCACACTCTGCGGTGAAGCTTCCCAGTAACTACTGCTCGGGGGAAACATTCCTCTAAATTACTAAAGCGACTTAGTTGTGTTGGGAGAGAAAAAAAAGAGAAAAAATAGTTTGTGCCTGCCTTGACCTGATCATCAACAGAAACCGCCGCGGGTTAGTAAATAACCGGAGGCAAAGAGTCTCATCATGGGAAATGTGACTTTAAGTCTTTTGACTAAACATTGGCCATCCTTGTAGGATTTTATGGTTCGTGCAAATGCTGAGGGACTTGCACGCACAAACGCACGTCAAGCTAATAGGAGAAGACGCAGTGGAAGATACATTTACGTAAGCGCTATCGTGAAGTTTTCAAGTTGTTTTTGAACTTTTTCACAGTCATACTTTTTACTGTATTGCATTTGTATGAAAACCTTGCAACAATAATCCAGCATATGACTGATTTAACACTGCAGTCATATAACATTGTCAGGAACATCATTAGACAGTTTATAAGAGTATCAGCAGCAGAATAAGAGGTTGTTATTTTCCTTTTTCAAAACTTGGCTTCTACATCTAAAGTTTTAAAGGGGAATTACCGTTTTTTACAACCTGGACCTTATTTCTGGCATAAAATACTTTGGTGTCATTTGGAGTCGTTCTGAAGATATTTAGATCTGCGTATATCCATATAGTGGGAGTGACTGGGGCACCGAAACACAGCTTCTAAATAACGCATTATCTGCCGCAAAACTCCTTCATTTCACCAATATTTTGTTATGATTGTCACAAAAGGGTAGCGGGGGTTGGGAGTACGGACCCAGATGCAGGACTTCGAAGGAGGCAGAAGTAGGCGAAAAGATATTTAATTAACAAAAACAAAACTTACAAAAAACTAAAGACACTGCTAAGGTTGCAGGATTTCCAAAAACACAACGTGGCATGAAACATGAAAATCTATGACATGAGCTTGGCTTGAAACACTTAACATGGAACATGGATAAACTATGCTGTGGAACATGGTAAATGAGCAGTATGACGCGGCAGAGACAAAGGGGAAGGCAGGGCTATAAATACACATGAGGAACAGGGGTGACGAGACACAGGTGAAGCAAATCAAGAATTAACACAAGGTGAAACAAATGATCTAATCAAAAGAAAACATGGAGTAACAAAACAGGAAGTTGAGAACTTAGCATAATAAAGCAGGAAACAGAACAGAAAAAACTAAACACTAACCATGACTATGAAGACCAAGAACTTAACAAAATACAAGAAACAGAAACACAAGAAACTAAACCATGATGGAAACCATGACAGAAACGAAAGACATGACGGACAACATGGAAAGCCAGAACTTAAAATAAAACAGGAAACTGAAAACCTAAACACTAAACCATGACTATGAAAAAAAAAAAAACAAGACTTAACAAAATACAACAGAAAATCCAAGAGACTTAACAAAATACAATAAACAGAAAATCCAAGAAACTAAACCCGTGACTGTGAAAAGACATGACGAAAAGACCAAGAACGGAAGACATGACAGAAACATGACAGAAAACCAAGAATGAAGGACATGACCGAAAACATGACAAAACATGACAGAAAACATGACAATGATAAACTAGTGCCATTCCCCGTTGAGTCCAGAGTTACCTGTTATCATCATCCGGGGTCTGTAGATTGACCTACTAACTTCTGACCTGGATGATGTCATCTCTGAGCGCCGCGCGTACCCGCAACGGTCGGCTTGTTTACCTGTAATTTACTACTGCTAGTTTTTTGCAACATGGCTGAATATTTTTCCTATTCTGAGGTTGTGGATGACGACTTTGTTTATGAGAGATGTCCTTACTGTTTTGAGCCAGAGTATACAGATGAGGAGCTTGTTGAAAGGAAGATGCAGAGGCAGAGAGAGGAACCGCTGGCCAAAGAACAGCAAAGCGCTGCACGTCTGCGAAAAGACAACAAGTAACTCCGGACTCAACGGGGAATAGCACTAGCGTATCATAACAAAATATTGGTGAAATGAACGAGTTTCGCTGGAGATAATGCGTTATTTAGAGGCTGTGTTGCAGTGCCCCAGTCACTCCCACTATATGGATATACACAGATCTAAATATCCTCAGAACGACTCCAAATGACACCAAATTTATATGGGTGAGTAAACGATCGTATTTTATGCCAGAAATAAGGTCCAGGTTGTAAAAAACGGTAATTCCCCTTTAAGTACAGACAGGGTCTGCAACTCACAAACACTCGAAAAAAAAAACAGAAGTGCACACATGCCCACATGCACACACACTATATAGAGCAAATCATCCATCATCTGTGAGTCAATACTCAATCAATCAGACAGGAATTCCAATCTCCCTCAGTCCGTAATTCCAGCAACAGACACCGAGCACTGATGATCCCCATTGGATCAGGAACAGGAGGTAATAGTGGTGGCAGCTGATGCCCTGTTAAAGAACAACGGGTTCTTTCAAATATACAGACTAGAAGAAAAAAAAAGGTTAAAAAATTAACTAAAGATTATATTATACTTTTGTATTGGCGCTGCTCTCTTACTCACACAGAAAGACTGGCGTTGACACGATTGTGCTTTATTGCTGTACAGGTACAGTACTTATAAAACATTGGGAACATAATAATTATGAAATATCACAATCCTTTTTTTTTCTTTCCACAAACACTTATGAATGCAGATCAAAATATAACGTATGCCATGTAGAAAAAGAAAGATTACAATAAAAAAAGAAACAAAAATCAACAACACTATGAAAGGCAGTGAGATGCCCCTGTTTTAGGTGCTGAAATATTGTAACTGTACACGGACTGGGGACAATAAAATGGCTGTTCTACCCTGGCCGTAGCACCAGAGAGCTGATTTTTTCGGAGCAGAGGATTTATAAATCCCCGACTAACAAAGATGACTGGCAGTATTGTGGCTGCCAGAGTGTCATATGCTTACAACAGACTGAGATAATTTACCGAGGTTAGTTTGTGATGGAGCTGATGTGTCTGTGGGCCGGTCCAGTTAAAAAGGAAATGATGAGCGTTCGGATGAGACATAGGAGACAGTGTAGTGATTCACAGTGCTGCGGGAAGCAGTTCTTCACATCAGACAGCCTTTGTCTGCTCAGCATGTTTCCAGGAGGCGAGGCCCAACATGTGGTCATGCAAGGTAAAAATACTGATATGCTTTAAATTAAAACAAAAATGACTCCCATATACACAGAACCGCACGTGACTAAACATAACTGCGATCATAATGAGGAGGCAAGAGAAAGCCCCTCACTGTATTGTATTGGCAAGACTGATCTGTTAAAACTGTGTTTCGTTTGATCACAGATGAGTGAAAATGTTTGACATACTAGCTTTCCATTGCAGTATTCATGCAGCCCGAATCACAGCATACAGGGTGTGAATCACGGAGCAAATCAATACCTAATTAACTTGCTTTGAAAAATTAACTGCATACATAACTTCTGAAGACAACAATCACATTAAGCAATTAGATACACTCTTTAGATACAGGCGCATGATCCGGTAATAAGATACAAAGGGATTCAGTGATGTGCATGGGTCATGGAATAAAAATTTGCATTTATACATTCAGCCAGTCAGTCAAAAAAAAACAAAAAACAAAATGCAGCCCAGCTCGTTCGCCAATATCTTCTGTGAACATCAGCGGTCTCCGGTAATTCCTCTTGAATATTTGTGCACCTTCATGCATCAACGGCGGCAGAGATCGATCCGGGGATGGTGCTGCTAATTTGCAAGGCTAAATCAATCAGACACACTGTGGGTGATCAGTGGGAATGAGAAATCAATTAGGGCCATTGATACTTTGCGGCACTGACAATTCACACCGATCTTCGAAGATCAAACAGCCTATCAAGACGCACCTGGCCCAATGCAGGAGTCAACACAACACCACATAAACATTGTGCAATAAAACATCCATATACATTGAAAACGCCTGCCTTGCGTCGGAGGAGCAGGACAACACGGCCGAGAGGGGAGTAAACAAATAATATTAAATAGAGTATAAAGAATTTCATAGCCATAGACATAGTCATTCTGAAAAAGAGATATTCACATTTTAAAATAAACCTCTTCTCTTTACCTCAGTCATTGCATCTAACCCAGGACATTCTTTAATCTCGGTTCCACCATCATAGACAGTATTATCTCTTCTCTTCCTTGTCCTTTCAGTTCAACCTCGGTGCTCCTGTACTATAGTAAAAAGCGAGAATGTACGACACCGGTCACTATTTACATTGTGGTTACCATGGAAACACCCGTAAAGCCGGTTTGATCCACTGGGTCAAGTGGGGGGAAATGGGGTCTACTTGTCGGGGTCAAATGAGGAGAAGATGATATATATGTATATATATATACGCAAGTTATTGGTGAATGTGAGGATACACCCATGATGGAGGAATCTGTACAATAATCAAGTTCATGTCTGTGTGAGGTCTCCACCAATCACGTGAACCTGTTCAGGTTAAATTGCTACTTAACAAGTATACAGTGTTATTTTGTCCTTCTGATCCACTTAGAAACAGAATCACCAGGGTAACAGCTATAATTTGGTCATTTATGACAGTCTGTCAGTTTAAACACATCTTTCACGCATCGTTATCACTTTGGCACAGAGTTTCATGTTCACAACATGTACCTGTCTGCTAAAGCTTTGTTATTTTAGCTTTACCTTAAACCAAAGCAGGCTCATATGTTGTATCCCCTTCTCGTAGTAAAGGTAAGTGCAGTAGTTGGGAATTTGGCCAGAGGGTTCTGTTCCTCAAAGGCTGGTGGTAACAAAGGGGAAGCGAAGTGCACCTTGGGATGATACTGAGGTTACCCTGACCCCTGGCCGCTCGTTGCCAGGGCTGCAGTAGCACTTAGAGCCCAAACGTGAGAGGCTAAGCGAGAGCTATGTACCTGAAAAAAGGTCCCAAGTCTAAGTCAGTGGAGGGTTCCAAAGGCGTCGGTTGACTTGTAAACTTTAAAGGTCCGAGACTCAGGGCGTACACACTGGAGAACGTCACAGGACAGCACGTCAAGTAGAATCAGCACCATGTTTTGGGGCGGAGCTCCTTCGTGTGCAACACTGCATCATGATAGGCTAGGATACGACAGAATGAGAGGGCCGTTCAATATCTCCCCACCTTGACAACACCGCTACTTAAATTCAGCCTACCACTGATGGACATCATACCGTTTATCTGAGAACAACTGAAAATAAATAGCCATGTGATATTCCTTTTTTTTTCCCTGTCTGTGTCTTTTCCTTAATAAAATATTTGATGACAAATGAACCCCCACCTCTGCTGTGGCTTCTTTTCTAAAGGGTAACACTTTACAGTGTCACACAGTGCTGAGTTTATATTGTATAGGTTGGGGCATCGGCCACAGTCGAGTAGAAAGAGGAGAGGCAGGACCTTCAGCCCAGGGACTAGGCTCATGCTTTCAGACTTTCAGCTTCAGCGTAGTCCATGGGCATTGAGGTCATTGGCCTGCATTTAAAAAAAAAAAAGTGCAAATGGCCGAAGAGATAGGGAGGAACTTCACAGCCAATACATGTGACTACATCACACCACCCCTCGTCAAGGAGAGGCCTTCCTATTGGTCCAGAGCAGCGTGGGGGGCAGGGGTGGAGACTGAGGTGGGCGGTGCTTCCAGTCCTTCCGCCCCTCACACTGCACTCGCCGCCATCGCAGAAGCTCCCCGAGGGCGGCGCTCTCATCCCCGTTGGACAGACGTAGCCGCTGGAACACCTGCAGAGAGGAGATGGGTTAGAGTCAGGAAAGGAAGCGAGGTTCAGAGCATGTGTACATTTGAATCACACACATTAGCCGACATCAATGACTGGAAGCTGACATGACCAAGCTATGACTGGAAAGGAGTGGAAATGAGAAATAGCGTTTTTTTTTTATTTTTTTTTATAAAAAGTCACTTGGTTTTACCATTTATTGCATAAACATCATAAACATGGAGGAGAGACATCTTAAATATCTTGTTCAAATCATGTTTCTATTCGAGGCCTGCACAACAAAAAGACCAGGCCAGCGCTTTCTCCGACTCTTCAAGAGGCAACAGACATTTCTCTTCAGCTGGGCCACTTTTTCTCATGAATCATTCTAATAACACACAGATGAAATCCGAGCATTAAGCCATCTGATGAGGGCTGATATAGCTGGAAACATTAGGGGGAAACCCCATCCTCTGACTGACAGCTTTAACAGCGCTCATTTCCATATTCTGTCTCTGGAGCCCACATACATCACCTCCAAGAAGACCTCGCCTTAAAGTGGCCCCTCCATTTTCTCACACTCAGGTCAAAAATACACACACGCACAACATGCCTGTATAGAGCACATCATCAGTCATCTGAGAGTCAATACCCAGGTAAATCAATCAGACAGGAATTCCAATTTCCCTCAGTCAGTAATGCCAGGAATAGGACCGAGGCCTGATGATCCAGACCAGATTAGAAGCTGGGGAGGGGGTTGTAATAGTGGCACATGATGGGCTGTTAAAGGGCAAAAAAAGATTCCTTTGTGCTCAGAGATGAGATTCAAAGGAGAGGGAAAAAGTGAAGCTAGCAATCATGATCTGAACTTTTAGAGCCAAGATCAATCATCTCGCAGGATCGGCCTTCAGCCATCTACAGTAAAGATCATTTCAAAAGTAAGGAACTGACTATCAGAATCAGACTCAGCGAGAAAGTTCCCCACGTCTTATAAGTAGACTATGGTACTTTAATGGTCTATACACCAACCTCCAAAAATCTGTTGTGTGGCAACGACTCTTAATTCAAAATGCCAATCTTTAAATGCAGTTCATTAACTTTAGTTTTAGTAATTTTGTAAAACACATCAGTGCTGTCACTTTCAGCAATGTACGTGCATAATAAATGCTGATCACAATGGAATATATACTGATAAGTATTTGTCTGGACACCCATAGAGCAAAAATGTCTTTTTTTTTTTTTTTTATCTGTATCTTTAATTATAGTTTTTCAGTAGCTGTTTTCTGTAAAAGTTGCTTCCTTTTGCCCCAGTGAGCTAACTCATGTCAGAAGTACTTATACGTGCCTATAAAATAAATGTAAACTGTATGAACTTGTTCATGGCATGCATACAGGACATTCTGTGATGTATTTCACACAGGCATTGCCACATAGCCACAGGCACGCACACACACCAATAAATGTCCACATTTTTAACATACATACATGCACACAGTGTACGTATATGGAGAGCCGCGTACGTACACAAACGCACACAGAAATAGATTTCCTCCACCAGCACAATACTGAACAACCTAATCCATAATTTACACCTCCCTGCCAGGCTATTCTCTGCAGCGGCGCCAGCCAGGAACACCAGCTACTGGAACAGTAGACAAGTAGGAACACCATGTCCTTCTGCAATGCATGACTGTACATGGACAGACACGCACACACACACACACGCATACACACTCGAAGTAATAAAAATCAAATAAAGTCTTGACCATTAAAAATTTGGAGGCATTCATAGTTTGTGGCCTTGATGTGTGAAAACGTAAAAGATTTTAATACCCAAATTCCAGATGTCGTCACGGCCTCAAGTTAAGACGGCAACGCTGCTTTTAGAAATCGTGTCAAATTAGAATTACAGCCTTGCGCTTGTATGCGTCCACCAGCCAGTAAAGTTACAGCTCTCTCGTGTCTGTCCAGACTCATCTAACACATTGCATGTAGCGAAGGCTTACACGGAATTAGATGCCGCAGTGAAAATGACCTTTGACCTTTTCCGATTTAAAAATGTAATGAATTCATCATTTTATCCTATTAGGCATTTTTGTTTGAATATGTCAAAATATACTCACAAAAACCTGAATTATGGCCAAAAAATTCCAAATCTAATCAGCTGAACTGAACGTCGTGCCAAATTTGAAGAAATTCTCTCAAGGCATTCCAGAGATGCAACAATCACAAACGCGGGGGCTGCATGATGTGTCCTGGCATGGCCGTCACATCACCAGAGACACAAAAATAATTTAATAAGCTGTAGAATAAGATATGGTGTCCACTGATGCTAGTAATATTAATATGCTAATAATAATCAAATTTTTTTCCAAAATTCCTGCATTAAATTTCATGAAGCAGCCTAAATTAAACATTTTCCCACTGAGGAAACAGGATGTTAATTATCCATCCCCCACGTTCCATTGTTATGTGGAGTGTGGGTCCAAAAATCCATACCAACATGTTAATGGATTGGTAATGTTATGGTAATAGTATGATAATGCAGGATGACTAGTGGTCATCCCAAACTGTCACTCACAGGCTGGGCTGGATGTCTTGAGGGCATAAAGTGCGACAGCTTTTTCACATAAAAAACATGCACTCCAGTGTCTGAAGGACTATGCACGCTGCTGAGTGCGCACATACACATGTACGCACAGATATTAGGTTTCTGACTGATCCCGCTCCATGCTGCAAGATCATCATATACAGTGGCACGGGAGATAATAAACTGGAATGTAATAGTTTGAGCAAAAGTCAAACAAAGGCCTTGTTTAGACTGAAATTGTATTCTACAGATTCACTGTAGAGGAGACTGTGGACATATTTTGATTCCTACAGATGCATCTCAGTCCGGGACACTTGACCTGCTTTGTGTCTTCTTTTGCGTCACTTGCAATGCAACACTTATACATAGAGACAAAGTGACAAAGAGCTAAGCAAAATCCATGGGTGCTACATAAAATTAAATGGAGAAGAAAATACTTTGGGGACAGATGCTGAATTAAATTGTAGGAATCTACCAAAGAAGACGTTTTAAACTCGTACCACCAGCTACATAGTTACTGACAATTATGTCCTTACCCGGACACACAAATCCGACTTGATCTCTTGCAAATAACAGTGTGGTCAGCCTGTTCTAGTGATCTGATTTGAAAAACAAAACCTCGCCATCTGTGTCATGTCTGTGTCAAATACTTTAAGAACGAGAAGGAGTATGCCACACGATTCCCAGCAGCAAACATGTGAGCGGCTGAGTGTCATAACCTCTGCCAAGACACTGTCGGAGGAAACAAACAGAGTTATCAATCTTTATACCATTCAGACCTTTAGTAGTCTGTCAGTTCTTCATATAATTAGTCTACATTGTTGGTGTCTAGACGCGTAACAGGGGCCAAAGCACACCAGTCCATTCACTCCAACATGTTAATTCAACCTTTCATTTTAATTCATCCCATTGCAAATGTTACCTTACAACTAATTGAAAGGCATTCTGGGTAATAGTATTGTTCCCATGTCCCTAATGAACTCGTGCTAACAAACCTGTTCCAAAAATAAGCAGACAAGATAAAAGAGTCTCTCATGCCATGATTTACTGGTAACAGCAAACTTTCACAGTGATCAAATCTAACCCATTAGGATGAATATCTGGAATGTCTTGCTAATAAATGTTGTTAGATGTAAAGCCAAGGACAACAATGCTGGAATGAGAAAAGGGGTTATAAGGGGTAAATCATGTGATGGATTCAGCAACACAAAATCCCAGCGAATGTGAATGAGGACCCACAAAAACTGCAGCTCCGGTTTGAGCGTCTCAGCAGTAAAATCCACAGGTGTCAATGTTGGCATGCATTCTCACTTGAGTGCGCTTCAGCATATGCTGCACCAGGGGCAGCATCAAAAGGAACACTTGTAATTACCAAATGATTCATCCACATGCGGTATGCAAGAATGCTGACGCAAAAAAAAAAATCTAGCCGAACCCAAGAGCTGCAGTTTCCTTCCAGAAATGAGGGATAAAAAAAAAAAAAAGAAAGGAGTGAAAAGCGGCAACATCACTTGAATCAAGGATCAGACTTGACTGAACAAGCACAGTAAAGAAAAGGATGATGTCCTGCACAAGCAGTGGTTTTCAAGAATCCTTCAACAAACCATGTTTCCAAAAGATTTGAATTTTTGATCACCTTCTGTTTTGATTTATTTATTTATTTTTTTCATGAATAATGAAAGAAAAGCCTTGGATTGTTTTTAATTTAATTTACCCTCGGAAGGCTTATTGTTCACGAATGTCATGATTTCAGACTACGTCCATGAAAAACACTGCTGCTGAGTGTCGAGGGCAGCGTGGCATAACGTGCACTCACCACATTTCTACATGTGGACAGGGCTCCCAGTGAGCCCGCCCCCCTTGCCCCCCTCGCTGTTTTAGAGGGCAGCCCCCGCACCGAAAGGAGAAAAGTTGAGATGACCCCTCTGGAAAATAAAGGAGGGCCGTGAGAGTAACAGCCAAGAGCATTAGAAACAAAGGGAAACATAAACCGAGTCAGTCAAAAAAGTTCAATAGTAAGTAGACTCATTTAAAATAGACTTTAAATAGGGTGTGCTGGCACGGTAATATCTTATTTCACATACACAAACAAGCCTACAGAGGATGCATGAGGTGAAATTATCCAAGCTGGGAATGCGGGGCTACAACATTTTATCAAAGTGTGGATTGTTAAGTGGGTACACAGCGTGCCTTCGAATCTCTAGTGGAGCAGTCTTGTGAATGGTGGGTCCGGAGCTCCTTTGAAAGTAGGACACTGTGCCCTTTTCTTGTTCTTGAGCTTCATGCAACACTGACAGTGACACTCAGTCACTCACTAACGCAGCCTGTGATGAATCTCAGTCAGTTTCCACGTGTTGAAACACGCGGTACAGCGGCACACACTTGAGGAGAGCATTTCCAGTGTGTACGCACCATTATACGGTGTGAGACCTTTTACCTCCAGTGTGACCTGCATTACTCTTAAAAGACTTCCGGATGAAAATAACGTGAGGGGGGGGGGGGACAACTGTGCAGTAAAGCTCCACTGGCAAAATCTGCAGATCAAGCATTGTTATGATGGCCAGGTCCTAAACAGATGTGTTTCCGCTGCACTCATGTTTGGTCACTGCTTTTAAGAAGCGGAGCATTGTTCTTCAGCCTTCACACTTCTCATGTAGTTGTGTTCTGCTCAGACATAACATTATGACCACCTTCCTAATATTGTGTAGGTCTCCCTTGTGCCTCCAAAACAGTTTTGACTCATCAGAGAATGGACATGGTCCTTCTGAGGGTGTCCTGTGGTGTCTGGCAACAGGATGTTGTTAGTGGGGGCCTTTGGGTCCTATGGGTTGAGGAGAGGGGCCTCTGTGGATCATCCCACAGATACTTGATCAGTTTAGGATCTAGTGAATTTGGAGGCCAGGTCAACACCTTGTGCTGTTTTTCATGTTTTTTTTTTGAGTTGTTCCTAAACCGTTTTTGTGTGTGTGCCTGTTTCAGGCTGCATCGTGCTGGGGATGGCTGCTGCTGCCATCAAGGAGTGTCATTGCTATGGGGGTTGGGGTCCAAATGTTTCCCAGCAGAACATTGTATTGCCACAAGATGGTCAATGTGATTCACTTCAGTCAGTGGTCATAATGTTCTGCCTGATCGATGTATATTCTCAGCTCATTTAAATATGGAACAGATTTAAATATAAATATTATCACTTTTTGTCATTAACTTTGTCTGCCATGATTCACTTTAAATGTAAATGTAGGCACTCTCCACTGCAGCCCAGCAGTTTGGAGGCGACTGCTGGTCAGCACAGCATTTATGAGCCGTGATAACGTTTCGCGTTTGCTCCCGTTCGTCAGACAACAGGAGCAAGAAAACATTCCTGAGTGGCGTTTAACGAGCCATCAACCTCCCGTCTTTTTTTTCTCTAACAAATGCAAAAAAGAAAAAGAAAGAAGATTTGCTTCTATGCGTCAAGACAACACATCATTAAAAATGTATTTAACTGAATTTCCAGCATATGTAGACATTTACAGACGTTCACGAGTAAATTTCATGCTTCGGAGATGTGAGCTGATCTGGCAAAAAAACGAAATTATTCTAATGGTAATTTTAAGAAATGAATTGAGCTGTTTCAGTTATTTTATTTTACACATTTTATATGTGTATTAGCCACAGGGCAACTGTTTAATGAAGTAAACTTAGAAAAGCAAAGATCATAAAGGGAATTTGACTCTGGTCTTTACAGATAAAAACAAATCCCAATGAGTGTTTTTGCCTGAGGTGAAGGTACGGCACATAATAATTAATAACCGTATGCTGGACAATTTATGTGAGAGTGTGATATGTCTGGGACGCCCCTATGTTGTTATATCCTTC
Source organism: Chelon labrosus (assembly GCF_963514085.1). Lineage (NCBI taxonomy): Eukaryota > Metazoa > Chordata > Actinopteri > Mugiliformes > Mugilidae > Chelon > Chelon labrosus. The sequence continues at coordinate 14,035,774 of NC_140341.1, forward strand.
AAACATTAAAGCTTTCTAACGTATTTCACTTTATCAGTTAACAGTATGTCTTTGCATTTCCACTTTCTGCTTGGTCATCAGTGCTATCAGTTCCATACAGTGAGGCCGTGTGTGTCTGTGTGCACGTGCATGCATGTTAGCATGTGCATGAGCTTGGGTGCAGGACAATAAATTCAATCCTGTAACCGTACACCTGTCTGTAGAGCCAGAAAAAGCTCACATGTCATGAGGGATCTGTTTTGTTCCGAGGGGGGCACTTTCCTGTCCACTCCAAATGTCAACAGGCCCCAAACACAACGCAAACCTTATATGGTTGTGTTGTCATTGTGTGAGTGTGTTTGTGTATTTGTGTCAGCCAAGGGTTTTAAACAGATGCGAACGCCTCATCTGTTACATAAGGTAGTTGGGAAGTGAGGTTGCAACAGAAAGAAATAATACCCGCTGCTGTCAGAATGCGACAGTTACACAACAAACGAAAAGTGGAATGCAATTACACAACATATATTTATGTATGTATTTAAGCGCCCGTCTTCGTGTTTTTTACCTGAGTATGATGGCTGTCCAAGTGTCTGTGCAGAGAGGCGGTGCTGGCGGAGTTTGACTTGCTGTGACTCTCATCCTCCAGCGACCCTGAACACACAATACCAGAAGCTTATTACAAACTCCAAATATCTGATTGCAAGTCCTCCCACACACAGGCAGGTACAGGCTGAAGGACGGCTCAGTTTTCAAATCAATTGGAAAGTAGTTAAACAATCTTTTCTGATGCAGAAGAAAGACGATGTGACTGTGAATCTGTTCTGGGACTATTGTAACTGCACCCTGGTTGCAGACGAAATTTTGGATTATGATGCACTTTCCCTCTCTTTCTTTGTACCTCCATTGCCAATTGTGTATCTTCCCTGTCTGCAAAACGCTTTAAATTTATCTGAGATAAACAGAAGTCAATTTGTGAGAGTTTGCAGCTTCGCAGAGCTTTATTCCACACGTAGGAACGGTGAAACTAAATAGTTTCACTTTATTCACATTATTTGATCTGCTTATTTAGAAAACTGTTACCCATAAGAAATATAGAAACACATCACCCTGCTCTTATAGGTGCACAGCTACTCACTAACACGACACTTGCATAACAGTGATGTAGCGTAATATAATGCAACGCAGTCCACAGTTCACAATATTTTTCACCGCTGTGAAAACAGAGGTAAATGTGACTCGTAAACAGGATGTGAGGAACCCACGCCGCATTTCTTTAGCCCCTGAAAACTTGGCAGTGGCCTCAGCCCATGGCGAAAGCCCTGTATCGTGTGTCACACTAAACTGTGAGGTGTCACCTCTATGGTCAGGTGCAGTCAGGGTTATCTGAATGTTGTTTATTGTGGAACTTCCCATATGTCTAAACACAAGGTCACTTTACTTCGTCACACAGATTATAGACTGCTCACCAAACTTCATATTCTGTTTGCAACTGTGCACGTGTGCATCCTTCAGAAATCTATTCGTCTAATGTTTACGTTCTATAGTGAGCGATTGTTTTTGGTTTGGTGGGAATCGACTGCTTCAACCTCGAACAATATCTCAAATGAAACAATATAGCAAGTCACCACTATGAAACACTGTGATTTGAATCTTTACTGTGCAGCGCTGGGCTGTTACCATTGGAGATCTGGTTGCCGTTCTCGACAGGGGCGGGGCTTTGCGAGTGCGGCGAGTGGTTGTTGGCATTCTTGTCTTGTAGCTGCAGAGATGGTGAGGTGGGGGCAGAGCCACATTCTTCCCTCCCTGGCAGATTGATATTAGAATTGAATCCTGGTGGGAACATAATCGGAGGAGAACACATTAAATATCAATACACGTCAAATACTGCAGGCATCACAGCCTAAAGAAGAGCAAATATGAAAAAAAAAGAGCAGGGAACACATTCTTTGTAGATATAATTTTCCATACATTTTATTTTAAAAGTTAATCATGGGCTCATTTTCAGAATCTTTTATCACCACTGGACAGTTATCCTAGTCTTTACAAGCTTTTCATACAGATTTACTTTTGTTTGGAAGGTGACATGACCTTTCTTTGCCGCTGCCGCTGCCACTACCGCAGCTCCTCGCAGCCCACATGCTCTCTCCCACTGCATGAGTAAGTGATTGTGGGCGCATATGTGTGTGGTCGTGTGAATGGGAATTCATCAGCTGCTGTCCCACACTGAGAATGTGTGCCTCCCGGTCCCCCCATGGTCACAAGATGGCTAAATATAAGTTGTAGTCAACGACAGGCACCATGGGATAGATGTGTGTTTTTTTTTGTGAGAGACAAACGGCCAGGTATATAGAGACAGAACATGTGTTTCTGAAAGATAAGTCACATGGAGTATTTGGATTTGTACAGTGAACACTGGAGTTATTTAATTTTGTGAACTTTGCATGTTGCCGTAGAGGTATATGGCGTCATATGATGCCGATTTCCTGAAGCCTGCCAAGACCACTTGCCCTCTTTCCCTGGCATTCCTGTGGTTTTCTCATTCCCTGAAGACGAGGAAGGGTAAGGGGAGGAAGGGGAGTCAGCTGCTCTTCACAGAGATGTCTGGGATAGCAACTGTAACCCCTGGCCACTCCCGCAGCGTCAGGTATCACATTCAGTCATATAACAGCCGAGAGGGAACGGAAGTAGGTCGTCCCGCTAAGCCCATCGGCATCCCTCTGCGCCCTGATCTAAGAGGACCGCCTCGCTTTGCCCACTCAAAATACCCCAGTGCCCAGTTTCCCTGTCACACACACTGTTTCCATGACGCCAGTGCTCTTCCTATGCAAGTGCTGACGAAGAGTCAAGTGCAAGGTGTCACGTGAGGAAACTGCGTAAGCATATGCACTTGCTCCCATACCGTCTCTTATAAGGAGTTAAGCTTCGGGCCCCTTGAACTCGTTACACTTATAGAAGTATGACGCAACAGTTTCTTACGCAAATCAAGCAGTTCCCCAGAATGCCTCTGGCAAGATGACTAATTATTGATAATAATATCTAACACAATCATTTGATGGTATGTTTTCTCTTAGACAACTGTCCGGGACGTCCTGTTCGTTGCTGCTGACCAGTCACACTCCTATCAGTGGAACACAAGTGAGCTGTTAAATATTTGATACCTATCCTCATCGTTCTCCTGCTCATGCATTATTAACCCGGCCACAACTAATACACTTCGAGGAAACAGAGGCTCAGATGAAAACACAGTGGGATAACACACTTTCTATCTTTGCTGACAAGCCTATGTTGTCTCAAGATGGAATATCAGCGTTAAATGTACTTTCATAAGAGCACTGCAAAGTAATCTCTTTGTGGCTTTGAAACCTCTGACCCGAGGAGCCTCCCATTTCATTGGCTACGTGTGACAAATATGTTTGTCCTCCTTTAGCAAAGGTCAACCTTTGCATCAGTGTCACGGTCTATATGCACTCTGCATGTGGTGCACGGAGCTCCAGCACATAACAGCACAGCCAGAACACACTTACAGTGCACTGTGATGCTAAGTGGCCTACACAAGCTTGCTCATTAGCTAACATGTTAGGAGACAGCTGCAGGAGCCAAAGGGCACTGCACTATAGGCTGTAACAAATGGTCTGCCTCGAGCAGGCCGAAGAGTGCGGCTGGCTACTGCACCAGAATTAATATAAGGGGTTTACAAATGCAGAGCCGGATACCGATGCATCTCACCTCCCAACCACTCAAATACAGATGTGCGTCATACACCCACACACAAAACATGGGGCTATTACATACCTACAGCCCCACACCACTCCTGTTGTACAGGAGGTAATCACCTGGTATCCAGTAAATCATCACAGGCTGAGACTTTGATCATAAACTCATCTCAGTAGACGGAACACACAAAGGACACCTGCATTTCTGCACATACATACACACGCACAGACACAAACACACCCCTCCCACTGATTTAAACTGAACTAAATGAAACACAAAACGACAAAAACTGTAGTTACTGTCCTAATCCTTGGAGCCCGGATTAAAAATACTTGAAAACCAACCCCAAGGGCCTCAAGGGCTACACTATGACAGATATTGCTATTTTGGGTTATGTGGGGGATACCGCACATTCATCTTTGCCTGGGACCTCCCAGAACACACTGAGTAGACAATCAACCTGTGAATACTGACGCAATTAGAAACAAGTGGTTACAGTCACAGTTAGAAGGAAAGGGAGAAAACTGACAAACCTCCATCTCTCATCTTGCGGCCTGATGTTGACTTCCTCAGCAAGCTGCGTCCAGAGCTGAATAGGGTGTTGAGTTCATCGAGAGGGCTTGTCAAGGGTCTACCATTGGCTGGGTTGAACAGCAAGGGGGAGGAGGAGCACGAGTGGGCTCTCCGAGGCTCAGGGCGAGACATCTTCACAGGGGAATAGGGAGGTGGCTTTCCCAGCGGTTCGCCACCTGCCCTTTGTGAAGATGTTTTGGAGGAATCTGAGCTTCCAGTGACAGAAGCTGCTCGAGTCAGAGTCAAAAAGTTGGCCTCAGGTGGGAAGGGGAAGTGTGAAGGAGGTCTGTAGGGAGGAGGTGGGGCACTGGGGGGAGGAGGTGGAGGTGGAGGGGTGAGCGGAGGCGTGGACTTCTTCTCTGGCATCAGGACGGTGAGGCTAGGGGAAGAGTCAGCCCTCTGCCGGGCATACTGTGGGGACAAAGGGCTGTCTGGGCCAGTGGCATAGTTCAGGTTTGTCTCAAACACAGGCAGCTTCTTTACCTCAAGGGGGGTGAGGGGTGACTCATCCGAAGCAGGAGAACAGGTGACGGGAGAGGGAGGAAACACCAGGAGAGGTGGACGGTGGGGGAGCAAGTTGGGGAAAGGAGCAGGGATGTCACAGCTACCATCTTTGCCATGCTGCGTTTTGGGAGTGCTGCTATTGGATGTGTTTTGTGATTGAGCAATGTCCATGGCGGAAGTCACCCCTAGAACCAGACGTTTGGCGTCTACAGTCTGAGGCGGCGACGTCCCTAGTCCTACCAGGCCCAAGCCTAGAGCCTCCAATTTGGCCGCCTTGGTGACCACAGTGGCAGGAGTTCCACCATCTTCAGATGCGAAATACTTCATCTCTTCGTAGACGGCTTCTGAATCAGCCAGGTCCGGGCTATCAGGGGGCTCCTGAAGGCTCCGAGCCCGAGGCTGGGACCCCAACATCTCTATGTACACATCTTCTTCATCTTGGCCTTTGTAAAGGCTTAGTGCTACACCTTGTGGAGCATCTATAGAGGCTGCTCTCTGCATCAAGCCTCCAAACCCTGAAAATCCCCCGCCACGGGAGAGCAGGGCCAGCTTTACATCAGCGGGGCGCAGCTGGTGAAGGTGGGGCGCTACGGCGTTAATCTCTTCATATGAGCCTGTCAGCTTAGTGTTGGGGCTGCGCTTAGGTTTGGGGGGGTGGCACCTTTCTCATAGTTGTGTAGTCATCGCTGTGGGGACGGGGCTTGGACAAGGCTGAGGAAATTACAAAATAAGCATTTTTTTAGCACAGAAAAAGTACAAGCAATATGCAACGACAATGAGGCACCAAAAGTCACCATCTGCTGTATCTTCTAAAGACAATCGCACAAGATATACCTGCAGGGTCTGTGGGGGACAGCTGGGATTTAGGAGGGCTTCCAGCTGGTGAACCATAACCCTCTGGAGTGAAGCTCTCTTTGGCAGCCATCGTCAACCCTGCACTAACCGCTTCATAAGACGCACTCAGGCGGGTGTTGGGGTCCCTCTTTGGTTTGGGAGGAGGTTGCTTCCGAGGAGAGGAAAGACCTCCCCCACCTGCTCCATCCTCATTTGTATGGGATACCTGCTGCAAGGCCGGTTTGATGGGGGGACTGGCAGAGGAATGGACCATGTTCTCCATGGCCAGAGGGATGGGCACTGAGCTGGAGCGAAAGTGGCGAATAACTCGACTTCCCCCACCGGCAGGGCCCTCAATGACTTTCCCATTTTTCTCCACCACCCTACAAAAGGAATTACAGAACGTATGCAAAAACCAAATGAAGGTTTTACCGTTTGAATGAACTCATTCATTTGTGCTCAATCTCATAAAAGTAGCTACGCAACAAAAGCTCTAGCCACAGGACAAAAATCCCATCACAATTATTTTCTGATTAAAACCGAGTTAATTATATAATTTGGATCATCACCCCAAACTCGACTGTCATTCCAGAAATACGAGCTGGAGAGGGCAATTGGAGGAAAATGAACAGATTATGCTTTGAATATAATCTCCTTGCAGTTTGCTGATAACATCCAGTTTGATATTTCCAGCCTAATCTGGGTGAGCCATCTGTTAATTCCTCGACCGCATGCGGGGGGGGGGGGGGGGGGGGGGTGGCTACGAGTGCGTGGAGGTGATGAGGGAAAGCATTTTAAAAACCTGCAGAGAAATTAGGTGACTTTGTGTGAATGTGTGCATGTAAGTGCCTTTTAATCCCCTCTGCACTACGGTAAGCATGACTCCTTTCCCAGTCAACCCTTCTCTTGTTAGACACCCCCCCCCCCCCCCCCCCCCCCCGAGCTTGTGTCTCCACTCCCAGTAGCAGATGTTACTTTCACAAGGACACACAGAGGATACAGAAATAATGTTTCTTATGTTGGTTTGCAGTCAGCGCTGGGTGATAACATTTCACACTTTTGCGTATCAGCTGGTTGGATTGGAAATTTCTGTGTGACAGTTTTTTCCAATGTGTTGCCTATTCTTAGGCACCTTTTAAAGCCTACCCCCGCATGTGTTTCATTGACTAACTGTGATATATATATATATACTTTTTAAATGTTCGGATTGCTCAGTCAATCCATTATTTTTCAATTATTCGGGAAGATCATTCATTTAGCCCCACATCCGCACGTTTTGTCACCCTCTATGCCAGCCCTCCAGGGTTATTCCATTTTCTCCGGCCGTAACATGCTACACTGAAATGAGGCGAGGTGGAGGCGAGGATAGTGTTCTATACGTGCAACACAATACCGATACAATCTGATAAAGCAGCTCATTATCTGACTACCCATCATGAAACTTACAATTAAAAGTCTGCTCACAGGTATTCAATAACACCATTAATCACAAAACACCTGCCGTGCAGACATAGCAGAGACACACGTACGCATGAATGAATACACACACACACGCACCCCCCCCCCACACACACACACACACACCCGCACACACAACAACAGGCATGTTTATAAAATCAGATGCTCCTTGAATGCAGTCATAAATCCTGTGAACAACAGCCACTGCAGATTGTTTGTTATTCTCCAGCCAAAATAATGCTTCAGTACTATGAGATCACAATGTGTGGTATTACGAATTATAATGTAGTGAGTAATAAAGACTTAATTTTAGTCTTATGTCATATTAGAGTTAACTAACCAGTAGTGTGGCTGCAATTAATTCTTTTTTCATTCACAGGAATAAGAATGCTTGCTTGAAAACTGCTTGCTTCGGTCAAGAATCCAAGGATATTGAGTTTTACAATCAGCCATAAAGAGGAAGAGCATCACTTCATCACATCTGAGTATCTTTAACCAACAAATGCATGGATTTATTTTCTTGAATAAGTACTAAGCTGCATCCATGAGAAAATTGGAAATCTATTGTCAAAACAATACATGAACTTTTTGATCGGTTAAAAAGTAGACCCAATACAAGTAAGAAGCAGAGAAAATATAAACGATCATGTCAACGTCATAATAAAATTCTGGTTACGCGCGTTTGTCCTCAGATCTGAATTAAAGTGTGTAGGTTCTGGAGGCGCTAAATTACCTCCTGACCGGCTGATCCTCCTCCTTGCCCACCGGCTCGGGCCTCTCCCCAAGCGGCGGGCTGCTGCCAAGGGCGCCTAGCAGGCTACTGCCGTGGCAGCGCAGGCGGTCGCTTTCTCGCGCAATGTCGGACGCATTTTGGATCACCAGCTGGTCGTAGGTTCGCAGTCCCATGTCTTCCGCCCCCTGCAGGAAGCGCTGCACGCTGCGCTCCTCTTTGTGCTGGGAAGATAGCCTGCGATGGACCCGCTGTCTGGCTAGCCAGCCGCGAACCACTGAGACACGGGGAGAAGACAAAGACATCAGAAGTGATAGAAGATTGCCAAACAAACCCAAAAAAACAAGATGCTGGTTACCTTTCTGACAGGTGATGATCTTTTTGTGAAACTGGTAGCAGCGGTCGTTGAGCTGGTCTGCCTGCCAGTATCTCAGAAACACTTTGCTGCTGCCCATCTAAACAAACAAAAACACATGTAAGTGATAAAAAACATGCATAATCTTTGCCATTATTGTCAGCTTCAAGGAGTAGCCAGCAGACTCTGTGAGAGGAATGTGGCTTGCTAGATGATAGATGCGAGACAAGTGATGTGGCAATGATTTATGATAGTAAGAGGGTGTGGAGCGTGGACTGGGTGTGTGTTTGCATGTTGACAATACATTTGCTTCCTGGACTCAGGGGGCATTTGCACGGTGACAGAGGTCACTCTATACAAGGTGCATGGAACTGTGAGAGTGACACACATGCACAGACAGCACTATTCATTCCAACACAAGCTACTTGTAAGAGTAGTGTGCGCAAAGCGGGGCTGCGTGAAAAGTGTCTGCAGGGCATTGTGGAGGAGTGTGCATGCGTGTGTGACCTGCAGGGTCACACACTCAGACACAATAGCAGTCTAGCAGACAGGACAGAGAGGGGGCTGGAGGGGTCCACGCTGCTGCTGCTGCTGCTGCTGTGTGCGTGTGTGTGTGAGCAGAATTATGATGAGGCAGGACAGCTGGAACGAGTTGCCAAGATTCCATGGGATCTTTCAAACGGAGGGTCGAGGATTAAGTCATTTGACAAAGCTTTTGTTATTGATGGAGACGGAAAAAGGCACGGGGGGCACAGACACAAACACACCTGCCATCCTTGGAGTTTGGACTGTTGCAGAACCGAGCGACACCTCTCCTCCGGGGACAATTTCTTCTTGTCTCCCAGAGTTGACACAACAAGATCTTTATACCTGGAAACAATGACGTAAAGTATTAGAACTGCGGAGACAAACTTGCTGAACTTGAAAATTAAGACGTGGCATGGTCTCTTTTGGAAACAATTGGTTCAAAGGTCAGCGGGGTCATACGGCAGACCAGCCAAGCGGCATCTGTTCCTATTGGTGCTGTCCTGGGCAACCGTTGCTAGGAATGGTCAGCTGAATTGAGTCAGTTGTTTTTTCTTTTTGTGGGACGGTGGGGGAGAAAGAAACAGCGAGCCATGCTGAGTAAAAACCTACAGAGCTGTTTACATACAGCACCTGAACCTAGATTTAGATTAGGTAGATTTAAGATGACCTAAATTTAGGTCGATTAAAGTGCATACAAGCATATACATTTCGAAGCCAACTGTGGTGCGCGTTCCCAGCAGCAGTGATGAACTCGTCCATGCTGCCATATTGGGCGTGGTGACATTGATGTGGGTGTGTGACATATTCCACGGGCATGGCTCAGCTTTCACAGTCTAGAGCATTACCACCTGTCAGGGACAACTGGTGGAGATCTCTTCCTCACAGAGAAGAGTGTGCACATGCCACTAACCCTAACCCACTACTATAGACTTTATACATTACAACTACACTATAAACTCATTTAAATTAAGAGGACAGGAAAGTAGAAAGATAAACAGTCAATACCAAAGACTTTTTCTAATCCGACTTGCCATTGTAGCAATAGGGATAGGTGTAACTAATATCATAGGCGTACACGATACTAATTATACAGTAATATGGCAACACCCTGAACTATTAAGTCATAAAGAAATGATCAAGTGCTTCAGCATATTATATTATATAGTAATATTTTCCATGAATAATGATGTATAATGCATCTCCCAGGGAAGTAGAAATGTAACAACAGGCATAATCTGTAACCAAATTTGCATTTAGTTGTTATTTTGTGTGCGTAACAGATTTTAGTCCTGTGTTTCTAGGGTAAGTATGATTGATTTGTCTGGAAATACAGCTAGGTTAAACTAAAAGTTGATGATAACAGTAGCTGGCTTGGCTTTTTACGGGGACCTGTATTTGCCGCACAGCCTTGTGACCAAAGAAGAGCCAAAGAAGATCGGTCAGACATCAATTGTGAAATTTATATAGGAATATTTGACTCCGTATGTGCACCTATCAGTCAGCCATTTTTAAGAATATCATCAAAAAAAAAAAAAAACGAACAAAAGAATTGCGTATTTTGTCATCCGGTGATTTGTCTGCTTGTCTTCGAAGAGCAAGGTCCAGCTGGTGACGTCACACACATTTGATGAGGCAAATAAAACAAGCAGATGGCTGGAAGCATAAACCACTTGTCTCGTCAATAGCGGGGAAGTGAGTGCACGTGAATGTGGGATGCGTTTGATTTGCAGAAGTGGGGTCTGTGTGAACTCTCCTTAACCTTCCCGCGGTATGGCAACACCGGTCCTGCAGACAGCACGCGCTGTCCCCCTGGGCCCATAAAACACAAAGGAACTCTGTAAACCCACGACCTTCCCTATGAGGATATGAAAACCATCGATGGTCCCTGCTTTTACAAGACCCGGGGGGGGGCTTCACGGGGAGTCAAAGAAGTGAAACAACCCCTTTGATAAGAGTTTAAATGGAGGTCTGAGCTGTGCTGACGCTGATCATTGCGACCAAAGGACCATCACTGACCGCTGTGATTGAGCGTCACAAAGCGGGTAATGGCAAGCAGAGCTTATTGGCGTTGTTTGGTGATAGATATTTACCCTCTGTGGTCAGACGGAATGATGGATATTCCTCTATAGATAATTTAACAACCCAGAAATGTGTCTGTCCATCCATCAGTGGAGGACAGTGAGGACCCACTTGAATATAGCCATATAAAAATACGTCTTACACGCTTGTGAACCGCATTTGTGGCCTGTTCCGTAAACACTGATGCATCCTTCGCAGCCACTCTCTAAGAATCAAGCACTAAGGAGAGCAAACACACGCGGAAGGCTGAGATTTGAAGAAACGCGGCTCAAGCGGTCGCATTTGACCTTACACGCTGGCAGAAAATAAACCCGGACACAAACCACATAGGGTATCATAAAAGACAAATAAAAGCAACAGTAAAATAGATTTCCTCATAAATCACTCTGGTTACCAGGACACTAATGTAATTCCTTCAGGCAGCCACTGTGCCCTAGTGAAGTGGCCTGCGTGGCTCCCGTGTGCACGCGTGTTTTTTGTGTACTATACACAGCGGGGTGTTTGTTTGTGAGAAGGTAGCACGATCAAGATCAAAATTAACGGCTGATTTATTGACCTGCCATTTTGATTAGGCACACAACGCCTAACAAGAGCTGCACGCGTAAAGAAAAACCAAGAGGAATACAGAGCAGAGCAAAATTGAAATTAGCATACACATGAGAGATATATGAGAGAAAGGAAGAAAGAAAGGAAGGAGAATGAAATAAAAAATTAAAATGGTGGTTCAGAAGAGAGAGAGCATGTGAGGAGGGAATGGGAATTCAAGTGAGAAAGAGCTGTGTGAAGACAGCAGTTCAGTCCACCCCCGCAGCTCTGTAGCAGCTCCCTCCTCGGCCGATGCTGTGTTCATTCATCAGCTGTGTCTCTGTTGAACCCAGTGGAGGAGAGAGAGAGATGAATGGCACTTGGGCTGGGCTGACTGGTGTCTTTGTGAGTGGCAGCCACTTAAATTAGGCGTAAACAGCAGAACTGAGACGCGCACAAAGGGTTCACTTGTGTGATCACAAAACACAGCAAATAAAAACACAACAAGCCATTGTTGGGCAGTGGTGCATTAGTGAAAACAGGATGAGAGTAATTTGATTCCTTTGTCAGTCCGAAGTAGGATTACAATTTGGAGTTTAGAAATGAAATTACGGTTGCCCAGTAACGTAATCCTACTTTGGGATTCCTGTAGGTGTACCGGGAAGTAGGTGAGACTGTTAATAATTGTATGTCTAAGTGTTTCCTGAACACACTGGTTTGGGTCATGTCAGGTCGACACAGGAGCTGGAAGGAATATTAAAATTAAGTAAGTGGTCTTGAAGTGGCAAACCTCATTAAAATAAATGTGTCTTAAGTCACTATCTATCGCCTAATGAGGCAACACAATGGCGACTGAGCCTACGGTGCAATATTCATGCCTGCATTACTCCTAAACTGGGTGTCTGTGGTGCATTTTTAATGCGCTAAGCTCACTGACAACAAGTAATATTATGGTGTCCTTTACACGGTGTCTGCTGCATTTAAGGAGGGTTGGGTTTACCGGCACGGGAATTAGCGGACAGAGTGCTACAGGCCTCAGCGTATTTAGGTGGCGGCTGAACATCTGATGTCTCGTTCCTCTTCAACCCATGACTCCAGAAACAGGAAGTTTTGACCCATAAAACACTACACTCCGAAACATTCTGCATTTATTACTGACCTATCTGTTGCTGCTACTTTAAGTTCATAATAAAGTGAATGGAAATTCCATTTTTGTCACAGACTTTGGGCAGGTCAGAATCACCTCACCGTCTATCTGATCACAGAAAAACACACATTAACACAAAGTTTTTTTTTCCTATTGCTGTCACTCTTTACACATTGGTATATGACCGCCTTAATCAAAGTTTCCCTTTTTCCGGAAACCAACTGGCTCTTATGAGGCTCCGTTATCTGCCGGAGACACCTACTGCTAACACGGAGATCATCGTACAACACCTGGTTGCCTCTCAGAGATTCCCATACTGGTCTCACACATGGACGTGCTCACACACATACTGTACATATAGGGCGTAACAACCCCCTCACGGTTGCGGGAACTAACAATTGGAGCTATTACTTTGATTATATGACACTTCTCCAGATTTAGTTCTCTATTGAGGGTTCCAGTCAGGAAAGTCTATTATCCGAGCTAAACAAACATCTGTGACCGCAGTAAACGCTTCAAACTTTCGTCATTTCATTGTTGATTTCTTTAACCCATTTACTGGTTTAATGCCACATACCAGACAAAAATAAAAATAATTCACTACTGGATGACAGATGAAAAAACCCTTACACTTACCGAATTAGTGCGGCAGCCTTAACGCTTCATGTACAACGTGATTAAGTGATGTACTCTTGTTTGTAAGTCAGTATTTGTAACATACAGGACCCTGATTCATTCCTTACTTCTCTTTATTAAAGTCTGGATAGGGGGAGATGATTTGTAGAGAGATAGTACTCTGTGTGTGTGTGTGTGAGAGAGACGGTGTTTACAGCAGAGTAGTGGAAACTTTTAGGAAAGATCATGTGACCAGCTTTGTCGTCCCTTATTATCTGGCAGGAATGTTCACGTTAATCCCTTTATCCTCAAAAACAGAGAGCGAGGGAGGCTGAGAGGGAAAGAATGAGGATGGGAGAAAGAGGGGCTTGAACTGAATCCACTCAGTGTTTCACTGAGAGAGAGAGAGAGAGAGAGACGGACAAACTGTGAGGGAGAGGAGGTAAGACATGGAGGAGAGGTGTCATTACAGAATCACATAATCCCCTCTGCTTCTCAAAAAAAAAAATAAAATAATAATAATAAAAATGGAAAACCAGTGACACACAGCAAAGGCTAGTGAGAGCTAAGGAGTGAATTAAGTATGGTCTGTGCAGGAAAGGAAAGGGGCATAGTAAGGGAGTTAAGTAAGCAGGTGATTGGGAGTAACAATGTCAAATTAAAGTCCGGGGTAGAGTGACCTTACACGCAACTGACTGGTTAATGGTTGTGTGTCACGCTGACATAGGAAACGTGATAGCGGCATTCATCAGCAGCAACTGTCTACCATTCCACTTAAAAACAAAAAACGACATTCAAGGTCATATTGCACTTTTAACAATGAGGGTTGCTGTGACTTTTCAGTCCTACTGTGTCAGTCTGGGTGTGAGTGCCCATGCATTCATTTGTGGACGTAGAGAATGCTCATGCTGCAACAGCTTACTCTGACCTGCTGGACCTGTCGTATTTAAGCGACAGAGATCGCAGCGACCTGCTGGGAGCGTAAAGCTGAGATCAGTGAGACAGACAAAGAGAAGAAAACAGAGCAATCCATCATCTTTAAGACCTTTCTGTCGGAGACGAAGAAGATGAGAGAGAAGACGCGGGTATTAAGAGATAAAGCGGTTCCTTGAGAGGACACGGTGAACAGCTCTGAATTATACATACAGCACACTTTGGCACCGACCTGCTGAGGAAGCCTGGGAAGGACAGGCGGACGGGGTATCCATAACGGATCATGCGCACCATCTCCAGCACCCCGATGTACTGCAGCTGGGTGGACACATGGAAGCTGTCAAAACTGTCGGGCTGGCCACTGGAATTGGGCCGCACGCACTCCACAAAGTGCGGAGTACTGGCCTGCAGTTTGCTGATCACCTCTGACAGAGAGTTCTGAAAGAAGAAAAGGAGAAGAGATGCATTCAGATGCACTTACTGGTTATAAATGAGCAACAAGATGCACTAAAATTAACATTAGGTTATTAGCCTTTGGGTCGGAGGTGCTCTGTGGCTGCTTTTATGTGACGGAGGTAGAGACCTGGCTTCGTTTGATGGTGTAACTGGATTTATGAGCTACACTGGCTGCAGAGATTCTGTTTGTGACAAAGTGGTCTGTTTTCCGGGGCTGTGTTTTGCCCCTGGAGGAAACAGAAACACACACAGCTTGTTGCTCTTACTCCCAGTGCGTGAGTCTTTTAACCTTGGATTCAAAGATGATGCATCCGGACGCACACAGACACATACGCAACCATGTGTTTCTGCCCCTCCTCCGACTGACGTCAGTCTGTGCACTGCATGCCCTAACGATACAATGCTCAATACCTCACCCCTCATCTTTGAACGCCACTACTAGCCCTCACATTGCCAGCCTCCCTCTAATTGTGCGCATGCACAGCACACAGTGGTTGTTGTTCATTGTTCATTCATTCATGTATAGGGCTTCATGTTTGGCTTGGTACAGCATCATTCTTCAGCCCACTCTCTCCTTCCCTGCCATTTCCCCGAGGGACTCGTCGACCACAACTCTGATTGTGCAACACACTGGTTTCATTCAAACCGAAGGTACTGCTTCCATGAACCACATTTCAGCTTTCTTGCGTCACGAGCAGACGGTGAGCTGCTCTCCTCTAACTGAAGATTGTTGTTGATTTATATGGTTATGAAATCACGGGACCCCACTCCAAACACATCTTAGGGTTATATTGTTTGCAAAGGGTGCAAGGACGGCAGTGAGGCGCACATAAGCTGCAGTGATTTCTCGAGATCAGGACTAAATTCACACAGATCCCTACAACAACATATGTTTGTATTAGTGTAAAAGTCAATCCAGATGTTTGAAGGTACTAGGAAACACACTGTCACCACAAATCACGCAAAGGAACAGGCTTTGTCAATGTTTTGCCTCAGTGTCATCCTCTTTTACTTTGTTCTTCCCGCAGAAGACACGCAAACAGCAGCATTGGACATTTTTCAAAAGTATGTAATGGGAATGGTTCATACCCTCAGCTGGACTGACACTGTGATGGGTCCACAACGCTCCAGTCGTTGAAGGAAGGAGCTTGATCCCTTTTTCTTTAAGATCTAGCAAAAGGGAAAATGGAGAGATTATATAAATGAGCATCTTACTTCAAGGGGGTGGACACTGAGGAATATGATGTACCGTATCATTATATGTGACTGAGAGTCAGTGAATAGAGATAAAAACATGATGATCATGATGTCTTTCATGCTGTGTAAGGTGTTTGCAATCACACTGAACACTCCCGCTTTGGGCCTAGCTATGACTGGTCTATACTTTAAAGCCAACAAGACTCAAGGCACTAATGTGTTTTACTATCTATTTACACCCTGAGTGGCGCAGAAATATTACCTAATGTGACCGTTTAAGGCTGCTGGGAATGAGCAGGGAAGTGAAATGGGCTTTATGCAAGCCTTTGCTCTAGATGGCTAATGAGCTACAGGAAGCGCAGACCGGACCTCCTGGAGGTTACACAACCAGCAAGCCCTTTTTCATTCACATATGTGCACCACTACACTATATTTTCCGAAACAGAAAGGCAGATAAAAAAAGAAAGAAGGGAAGGATTTACTAAACAAGGAGATTCGCTATCTAATATTTATATATACTTGTCAGTTATGCCATTTGTGTTTTAATGATTTTGTGTATGCACATTTGGGGCCTGATTTTCCGAGCATGTGGAAGCATGCCTGGGAGTTTTTATCTTTTGCTTTGTTGTACAAACAAAATTCAATTCCCAGAGGTTTATATATAGCAGCGCAGTGGGAAGAAGCTTAAATTAGAGTCCTGTTTTTTTTTTTTTTCCTCCAAAAATACCATCCCTGTACTTCTATTGATTGGAATAGCAGTCGCTTGCCAAGTGGAACAAGAAGCTCCTGACTGACTGCGTGACTTTGTTAGTGACTGTGTTTATCGAATTTCAAATGGCTGTGTGTGCACTTTGCACAAATGTTTCACTCATATAGTGGCCAAACGCGAAAACTATATTTAAAGGACAGGAATTTAAATTCCTCATTAAGTTGGATGTACCTACAGTGCACTGGGGAACAATGAACTGTACCTTGGTAAGATCATGGTACCTCCGGGGCTGTTGAGGGACAGAGCTGGCATTGACAATGTTGGCTGGGGGCATCCTGTGGAGCAACAAGGCAGCTTTAGGCCCCCTCAGCCCGATGCGGCCATGGGCTGCTGGCACCAGGGAACCAGTCTGAGTCAACTTGGACTGGAAGAGCTGCTGCAGTAACACACTCTCACTGGCTGCCGGGCACAAAGCACACGCACGGAGAGAGGGAGGAAAATAAGTGTGAAAGAAGCAACGTTATTGGTGGAAAAAGGGGGTGGAGGAGAGGTGGGATGTACAAAAAAAAGACAGAAAGAAAGAAAGAAAGAAAGCATAGTCAGGACGATGAAAACAAGGTAGGGATGGAGGATGTGAGGAGGAGTGAGGGTGGAGGAAGAGGCAAAAAACTTGATGTAAACAATCGGTCAGGCAACAAGAGCGGGTGGACCATGCCACACGTGGCGCGGTCCACAACAACAATGAGCTCATTCAGAAAGCCAAACAACACGTGAGTGAACGTGGGTGTGTGTGTGTGCGTGTGTGTGTGTGCGGCTCTCATCTGAAAGCCTGAGAGAAAGAAAAGGAAAGACAGAGAGAACAAAGCAACTAATAGAGAAAGAGGGAGAGAGAGCATAGAGGATGATGGCAGGTACAGGCATAATAAACACAGAAAAGCGAATATAGATCCAGAACTAATTTAAGGACTTAATTACTCACAGCTTCAAGGGTGATTATTTTTTCATTTAGAGCAATCATTGCCTCCCCCTGAATATTGACACACAGTACTGTGCACAAGGCACTTTGGATATTTACATTCTCATTCATAATGCAATGCCATCAGAGAGGCATCTACACTGAGAGAACTATCTACAGTGATAAAAGGAACAAGTTTGTTTTGCACGTTACTTCCAGAGTTATCCTATTAGCGTTAAAGCTTCAACTTTAAGTAACAAGTAAGGACAGAACGGCACCCATAAGAGAAAAAAAAAAAAACACATCGTCCCTGTGCGGATGAATGGCAGCGATGCATCGACTCGTCAGACGGAGGGGATGACAGCCAAGTGTGAGAGAAGGGCTAGCCTTTAGAAGATTAGCCTCATCATGGAAATTATAGCAATTAGGCTGCTGGACGCAGGACTAGCCTGGCAGTCACACAACGACTGCCTGTGTCCCGCTAACCACAACACCCCACATCTGGCACCTTCTATAGACAATATACACACAGACGGTGCTGTCTGCCGCGTACGGGATCAAACACACACACATGCAAACTCGACCACGCTCAGACAAGGAGAGGCTCTGTGCGCTGTTTGTTTACACGAGCGGGCATCTTTGTGATGAAGTGTGCTCTGACGCCACAATGTGCTCATGCGCGTGTTATTCATTGGGTACTTACACTTCATCGTAAACAGGAGATTCTGAGGAAGGGAGTCCTTGTTTTTTGTGAGTGATCTTGTGAGGTCATATGAAACCTGGTAGAAAAACAAAACATTCAGTCTTATTTGGACCATTAGCTATTTGTCAGTGCACCAATTTACATCGAACCTAGAGCTGAGAGCATAAAAATGACTCATTTTGTGGAAAACACCTTCCCGTATGAGGCTGCTGACCTGACATAGCTGTGCTTTCTCAGTTTTTTTTCTCTTTCTTACTGACACGGTGTGTGTTGCATTCTGGAAGATGATAATTGCTGCCAATTTTATTTAAAGAAACCCCGTAACTTTATCATTAAACTACATCATTCACTGTCATTTCATACAACAATAATGTATTTTTTTATTCATTATCCCTTTAAATGCCTTCTCTGTAGGCAGGATCACATCCTTTCACATCCAAAACAGGTAAATAAATAGTTGTATATTAGTATTATTATATGCGCATCTACTTGTGTGCATCACAACAGTTCAGTGGATCACCAACGCAAATATAGAACAAGTCAAATGTGACTCTGTTGAAGTATCATTAAGATACCAGGGGCATATAATAAGCTTCGAAGGTGAATATATCTTCCTCAAAGAATATTGTGTGATTCACGTTAATCTTCTTCCTCCACAGAAGATCATAAAACCTGAAGCATATCCTTCATTACAATTTCCATAACGACTGATAACGACTCCTCACGCACAGAACGGCTGTAACTGCTTATATGCATTTCAGAATATCTGCACTGAGTTTTTCTTTCTTCAAAACACATAAACACTTTGAAGACTTCTTCTTCTTTTGCATTTTATTCGGGGATATTAAATATCAACACTTTACCATTCTGTCCGATAAGAGATCTCAGTGAAATGTTGCCATAATTGGCATGTCATATGGTAAAGGGCAATTACCGTTTTTCACAACATGGACCTTATTTCTGGCATAAAATACGATCGTTTTACTCACCCATATAACTTTGGTGTCATTTGGAGTCATTCGGATGACATTTATATATATATATATATATATATCCATATAGTGGGAGTGACTGGGGCACTGGAACGCACCCTCTAAATAACCCATTATCTGCTGCGAAACTCGTTCATTTCACTAATATTTTGTTATGATACGCTAGTGCTATTCCCCGTTGAGTCCGGAGTTACCTGTTATCATCATCCAGGGTCTGTAGATTGACCTACTAACCTCTGACCTGGATGGATGATGTCATCTCTGAGTGCCACTCGCACCCCACGCGGCTTGTTTACCTGTAATTTACTACTGCTAATTTTTTGCAGCATGGCTGAATATTTTTCCGATT
Source organism: Chelon labrosus (assembly GCF_963514085.1). NCBI lineage: Eukaryota > Metazoa > Chordata > Actinopteri > Mugiliformes > Mugilidae > Chelon > Chelon labrosus. The sequence continues at coordinate 14,055,109 of NC_140341.1, forward strand.
CAGAGGTTGTGGACGACAACTTTGTTTATGATGGACGTCCTTACCATTTTGAGCCAGAGTATACGGATGAGGAGCTTCTTGAAAGGAGGCAGAGAGAGGAAAAGCTGGCCAAAGAACAACAAACCGCTGCACTTCCGCGAACAGGTAACTCAGGACTCAACGGGGAATAGCACCAGCATATCATAACAAAATATTGGTGAAATGAATGAGTTTCACAGCAGATAATGCGTTATTTAGAGGCTGCGTTTCGGTGCCCCACTCACTCCCACTATATGGATATACGCAGATCTAAATATCGTCCAAACGACTCCAAATGACACCAAAGTTATATGGGTGAGCAAACGATCGTATTTTATGCCAGAAATAAGGTCCAAGTTGTGAAAAACAGTAATTCCCCTTTAAGGGGCAAAATGTGGTTTGTGATCTCACAATGACCTTGACCTTCATCCTTGAGTGTCGGTGAAGATCTGTGGCAAACTTGGAAGAAATCCTATCAAGGTGTTCCTGAGATAATGCCACGGTTATTACTAAACCAGAGACATGCCATAATTCTGTTCTGCTCTGTGTAAATGTCTCGACTGCAGTAAACACGTATAAAGGTCATACTGTAGATCACACTGTCATTTTTCTCGTGTATTACATACAGACCTGTCCTGCATAGTGGTTGACAGTGAAGGCCGGGCCTTGGTCCTTGGGTGGGGGGTTGCCGTTGCCGTCCTTGGTGGTGAGGGAGAGCGCGTGAGTTGGGTTGGAGTCCAGCTGAGCAGACAGCCTCTTGTACAGGGTCTGCTCCACTGGCCGCAGGCTCTGACTCTCCTCGTCTAACGCACACAGCAGTCCCTGAGGCTTCTGCACAGGGAACAAACGGACCCTCACATATTACTTATGCCACTCAAATTTACACAGGGCAGTTTTATGTTATTTCCTTGTGGCACTTGCAGTTACCCTCAATTTGTATGGCTGACCCTCTATTCTATTTCAGACCATTACTGATGAAGAAAAAGGATGGGTAGGAGGCTATGTGGTGAGAAGACATGGTGAGGTTATGTCATATGCATTTTTTTGTTATGCTTTTGTTGGATGTTCCAAACGCTTGATAGAAACACAACAAAACACAATTCATTTATGGAGAACCATACAATTTGTGATAGTACAATTTTGACAATGTGTTAAAATTGGTGATTGAAAGCTCTGAATGGGCTTGTAAAGTTGGGTTACATCGTGAGAGGTAGAACTGGACTGCACTGGTCCAAACCAGACGCGTAAACTACCTGAAGGAAGAAGTCCAGAACGGCCGAGTGGTTGCTGGGGGACCGGGGGGTCTCCATGGCGATGCCCTCCTGCAGACACTCAGCCTGCTCCTGTTGGAATAGCACCTCGGAGACGTACTGCCTCAGCCGCTCGTTGGTCATGTTCACACACAGCTGGAAGGCACACAGCACACCAACCCGTGAACACACAGTTCAGCACGGTGCAGCTCCTCAGAGACATGCGCAATTACAGTCTCAAACATAACCTGTTGTGGCACCAATAAGGAAGCCAGTGGGGCTTTAATGACCTGACCACTCACGTAACGCAACTGACCCTGAAAATATGGGGAGCGTTTAAAGGGACGACTCATGCAACGCGCTGACGGAAGCCTCTCTGTGTGGCGTCTGTTATTCCGCCACGCCATGGACACGGTGTTCCCGCTGAGATTCGCAATTTTTTCCCAACCGAGGAGTCATCCAGTCACAACACAGAAAGGAGGAGTAAATCAAACGGGTTAGTCTGGCACATGTGCGTGGAGATTTGACGGCGAGACTCAAGTGTGACTTGTCACGTTGATGTAACGGGAAAGCACGTACAGAACAAGTACCAGTAGTATCACGCATCAACGTCTCTCCATTCTGCCCATTTATTAACTGTTCTTATTGATCAGGGGAATGCACAATTTACTGCGAGGGAGCACAGAAGTCAATTAAAAACAGAACCAATACAACACTTTCTTCAAAAGAAAGGTGATTTGCTGCATGTGTGCCATGACCCACATTTTTAACCCACCACCCTCGACTAAAGCGCTGATCTAGCTGTGCTGTTGTTCACGGCTGCAGACGGCTGTAGTCGTGTTTGTCTATTCTTTGTCTTCAAGCTAGTCTAGTCCATTAAAGGCTTAGTCCCAGCAGGTGGTTGATTGAGTTAGCTCATTAGCAAAGTGCTGAGCAGGTACAACACATCCCTGACAAACACAGCTCTAATTAACAAGCTCTAATGGCCCTGATCACGCCGCGCATTTGGAGCCTGCCGGTGTACGTTCCTGCGTATGTGTACATGTGTGTACAAACATGTCAGAGCTTGTTTGTCACTGATGTACCGCATCTACTGTAAGCGATCATTGTGTGTGTTTATGCAGAACCCGCTCCCCCTTTTCTCTCTTCTGTGCGTGGTGGGTAATTTGTGTGTGTTCTGGCTCATATTAACAGGCGGTTCTCATTGGAGAATACGTCTAAACAGAAGAGGTAGTTCAATTGTCAGATTTGTCATCCCGCTCCACACTTTCTTCTTCTGATACCTTCTGTGACCTGAAGAGAAAAGCTTATGTAATTCCTCACTTCCTCTTACGTACACGCAAACACCAAAGTCACACATGCACACAAAAGCAAAGGCAAACACACTCTGTCCTTAATAAAAGCTGGGAGAAACCAGTAACTCCACAGGGAGGAAGTGTAAGCTCTGAGTAGCAGGAATAAGCACTTAAGACTTTTTAGCACAATGAATTACACTCTGAGACAGCACACACACACACACACACAGAGGCACACACATCCACAGACTTGCCAGCCTGATCCTTGCCAGTCTTATAGTGGAGTAGTCTATTAACAGTGCAAGCTGGATGAGCACGTGGCAGATTTACAACCCTTAACAGGTGAGCGGTGCAGAGCTGCACATGTTGTCTTCTGTACGACATAAAACATAATCACGCACTGACATTCATCATAGACAAGCTGAGCGCTTCATGTACCGTATGCGCAGGTGCTCAGCGTTCACATGTATGCACGCGGCCAAAGCACTTCTTGCTAAATGCTCTACTTTTGAAGAAAGTTCACTGTGTCACCCAGTTTTCAGCCCTGCTGAATGCAGTTTAATATAACTGCTCCAAAAGGGGATATTTTGTGTCTTGTGTGGTTTTAGCCAAACATAAATGTCAGTGAACCAAAACCAAAATGTGGAATTGTGCAGTTTTCTTACAGAATTATTTAGAAAACAAATAAAGGCGCAACTACACTGGACCAAGACGCAATTTTAGATCAACACTCTTAAAATTTTTAGGAGAAAAACCAAAAAATTACATTGCTGTAGAAGCAGTACTCCCCTCCCTAACACACTGATTTAAAGCGTCCCGCTACGCTAACATGTTGCACACAGACAGTCATTGTGTCAACCTTCAGTTCACTTGAGGACAGCAGAACATCACGCCACAGTCAGCCGCAGACCTCACCTCATTCATTACAATTACAGACAAAAATGTTCCGGGCCTGAAACAGATAAGAGCTCCAAATATTTTAACAATTTGATTAGGATCTGTTTGAAATGACCACTTTCAGAGAGCTTTCTATAGGTCAGGACGTGGGGCGTGGAGAATGCATTTGCTTTGATTAGGTAAACAATCCGTTTGAAGGGGAGAGGAACACACACACACAGAAGACTGTGTCCCACCTGCTCAAATCCATTCCTCTGAAATTCTTCAAACCCAAATAAGTCCAAGATCCCAATTTCCAGGGCAGGGTCACTGGAAGAAAATAAACAGAAAGGAAAACCCATTACGACATTATCACTTTTATTTTCAAGGGTTCACATAAGAACGCTCCTGCTTGTGCGACTATGACAAGAACTATCATGCTTGTGTGCGTGGGTGTGTGTAATAGCATCAAGGGGGTGTGCCACGAGTACGCGGTTGACAAATTTATTACATTCTGTGGTTGGTGTGTAAACAAGGCAAAGCACAAACACATTCCAGAGGATGTAGCCTGGGTTATCTGTCAGAGTGTGATAAGGATTCACAACATCAACAACACCAAGGATCCTGTGACCTTCACCAGGGAGTGTGTGTGTATTTAAGTTTTTCTGAGACCTCCGTGCAAACTTGGGTGCGTCCTCCATCTCTTCCCCACCGTTTAGTGTTATTTTTTCAGCGTACATACTTAAACATGTGTGTCATGCAATGCAAACTGTAACAGACGTCCACTCTAAACTATGCACCGTGTTGCAATGTTAGCTCTGTCACTCCAGAGGACTTGGATGACTGACAGCTTGAGAGCAACGCACCGGACTTCACTGGTAGTGTTTGTGATAACTGATCTGCAGACATCAACAGCGAGAGCTTCCAAAGAATTCTGTCCCATGATTTACACTGAACACACCCAGCGCACAAACACACGTGCGCGCGCACACACGCGGCTTTACCCGGTGCTTTCGTCCTGTCCTTGAAGATAGTCGTTGATACTGTTGACCAGATAGCTGAAGAGGCGTCCATAGATGGCTTTGGCGAGCTGATCCCTGTACTGCTCCGACATCTCTACTGTGTGCCGTCGAGTCATCATGTCACCTACGGTACAGGACAGACAGAAAACACCATTACTGGTAGTTGACAATTTAGACGAGGGTAAAAGTTACCAGAGATTTGTCCTCATGTATCCAAAGGTAGTTTTTTTTTCTTCTCTACCGCAAGAAGACTAACGCTTCATTTATACTCCCACAACAAATATGTGCATGGCTTGTGTGGCACTACACCAATCAGGCATTAAAACCACCTTCCTAATATTGTTTAGGTCTCTGTTGTTGCCTCCAAAACAGTTGTGACTATTCAGAGAATGGACATAGGCCTTCTGAGGGTGTCCTGTGGTGTGGGGGTCTTTGGGTCCTTTGGGTTGAGGGAAGGGGCCTCTGTGGATCAGACTTGCTAAAGTACATCCCACAGACACTTGACCAGTTTGGGATCTAGTGAATTTGGAGGCCAGGTCAACACCTTGTTCTGTTTTCCATGTTTTTTTGAGTTGTTCCTAAACTGTTTTTGTGTGTGTGCCTGTGTCAGGCTGCATCTTCCTGGGGAAGACTGCTGCCATCAAGGAGTGTCATTGCTATGGGGTGGGGGTGCCTGGTCTGGTCTAGGTGGGTGGTACATGTCTAAGTGACATCCAAACGAATGCCAGGTCCAAAAGTTTCCCAGCAGAACATTGAGTTGTCACAAAGTGGTCGATGTTATTTACATCTCCTGTCAGTAGTCATTATGTTATGCCTGATTGGTGGCCTAGCATTTGTACCTGATGTGCCAGAATAATCCTGTAGTTATGCCTCTAAATGGCAGTCAGTTGTGTTGAGTTTCTTGGTGTACTTCAAACATTGCTGCTTGGAACTGAGCGGGTTAAGTTGGAACTGAAGTTGAACAAATGCTGAGGGTGAATTTCCTGTGCATGTGCGTCCAATCATAGACATGGGTGAGGAAATTAATTTCGACCAGTGGTAGCAGTCTGACTCACACTGTGATGTATAATTGCATAACTGGGGAGATGCATTTCTTTTCTTATACCATATCTACAGCCTGGCTATGACGCAGAAGCACAAATAGCTGGAGAGTAATACTTTCTAAAGAACGGCCTTCACATCTATTCATCCATCAGTTCTCTTGGGTTTATCTGAAGTTGGCTAAGCAGCGTGGTTTAGATATCTCTCTCCCCAGCAATGTTCTCAGCTCCATTCCGAGGCCTCACGAAATATTTATAATCGCTCAAGCATGTTGCGGGTCTGCCAAGGGGTCTTCTACCAGTATCAGCCAGAGACAAACACTTAAGAGTCACCCCAGCTGCTTGCTGTTTCTGCACCTTATTAGGGGAATAATTTATCACCTCAGCAGTGTTCAGGTTTGTCCTCTACGTGTCTGTGCAAAAAAAAAAAAAAAAAAAAAAAAGGAACAGGTCAATAAAGAGGGTAAGTCAATACCTTTGAAGTACTGAACATCAGAAGTGAGGGCAGTGCTTAAATCACTCGGGGACACCTGCAATAATCCAGCAGCTACGGTGAGAAAGGTAAAGAGAGAGAAAGAGAGAGGGAAGAGTAAGTGACAGTGACATGATGAGTAACATGGAGCATTAAACATTAACCGAGCGTCAGAAATGTAGTGCTGATCACGTCCCAGAACCCAGTCTGCTCTGATGATATCACGCTGACACCGCAACAAGCCGAACCCCGCCGCGGATGATTCCCTCTTTACCGATCGGCGGAGCTGGCAGCGATTAGTCATCATTGGATTTCTGAGCAGAACCCATAAACAAGCAGCGAAAACAGGTGACGGCAAACCCAGAGACCCCGCGCTGACATCACTGGCCGTGACATCACATCTCCCTGACAACGACTGGCTCCTTCCCGTTCGGGCGCTGAAGTCATTTGTTTACCATCTCGCAAAAGGTCAGAGGTCGCAGGAACACATGTAGCGGTTGCATAATGAGAGAGGGCGCCAGGAAAAGAGAGAGAGAGAGAAAAAAAACAACAACACTGACCCCGATAGTGGGAAAGTGGGTACAAGAGGATCTCACCATGGTTACGCTTTGGCACAAAATGCGGCTTACCAAACAGGTGACTGTCTGGCCTTTAGCTATTCCTGGCATGGAGCCAAGCAGAACTCCAAGCAAGAGAGAGAGAGAGAGAGAGGGAGGAGCTATGACAACGAGGTAAACAAGACCAGTCGGTGTGATGCTCCCCCTCCTCCCCGACCGCCCCGCCTCCGCACAGGGAGGAAACCTGGGCCCCGGTTGTGACGGGCGCACTGACCTCTCTCCAACAGCTGCAGGTCAGAAGGGAAGGCCGAATCGGCATCTGTCAGCGCAGTGAAACGTAGGTCGCCAATATGGAGCACGGCAGACAGCAGCGTAAACACTGAGTCAACCTCCTAGCAGAGAGAAAGAGAGAAAGAGGAGGAAGTGGGGAGTTAGGGGAATAAAACGTGACCTGCTAGCGAGTGAAAGTGTGCAAAAATCGGCCAGAAACATTTTTCATAGCTCAGTACCAACTTGCTTTTCATGAAAGGCCCGGGATTTGTTTTTAATACCTCCGCTAAACCTCTTATAAAGGACACAATTGGCAATATTCTTTATTTACATAACTTGATGTCAACAAATCCCATGAAAAGACCGAAAAACTAATCCCGCTAACCGAAGGATCCCTCTAACAAGCCTCGTTGCCAAAGCCTTATTAAGTTTAGCCCTCTTTGCCTCTTTGACCTCAATTGTTGCTCGCAACACATAAATAAACCTCACTTTCACACCAGGTTCTTTCATCGTCATGACAACCCCTGGAGCACACACAACGCACTGAAAATAGTCAAACAACAAATGTTCTGGTTAAAATGCTGCTAAAAACTGCCCCGCTCCACCGTTTAAGGGAAATGACTTGGCTTTGAAGCGACGTGTTTGTGACCCATTTTTCGAAGATTTCCATTTTCAGTAGGAACAAATGATCTCGGTTCTAACTAAGTGTGACCGGGAGGAAAGTTGGACAGCGGCGAGAAACTGATCCGTGCATTGCTGCTTTTGAATTGTCACGGGCTTTCTTGCTAACAACGGAAATATGGAATAACTAGTCATTCGGTGGACTGCAAATAAAAAGTATGGATATTTTAATAATCTAACACTTATCATGCACCAGCCCTCCTCCTTCCATTCATACGCTACTCTCCCTCTGTCACACTCTCCCTTCCTCTGTGCCCTTGAGTAGAGGACGCTTAATGGAATACCCCATTACCGACCGCTCTGAATCTCTGAGAGGGGGGATGTTTGAGTTTGAGGATGTGTGCTTATATATGTGTCCGTGTGTGTGGGTGTGTGTGTGCGTGCACACTCTCGCAAGGCAGGATATTGGAGCTGATATCTCAAAGATAAACACAAGCATTAGTCTCTGTCTGACACTCTATACACATAGAGACCCTCCCGCTTAGGGAGGAGAAGAAAGGGAGCAAGGGAGGGAAAAGGAGCGATAGGGAGCGTTAATGACGATTGACCTTTGGGTCTGGACTGGGAGTTGTCCCCTGATGAGAGCTTAGACAGAGACCAATGGGTGGTCCATCACTTCCCCTCCTATTCCCCCACCCCATCTTCTGTCCTTTGGTCGCTTATCCAGTGGACGGTAGTGCCCTCTGATAATACCAATATCTGCCGCTCTACTCCCCCGTCCCTTATGTCTTGTCTGCATGTATTGACTGCAGCGGGATTAAAAGGTGAGATGATGGTCGCTCACTGCTGATAGACACTGACGGGAAATCTAAGAATAGGACCTGATAATGGGCCGGGAGCACAGCTGGTGGCGCACAGGAACGGACTGTACCAGTGCATACTACATGTCTAGATCAACGTCCTGTCTTATGCACTTGGTCACGCATTTCGTATGGTCTTTAGATAGATGCTTGTGCCCGAACTGGGAGTACATACATTGGAAGCCTTCAGTGGAAGCCATCAGTCACTTGTCAATTATTTAGTTTGTGGGCAGTCCTCAAAATTAATGACGTGTAATTGTCATTATTTATCAGGTATTGCTGAAACATCTCTACAGATTGATCAGAGGCCTAAAACTAGTAGTTTTTCTCTTCTGATTCAGGATTTGAAGGTTTCCCCTGCAGTTGTAGGCCCTTAGAAGGACCCTCCTTTGCGGGCGACATTCACTTACAATGAGTAAGAGACTTCACTCCTCTGTATGTTCCAGCTCCTGTGTCCTGTCGCCGTGCTGCTCAAACAACAAACAGCTCTATTCATCGTTGGCGAACCACTGAGCTGAGGCAACGGCCGTTTGCACAATACTCTACTGCGCCCAAAAGGATGCAGGTGTTTTACTTGCACACAGAGTGCCAGTCAATACCTGCTTGTTGAAGCCCAGGGCTCGTAGGGCTTGCTTGACTGCCGCAAGATGTTCCCTGCTCTGGGAAGAAGCTGTTGCAACTGGAGGGCTCTCTCCAGGAAGAACTCCACTAAGATACCTGGAATAAGGACAGAAAGACGGATACAGCTTAGATAAACACTTCAGACAACCACAAAAACGAAATGAGCACGGAGAACAAGCTGAGGCCTTGGTGAGGTATGACAGACGACCTAGAACCGGTAGATTTATGAGGCAGCTCTGTACACAGTCACACGCTGTGCTAGTCACAGCACGGAGAATGATTTGGGTAAGGTGCAAAAAGAAGAACGCGGTTTTAAATCTGCTGAACGGTATCACACACTGAGCACAGACATATTCAGACACTATGTCTTGGTCTCGTGCTAGAAGGTCTAGGGTGCTTGCTAGCCTTCAAACCAGCAGAGACTGAGGTCAGCGTTTTATCAGACTAGACATGCAGACTGGATTCTTGGGGCAAAAACAGTAACTGAATCAACCAATGAGAATATGCACAGCTTCTGAATTTAATAATATGATTAAATGTAAGAAATCAACCTCCACACTGATGAGCAAACGCGGAGAGACGCACACAGGAATGTATTATATTATCGTTTTAGAAGAACCACTAAACCAAACAGATCATAACAAATAATCTCTCTGCACCATGTGATTCAATCTGGCGGCCACATACCTATGAGCCAGGACATTGTTGAGGTACAGTGCACTCTTCTCCTCAGGTGAAAGGCCTTCAGCCATCAGATAGAAGATTCTGAAGCTGTGTTGTTGAGGGGGCAGGTGGACCAGGCGAGACTTCTCCAGCATGTACGCGTACACGTGGGCTTTAAAAGGGAAATGGGTTCGATAATTCACTTACACACGTGTGTTTAAATTCCAATGGCGCTGATAATAATAGCAGCGAATATTCAATCTGTGGCCACTACGGTATGGCTAGTGCTCGCTGATCAAATAAACTGGAGTAAAATAAGGTCAAATGCATTGGAAAAAAAAAGAAGGAACATCTGGACTTTTGCTGCCACCTGCTGGCGGCTCACTACACTGCATCTGCAAACTAATGGACGTCACTATGACACTGTGATAACTATAAAATAAATATTACATTCTTCTAAACAAATTATCTGCCAGAATAAATGCGTGGAATAAAAACAATCAAAGGATAAAGAAACAAAACCAGAATACAGATATTTTTGCAGAATCAAGCATTACGTTTTGACAATTCATGCCTCTTGTGTGGAATAAAAGCCGAATGGGGAAAAAAAAATAGAGTAAAGATCACAGACAGACAACCAAATCAGTCCAAGAGTAAAAGACAGATTACCTCTGAGCAGCGTCTTCCTCTTATCACAGTACTGGAGGGTCAACAGCTTAATAAAGCGGCTTGAGTTGCTGTTCCTCTGAGTCTTTGCATGACCGAAGGCTTCAAGAATACAGTTCACCTGCGTATTTCATCAGCATAAAAGGCCATGTTGCCAGTGAATTACAATGTCTAATATACAATACTTTCACTGCAGAGCAAAAGTTAACCAACTCATAGTATTTTACAGACCAGAGACAAAAAGTAATCCTGCGTCCATTCCCCCTTTTTACCGCTAGATGTCAGTGTACACCCATTATTGGGACACTCAATTATTTATTTTTTTTTGTGTGTCCCCAAATGATAAGAGAGGGGGCTGACCCAGATATCGACTACATAACGATGACTTCATTCCAGGCTGCACGCTGCTTTGTTACACAACTGATTGACTGACTGATAGATGGGGTGAGTGCAAAGCAGGTGAATCATCTGCTTAGTAAAACTAAACCACAGCAACTGGGGAAAAAAAACAACAGGCAGCGATACACTAAGTGTTGACCTGGACGACTTTGGCCTTTTACGAAGACAATTCGCTTTTCCATATTCAGTGTGTGCTGCTGGTGTACTTAATTCTGACCTAAAGCGTTTCTTTCTTCTTTAGTAGAAAAAAAATGTCACCATATACTATATGTTCCTCTGTGGTATCTATTCTAGGAAACGCATTTGTTGATCCATACATCTATTATCAACAACAGCAACAGCAGCACAGGAAACGCAGGATACATTCACACAGTTATGATGTCAATGGAAACTTAGGGAGAAACAACAACGACAAAAATAAAGTGCATTGTAAGGATATTTTTCTAGCATTTTGCCTCCGAGAGAGCCACCACGTAAGCGTTTCTTAATCAGGACACATAGCCCACAGATTGCTTTCAAAGGTACGTCGCAGACAGGCCCATCCAGACTTCCAGACTCACATGTTTCATTCTGGGCTCCAGCATGAAGCCTTTGGGGCTGGACCGAGCCGTCAGATGTCTCACGATGTGCTTACACGCCTCTGTCTTCCCAGAACCGCTCTCACCGCTGGAGACACAGGACGAAACAGAAGGTTGCGGCTTTGATGTTAACGCCGTATAGGGCTTTCGCAAAGAGGGATTATTTGTCGGCAATTAACTGTCGTGAAAATAAACTGCGACTGTCGGGTTTTTTGCAACATTAACAGCCTCTTTTATGATTGTATTAAAAGTCAACAGTTAATTGGCTACTAACCATCACTATATTAGGAGTTAAACACCTGCTGCCGCTATAATTCTCCCCTGAGGTGCCATTACAGCAACAGAAGGAGGGGATGCAACCAGTCAAACGTCAGATGGTGGAAAACAATATGGAAATAATGATGGAATTACGACATTTTTGTTAATCCAACGATGCCTAAACAGGTGAATGGAAACAATGCAAAGGATTATATGTAGTGATCGCAGTCAGCTCAAATAATTAGAATCAGGTGATGTAATATTCGTGACAGGCCTCACTGCAGAGTTTCTGTTAAGATGTGCAATAAAGTTGCATTGTAGTGTTTTGCAAGGGCAGTTACATCATTTACCAATATTGTGTAGGTCTCCCTTGTGCCTCCAAAACAGTTGTGACTCATCAGAGAATAGACATACTTGATGAGTTTGGGATCTAGTAAATTTGGAGGCCAGCTCAACACATTGTGCTGGTTTTCATATTTGTTTGTTTTTAGTTGTTCCTAAACCATTTTTGTGTGTGTGCCTATGTCAGGCTGCATCCTGTTGGGGATGGCTGCTGCTGCAGGAGTGTCATTGCTATGGGGTGGGGGTGCCTGGTCTGGTCTAGGTGGGTGCTACATGTCTAAGTAACATCCACATGAATGTCAGGTCCAAAAGTTTCCCAGCAGAACATTGTATTGTCACAAGATGATCAATGTTATTTACTTTTTTGGGTTTTAATGTTATGGCTGATTGGTGTATAAGATACTGTGCTATGCAAATAATATTAATTTCATATTGTATCACCCTTTTACATGAAGTGTCTGTACTATATTACATTTTGCTGCTGTCAACGTTTTTGCATTTTTCTGAAATTACCATATTTTTATTCTTTTCTTTGGAACCTCTTTGGAAACATGAAACAACAGTTCAATTAAATTAAATTAAAGCAAATGATGTTACACATACCAAGCATTGTCACACTGCTCTGAGTGTGTCTCAGGAGAATTGGTGTGAGTTGTCAGTCACTGGGTTGTTTCTTACATCTGTCATCTCTGACAAATGTCTCCACCCGCCTGACAACATCCCTTCTGGGATCTCTTCCCATTAAATCCACAATCTTTTATTTGTAACGCCAAAAAGAAAAAAAAAAAAAAAAAACAAGCACTGGTCCGTTGAGCACCACTTTTCACACACTGTTAAATGCCACAACTTATGTGGTACCGGGGGCTTGTTTATAATTTTCTGTTGTGTGGATATTAAAGTTGACATACGGTACCTGTACAGTACATGCACTGACACTCACCGACATGCAGAGAGTTGAGACCTGCGTCGTAACACCAAGCAGATGGCTTCAGGAGGTCAGAAGCCCTTACTAATGACCGCAGTATGCTGTGGTGCGCCGTGAGACTGTGTGTGTGTGTGTGTTGCTATATTTCCTACTAACAGCCCTGCTGAGTGTGAAGTCCAAAGGTCCACTCACTGTCTTTTCATTTACCAGTTTTTTATTAGATTTCAAGGGCATTTTGTTAGAGCACTCGCCTCGGGGGATCTTGGCCGATGATTGCCTGCAAACGTGTAGGAGCGTGCGCGCGCTTCTGGGCACACGTGTGTGTGTGTGTCAAAAAGCGATAGGAGATGCACGGTGTAACAGAAAGCTTGAGCAAAAGAGAAACAAGACAAGGAATGATTAAGTAGGATGAGGAGAGCGTCGAGGAAACGAGAATGTGTACAACTTAGCGAGCGCACTGTAGGAAACGAGAATGCGTACATGAGAGTGTATAGTACAGTGTCTGTGTGTGTGTTGTGTGTTTGTATGTGTGAGTGAGATGGATAGCCTGTGGCCAGGGTGCATTAACTCTCTGCCAGATTGGTTACGACTCAGCGGGAATGTCACTGGAGAGCCGGAACGGGATTTAATTGCAATCAGGGAGCTGCCTCGGTCCAACCGAGGACAAAGAGCAGGACGCCGCAACGCTCCCAGCAAACATTCATCTCTGCGCGAACACCGAACAGGTCGACAGCTCGGCTCCGACTGAGAGCTATTAATCTCTCAGGCAGTGTTTAACAGGTGTGTGGCGCAGGGGTGTGAACAAACCAGGTGGGCAAGCAAAAGCTGTTATTCCCTATCATTCACACAACTTTGTTGCCATTTTTTTTTCTCGTAAATTCAGAGGCACGTGTGGTTCAGAGACTATGTCCGCGTGCCGTGTGTAGGTGGGTGTACCTCAAGATGAAACACTGAGGGCACCTCTCCTGCAGCATCATGTGGTAAGCCCTCTCCGCTGAAGAGAAGATGTGAGGCGGCAGAGAGGAGCACAGCCGGCCCGTGGAGCTCAGATACAACTGACTCACCTGGAAAAAGAGAAGCAGAGCTTATGTAACGTGGACACGCACATCAGCCGCTCAGTGGATAGAGTTTCAGCAAACCAGTGAAACCGCACTGAGTATCACTTTCTATGCATGTGTGTGATTGTGTGTGCGTGTGTCGTGTTGACTAACAAGGTGTCGTTTGCCACTCACTGCCTGCCGTGTAATTCAACCCGAAAGACTTAAAAGTGACATCAGTTTAAATGAACATGTGAGCAAGAATAACGGCCCGGATATGATTTACTGTAACTGCCAGACGGGGTGCAATTGAAAATCCTCCGACAGCGCTGTAAACTGTGCAGCACAGGAACGGGCATTTAATCAAAGTAGTCGTGGAGATGTTTATTTTGGGACTTGTGTTCAGCTGCGTTACTTGGAAAATGTTATAACAACCACGTTGCTCTTTATCATTATGGATTCATCTTCATCTTTTCCGGTGTCTAAATGACTCATCTGCTTCCATCTTCACCCTATCCTCTGTATCCTCTTCTCTCACACCGACTACCTTCATGACTTTCCTTCACTACGTCCATAAACCTCCTCTTTGGTTTTCCTCCAGACCTCCTGCCTGGCAGCTCTAACCCCAGCATCCTTCAACTAATTATCTCAGAAACATCTCACATGAGCCGTCCCTCTGATGTACCCACTCCTGATCCTATCCATCCTGGTCACACCCATAGGAAACCTACTCGTTTTATTATCACCTTTCTCCACCCATTCTCTCCATCCTGCCTGCACACGCCGGTTCGCGCCTATTTAGCAACATTAAAACAGGGCATTAACTTTGGAACATTGTGACAGTAAGTGTACTATTACTGTCCATAACACTGTTCCCAGTCCAGCAGGCATGTGCCAGTGTTGTGTTGTGGCTGTGGAAACGGGACGGGCGGTGGGGGTTGCGGACCGCCGGGCCAGAGAGGGGTGACAGACGGCCAGCAGACCACACATGTTTTGACATATGTCCTTCTCACACTGGCTCCTCCCCGCTCCTCCGCACATCCCCTCAGTCCGGTGTAGATGCCTGGAGTGGCTCCAGACACGGGCAGGAATGGGACAGCCTCAGGGGGGCTTGGCTTCATTCTATCACCGCAGGAGAGGATACCACCACCACCTCCTCCTCCTCCTCCTCCTCTATGTAACTCCTCCTGGCATTAACTCAGCTATTTCGAAATGAGCTGCCTGCCATTTCAACATGAAGTGACACACGCACTGCTGCCGACGTTTAACAAATTAAGAATTAGAGGCTTATAAATGCCATAATCATCCACATTGCTTGTGTGAATGGATCCCTCCTGGTAGCCGATGCGGAGTCAGCCTTATGCTGTGTATCACTGACAGGAAGGCTGCATTATTTATCAACCACGGGGTCCATTTCATCTGCTCACGTCCTGCTTGTTATAGGGCAAAATGCTTTTAACATTTTGCATTTACAGTACACGGATTAGCAAACATAAAAGCATGGATGCAGTATGTACACCTGCAAACTGAACCCGGCACACCCCGTTAGCTCACGCAGAATTCAAGTGAGATGACTCAGTGCTTACCAAATTGGAATAGATGGGCAGCTCTTTGTTTGGATTGACCAGCAGGAGGATGTGTCCAATATAAGTCTATAAAAGAGCAGGAAAAGAAAAAACACACATCAGATATGCAACTCCAAACTCAACGTACAGTTTATTTTTTTCAATGTGAGGCGGCACGGTTCTGCTTTGATGATTTTGATTCCGTTTTGAACACGTACAGGATGAAGATGGGTTAAAATCACTCACATAACGCCTTAAGCAAACACTTACATGGAAACAGAAGTGATGTCCCACTCTGTCCTTAACAATATTTCTGATGAGGGCAATTTCTACAGCTATAGGAATATGGCAGTGTTACCGAAGAAAAAGGTCAAGAAGGGGCCGCAAGTGACAACCTTAGCAACGACCTTTCTCTAATAAAGACAACAAATCAGCCCTCCCACACACCAGCCCTGGGGCCATTTAGATAAAAAACAACCAACTCCCAATTTCTGACCCTTGCCGCTTAACTGCTAACCCTCTGTTCCTCACGACGAGGCCCGGAGGCAGTTTGAAAGCTAATGCTCTGTCCGCTGGGAGACGGGAGGCATTGCTAACATTCTGTACCATGCGTCCCCGTCCTTAGGCCCCGGCTCAAGGTTAATGACTTGAACAAATTCCCATTGCTCGACGACACAGAGCATTACTTTCTTTTTCTTTTTTTTTAATAGGTGAAACTTGTCCGGGGAGAAGTTTAAGCCATTTTCGCCCAATAACTCTGCTGTTTAATCTCATGACATGCTTGTCAGTAATCCAGCCTTTATCAGTGTTTTCTGTTGCATCCCTCCTCCGTGTCTTGCCTCTCTCCTCTGGGATTTAGCGGTGGACTGGTCTGTCTATCCTGGCAGAAGGCAGCGACCACTCATCAAGGCCCCTTGCCTGACCACCCTGCTGGGAACATATGGAGCATTCGCTGCCTTTGTTCTCCCCCTGCTTCTGTCCTTCACCATATCTCTGCTCCGTTCACCTCTTTCTTAAAACTCACTCTACTCCGCAAGGTCCAGTACATTAGGTTTAGAAATAAGTAAGATAAAATAGTTTTTGACTCGTTTGATGGATGCTATGCGGCAAATTTTATGTTTTAAAACCGAGCCATTATTGCACAAGTGGCTCTGTTCCAAAATATCTTTTCTTGTCCCATGCAGCTCCACTTTATAATTCAGCCATGTCCCAATATCTCCATGATAGCTGCACTTTGTTAACTCAGTGTCCTTTCTTTTCACCACCTCTTCCAAACGGACCTCGCCCTCATGCATCCTGCCCTCATTATTCCGAATTCTAATCGTTCCTCTTTTCTCCATCCACCACTTCTTCTTCTTAGCTTTCATTGTCGTCCCCTTATCTCCGTCCCCCCGCTGTGGCTAAACCCTAATGTCTGCTTCCCATCTGGGTCTCCGTAATAACAGACAGAGCCTCTTCACAGAAAAGCGACTGCACCGACTGCACCACATTGATCCGGTTCCAGTCTTTGTAGAGCTCCGTCCCCGCAGAGTTTTAAAAAGAAGGAGAAAGCGACAGGGAAATAAAATGGACCAATTCCGAGATGAAGGCATTTTACTCCTGAATATGGTTAAGGATTTTTCTTTGCGGTCGATATAAATGGTATTGATTTTGCAATTGTCACCAGTGTAAGCATGCGTGTGCGCTCCTTAGAATTAGGGAGCCTTCTTACAGAAGTCGGCAGGCTGGGACAGAAAAGGGAAGAGATTCAGATCATAAACAGTCTCATCTGCAGGCTTCGGAGACTGATCAATACGGACAGGTTAAGACCAGTTCTCTGCTATATTTTTTCTGTTCACTATTCAGCCTGCAGTGCTTTGGCGAAGTTCTCAATACTTTCTGGCTTCCCTATTTTTTCTTTTTTTTTCTTTAGAAAAAGTTAGTCAGACTGGAGTAAACAGTGCATTTGTCAGTCACCATTTTCTGCTGCGGATCCAGATGAATCTGATGCATGGCATTTTCTCAAGAAAACAGCAGAATCACAAAACATTCACTAACCGACAAGTAATGGAAAGAAAGTTAAAATGAGGGAAATATGAGTCAATCGAAAAGATTAAAAAAAATCTAAAAAGTAAAGAATGCAGCTAGCTCTGCCTTAAATCAGTTGCAAAAAAACTGTAAACCCTATGGAGCGTGTCTCACCGTAGATATAGACCACAGATGTTTTGATTGACTCATAGTGCGCCCATTTCTCTTGAATTTTGTAATTGAGTTTTGTAATTCTGTTCTTTTCACGAGAATTATCGTAATCATGTGTCCTGCTCTGTTGGATGTCTTCCAGGACTCTCTTGCAAGAGTGACTTTTATTCCTGGCTGAATACACTAAAATGAATTTCTGCCTGCAGTTTGTATGGACCTTCTTGCAAAACAGCAGACTAAAACAACCTGGAAAAAAGGTCATGATAATACTACATGAACAAAAACAACAGTAAAGTATCACTGAGTTACTTGCAATGTAGGAGTAGTAAAGCAATTTGACTGATGCGCTTTTAGTGGTGCCTTTATTGGTTTTTAACTATTGTAAATAGAGGTGAATTGCACATGGGGAAAAAAACATTAGCCCTTGGCAATGACATGTTCTGCTTAGTTCTAGGCACTGGATTTGCGAGACACTACAATATCTCGCTTGAAAACAAAACAAAAAAGAACAAGGTAGTCGCAGTTATGCCCGCAAGAGAATGTAGTTGTTTTTTTCTATGTACACTGCGTGCGCGGCGTGTTTAAAGCTGAGAGGGATTCCTCGACAAGTGACATGAGGACGGGGGAGTCTTACGTAGATTTGGTCGTTGCCAAAGCGTTTCTGCATCTCGTAGAGCAGGCTGCTGTCGGTCAGCTCGCTGAGAGAAGCCAGGTCATCATTGGGTGCCGGAGGCATTAGCTTGACCTGAGGGAAAATACGGTTAATTAGAATTAAAAGCCGGGTGTCGTCTCTAGTTGTCGTACACCGGGGCCCACAGATAACCCTTAGCACACGTTTCATATGTGAGGCAAGCAAATGGATGTATGAAGCAGACACAAGGTGTGCCAGCTCCTCTGCATGATGAAAGGCTTGAATGAATGTTAGCTGCTATAACACAAGGTGCTCTAATCATGCATTTTATTTGAAAAAAAACAAAAAACCTGAGTTTCTTGGGTGAGTGACCACTTCTTTGTTATTAAAAACAAAATAAGGTAGAATACATGCAGTCTATCTTCTTTTCCTCTAACCCTCTGGATATGTAGGATTATCTGTGTGCTTTTTATGTAGTGCCGGGTCTGTGTAAAGACAACGTACCTGCTCCAGTTTGCTGGCCCCCGAGCTGAAGGGGCCATCAAGACCGTTATCTTGAGAGGGCTGTCGGCTCAGCGCTCCGCCCGCCTCTCTGAACATGGCACACTTCTCCAGCAGACTGTCCCGCTTAGAGATAGAGAGGCCCAAGGGGTTCCTGTGTGATAGACGGATAGGAAGTGAGAGAGGAAACAACACAGCAGAGCGAGAAAAGACAACAGCCGTGCTCATGAAACGGTCGACTCACAGATTCTTGACAGGGGTGCTGAGGTCGTGCGAGCCGCCGTCGTAGCGTTGGTCAGTGGAGGGTGGAGGCGCAGACGGGTCCTTCAGCCTCTGCAGCCAGCTCTCCTCTGCGTTCAGCAGCATATCTGCTATGGGCTCTGACACGGCAATGTCTAACAACATGAGAGGAGGGATGAGCTTATCAGTGGAGTGATTGGTTTTAAATTTCTGTTTAATTTGATTAAGAGGGGAAACTGGCAAAAAATTGGCAAGCTCCAAAATTGATTTTCCCACCATTCTGCACCGCTGTGACATTTATCTCTTAGTTATGGTGAAGACGCTGGTGGAAAGACACTGCGAGTGTGGGAACTGTTAGCAAAAGATCATAACACTCCACCCAGCTACACCTTTCTTTTCTTTTGTCATGCTAACCCTCCTCCCCGGCCCGTGTGGAATTCGCTTCACTGGTGCAGAATGTGAACTCCGCTGTGGATCAATCCAACCGTGCTTCGGAGGAAGGGGGAGTTTAGATCCCCCCCCCCCTTTCTGTAATGAGGCCTAACAGGGCACCAGGGAGGGGGATGGCTTCATCCTGTCTTTTTATGTCTGCGTGACAGACAGTCCCCTTGACACCCATCTCTTGCTTTCGTTGTGTGGATGCTACAGGAGGAGTGCGGGGCTCCGAGTGAAAAAGAGAGGGATTGTCTCTAAGGGCTTGTTTCACATCTCCTCTACATCTTCATGCTAGAAGGGGCTATTGATTAAGACCTGAACGAGGCAGTCGGAGGCGTGATTAAACCATGGGACTAGGTGGTTATAGACTGCTATTGCATTCTATCCCACAACGGAGAAGTTAGAAGGTAAACCCAAAGCCCTTGAGGTATGGCATAGTTGGACTATCACACAAGAAACACCACCAACATTTACAGTAACTATATTAGAGTCTGGTTCAAAAGGTAGTTAGATCATGGCTCGTTGGGGTGTTTGGGAGGGTAATTTGAAACACTGATCATGATCATCAGCCAATAATGGCTTATATTCCAGCATTAGCATTGAAATTAAATGTTTTTAATGTGTGTTTCTGAAGATTCTTGAGGCACACATGCATTCGTTGTAGTCCGCATATATTTTCTAAAAGCTACATGTGAAACCTGCAATCTTCCCATGGTTTTGCAGACTAGAAGTATTATCATCTCCGCAACATCAGCCCTGACATGGCCTGTCTTTGAGGTAGACGCTAGTTTAATTCACCATCAGACTACGCGCCTTGACACACGGGCCTAGATTATGACAGAGGAGTCGTTACCAGTCGTGCACGCACAACAAGTCTCACCGCAGCCCTCCGCAGTCGGTCGAAATGCGTGCATATTTTTGTGTCATCGATCATCATCTCGGAGGGGGCGAACCTCTTCCACAACAGTGAATGAAATTATCAGTGCCTTGTTCAAGGACTGCCGACTGCCGTCTGCCTCCTGACAGCTCTGTCAGCTGAATTGTAGATAACACTCAGTAGCTGCGGCCTGTTCTTTAGCTGACTGCACTGACATGCAGCAGTAAAGCCGAGAGCGTTGGAGCAGAGAGACAGAAATATCCACAGCACCTCACGACATGCAGAACTATTAGTTTTGTTGAAAGAGTCAAAGCCAAAAATGTTACATGGTACTTTAAAACAAATTTAATATGCAAGGCGCGATTCAAAGGGTATCTAAAGATGTAATCACTTAGTCAAATCAAAACCGGACACCCCTGAACATGCACTTGGTGCAAACTGTCTTAATTCGGAGCTATGTTCAACTCTTATTATTCCATTAGTTAAAAATAACTGATGCTTTTAGATAGGGATACGCAACCTGCATGTCCATTAGGAAATTATTATTACCGCCGACACCGAATTTAATCATTGCACAAGTGTTCACGTATTTATCTGGGACATTGGTTTTGTTTTCCTTCATCAATAAATGAGGTGCAGCTACATATAAAAAGGCTCACAAGAGAATGATCATAAGGGAGATGCATACGCCGACTGAAAACGTCGGAATTCATTCCTCCGCTTCTTTGCATCATTAACTTCCACATGCTAAAATGTTTTTGCCCCGTGTCTTGCGTGTGCGTGCTAAAACGCTTGTACATTTGTGGGGAATGAGTTACCGGAGGGCTTGTCTTGGTTGCAGTTCAGCAGAGTCGGGTTTGCTCCGTGCCTCAGGAGCTGGCTAACAATGCTTGTCTGCAAGAAATGGGAGAAACATTCACATCGTTTTCATTAAATCCTAGAAAAAACACAGACACAAAGAGAGCAATATCATTACAGATTTGTAGTTGTTTTTGAAGATCCTCCGGTTTAAGGTCATAGGAAATACTTAGACATTTGTAGCAATAGAAGGGTATATGTAGATGTAGTATGGCATGCTTTGACACAGACCTAGGATTTAAACTGTACACAGATAACTGACACAGGATGCCTCTGACCAAGGAGATCCTTTAATAAAGTGCCAATCGTCCATCACATGTCACAGTGGAGGAGCCCCATAGCTGTGTACCTTCATTTCTCCACGTCCTCTACTCTTCTGTCTCGGTTCTCCTTCCAGATTAGACTAACACAAACTTCCACTCCTTTTCTTCTCATTATTCTGTTAAAGTCTTTTTACACTCTCTCTTTCAGCACCCCTCTTTGCTTTATACTGCCAATCACTATCAGCATGCCTCAGACATATTTACATTTTTTGCAGTCGCCGCTGCAGACAGTACATTAAACAGAACCTCATAATAATGCTCGCGCTGTGTTATCATCCAGTAAAACTGCTGTGAGTGCCCTTTAATGAAAACAAAATAATTCAATGCATAATGTATTACTGATTCTCAGCACATTGCTGTATCAAAAAGACTTTCGAGACTCTTCAGTAAAATCAAATTTGTTTAAAAAAAAATGAATAAAAGGTCACTCCGACGATTTTACACATCAAGGTCATTATAGCCTACTTCATTAGGAGTAAATCTGAAGATTAGCTTGGGGAGCTGGAGGTCACATTGCTAAAATAAATAAAGCCCACATTGGGGGAAAAGGTGAAGGAATTTATTAAACAAGGAGGGTCTAATAAACTATCAAGTAAGGGAATAGTCAGGATTTGTTTTTTCTTGATGTTTCTTCTGCAGTGTTTTACACCCATGCCAGCTTTATGGAAGTCCAACAACAAATTTTGTTATACAGTACAGTACAGTACAGTACAGTTCAAACTGGTCTGGGAGTAGACTAGATTATATGCAATAAGGCACGGTAATAAGACAGCATCAGAGTACAGGGGAAAAGTGACTCAGCACATTCAGTAGACCAGCCCTGAACCACGCCAGCAGCTGTTCAGTTGTGAATTTACAGTGTCTCTAGTGCCCTAATCAAGAGCGCTCTCACTCTATAAATACTAACAACACGTCAGCGGCACCGCAAGATCTGAACTCTTCAGTGGGTCAAAGTTTATAGGAGGTCCAGGAAAAGGTCTAAAGTACATTGGGATCAGCGGGTTCGAAGCGAACTCATTGCTGATGCAGATTGAAATGGGCGGTTTGGCACAAAAGTCCTTATCCAACGCAATATTCATCAGATGCAAAAGGTAATATTGAGACATTAAGCATTTAAGTGCTTCAGAAAATGAAACTGTTATATAAATCTCGTATATCGCCGCGGCTTCTGCGTGTACTTTAATTATAAAACCAACTAAATTAATCCCATCCTGGCAGTATTTTAATACCCTGCCATTTTTGTTTGGAAATCCAACACAAGACTATTTCAAAATTCTTCCCTCAAGAGAAGACAAGTTGAAATACCTTGACTCAAACCATGGAAGCAAAGAGCCGGGGTCAAACTTATCACAAGACTAAGAGAGGGAAGCTTAATTAGCTACAGTAATAGGGTCGTACATCTTCTTAAAGGGTCAGGGTAGTATGTATGCCACGCTGCAGCAGGGGTCTTCGGGTTTAATGTAGCAGCTGGCGTTACTGTTGCCAGCGAGCGTTTCTAAGAAACTAGTTTCCTCCGGCTTCATCTCAGAAAAGCTTTCCATTAGAGGAACCAGAGATTCACTTGGCTGGATGCATACACACACATCTTGAGCCCATACAGACACCGACGTGTCACTGTCACGGACTAGCTTTAAGAAGAAGGTGACAGAGGGTAAACGTTAAGAAGGCGCAGTGGTTTGCATTCAGGAGGAAAAGCACTTGTAAAAGAGCTGATGGCTGAGGTGATTTAGCACTGCAAGGGAAAGCTAATCGATTCTGCCACTCTTGAGTCAAATACACTTACATATCACACACACAGTGTAATCGTATATGCAGAAAGTCTAAAAACAAAGAGACATGAGGAGATTAATATTCAGTTTCACAACATACTGTATGCTGTCTGGGTTTTTACGTTGTGATGCACTGATTAGCTATTATCTGATCATTTACCAGCGGAAGAAAGGAAGGGTGTGAGAGGAGAGAAATAAAACAAAAGCACAAGATCGGTATGAATGAAATGGAAAGGGCCAATAACCGAGAGGCAGAAAATCATTTCTAAAATACATTTTAGTGAGGAAGAAAACACGGCTCGAGCAAAGATGAACTAAGAACTAGAGGCTAACTCCAAATACCAAATGAATACATTCTCTTTGTCAGCAGCTAAGCACACAGACCAAAATGTAATTAAATATCTAATTGGGTCAGCAAGATCTGTTCGTGGCTGGACCCCTCCCAAACCACTAGATCCTTTCTGTTCCAGCGGCTCATCTGGAAATCAATCTCCTCTAACAGAGGACCATTAAACTGCTAAAATGCTGTAACAAATACATATACAGTGCTCCTCTGTGGCTGTGGTTTGACTGTTTCTGATCAATATCAGCCCAAAAAGAACAGCTGATCGGAGTGTGTGCAAAGTAACCTGAGGTAAGTGCTTCTGAGGAGCAATACCAATAATTTCCTCATTATTTCATTAGACGCTGCAACGTTGGGTCAAAAACACAAGCTAAAATTATTACTTAATTAATGCAAAAAACTTTATGTGCATATTCAGATTCAAATTCAGATTCAGAAAGCTTTATTTGTATTTGTGAATAAAGTGCAAAGGTAAATAGGAATTACAGGGATTATATATTTGCATGTTTTTGCAAAGGTAGTATGGGTAATAAATATAATAAAATAAATAAATAAAATATATTAAAATATATTAAAAAATAAAAATAAAAATAAAAATAAAAATAAAAAATGTGCATGGGGAAAAAAATAAAGAAATAAAAAAATAAATAAATTACCTGTCCATATTTAGCAGCCAGATGGAGAGGGGTCCAAAAGTTGTTGTCAGCAGGATGAGGGTCTGCTCCAGTCTCCAGTAGCACAGACACCACCTCTCTGTAACCACTGGCACATGCAATGTGGAGCTTCATGGAAACAGAGACAAAACGTAAGCACAGCAAAAAGACTGCAACATCTGACAGACCGAGGAGCGGAGGGACAACTCACTCGCACACACTAACATACACGTGGCCCTACGTACCAGCGTGACCCCATCATCGTTGGGCTGGTTGAGGTTCCCCCCTGTGGCTACGAGCTGCCGAACATCAGACAACATGGTGCTGGGTCTCTGCGTCTTCATGGCGTGCATGGATGCCACATCTACGCCTAAAAACACCAACACTCCAGTGAGACGCTTGAGTTGCAGTACATATTTAGTTGTTGTTCAGTTGACGATTAAAGACACCGTTTGACGTTATAGAAAATAACCATATTTCTCACCATGAATTCAATGAGAATATTGACATTAAAACCAAAGATGGAGCTGGGTAGCTTAGTAAACAGGTAAAAGTGCTAGCTGATCCAAAGCATTTTTATGGAAGATTACGTGCTAGACTATTTTGACTGACCTAAATGATTCAAGGGAATCAGACAGACCTCTACGTGTTCCTCTAACTAACACATTTCCCTTCACACACAGCAGAACGAACTTCGGTTATTGTAATACCGTAGTAGATTGATTATCAGTCAATCCATATTTCACTCAGATAAGCTCCAGGGCTCTAAGTAATGGGACTTTTCCAAACGGACTGGTTGAAGCCGTTCAATCAATAAGTTTGACTTGGTAAACAAATTAGAGCCTCGGGGCTTGGAGGTATTGGAGACATACTTGAGGGAGCATTACCAGAAGAGAATTCAGTCTCCACAGCTCCAAAACACACAGGAAACTAGTATTACATGAAGCATAAGCGACAGCAAGAAGAAACTAGACAATTAAAGGTAATTCAGTTTGAAACTAAAGAAAAAAAAACTCTTTTATTCCCCCTTCATGGCGTAGAGACACATGGACGGTCCTTCTCCACATCACCACACAAACTTGATAGGGAGCATGCAATCAAGTTACTATAGCAACAGAGGTTGGATGAGTCTGTGAGAGTAAGAGTACGTTTCATGGTGGCAAAGCCCTGTGTGCCGAAGGGAGGAGGCAGGGGTGCGTCAGAAGAGCTGAATGCCCCTCAGGGACTGGCAGACAGACAAGTAAAAAATAAAGTGTGGCTGGAGAGTTACAGAATTCGTGCGTGTAAGTGTGTGTGTGTGGGGGGGTGGTGGTGGTCTGAGTCTTGATGAGTTAGCTGTCTGCAGTCCGTAGCTTCCATTTGTCACGTGATCGGGTGCGGGCTCATGTGTGGCCAATGGCAGATGGATGAGGGAAAACCCTTCATCACTGTCTAGATCTGTTTCAGTCCAGCTTCGTCAGCATGGTTCCCGTTCCTCTTTCTCCGCGCGTCTCTCTGTATTTCTTTGGCACGTCTCCTTCTGTCGCCATGTCTCTGCCTCTACCGCTTTCCTGACGTTCCTCTCCCTGTGCCATTCCCGGCCCTCCCGCTGACCTTCTCCTTTCTCTGTGGAATCACAATCTGCCGCCGTTAGGCCCGTGGGCGTTCTTCACCTTCACTCACATACACGTGGAAAACCTCACGTTTACCCTCATGCTAACCTTTCACATCCCAATGCTTCCTAAACGGAAGGTGAAATGAAATAATCATCATGCGCAATTGTCCTCTTTTTGTAACATGGATGTGAGCCACCAGATTGTTGCAGTTGAGCGTAAATTAAACGTGAAACGTCTCGTGAACAAGAGGCAAAGTTTTACCATTTTCCTCCAGGTGCTTTCGGAGGATGTAGCTGGTCTCCGTTCCCTCGAAGGCGTAGTCCAGAGGAATGTTCCCGTTGATGTCTTGCAGCAAAACGTTCACTCCGGCCTTACGAGCGCGGGGCAGAAGAAAAGAAGCAGAAGACACACAAACTGTTTCAGCTTGGGCCATTCATCAGACCTGAATCCATGATAAAGTGGGACTAATTATCTTGGCTTCCCAGCGGCGTCTACCCGAACAGAACCATGGAGATGTTAACAGACAACACAGTGAATTAAAGAAGCCATTAAATAACTGCCTGGGGGTTGGGGCAGTAAAGAGAGGAGGGGGTGCAGTGGTTACCGTTACCTGGGATCGTCTGGGTTAGCGTGACAAGATTAATGTGTGTTTACTCAGCACAGACCCTGCCACAGCAGTTTTCTGTCGCAGCAGGAGATAACACGAGAGGCCGTCCCTTTGGCTCCTTTAATGACAGTTACCCTGACAGTAGCACAGCCGTTGGTCACAGTATAGTTATGATTGATTGCTTCGCGTTGGGGGAACTCTATTGCAGCCATTATTTGTAAAAAATGATGCACCTCTTCAAAATCAGAAAGGTGTGCAAGCCAAGTAACGCATACCTCAGTTGCAGTGCCCTTTTCATTTTTACCCTCCCCTCTTTGGGTTATTAAACATACAAGTGGCGATTGTCAGCAACCGAACCGTGAATTACTTCCTGTTGTTCGACTAAACCATAAAAGATGAGCCTGTGTAACGATCCTAGCTGGACGGGGTCTGATAACAGCGATGGAAGACTCCGAGTGAGGGGCCCTTGTTTAATATTTACAGCTAATAGAATTCTAACTACCCGGTTGCAGTGCGGCAAAAAGAGATTTACGATCTAGTCCTTAGGCAGACAGAGAAGAAAGGGGTGGGGAAAGTGGAAAAAAAATAAAATAAATGGAAAGATGAGGTTTGGAAATGCGAGGAGGGAGCCAGCTGACAGAAGAACACAAAAAGCCGTTAAACTTAATGGTCTTTAAAACCCAGTCAGCGAAACCGCTCGACTGTTTAGCCTAAAAACCTCAAAGCAACATTTAGCCGTTCAATTGATCCGAAACATGTTCTGAGGAATATTCAGAAGAAACATCTTTTCAGCCAAGAAACAGCGAGACATTGCAGTTTGACGAAAGCAGCACAATGCTTTCAGCTCCAGTTATTAGGGAATCTGTTCTAGGGAGGCTTTGCGGTTTCATTGTGCAGCCGTCTGCACGTTATCTACAGGGAGCTGCTTTCACTCACTTATGCGGGTTAGTTAGGGGTTAACAAAGAGAATTAATTAACATTAACAACTATCAGCTGCCGCTTCATGACTATTCATGAAAAAACGTGAAAGCCTTATCACAATGCAAAACGCAGCTTGAAGAGCGAGAGATGAGATGATGAGGGAGTCAGAGGCAGAGCGTATTATTAGAGCAACATTACACCAACTCGGCCCAACCCCTCCTCTACCACATATACATGCATATACACAAACCCATCGGCCCCCTAACGATGTCAAATTTGGACCACTCCATTCATATTCCTGAGATATGAGCTTTGGCCCCGAGCAGTGATGCGCAAAACGTCCTCATAAACCTGACAGCTCCTCTCGGGGCACCTCCATCGATGTGTGTGTGCGTTTTCGTGTATGTGTGTGTTACATAGTGGGTGGCGAAGAGGTGTGCTAACCCAGACACATCACTTCAAGGTCCAGTAAAAGTCAATAGGAGTCTGGCAGGATGAAGTTATCAGTTGACAGAAACATTTATCTCATCCAGTCAGGAGGCCACTCTCATCACTGACCACCTTTACTTACAGCTCCACAAAGTACAGCTTGAAAAAACTTTATGCAATGCTTTCTAAAAAGGTTCAGACTTTACGTTGTACTTTCTGATTTAATCCTGCGACAGACTGATGTAACAAAGGATTTTTTTCATACAAGAGTGAAGCTGTTTTCTTAGAAACAATCACAAGCCAGCAAATAATGTGAAAACAGTACGCTTTCCATTCCCGAGGCTAGTTGTACATGCTCGGACAATAACAAAACTGCTGTTCGAAGGAAACCAATTTCCATTCTGATGCACAAACCTCTGAGATCAACAGACAGATTACGGCGTGTCTTTTGGAAGCATTGTGCTCGGATCACGGTTCCAGAGACATAAATCATGTGTTCGCTTCACATGATAAGAGCTGACAGATACTAACGAGTTGGTGCGGGTTGGCAGTCGCGCGGGCCGGAAAGGGTTAACAAGTTGACTTCTGAACCCAAACGCGACCCGACCGCGATATGATGGATCCGTCTTGGGAAGTGCCAGAGATGGGAATCTGTTAATACCACGCTCCCTGTGGTTCATAATGGCAGTTGTTAAAGCCCAGCGACTGCTAGAAAATCAATAACTAGTAGCAGGCATGTTACGGGAAGCTGTCCCTTGGGAAGTCACTGCAGAGCCGGAGAAAACCTAACCAACACAAGCAGCTTCCATACACTGAGTCGTCCGTCTCATGCACATTAAACGAAACTAAAGGTTTCCATGTTAATCAGTCCAGCTGTCTACGCAGCCAGTTGCTCTCGTGCATGCGTAGCAGCGACTTGGCACTTATTTTTAGCTTATTTAGGCTATAGAAAAAAATATCAAGGCTATTTTTTGAGTCATAAGCTGTAGTTACATGCACGTTTTGTCACTCTTACCTCCTTTCTCTGTGCAACGTACCTTTGTTGCTGTTGCACATTAAACACTAGCAGAAGCTGATATGAGCACATGAAAATTGACTCTATAAATAGCTGAATATTCTTCACAAAATAAATAATCCTTCACGTGTGCCTTAGCAACAGCAATAACTAGGTTTTTCTACGTTTAATCATGAGTTTGCTCACCAGGTTTTGGACTCACACCACAGGGGTGCGCAACAATTACCTGATGAACCACTATCAGATTAGGAGGAGAGTTAGATGATCAGCAGAAAAAAATAAAAAAAAATAAAAAATTTCGACTGGTGTGAAGTGCAGTTTAGTACAGCCAGGGGCTTGCTGTTAATAGTTTGACTTCAAAGGACTCAGAGTTCAGGAGTTGTAAATTCATCAATTGCCAGCATGGAAAGTGGGTCAATTCTACGACTGTACCCCCGCTGGATTTTGAACATATTGGAACAGAGCCTGTTTCCTGTGGATCACATCCTTGCAATATACTCCAGCACAGCTTCAGGGACTAAAAGCTAACATCTCACAGGGCACTGCAATATGAAAAAGGAAAGATGATTCATAAGAACAACAAACTGTTGTTTTTTTTTTTTTACCTTTTCAGTAGTCCCTATAATCCGTGCTGTCTTGAAAGCTAGCCGAACTAGGTCTGCAATTAGTGTGAAGCAATAACCATATGTTTGTTTCTGGGATATTATAATTGATGAAATGAGAAAATAACATAATGAGCCACCAGAAGAAATCCGATTTCATAAGAATCTTGCGGCTTTTAATAGACACATAAAGAAGAGAGTCTGTTAAGGCATCTTGATGTATGCACGTGAGCCAAGTCTCATAAAGTCCTGGCCACTGAAATCAGTACGAGAAGAGTTTTGTTTGGTTATGCATGATAATCCGTTATTTCCACTGTATATATTACACTGTGGTAGTATTTTTGTGGAAACATTTATAAGGACTGCACACCCTGCCATGTTTTCATTTGCTACCGCTAGCTAATCCCACCAGGGTCTCGGTAACGAACATTAACCAGAGCTGCAGCCACAGAGGTTCAGGAATCTGTTCGGGAAATGAGTTGGGGAAGATAGAATTCAGAAATGGCTGGCTCTCGTGCTGTTTGGTGGCAGGAGATAAGAGAATTAAAATTACTGCCAATCCGGATGCAGAGCAGCCATGCACTCAGACTTCTCATCAGCCCCCACTACTTTCCCCACAAGACAGGCTTGGTAACATCTCTGTCAGCAGAAACCACTCTGTTCCTCTGTAGAAACTGGAGACAGGAAATCAAGGACAGTAAAGCAGAGGACGAGGGGAGGGGAAATGGAGAAAGAGATGGTGTATGACACAATAGATTAGTACATATTAGCTGCACTACTCCTTCCTCTGCCAATCAAAGATAAGGGTGCCTGTCAAGCTCCTCCAGAAAGACCATTGTTCCATTTCTCATTAAAATTTAAAGCCGTTATATCCTGATGGAAGATCTCCCACTTGCAGCCGTGATGACACAGCGGTTTGAGAACATAGCAGAAACACTGGGCACTGGAAGGGTCTGTGGCAAAGGAGATCGGTGTCAGAATGAATAAATGGAAGAAAAGGGATACTGCATCTCTATAGGAAATATGGCTTGACGGAAGCTATTTTTACCTTAGCACAGAGGAAGAGCCTCGGGCTCTCCTTTCTTCCCTTGCTGATTATACCAGGAAAAGAAATTCAAGTGTTTATCTTACCAGAAAGAGAAAAATGCACCCCAAGCAAATCTGCACCATTTTGAAAACCGGAACATTTGAAGTATTGTCTTACTTGGTTTGTTTCCTTTCAATCAAACACACAAGCATGCACAAGGGCACACTCGCACAGAAGTAGAGGCAGAGTCAAACAAATAAATAGTTAAAGAACACTTAGCCGTAAAAACAAAAGTGATGAATCAGATTTTAGAATTTCTTAGAAATGTTCTTCCTCTTTCATTCCTCAAGACAGAAATGAGCTCTGTGTCAATACGGCCTAATTTACCAGGAACTGGTTATTTCTCGGTAGTAAATTGGAGACATTTAGTTTAGAATCATTAAATCTGTCTCCCCCTCTCTCATGGTATTGCCCACCATGAAAGCATAACTCACTGCATTAAATTGTATTTGGCTTACATATATCACACACCCCTCTACAAACTAGGCGGCGCGCATGAATTTATGCTTGGAGGAATATTAAATGTATGCAAATATACAAACACTCATATTCATGAACCCAACAGTCCAGAAGTCAGCACTGGCTGATGTGTTCATTCTGCGCACTCGTTGCCTGGGAGCACTTCAAACATGTCCCTTCCTCTCAGGGACACCTCCTTCCTGCCCCGCAGACGGGCAGGAGCAAGTACTCAGGACCCAATCAGCAGAACCAAGCTGCACAGGATTCTACAGAGCTCTAGATTACGGTCAACCCTCCCTGGGTCTAATCAACACTAGCGAAGCAGGCCCAGCCCACTGAGTGACTGGGCTACATATGCATGCCCTCCCCTGCAGCTGGCCCTGTTCTCATTATGGACCCAATCAGTACTACCACAGCTCTTGTCGAGACATCCTCCGCAGAATAGCTTCTCTCTTTGATATCATGCTAATGTGGAATTTCTAAATATTCCCATTTTCAGAGATGGGTTTGTGAGAGAATGGAAAGTTGTGTTTCAGACCCTTGATGACACAGAATCTTTCATCGTTGGAAGATGCATCCTCTTGGACGCAACATTTTTGATGACTAATGCGAACAGAGCCAGTTGTTCAAAGCTAATTCGATGCTAATCCAAAACACTGCGGCTGACATACTTGGAATTGCAAGGATCAACGAGAAAATTAACCACATCAAACAAGTGTCTCCTTGCATGTTTTTTGCGTGAGCCTGAAGTTGTGGTAAGGGCATTGGTGTGTTTCTCACCACCAGCAGCAGCAGCACCACGTCTGCATGGTCACACACGCACGCCACATGCAGCGCTGTCCACTGGTCCTCGTCCTGCAGGTTGACATTCAGGCCTCGCTCAATCAGGAGCTCTGCTGCGAACACGTTGTCGTGGCGAGCACACTGCAGAATGCAAATCACCTCAGTGTTAGTTGGGTGTATTTCCAGAAGCACTGCCAGCTATAAACTGTACACACATTAGTGGTTCAGGGCATATGGAATAATAATTAATGCATGAGTAAAATGGATTGGGGAGAAGTGGGAATAATTATAGTCTTGTATTGCTACAGGGGAATTTGCAAAATGCTGATGGTAAGGGTATGGAAAAGGGTCACCAGGACACCAACATATTAGAGGAGTGACAACACTGTGACACATAATGATATATTATGGATTCAATCTGGGTAAATCCCAGGGAATGTGAGTACATTGCACGTTATTGTTAAAAATGTTTGGGTATATCTTACCAGGTGCAGCAAGGATCCCCCAGAGGAAATGGGAGTGTTGGGGTCTGCTCCCTCCTTCAGGAGTCGCAACACTGCAACGCAATACACACAGAGTACATATGTTAACACCTGCTGTAGGCAGTCTGCTTAGAGGCACGCGCAGCAGGAACAAGCACAAAACCCGATCTGTGCCACTCACTATCAAAACCGATATGTGCCGAGTGTCCTCTGAGTGTCCTTGACGCGTCAGTGTGGATCAGTGTTAAGACTGAGTGTGCGGGTGTTTGGTGGCTCCTCCCTGCAGCAGCGGGTCAAAAAGCCTCTGGGTTTACACGCACTCACATCGCACACTATCACCTCCAGCGAGCCGCACAACCCAGTAACACACTGACACAGATCTACTGAAGAAAACCCAAAACATGGCCAACAAGTTCACACAGTCAGCCTTAAACAGACAGTCGCAGGTTAAACAAAGTCATTTTACTATATAAATTAATGGATTTTGTCAGGGAACAAATGCAGGAGGTAGTGAGAGAGTGTCTGTTGGGGTGTGTGGCAGATAAACAGAGAGTGATGGACAACAAGAGAGGGTAACGAGGGAGGATGGTGGGTGTTGTGGTCATGCACACATGTGATTTCAGTGACACTGACAGCACTAGATGGACACTGACTCACCCCTGGAAGACCTTTATACCACCAAGACAGACACCACTGTCACACACATCCACGCACACACACACACACGGAAACACTACAGTCATTAAGCAAAGCCAACGGCTCTGGAAACAGCAACACTAATTCTATATAATGAACCCTGTTGACGACCCTCCTGAGATCTTAACACTTAAATATTCTTAAGTAACCCACAAGCAGGACATGCGCACACGGACCAGCGTGTTTTAACACAGCAGATGCAGGTAATCTTTTTATATCTGAACTACTAATAAATACATAAACTGGAGGACCAATAGCAATGCCATTTTAAAAAACACAATACGGCCTAAATGACTGAACTAGCCGGTATTAAAATCAGCACAGTCATAATAACAGCTGAACAAGATATTTATGGCGCATTAATATTGAGCCATCTTACACATGGACACATACTATCCAGGCTTCAGCTGGAACAGTTTGACCTGCGCACCCCCCGTCAAAACTAATTTAGTCTTTTTAAACTGCTCTGACATAAATCCTTCCTTTTTTTTTTTTTATTTGGTTTATTTGGTTAAAAATAAAGCATAAATTTGCCTGCAGTACATTTATAATTCAGGAACATATATAACCAGACATTTTAATGTGTAAAAAGACATACAGCCTTTACTTTTGAGACAGTAAATAGCTGTTGCCTTGTGATTACAGAAGCTGCTTTTGAACCTTAAGGTCACTGGTTCAGTCCATACTGTAGACAGTACAAAGATGGACAACGGAACCGCTCCTCAAAAGGGAAGCCAAAGCAAGTAGGGCTCCCCCTGGTGTCTGGCTGCCCACCTCCTCCATGTTAGTGGATAGGACTTGGGCCAAATTAAAACACTAAAATACTTGTCAAATAAATGTTTTTCAAGGATGGTTTCTGTCATTTTAGGTAGTTAGGACCAGTATGTAGGACCAGCTGTAAAAAATAAATAAGTAAATACAGTGTATAATCCAGCACCTCCGTGTAACTGGTAGAGGTAGAGCAGAGCGCGTCTGGCAGAAGTGCGGTCGGGTCTTCGATAACGTGACTCCGTGTGGCTCCACTCTTGGTCCATACTGCGCAGACTCTGGCTCCAAAGTTGCAAGATTACGCCACCCATAGCGACAGTTTGGCCAATGCATGGAAGTGGGAACGCATTGTCTATATTATGTACAATCAATGGTTCAGTTCCCTCTTTGGCTGTGGCTGATGTGACTTGAGCAAGCACCTAAAAACTCCCAAACTGCTCCCAAGGCACCTTACGTGAGCGCCCACTCCCAAGTGCCCAAGCGTGCTCACTTGGGCTCTCTTGGAAATTCCTTGTGTGTGCATATATATATACGTGGAAAACTGAGCTGATTTGAGTGATTGTTTGGAATAATCAGTTTATCAGGAGGAAAAAAAGCTTTTTACAATTTGAATCTTAATTTATTAATTCAGTTTGAGTCAAATCAAAACATCACTTAAGTCAAATAATTAGTTTGAATGAATTTAATTTGTCTATTATCCCAACAATCTTGATCCAGAAACTACAATTTGCAAGCCATCCTGTTTTATCTGATTATCACTATGAGAAACAGATTTTCACATTCCAGAAGCTATGACCAACAAATGTTGTTTCTTTACGACAAATTATGTATACATCAATTAATCAATATTTATTGGTTTATTATTCTTGTTAGTTTATAAATCAATGGATTGACTTAGCAATTCAGAAGCTTTCCAGATGAAGGCATACCAAAGAGGCCAAACGCATAGCGTACGCAGACATTTTTACAGTCTACTAATGGCTTTCAGTGATTAACGGCCTTTAAATGGTTGATGAGGAACAAGCAGACCAACCTTGGAGCCAATCAGGACAATTATCTCCCCATTTCTCAATATACTGTATGGGCTCTGGGCAGGGAAGCGCCAATTAAGGTCCATCTAATTCTTAAGTAGTTACTAGGGAATAGATAATGGTCTTTGTTTCTCGTCTATGAGAAACAGTATATCACAAGGCCGCTCATTAGTGAACCCGGAGAAGCAATTTTAGGTATGTATGCAAGTTGCTTCCTGATAAAGATAAACTATGATTTGAATTTTGGTGCATGCGATTGGCCGGGGCAGTCTCTGGTCAGTAAAACCTCCCATCTGTTGGAGCTACTTAGTGTGAGGCATTGATAGAGAGACCTGTCTGAGTTTTATGGCACATTATTGAATTAGTCTAAGAGGGGTCAAAGGTCAAGATGTACATATTGACCCTGAGGGAGTATAAAAGGAAAACCATTTGTCTGGCTATAGGGCCATTAGGAATCAATAGTACAACACAAGTTGACTTTTATAATGAAGTAGTCACAGGAAATTTTACATGTTTTGTCTTCCTAAAAAATGAAAAAACAAAACAAAACAAAACAAATGTTTTAAATATTGCAGGTAATTGAGCAAAAATGATCAAAGAATGACCATCTTGTGACAATTCAATGTTCTGCTGGGAACCTTTGGAACTGGCATCCATGTGGATGTTACTTAGTCATGTACCACCCACCTAGACCAGACCAGGCACCCCCTCCCCATAGCAATGACACTCCTTGATGGCAGCAGCCATCCCCAGCAGGATGCAGCCTCACAC
The DNA here is from genome assembly GCF_963514085.1 of Chelon labrosus. Lineage (NCBI taxonomy): Eukaryota > Metazoa > Chordata > Actinopteri > Mugiliformes > Mugilidae > Chelon > Chelon labrosus. Next base: position 14,090,498 of record NC_140341.1, read on the forward strand.
AGGAACACACACAAAAACGGTTTAGGAACAACTCAAAAAAACATGAAAAACATCACTAGGTGTTGACCTGGCCTCCAGATTCTCTAGATCCCAAACTGAATAAGCTGATCCACAGAGGCCCCTCCCCTCAACCCACAGGACCCAAAGGCCCCCACTAACAGCATCCTGTTGCCAGACACCACAGGACACCGTCAGAAGGTCCATGTCTATTCTCTGATGAGTCACAACTGTTTTAGAGGCACAAGGGAGACCTACACAATATTAATCTTTCCTCCCGTTCTTACTTAACAAATTATGTAGATATCATCTGAAGTTGCTGTCTTTTCGTTGCAACATCCCCTCTTCATGTCACCTGCAATCCACAGCAACTAAACACAGACACTCTGTTAAGAGGAAATACAAAGCCTCGTAGTTCACAGCCTTCACATCAGCTTCAGAAGAGCCTTGAAATACAAAAACAAGGACTCTGGATTTTATTCTCCATCTCTTCAAATGGCAGCGCCTTAGGAAGGGATCTCTTAAATGTCTGTATGATTGCAGCAAATAAAGATGAATGACGAAAGAATAAACAGTGTAAACCTGTCTTTAAAATTATAGCTTGACAACGCAATTAGTTCTCAATAATTTCAGCAAGCATCCTAGGCAAACCGGTTGCAACCACAAAGAGAGAAAACCATTAAACAAAATGGACCAAATGTCATTCTTGTCTTGAAGTGCTAAAGCTGCTGGAAATGGCAACCAATCTGATTGGCTAAAGGTGAAAATACGCATGTACCGATAATACTAGAAAGCACGGAGAGCCTGCTGTGTTCAGTGTGTTCAGTTCAGTGCTGAACTACTACTAGGTACAAGTAGCAAAAGGTTGTGACACATGTTTAAAGAGAAGGACAACAGAGTTTATCTCTGTAGTAATGTTAACTGAAGGGGAAAAGGAACCCCGGCTGTAAATCACATAGATTTATATGGACTGAATGATTTATAAACGTACAGGAGAGGGGCTAAAGATACGTTAGTCCCACAGCAACAACGGGCACTTTTTTTAATATGTTAAATTTTTATATGCCAGGTGATGTTTGATCATACGCTGATCTTAGGCTTTGGTCTTGTGTGTGCGTGTGTTGCCCCCCTTTACGTATCAGGAGGTGGCCGGGAGGGAAATGGAGAGTGGGCGCAAAGAAAAGTCGGCTGTCATTTTGTGGAAAATTGCAAAACAGCTGTTCGAGACATATGTGGAGTTTCCATGGCAACCGGATAGGAACCGGCAGATAGAGTGGAAGAGAGTGAGAGAGAGAGAGAGAGTGCAGGATGAAACCTAAATTAGGTATAGATTGACAGAGGAAAGTGGTTCAGGAATCACTATCGAGACTACCAACATATCCACATTCTGCCTCACCTTTAATACCTGATCTCGGAGCAAGTTCACAGTTACATCCATATATGACAAATCATCTGAAACCGAGGTTAATTAGTGGCTTTCAATTTCGTGACATCTTCACCTACAAAACCTCTGCTGTCAGTGTGATGCTGTCCTGAACCTGTATTTGTGTTTAACATCTGAATACAGCTCATCAGGATCTCTCGCCTACACAGAAAATTACAAAGAGCTCTTTACAGTGTTCTTCAGTCTGCACCTCTCAACCCAGGAGCAGGGCTTCAGATATGCTTTCTTCCTGTACCAAACAAGATGACTGTACAGCAAGCCATAGAAATATTATTCTGTGCTGAACTTTATGAAATAGAGTACATAAGATGTGAACTCTGAACTCTGAAAATTAAGTGTACTCTTCTGATTCTTCTGCTCTTCCGTAGCTTACCGGACCATGATATTCTATGAATCTGATCAAATATCTCTAGTGCACTCTCAATCACATTGCATTATTGCCAATTTTCTTCATACGACAACCAGACATGCTGTATTCTCTCCATGCTAAGCATCATTCCTTGTCAGCCCCGCATGAGATTCCCTTCAAATCCCTCACCTTTATAAATGCAGCTGTCTCTTTGGCCCTCATCACGCAGTCATAGCCGCACGAGGGACCGTCTCACCTCAGTGCCCCATGTTTCTGAAATGAGCTTTGACATTTTGCCTTTGGTTTCAATCCTGAAAACAAAGGGTGCTGTAGAATTTTCCAATAAGGCTCAACTCTAAATGCAGATCGTGAACAGGCCTCTCGTGCACAATTGTGCAGACATGAAGTGTGGTATTTTACAGACGTCAGTCTATGTAATAACAGAATACATGCCAGCACACCAGGGTGATAATGCCTTTTCACACAAGAATGCATTTGACAAAGTATTTTAAAGTGCCACTTTCGATCAAAGAAGTGCAAATTAAAGGGGAATTGCCATTTTTTACAACCTGGACCTTATTTCTGGCATAAAATACAATCGTTTACTCACCGTTATAACTTTGGTGTCATTTGGAGTCGTTCGGAAGATATTTAGATCCAGCGGAGCACCACATATGGCCATATAGTGGGAGTGACTGGGGCACCGAAACGCAGCCTCTAAATAACGCATTATCTGCCGCGAAACTCGTTCATTTCACCAATATTTTGTTATGATACGCTGGTGCTATTCCCCGTTGACTCCAGAGTTACCAGTTATCTATTCGCAGATGCGCAGCGGTTTTGTTGTTCTTTGACCAGCTGTTCCTCTCTCTGCCTCCGCATCCTCCTTTCATCGAGCTCCTCATCCACATACTCTGGCTCAAGACGGTGAGGACGTCCATCATAAACAAAGTCGTCGTCTACAACTTCAGAAAAATATTCAGCCATGTTGCAAAAAATTTGTAGTAGCAAGTGACTGGTAAACAAGGCGACCATCGCGGGTGCGCACGGCGCTCAGAGATGACATCATCCAGGTCAGAAGTTAGTAGGTCAATCTACAGACCCCGGATGATGATAACAGGTAACTCCGGACTCAACGGGGAATAGCACTAGCGTATCATAACAAAATATTGGTGAAATGAACGAGTTTCGCGGCAGATAATGTGTCATTTAGAGGCTGCGTTTCGCTGCCCCAGTCACTCCCACTATATGGATATATGCGGTGCTCCGCTGGATCTAAATATCTCCTGAATGACTCCAAATGACACCAAAATTACATCGGTGAGTAAACGATCGTATAATATTCCAGAAATAAGGTCCAGGTTGTAAAAAACGGCAATTCCCCTTTATTCAGCCTTTCACTGTAGAATCAAAGGTCAAAAGATCTTTTAATCAGAGTTGTATTGTACTACAATGGATACTGCACACTGTAGAGCTGCACTGCAGCTATAGTGTTCCTTTCAGCAATTATTGGTAAAGCTGTTGGCCGTTTTTTTGCTCTCTCTTTTTCTGCTGCTTAAAGACTTCTCATAAAATCCAGCCTGCAGACTAACAGGAAAAGGCAATTAAAGAAAATTGAAACTGCAGAGTGAATGTGTTTTAATCCGTTTTCTAGGTTGGTCATATTTGGGGAAAAAGTGTGATTACAGACCTCTCTTCCTTCATGTTGTGTTAATTAAAATACTCGAACATAGAAAGAAAACATCTAAATTGAATTTTAACTTCAAACTGAGCACCGAGTTCACAAAGTACTTTCATTTTTCACGCTTTCCTACATCATTTGCTCCCTCTCACATTAACCCGGCCAAACCACTGCAGGGACCCCGATGAGTCATCAGCTGAACCAGAAGTTTAATATTAGAAGCTCAAATAAACTCTGCCAGGGAAACTTTTCGATGAACTGTCTGATGACGCAGCTGACATTAAAGGAGCGCCATGGGGTTTGAAATGGGATCGCAGCAAAAAGACATCGCGACATCTCTGGGTCTAGTCCTGTCACAAAATGACAGGTATTTGACATGTCTTTAATCCCAGCTGGGTATATTGCTGAGAAGCGTCAGTATATTCCTGTAACATTCATATTCACTTATTTCTCTATCGTCCTTTCCTGTCTGGTTTGAGTTTCACCATCTGTGGAGATTAAATATATGGATGGAAGGCTAAGAGGTAAGTTGTACATAGATTTTCAGCTTCAGCTGTATTACTTTGACAACAGGGGAATAGTTCCTTTGAAAAACAGAACAAGAAAGATATTGCTTCTTGGTATATCTGGGCATACACTGTTCAGACACTCATCAGAGAATAGACATGGGCTTTCTGAGGGTGTCCTGTGGTGTCTGGCAACAGAATGTTGTTAGTGGGGGCCTTTGGGTCCTATGGGTTGAGGGGAGGGGCCTCTGTGGATCATCCCAGAGATACTTGATCAATTTGGGATCTAGTGAATTTGGAGGCCAGGTCAACACCTTGTGATGTTTTTCATGTTTTTGTTTTGTTGTTCCTAAACCGTTTTTGTGTGTGTGCCTGTGTCAGGCTGCATCCTGCTGGGGATGGCTGGTACCATCAAGAAGTGTCATTGCTATGGGGTGGGGGTGCCTGGTCTGGTCTAGGTGTGTAGTACATGTCTAAGTAACATCCACACGAATGCCAGGTCCAAAAGTTTCCTAGCAGAAGGTTGCATTGTTACAATATGGTCAGTGTTATTCACTACTCCTGTCTGTGGTTTTAATGTTGTGGCTGAGCTGTGTATATATAGTGTTGGTCTAAATAAACACAGCTTCACGCTAGACCAGGATAATTTAAATGTATCTCAATTTATTACAGGTCCATCTTTTCAAGCCAACAGGACAGATTAAACTGCTTTGCTGCACTGATCTCATTTAAGACCAAATGCATAGCTTTATAAAAACTAAGAACAACACATATATTATCTGCACAGCACTGCACATAATATATGTGTTGTTCTTACTTTATGTACCTTAAGCACGCCGTGTTTCAGTTTTATGAACTGTGTCTAAAGCAGTGCACCAGACCGCTGCACAAGAATGAAAGCAATTACTTTTACCTATACTTGCTGCACTTCCTCACTGTGGAGAACTGATGAGAGTCCCTGTGCTGTGGCCGCAGGACGGATCTATACACGCTGATCGATAATGAAAGGTGGCTGTTCAGAAAACCGTTTGGGTATGTGCATGCACTCACACATACACGCTTAGACAGGAACTGAACCACTTGCACAGTAATTACACTTCCAAAAAGTGCACACTGAGCAGATCACACAACATGAATGCGGAGACCGGGGCACAATCCCACCAACAACAGTTCTGGTTGAGTTTGGTGTCACAGCTGAAAAAGACAAATGCCTTTGGTTATGTGGTCGAGGCGATCTTTACAGCCAGTAGGAAAAAAAAATGGCTTCACCTGAAGACTGTGCTGAATAAAAAACGACTACACAGCAACAAGCCACTATAAGACTGACACTAAAGACTTGTTTGTCTATGTAAAGTGTGATTAATGCACAAGAGGAATCAGGATGCAGTCTCAAGAAGACTGCAAATCTGGAGGTAATGAACTTTCAGTGCTTAAGAGCATTCTTAGAGGTAGACATTTAGTGCCAGTAAAGTCTAAACTGCACAGTTCTTACAAGATGAACCATTCATCACCATTTATCTCAGGATAAGTCCCATGATGGTGTGCAGGTGTTTTGACTGTTCTTACAGTCGCATTAGATAACTCATTTCAACGTAGATTGATTTTTGTGGTAATCCTCATCTAAGTTATAGCCACAAACACAAAATGCCAACTAATATAAGTATTTCAGGTGATAAATTGAAAACATGATTAAAAAAACTGATTATAGTTTTCATGGCTATAAGGACGACAGCTGCTGCTGTTCCACTTGCCTCTCACTTTTATGAAGTTAAAAGATTGGTTTGGGAAAAGCAATTTCACCAAATGTCAAAAAAGTAAGTGAGCCAGATGTTTGCATATGACGGATAGGGATGGAGACGGGAGATGAGCTGTAGTGGACTTCAATCTAACTGCAGGCCTGTGGGTTATTGATATTTTTTTCACCTTAACCCTGCCTAACCCAACGCTGTTTCCTGCTGTTATTCAATTTTTTTTATTTTTTTCCCCCCAATTTTTCTCACTATTGTTCACCCATCCCCCCTTTTCTTTACCCTTTTTCCTCTCTATCTCATTGTCCTTCATCTTACTTCCTGTACGAGATGGCTGATAAGAAAATAAATCCCTTTTTGACTGCGCATGCGTATATACTGTATGTGTGCGTGATATCCCTGATTACATGGCCGCCTTTTCAGCAGAGTGTCAGCAGCTGAGTTTCTATGAATCTAAAACCTGAAGTCAGCTTACAAAAAAAAAAAAAAAAGGCTTTAATTAGGACAGCATCAGTCCACCCAACCTTGCTGTCTGGCTCTGTTTTCCTCCTTCCTTTTGCTGTTTTCTCTTTTAGTTTGCTTATCTTGTAGTCACGATTTCTTGAAAAGAATAATGAGTCCTTTCCATTTCTTCTTCTTTTTTTAATAACCCATCATGGTCTGGGGGTACACGCTACTGATAATTTAAAACAAATTAAATTGAAACAGTTTATCCAAGACAACAGCAATGTTGAGAATATAATTGTCAGCTATGAGGCGTTTATTGACACAGTCTGTCGGTCTCATTACGCACGTCACTCTTGGTGGAATCCATGAGATTAAGTCTTAATGATAATACTGAAAGCATAGCAATTATCAATAAATTGACATATTTTTCCTATGGTATTTATATCTGTAATAGATATGACAAAACGGCTTGAACGACTGAATCAAGAAATTAACAGAAAGTTAGCCACTGTCACACATTCCTGTTTAATATTTCTGCTGCAGTGTCCTTTCCAAACAAAAGAGGTTAGTTTAAATACCATACTTCAGTCTCTCCTTGCAGTGCCTGCTAGTACACGTTCCCTTTTCTATTAAATTGTGCTTGTATTAAGCGGAAAAGATCTAAAATGTTCCCACATAACTCTAGGGAAGGCCCAGGCCTGAGGCAAGTCTTATCCCTTTTTTTCAAAAGAGAGACCAAAGCAGCAATGGTGAGAAAAACAGTTCACTCAGAGCACCAGAGTACACTTGTTCCATTGTCAAGATGTACCAAGAACTGATCCACCTAAAACAGTTGATGCAGAAATCTACTGAAAAGAACAAGACAGGCCAACATGACATGAGCAGACAGGCTTTTAGGCAGACCCTTGACACACTTGACACTTGGTCCCTCATGCTGGGACTTCTGCGCATGAGTCTACTACTTCGTTTAATCTAGATCCAGTTCTTGCCTTGAACCCCGGGTCAGAAGGCCTTCACGATGCAAAGCCAAAATGGCAGCCTGGTGCCAGTTCAGTGTCATGGTTGAGCTTGGACGATTAGGCATGGGGGGTATCTGATTCATACCGAGCCAAGGAACCCTGTTTTCAGGCTGGCTGTTGCAATGGCACACCAGCTGCTCTCACGGACCCCAGCTGAATCTCACTGGCTGCAAGGGAGCAGAGATTAACACACTGACCTGTAAAGACTGCTGGTAGCCCTGGCATGGATACATTCAGACAACTGGGTAAGTGACTGGCATAAACAAAAAGAAAGGCCGTGAGATGGCTGGGAAATCAGTGCACTTAGGAAAATGTGAAGTCCCTTTAAATCTCATGAGTTTATTGAACTACGTGGCAATCATCGTATTTTTGCTGGGAGACAAAGTGGAATCCTGCTCATGCCCACGGCCTGAGAGCAGGTGCAATTTATAGTCTGAAAAGCTTGAAGTAGCTTTCCTCCGTGTGACAGCGGATAAACGAGCGAACGAGGACTGCACACAGATACACTGACGGAAACATTCTCAGACACAAAAGGGGACACAAAAAGGCACACAGTGGATCGCTTTGCAGTTTTACAGCCTCTCTTTTTAGGAAGTTATGGACAAGGGTACTTTCAGCGTATTGGTTTACTCAGGTAGTCAGTCAGCGCATTTGAGCCAGAGCTTATTGCACAAGGAATGCAGCAGCGAGAGGAATCATCATTCCAGTGGAGAGAGGAAGAGGCTGCAGCTGCATTAGCTTTGCAAGAGAAGTAAGCAAAGTGTGACTGGTGGTGCCTTTTGCTCAAATTTCCAACAGAAGGTGAACCATTCTTCTGCCGTGATGAGTGCGGGCTGTTTTTGTTGGACACTGTTGTTGACACCAACCCTGAAGAAGACCATGTTTGTCTTACAACACTGTCTTCACCCACATAGAGGTGGTCAGAGACCTTCTCCAAGATTCCCCCCAAAAAGGACTAAGAGTGAGTAATGTTACATCTACAGATTATTTGAGCGGTTTCTTGTTGCACAGATGTAATCTAATCATTTATTTTTCGTTCTGGACAAATAGTAGTAGAAGAAGAACATTATTTCAGATGTCTAACGTACACAAAGCTGGAAGACATACCTGGTTTGAAACCTCAATGAGCTGGGTAGGGTTTGGAGACTGAGAGTGAGTAGCTCACATGCAGTGCATCCTGGTAAGCACTGCACTAACTGAGGAAGTCATTGCTTCACTTTACTGCAATTCCCATTAAACACTGACTGATTAACCAGTGTAAAAAGTGACAAATTTACACATTATAATAACACAACAATTCTGATGCCATAAAAAAAGGTGTTAACCGTCTTTAAATGCTCCACCGACGATTATTTTCAAGGTCACATGCGTTTTTAATAACAAAATTAATTCAAGCACTGGCAAGCCACCAATTGCTTGCTCAACAATGCCCAGGATTCATTGTTCCCGGGCTCGTAATAAAACATGGTAATATGTGTTCTGATGCATCACTTGGTTTTATGCTGGAATATGAAATCACACATCCTGAGCCCACAAGCACACTGTTATTCACAGCTGTGTCATCAGGGCAACCAGGCAAGAAGCTGTGTCATGTATTCTGCTGATATTTTTGCATTTGCTAATCTTTAAAGAACATTTCATCCAACCGTCAGCGGCGCAGAACAGGCGCGGGTGGAAGACAACAAAAGCAAACCTGGAGTCCAGGACAATTATAGTTTGCTCCCATCATCCGACATCATCATCTCTGGTGAGGTATTTGTGTCTCTGAGAACTGTTTGTATCAGCTTAAGAGCTTCACTCTGCTCTCCTCAGTCAAGTGGGCGACTTCCAGCAGAACAAATCGTGTGACTTGGAGCAAAGCAGCACAAAAGCAGCTGCATATGTGTGTGATTGCGTGTGTCCGGTAGGTGACAACATGAAAAAAATCTAGAAAGCAGTCGTCTACATACACTATATTACAAACACACAAACCTTCTTTGTCGTCATGGCGAATGACGGCATCTTGTATGACGTCGGCGAGGCTGAAGCGGACGCGGTGCTTCTTCCGGTGGGTGGACGGGGCTCGGACCTTGATGCCGCCTTGCTGGCGCTGAAGGCTCTTTTCCCTCTCATAGTACGCCCTGATTTGGTCACAGCGCATCCTCCTGACCAGCCGCTGGCGCTGGCCGAGGGGGAGAGACTCCAGCAGACACTGGTCTATCTCCATGTTTTGACGAAAGACATTACATAGTTGGAAACAGCCTGGTGGGAATGAGAGAAAGGCAGAAAAAGAGATAATGATAAAGACGTTCGGTGGCAGAAAATAACGTAGTGGCAAAGAAAACAAATGAAATATATTCACACGAGATCTGAGTCCCTAGTATTTCCTCCACATTGTTTGATACTGAGCTAATGAGACAGGGCTCGTGTGATAAAGCACACTATCGCTGTCAGGTTCACCTTCAGGCTGAAACGTGTGACTGGGTTATTGTTTTGTGTTCACGCAAGTGAGCTTTCATGTCTGCATCAGCAGTTTGCCCAGTTGCGTGTGGGCCCGCCGTTTAGCATATTTACTGTAAAGGATATTTGCTGTCGGTTTAGCCCTGCGGCGGGTTGAGTGAGGCGTCCCAGCGCTTTATGCGTTGCTTGTCCTGTCCCACCAGAGTGTAGCAATTCTCCTGACTGTGCATAATCTCCCCGCTTCTCAGTGGAACTTAGCCAAACAGATCTCATCACGAAGCAGCTGCCGAGCCTATTATGGTCTGCTCAGGTGATTAAGATGTACATTGACTGTGCAGCAGGTGAGCTAAGAGCGAGATAAGAGAGGGTTCAAATATTACATGCAGTGAGTTTTAAGTTTAAAGTAGTGTGAGTGCAATCTGATAAGAACTCATAATTTGACAAATTCAGGTCATAGTCAGCCCAAAGGACCGGGAAAATAAAAAGTCTAGACGAGACACGACGTTGCAGAGATGACTGCATGGTGTGTTTTTCTTCAAGTCTCCATGGCTCGGCTGTCTCTATATCTCATTCCTTCTTTTATCAGACTCAAAGCCGCTCTTTCGTTGCTCTTGTCTTTCCGAGCCCATTTTGTTATCATTCTCCCCTCCTTGGAGCATTTTTTGTCTGTTCATTGATCTGCTTTAATGCAACACTTTTTCCTTTTTGTCTCGCTCCTTTCTCCTGAGTCTTTTAGTATAACCGAGCCCACGTTCTCTGTTTACTAAGCATTGCATTAGCGGGATATTTTTGTAGCGGTGCGTGTTGACCAAGCCCCTCGCCTCTTTCTCGCCACTTCACCATTTCTAGAAATATCCCCGAATACTACATCCAGACGTTTGACTGATTTGTCACATTTTACCACCAAGTTAATGCAAAGAGTGGTTTTAGAAATGGTAGCCAGAGACGTAGCCGTAGGCAAGGGGATCTGGGCAAATTGAGGGCAACCTATCCGCAAAAACGTCACAGCTGTTTGTATTGTCACATTAATAACAGCAGCTAGATTTGGAACCTGGTCAATTGTGTACCCACAGCCGCTGAGCAACATGTAGACGACGTGGAGAAGGCAGGAGAGTTGCGGATTTTAGGAACTTGGCCGCCAGTTCTGCAGACACTCACATATTCACTCAGCCTAGGAAGAGTTTTGAGACAGACCCAGCGAATCTCTTAAAAACTAAATTTTAAACTGCACACTGCTCTCTCGCATTGCCTGGAAAGCAGGTGAACTCTTCCCACAAGCTGTCACCATCAAGAGAGGATAGTCTGGCAAGGTAGATAGCTGAGTTCTGTGTCAGACTCAACACAGTATGTCTCATTGTTGAAGAGGAAACGGCTTCTATTGAATTCAAATCACAAAATCTTCTCTTTGAGAAATACTAGCTGACAAACCATTATTTTAGCTGCTCAGGAGTATACTCCTGGTGCATGATCTCATTTGCATTAAACAAGTGTTGCACTCGTACCTCACATAAGACACTATTGTCCTTAATATTATCAGAAATATGCTCGTATCTGATGGTAAGCTAATTAAAATAGTTTCTAGGATAATACACGGTGTTTTATGCCAAAAAACAGAAGTGGTGCCAATGAGCCTGGCAATGGTGCTGGCATCTGAGAGACGTGGCGTGAAATTTGTGTCTGAAGCTCCACTTCGGGCAGCGTTAACGTTCAGGGAGGGTAAAACAACATAAAAATAAAAGATGTTCCAAACTTGGCCCCAGGGGACACCAGCGTACCGACGACGGCCTGAGTCTACTTTGTACAGTATTCAGCCGTTTCTCATTCGCAGGGGGCTGAGGTGTGTTTTCGGACTAGATCTCTATCAGGCAGAGACAAAGACATCCACACACACACACACACACACACACACACACACACAAAAAGGCGCTGCTGTGTTTTTATGCGATTTGTATTCGCTGTTTGATATAGATCCACGCATTCATTCAAACACCTGCCCCCACCCCACCCTCTTGCCACACACACACACACACACACACCTCCTGCACAATACACCAGTGCCATCTGCTCTGGTTAGACATGTAAAAACAGTTCTTTTATATTCAGGTTCCAGACAAGAGGAGGAGGAGGAGGAGGAGGGGGTCATTATTACACTGCTCACGCCAGGTGCTTCGACTGTATTTTATTTCGGGAACTTGGCTGCCAGTTCTGCAGACACTCGCACATAAACAGAGAAACACGCTCAGCATAGGCTGCTTTTTCTAATATCACACGGCTGTATTTCTCCACAGTCCAGCATCCTTCCTGGCTCGCTCTCTCATCTAGTCTCACATATTTCTCCCCTACTCTTCCCTTCAGTCCTTTATATTTGTCTGCGTTCATTGTGCTTATATGGTAGAAACCTGGCTAAAACTACATAGATACCCGCTCCTGGTGCATTAAGCTCAAAGTAACTGCATGCACACACAGCTTGGATAACTACTGTGAGTACAGAGCTCAAAGAAGTGAAACAAAAGCAGAAATTGGTCACAGTTTGAAGTTTGATGATACTGTAAACTATTTTTTCACCGTGACTTGTCTTCCATTGGCTGTTTAGTTTTAAACTGTGAGAGAATGGACACGGGCGGCACACAGGAGTGCACACTCTACTTGGTAAGTAGCGGTAGAAACAGCAGCTCTGCCGGTTCAGTCACACAGATGACAGCAACGTGAACGCCATCTCCCTCCATGCCCTCGCTGTGGCTGCTATCCGTTACCCGTTCCTTGGCCTGGCTGGCGTTTAACCTTCACTCTCTTTGCCACCTTCATACATCACCTGTTAGGCAGATTTCAAGGCCCCTGCACACAATGGACGTCCCATGAGGTGACACACTGGCGCGGACACGCGAGACATTAAAGTGTATACAGTGAGTAGCAGATGGATTAAGAAAATTCTGCATCAAAAGCAGCAAACCAACCTAAAGTAAAGAAACATTATGGTATTAAAGATATTTCCATGAAGCGATACTAATTCATTTGACTACTTTCATATGTGCTTTGAGGTTCAGTGCATGCACATGATGTTGTATTTTAAAATAAATCTGTCGCACCTGATTTGTCATAATCTGCTGTATGCAGTGAAGCTAAATGCTTTATAAATACAAAAATATTGACTGGTCTAGCAGATCATCCCCAGGAGCATTTCCTTATTTTGACTGTAACATCAAAAATCAATAAGAAAGAATGGGAATTCACCCAATAAATGCTCGGAACTCCATTTTTCGACGTGAAAACAGCGTGCAGATCCGCCTCAGCTTAAAGCACCTGCAACCATACCCGCTCAAATTGTTCAAATTCTTTGTCAATATTTGCACAGAACCACGTCCAGCAGCACAGCGCCCCAATGCACCAAACTGGTCAAAGAAAATAATTATCGCTCCTGTTGGATGAATGGCTGTGAACGAATGGATGATATACGAGTGAGAGTGGGGAAGGACAGAAGGGAAACAGGGCTGAATGAATGTGAGAGGGATGGAGTGAGTGGAAACATATAGAGAGAGACGGGGAAAGCTTTCCTCTTGTGCCATCCCATCTCCTGGCTATCAGTTATTGATTGAATGTAGAACATCCCGTGCAGGCTCCAGCTAATAACACTGACAAGGCTGCAAGGGGTAGTAAATTAGAAAATAGCACACACACACACACACGTACGCAAACACACACACACACGTACAGGATGCAAACTGCAGATGCCATAAATGAAAGCTGTGTAGCGGGGAGGGATGGGGATGGATGAGGGGGTGAGACAGGTATGCTTCTCAGTGTCAAGGAGAGACTTTGACAGCCTCTGTCACCTCTATGATTGAGCTCACTTATCTGTCCTCTTTTTTTATTCTCCCTCTTTCCTGTCTTCTTTGCCATTACCTCAAGAAATACCAGCATCTCTTTCCCCCCCCCGTTCCTCCGTGAATCCGCTCACCACTCTTGGCCGCATTCCTAATATGTCACTCATCCCGTCCTCACCTCCTTTCCATTTTCCAGTCCTGCCATTCCCTCACTCTCTCCGGCGCTCCTCTAAATCACCCTCGCTTTCTCTCCATCTGTCCCTCCCTCTCCCTGTGAAACGACTTTCTCTCTCCGTCCGCCTGCTACTGTGTTATGGGCATGCCAGACGCCCGTGGGATTTAAATGTTTGTGGGCTCAATGTCATGTTTCATCTTTCACCCCCTTTTTTTGCTGCTACCTGCCGCATCCACCGGTCAACTTCACACATCTGCGGCAGCTCTCTGCAGCAAGCTCACACACCCACCTACTGCACGCACACACACACATGCACCAATAGCCATTTGAAGTTTAGACTCTGCTGCAGCAAAAGAACCCAATTCACATACAGTATGACATCCTGCATATATATATATATATAGATATATATAGTAAGTGCTAATACACACCCACGGCTGAGGCAGACACGAGTACACTTGCATGCATAAATATCAAGCTGCTGAATGGATACTTACAACATTTGATGAAATGGTAGTGAGACATTTTCTGAGTATATCAGACTGTCCGCCAGTCAAATGGAAGGGCAGAAAGGTAAGCAGGGAGTCAGTGAGTCAGGCAGGCAGGCGGATAGATAGTAGGCAGCTACAGGTTCCGGATAAACTAACTAATGCAGAGCTCGTAACCGGCACGATGCATTATTAATCTGGCTCCCTGCATGCTATCCAAACTCCGTTCCCCTGTCTGCATTATTCACCAGCAGCAGTAGCAGCTCCGGTTGCAGCCCATGCAGCATCTACATGCACACACTCCCTGACTCCCTCTCTTTCACACACACACACACACAACCGCGCACGCACACACTCCCACACACACACACAAGCAGACACACACTCCCTCGGTCAACCCGTCAGCAACGAGGGAGCTGCGGCTGTTCCTAGCTCTTCTCGCCTACAGCCAGATCACCGCCGCTCAACGTCTTCCCAGCCATAGCCGACGCACGTGCTCCACTGGCGTCACTGACTGACAGCCGGCTCAGCCCTCCTCCCGCTCAACACACCCCCAATGACGCAATGCTCTTCACCTCCTTACACACACCCCTCGCGGTGTCTTTCTTATCGCAAATACACACACACACATGCAGTGACTCATACAGATGCACACATCTACCGACTATCCTTCGCTCATTGAGTCAAAAAAGGGGGATTTTCATCGAGCATCCTTACATGTAACAGTCAAAGACAGAGATGAGGAGATGGTAAGGGAGGTTATTCGGGAGCGCAGATGAACAGAAATTAGAATGAAAAAAAAAAACAGAGGGGATGCAGATACAGCAGGGGGAGCAAGAGAAAGAGAAACAAGCAAGAGGTAGCAGGAAATGGGGAGAGAGGGGGAGCGTTTAAATTTGAAGAAGGACAGCTAAAGAGAGGATGAGAGGCAACGCTGCTGCAGTGCGGCTTTTGGTGCGGTGACAGGTTAAGTGCTCATGAGTGGTATTAAACTGGGCCCAAATTAACTACAGATAAGTATAGTTTACTAGAACGGTAAGGGTAGGGACCAGTCCATTAACAGGCAATCTATAATGCACTTATCATGCAGCAGCACACACACACACATACTACACACACAGAGTGACGCAATATGATCTATGTGCTTGCAGTGTTAGTGTGTCTGTAGGGCAAACCTCTATGATTTTGTGCTTTAAGGCTGATTTGCATACATGAATAAGTAAGCTGTGCATTAAAAGGAGGATTTGCCAAGAAGGGTGAGAGAACGTGAGGCTGCATGAGGAAGACAGAGTGAATGAAAAAGGAGGGGGGAAAAAAGAGATGGAGAAGCAACGCGTGACCGTGAAAGAGTTTTAACGGGGTGTGCGGCGTGTGACTAAAGCAGGATCCTGACACACATTTTAAAACGATGGTACGCGCTCGCACATCCGCGGGCGACGAAGGCTGCGGAATCTTTTCAGCGCGAGACTTTGAGCCGTTGCTTCGCCGCCGCTGTCAAACGCGAGCGTGCAGGGATGAGAGAAAGGAACGTGAGAGTCAGGTGAGCTTCGTTCTGCGATGAGCAGAGAGGAGCAACAGAGTGGGCTTGAAAGCGGCTGAGAGATAAGACGGGCTGGGAGGTGGATGTGTGTGTGTGTGTCAGACTGGATGCTCGAGTAAATCCTGTCGTAGGAAATCAGGTCAAACACACGACTTACTGCATCTTCTGCAAAACGCTGCTAGAACAAATACTCCAACATATGCCTGAATAAAGCAAGTAATATATATAGCAACGGCTAACTATACATGGACAGCAGACTCATTCACGCCAATGGTTCTAATCGGGTACTGTAGCATTTCTGGATATCAAGGATAACAAAACGACTACCACATTAACACCTTACTCGTGACATCCAGACCTCACAGCAGGAGACCTGACAAGAAAATGTCATGCTTTCCATCTAAATGTCATTAGACGGTAATGGCTCGTGTGAAATCTTGCAGCCGTGCCTGCAGCGGTAGACATTTAGGATGTCGTGTCAGGACGTGGCGACGTGCAGGAACACTGGGACGAAGGGTTAAACAAGGTCTCAATGTGAGACATCCAGCTAGAAGGCAAATCTGCTCATCTGTGGTGTAACAGCGGCAGGATAATGGGTTTGTGTCACATACTAAAAATTTCCACAACTCTACTACAACTAGGTCAAGCACCTAAGCAGTGAGGTAGAGAGAGGGCACAGAGAGAATAAAGAAAGCAGCTAAAACAGAAAGCAGAAAGAGGTTCATCAGCAGCATTTCGCTTTTAAAGACACACCCTTTCAACACTTTCTTTCTCAATTTGACCAGCTGTGTGATTTAGTGTATGTTTGTATAGAATAAATGCAACACGTTACAGCTGCAGATTCTTACACGTGCTGCATCCTTGTGCGGCTCCTCGCCGTAGCAGCTTTTGACTCCCAAGAGATGACACATTTCATTCTCTTTCACACAGCTGTCACACTGCCATCATCATCACCCTCTGGTACCAATCAGCGCTACGGCCGTGTCAGCGCCGTGATTTCCGCGGTTCCCACCCTTGAGTGTGCGCTTATGTGCGCTCGCATGTAACCCGTTCAACTGATGTGAACGGAGCAGGGCGCCCGATGCGGGAAGTGCTCCCAATTACAGTGAAGCCAAAGGCACTTGGTATGTTTGGGGGTGATGCATTATATATGAAAGGGGACCTCTTTGAATTAATTATTTATCCTAAGTGATATATTTACACAGATAAATATTTATTTATTTTAGGAGTCCAAATTTTTAAATTTTGAATGCTATTTGCATAAATTATGGATTGTGTGTAGAGGCTGGACTATGTGATTAGAATCTCTTGTTAATGGCAAATTCTTTCACACACACACACCAACACACACACACACACACTGCTATTCAGGCTAATCTAGTGCTTTCCTATTGATTATCTTATCACCAGCGCCTCCCTCTGTCTTATTCTTAACCCCTCCCTTCCACACGCTGACACACTGTCAGGGTAGTTTGATTGCCTTGTGGCTGTTTTCCAGAAGCAATCAAAGTTACTTTGTTGACTGCTAAGCTCACAGCAATATTGTATATATATTTAATGTTGTTCCGCATGGGGTTCTCAATTAAACCCAGTATACAGAGTGTAAAATTCTGCTCCAGTAAACTCAGTTTAACAACCACAGCCCCCCTTTGGTTTTTTCACTACATTGGGTTTTATTATTATGTACTGCTGTTGTTTTTATTAGAGTATCACATACAGTATATTGATGGTAATTGAGGGACAGATGAAAAACTGAGCTGCTCCGTTGTCTGCTTATGTATTTTTTTTTTTTTCTTGTAAGGTGAGATTTAATTTAAGATCCTCTACATTTATTAGGTTTATACAGGTAGACTTGGTCCATCTACACCGGTCGAGCATAAGGAGTTAGGAGGCGCCACATTAGTGATGTTATGGAGGCTTTGTCCATTTTTATACACACCAATCAGATATAACATTGTGACCACCAAGGAATGGATATGGGCCTTCTGAGGGTGTCCTGTGGTGTCTGGCAACAGAATGTTGTTAGTGGGGGGCTTTGTGTCCTATGGGTTGAGGGGAGGGGTCTGTGCGGATCATCCCACAGACACTTCATCACTTTGGGATCCAGTGAATTTGTAGGCCAGGTCAACACCTTGTGATGTTCTTCATGTTTTTTTGAGTTGTTCCTAAACCTTTTTTTTTGTGTGTGTGCCATGTGTCAGGCTGCATCCTGCTGGGGATGGCTGCTGCCATCAAGGAGTGTCATTGCTATGGGGTGGGGGTACCTGGTCTGGTCTAGGTGGGTGGTACATGTCTAAGTAACATCCACACGGATGCCAGGTCCAAAGGTTTCCCAGCAGAACATTGAATTGTCACAAGATGGTTAATGTTATTTACTTCTCCTGCCAGTGGTCATAATGTTATGCCCAGTGTTTGGAATAACGCGGTTTAAAAGAACGGCGTTAGGTAACGACGTTAGTTTTTCAGTAACGGGGTAATCTAACTAATTACTTTTCCCGTCGTTACAACGCCGTTAACGTTACTGGAGGTTAAATGCGGTGCGTTACTATGCATTGATTGAATAAACTGTGTAATCCGAACGCACCCCTGGCTCACCGCTAGTGAGGAGGTGGGTTAATAACGAGGTAAGCGATTATGATTGGCTAAGGCAGAGTCATGTTTCATGGTAGCCAATCAGAGCCAGTGTTTTTACACACATGCCAGCACACGCGCCAAACACACACACAACAGCTAAACAGAGATTCGAGAAGCAGCAGAGATGGCGAGTCAGGAGCAATCCGATGAAAAGTTGGCATTTTCAAGGTGGAGATATAAGCACTACTTCAATAAATAAAAAAATTCATTGTGGTCAAAGGGAGGAACGTGCATGTAATGTGTACATTATGTCCAGGAGCGAAGACTTTCTCGACATCCGTTGTAAGCGACTCTAATTTAATGAAGCATCTCACAACGACACACGCATCTACAAAGCTAGTGGCCAAAAACACCGACACCTCCACCACAGATGACAGCTCGCCGTCTAAACCCTAATGAAATATAAATATTATATATATAAATATAATATAAATATAATTATAAAATATATAAATATCGAAAGTTATGTACAAACACCTGTAAGTTCTACTCATTTCAACTGACTTGTGAAAACTGCTCAAAAATCCAAATTCTTTGACATATAGCAACTTTTTTTTAACAGTAACGCAAATAGTTACTTTCCCTGGTAACGAGTTACTTTTATTATAGAGTAATTCAGTTACTAACTCAGTTACTTTTTGGAACAAGTAGTGAGTAACTATAACTAATTACTTTTTTAAAGTAACGTTCCCAACACTGGTTATGCCTGATCGGTGTGCGTTCCAGCTCTCACCTATGGTCATGAACTAAGGTGATGAAAAAAATGGAATTGAAATCTGACCTATAGGGTGAGGGGCTCGGACATCTGGTGGGAGCTCTGAGTAGAGCCGCTGCTATTTCACATTGAAAGGGGCCAATCTAGATGGTTCAGGCATCTGGACAAGATGCCATCTGGGTGCCTCTCTCTTTCTCTCTCTCTCGAGCTTCACAAGGCACAGCCAGCTGCAAGGAGCGTCTGGGTAGACCCAGAATTTTCTTGAAGGATTATAAATCTTGGCTGGCCTAGGAGCCTTGGTATTTTCATGATGAACAATAACGCGTTGCAAGGGACAGGGACTTGAATAACATTAGCCCGTTGTCACAGCGACGACACTTCGGGTAAGCTGCAAATGGATGGGTGGATAGACATATTTGGAAAGAGACTGTATGCCAATGAAGTGAATCGCAGTAGATCATTAGGGCCTATTTTATCACATTCACCACATTACTGTGAGAAATCGTGCATAAATGAGGGTGCAGTTTAGACGATACGTTACACCCTGGTGTATATTTGTTACTATGAGAGAGAGATGAAAATGTGCAAGAACTAAATGTACGAATGAAAAATGTATGACCAAGTGCAAATGCGAAAGTCTAAAAACTCAGCAAATAACCTTTAGTAATACAAACCCCAACAATCAGATGAAAGCTGATTTAAAGGTGTGTCCTATTCAACTGCCCAAGAGTACATGAACATATGTATTTACTGCTTGCGAGGTTAGGACAAATTGCCCTTCTGATTGCTGTGCAGAGCTGTTGAGGTTACGGAAGTCGTGTAGTGATGCAGTTCTACACCTGCTGTTGTCACACCTGGTTGTTACACAAGCTCAGGAAGGTCAGTTCACTGTCTGCTTTCCTTCCTGTTCTTGGCCAGTGTTTTACACGTACAAGCCTGTAGCTTTGTTAACTCTAAACTCAGCAAGAGGTCAGCAAGAACCATGATGCAGGCTTTTCAGTGCCAACTTTCCAACTACTATTCTTGACTTTGTTTGTGGTATTGCTGCAAACAGCATAGAATAATTTGCAATGCAAGAATTCCCTTGGATGTTTGTCAGAAACATTAAAAATTGATGAATTTATCAAATGAAAAAAAATATATATAAAAAACAACTACAGTTTTCTACAGGCAGTGTATGTGTGAAATCTTTTTTTAATCACTCTGTGGATTGAATTATAGTGGAATCCAACCATTTTACAGCAAATTAGCAGCTCAGTCCAGCTTTAAACTAAACAGCAGGTATTACTTTCTAAATATCTTAATACTAGTTAATAGCCTAGCCGCAAAGTCTGTAAATTCCAAGGTGGATTGTTGCCCTGCAGGGATGATACAAGCATTTGCCTGTAGAATGCTGCAGTATTTATATCTTCAATATCATTTAATTTAGCTTTAGTAAGAAGGCAGACTGTGATATAATCAAGCTGCAGTGTGGCAGTTTTTGGTCATTTCCTGTTATTTACATTGTTCAAATCTATGCCCCCAATTTGCTACATGTTTCAGTGACATGTCTGAGGTTTTCTTAGATTACTTTTCAAAGACACTGATCTATAATTTCAGACACACGGCTAAGCAGCTTGGCGCTACAGCGAAAGACACACTGAAACACACGGACAACGGCTGAACAGATGAAGGTAAGAATGAGCTCCATGAAAAAAATCTTTCTGCTGCCCATCTGCAGATCATAGCTGTCCCATGAATGACTCAATCACAGACAGTTGTTAACAAGCCAAGTGCTCGCAGAGCTCACGGACGTGGACCAAACAGTCATGACGGACAATGTCACGCCGTGAATTTTAAGCCTATAGCGAACAAATTCTACCAGTGAGTTCAGCAGCGGATGAACACTGGCACACTATTATGCTTCAGTTCTGGTGCTGTTACACATCCCATTAATACAGAGGCAGACGATGCCAGTGTACAAAGAAGAAAATATTAAGCATTTAGAATGACTGTTGCCTGACAGTGACTAATCGACAGCTTTTATATGGATGGATCATTGGGATGACAGATTACAGATGAATCACTGGCAAACAAAACAAAACCTGGATGAAAAGTCAATGTCAAGCAAACTTACAATGTTTCACGTATAGTATGATTCAATTAAAACAAATAAGAAAAAGACATTTTGCAGGAAAATATTCTGTAGTTTTCAACTTCATATCAAAATACTGAAAATCTTCCCATAACAAAGCACATACAGTATTACTGATCATATTGAAACGATATCGACGTATAGATATGATGAAAACATCTGGTACACCCCCCCCCAACTTAATTCTCTTACCTTGGTTACCTCGGTTTTCCTACTGTCAAACTGCCAACGGAAACAAAAAGAAAACTCACTAAACTGTTGATCATAACTCTGCAACACAACACAAGAACTACACTGACCGGCCCATGCCACAGCTACTCGTAGGTAATAGGGGTTGATGTCACAGATGTCTGTGGGTTGTACCAGAGAACGTCTAATATGGGGAGAAGTTCCTCTCTCACTGAACTTCCGGGTTCTGAACTGTTGCAGTTCCACTCTGATTCCATATGAGGGCGCTCTCAGGACGAGTGCAGAATGAATGGCGGTCTATGGAGCAATACCCCTCAAAATCCACTTTTCTCAGGGTATAATTTTTTGTGCAGTAATTTGAATATTGAATTTGAAAGGAGATGCAAAGAAATTACACACTGCTGGGTGTTAGATTTTTTAGAGTCACTTATTTTGCTTTAAAAAGTATTTTAAAATGTCAATGACGTCATACACATCGTACGACCAGATACTGCTTTACGGCAATCCTTCAGTCACTGCTTTGGTGCTTTCGCGCTCTGCACTTTCTTTTCTCTCGAGGCATGGACAACACAGCTGACACGGGTAAATAATCGTGCTAGAAGAGTTTCTGTTTCGTTGTTTTAAAAGACCGGGCCGAAAAAAAAAAAACTTGGGCGAAAAAGTCCGTCTTAACATTCTGGTCCCGCTTCGGATTCCACGATGCCGTCAAGCGGGATCTGGTCGTAATCAGTCCTTCACTGACCAATCAGCGTTCATTAGCACAATGCTAGCGTGTTATGGGCAACAACAACTCAACCTGTAAGAAAACGAAAGGACATAAGTTCTCGTTCATTCAACTTTTGACCTATAACCCATGTTGAACTTGCAAAACCTACAATCAAATCTGAGATTTCTCAACGACAATCGGGTGAAAGAGACACATTTAGCCGTTTAGCTCCATAGAGTCCCATTCATGTTGCACTCATGGCGATCGCCCCCAGTGGAAATCTGGTGGAACTGCAACCAAAATTCGTTACAATGGGACTTAATAGAGAGTGGGAAGGCTCTCCGTAGACGGGCTCTGGTTGTACCGACTAGTCGACTTTACTCCTTCCGCTTTAAACAGGAAGTCGACTATAGTGGCCGATCACGTGACAATAACAACACGGAGGCCTCGGAGAAGACAGGTGGGGAGCCCAGTGGGTAATTGCAGCAAACTAGCAGCGGTTCATCAAGTGTGTGGAAATACTAAACTAAAGATGAAGCCACACTACTGTGACATGCAGAATATGTAAGTCAGTCCTGAAATACAACAGATGTACTACTGCAATACACGCGCTAACGCTAGAGGAACGGTTGAAGTCCTCTCGGCGGTAGTAAGTCAACAACTTCCCCAAACGTCCTGCGGAAACAGAGAGAAGGAGGCTGCAGTTTGATGGTGAATAGACTTTTAGCTGCTACTGTACACACGGAAAAGGTTTTGGGGATATACCGCATTTTTTTTAAATTTTTTTTATTCTTTGCAACATGCTGTGAAGTACTATTAAACGGACGGTGCCGATTTATAGTATATCTGCAGCGCACAGTATTGATAAGCTCATGTGTTTGTGTTGTATTTTATATGTTGACACTGTTGCTGTGTTTGTAGAGGGTTTTTTTGTTTGGTTGTTTTTTTTGGGGTTTTTTTTTTTTGCCGAGCAAGAGCCGTATATTAGCGTTAGGGACAGTAACCCTGTTCAAGCTTCAATTACCTTGCAGAAAAGCCTCCGTAGCTTCTTTTGTGTGAGACACTACAATATTCAGGTCAAGAATAAAGACTTCATTGTTGCAAAGCATTACTTTCTACTGTGTTTGTGTGTGTGACGTCATCGACTAGTCGACGTCAGCTCGACTTTCACCACATATTAGTCGAAACCGGAATTCAACACAGTTTAACAGTCAACAGTTGTCCTAAACAGAGGAGGGCTGGGCAGATAGGGAACACATGTAGCATCATTCAGTCCATAGATTGCTGGAAGACTGTCAGACAGTTTTCAGCTCATTATCACCGTTGACCGGAGCAAGAAAGAAAGGACAGGCAAGATTGGCGTGAAAGGGGAGAAAAGCTGCCATAGTCAGGAGAAGTCGAGAGACTAATGAAGTTAATTAGTGTATGACAAAGGCGGGAGAGACAGAGGAGAGCTATAACAATTAATAACTCATGAGTCAATTTCTCTCCCCTCACACATTGTTGCCTCACTTTCTGCCTATAATTACGTGCCCCTCTCTAAAAAGCCTCATCCTCTTCACAGTCCCTCCAACTGGAAGAGAATCCAACTCTCTCTCCGCCTTCGTCTATCTTTTAGTACTCTCCCTCTCGCCTAACTCCCAGCTCCAAACAGCTGGCACAGCGGAGAACATGGGAACATAAAGGATGCATGCAAGCTTCAGCGAGAGACAATCATCAACCAGACAAATAAAAGAGAAGCACAAACAAGCTCTAACAGCCTCCTCTTACCTTATTCTGCTCCCGGCTGACAGAGGATGAAACCAGTGACCACTGCCTGACACACTCGCTGCATTAGTGACTCACAGCGAGCTAACAGACTCACGTACAGTTGGCTCCAACCTCTAACCCACGTCAACATTCGGCTTATTTTATCGTGCTTAACTCACAGCTGCTCGTGTTCATGTACCAACGTTCCCTGTTGTGCGTGTGTCAGCAAATGTGAACAAACACGCACACACTCCGCACTCTCCAGAACATGCACAATCTCGTTCAGCCAGCTGTTTGTTTTTTTTTTTGGCAAAGTTGAGATATTTGCTGAGGCAGTGCTATGTACTGATGCAAAATGGTAAATGGAGATATGAGAGGAAATGGCAGAAAGAGAAAGACAAGACCAGAATCTGTGCCTGGTCTGGTCTAGGTGGGTAGCACACGTCTAAGTAACATCCCCACGATCATCATATGCAAAACAGTCTTTTCGAAATACAGAGGATATTCTACATTAAATAGCATTATGGAGATTTGTGCACACAGGCTATTGATCAATCATCTTTGACTGTGGAATTAGAAGTGGGATCAGACATAATTGTGCTTCTTCTGGTAAAATGCTCTTGACTCGAGAAGATGCGTGTGCAAAATTGAACCTATAAGTCATGGAGATAACCTAAACTTCAACTGCAGTTCCCCACCTTGTCCTACCCCTGGTTACATGCTCTCGACTGGTTAGTGTCCATTCAGAATGCTACTACATGGGGTAAGGGTTGAAATATTCCCCTATGTAATGGGAAACCACTCATGTAAGACCCAGGGAGCATGTTAACACATGCCCATGGTAATGCCTGCTCTGCACTGTTATCAAACAAGCAAGGAGGGGCAGAAAATTTGCAGCTGGATCATTTTTTCAAGCTTCATACATAATGTGATTGATCCAGTTACATATTCATTAAGATATTCCATCTTATTTTGGATTTTTGCATGATTCTGTGCAAACAGATATTTACATTTTGAGGCTTCTTTTCCCACTCACTCAACTTTACCACTCACTCAACGCAGAGACACTTTATCCCACCCTTGACCATTTTTGTACTGCACTGAGCCCAACAGTTGAAGCCAAATAGTTTGACGGTAAGCTGCAGTATCAGCTTGAAATATAATGTGTATTAATGCTTCTCATGGCCCAATGAACACACAAGTCAGTTGCACACACCTTAACAGTGTTAATCCACAAAAGCAATGAATAAAAATGACATTTTCAAAGAAATTAAAGTTAATAAAAAAGAGGTATTTGAAGAACTGTGACACTTTTTTAATTAATTAACTTATTTTTATTTTTTACTAAAATCTAAACAATATGAAAGACAAAACATTTCTCATTTTGGAGATGATTTTGCTGCTAGACCAGAAAAAAAAAAAAAAAAAAAAAGTTCATTAAAATCTTCAAAGTGAATATAACTTCATTTAATGAACAGCAAGTATTTTGTTGTTAGTTGTTGGGAAAAAGGATTTGATGCCCTAAATTCATTGACAATCCATGAAGTGTTACACAAACATTACCAAGTTCTGTGTGTCAATTCGCATTGCCATCTAAAGGAAAGGTGCAGTTAATCATACATCTCCGCATTAATGCAATCTGACTTTTTACTTTCTCCTCTCAAGCAAAAGCCCACAACAGTATTTAGGAAATGAGTGGGCGAATCCACCTGCTCAGTTCCTTGAGAAGGAGAGGTTAACAGGAATGACAAAGAGTGGTTCTGACGGAGTTTGAAAAATCTAACTGGATTTACTGAGGTGAGTCTGGACAATGAGTGTGAAAAAGTAAACACAGAAAACAGAGATGCATGACATGGTTGAAAGGTATATTACAACTGGATGACAAAAATGAGGTATCACTGATGTAAATGACACTAACTTGTGTTTAGTAGTTCTTCAAATAACAATCAAATAACATTTTATATCCGCTTAAACTAATACACAGAAATATGCACATATAGCTGACTTCAGCATGATATAGGCACACCTCATTATGTCGCTAAGCAACGTTCTTCATGCACATACAGAGGCGCGGAGTGAAGTGCAAGATACAGAACACAACACAATACACAAGAATTCAGATTATTTACTTGAAGCATTGGGGGGAAAAAATGCTATGTTGGGTTGCTTTTGGCTACAGGGCAGCTTTGTTCTCAGAGCAGAGAGAGATAAATCGGCCTCTCCACTACTGACCCACTTGTGCCCCCAACCATGCTGCCCAAACAGCACAGTGGATCTTTTAAAGTGACTCAGAAGATATACCGGCATGGCTTTATACTTTCCACGCTGGCTTCTCCTCAGAATACATAAAGTGAGCCAAGACGTTTTCCTGTCATGACGATATACAGAAACTGTAGTGACACACACCTACAGCGCATTTTACTACACCTGGCAGTGGCATTTTTTCTCAGTTTCAAATTAAACGGTGTGAAATAGTCTCATGTATATTCATCCAGTCCCCCATTCATAATTGATGCTCAGAGCCTTCCAACAGAGCTGAGGCCGGACGAACCGATTACTCTGGGAATACTACTTCCCCTGCTGTGTTTATGGCTAACAATTTTGTCTTTTGCTCGCGAACACTGCTGTTACTACCGTTACACTGTGTACTCAGCTGAATAAAACAGTATAGTCTGGTTAGGATCACAGTTACAGTACGTGAAATTTAATTAGTTATAATCTCCTTTAGACAAAAACAGCCGGATCGGTTCACAAACATAGCCGAGCAGTGGATGGTATAAATGGTATAAAAAGCACACGGACTGGATTTGCCCTATGGCATGGATTTTGAGCGCTCACAAGTCAATGTAATGGCACTGACTGGAGGCAACAGACCTCTAAGAAGAAGAAGAAGAGCAAGAAGAACAACAAAACAGACAACAAAGAAGACGACCACCAAGAATATTTGTCTGGGAAATAATAAAATTGCAAAAAGCTCTTAATGCAACAAAGATACGAATGAGCTGGTGACAAAGGCCGGTGTAGCCTCCATTATACGGATTTGGTTTGTGTCTGAAAGGTCAGACAACAAGCACAACATCATTCTCTACAAGGTATGCTGGATGACAAGGATTACAAGGGACGGTACTACATGCAATCATTTGCATCACCTCCAATCGAGTGTCCTCCACAAAGGTCAAGTTACTTGTTAGGCAACTTTGAGGGATTTGTTAATGTTTCTTTCTATTTTGTTTTTGCAGCTTTGAGCAATTTAATTAAAGGGGAACTACTGTTTTTTACAACCTGGACCTTAGTTCTGACATAAAATACGGTCGTTTACGCACCCATATAACTTTGGTGTCATTTGGAGTCGTTCAGAAGATATTTACATCCATATACATCCATATAGTGGGAGTGACTGGGGCACCGAAACGCAGCCTCTAAATAACGCATTATCTGTTGCGAAACTCGTTCATTTCACCAGTATTTTGTTATGATATGCTAGTGCTATTCCCATTTGAGTCCGGAGTTACCTGTTATCATCATCCGGGGTCTGTAGATCGACCTACTAACCTCTGACCTGGATGATGTCATTTCTGAGGATGAAAGGAGGATGCGGAGGCAGAGAGAGGAACAGCTGGCCAAAGAACAACAAATGTCTGCGAATAGATAACAGGTAACTCCAGACTCAATGGGGAATAGCACCAAAATGTTGGTGAAATTAAAGAGTTTTACGGCAGATAATGCGTTATTTAGAGCCTGCGTTGCGGTGCCCCAGTCGCTCCCACTATATGGATATACGTGGCGCTCCGCTGGATCTAAATATCTTCCGAAGTACAAAAAATGACACCAAAGTTATATGGGTGAGTAAACAATCGTATTTTATGCCAGAAATAAGGTCCATGTTGTAAAAAACAACCCTTTAAGAACCTCTGTGTAAATATGTCCTAGTAATACGGTTTAGTGGAATAGATGCCAAACAGTTCCCAACACTCCTTTTCACCTTGTAATTACATTTAAAGAAAAACTAAATACGATTAAATATGGCCACTGACAAAATGTAAAACAAACCAGCTCCACTTCCACAACACGAGACTGGAGATACATCAACAGATCTGTGCACCAACTGATAGAGCCAGTACTGGATTATGTTTTCTAAATCATCTACATTTTGATCCTTCGATTACTGATGTAATCCTATTTCTGGACGCTGACCAAAAACAGTGCAAAGGATTTTGACTGACTTTGCCCCTACCCTTCAACCGTGGCCATTTGTTCCTCAGGGGTCAGTGCAGGTCAACTTCCTCATTAATCACAGAGCCAAATAAACTCTCAGCAAGGCGGCGCATTGCAAGGGGAGACCGCGCTCAAAACAGAGGAGTCAAGTTCACGCACAACGACGGAAAAGCAGCTCTCCGGTGGTTTTTAGCAAAACTTTACCTGTCGCGAGAGTTAAGTCTGATCTACCTGTAGGATAGTGAAAACTCAAAAAAAAAGGTCGCAAGATAACATGCCACTCACAATATGCTTGTGTTAAAGTGTGAAGGTCCATGCACTTATCATGGTCGCGGTACCCTTAAATCTCTCTTGAACAACCAGCTGTTCATTCCCAGACATAAGCACATGCATTCCTCTACAGTAAGCATCTCGTGGTATATTTAGAGCCGTGACAACTGCGTGGCACATCTGCCTTTCCTCTCATTCCCAGTGACACACAGCGGGAGCACCACATGGCACCCAAAGAACATTAACGCACAAGTCCTTCCTTTATGTCCGTCTCACATGTAGACCTGAGGACAGTTATCAAACTGAAGATCACACTCTCACTCACCACCATCCTCACAGTCAGTCTTCACTGTGGAGAGGAAGAGAGAGAGAGAAAGAAAAGCGTAGCCTTACCGACGAGAGCCCTTCCACGGGAGACACCAGGACACGGAGGAGAGAGAAAAATGTGTCTGCCCTAAGAAAACCCAGCGAGAGCCGCCTCCCCGTGCTCCGCTACCAAATCAATTTCACACTCTCTCACCTCCCCGCCACTGTGATGTCACTCATTCATCCCTTTCCCGTAGCCATGGCAACTCTGCCGCTTAGAGCTGTCTATTCTCTTACATCTGCCTCTCTCTCTCTCTCTCTCCCTCCCTCTGTCCCTCCCCCTCTCCAGACCCCGGTGAGCTCAGCCCACTTACTCCATCTGAGGGTTGCAGTTACACCCCCAGCCTCACAAGCATCCACCCCATTTCCTCCCCTTTTACACTGTAAAAAAAGAAATAAGTAGGCAGCAACAATGAAGGGGGAGGCGCCTGACTCACTCACCTCATGTGGCGTACATGCTCTGATTAGTTTGTGGTCAAACAGGGATAGTTTGTGAAACAGCCCATAAACGGAGAACTCGTAAGACAATGGAGACACAAGAGCATCTAAAGTCTAAAGTTAAATACTTGGACAAACATGTACTACTCACACAGTCCATACACTTGGCCCTGTGGTACAGAGTGAGGTGATGAATAGTTAATGACCTCCAGCGTCATTATCACGGTGCTTCACCGCTAATAATCCCCGTATTGACCTTGGATAAAGGGGGAGGAGAACACGGTCGCCGAGAGAAAAATCAAACAAAGACGCACACTTACACACACCACCATCATCATCCTCCCCTCTGTTCATTCAATTACAATCCCCCGGTCCACATTTCTTCTCCGAGCGAGCACTCTCAACGCAAACTCCCCAGCCTTACTGCGTCCATCACTGCCTTACCGTTTCACTCCTCAGTCGGACCACTCACCACCCGGCAGGTTCCATATTTTTTAATTTCTCTTCTGCATCTCCTTTCCTACCTTTTTCCCCCCAATCTTCACCTGTGCAGAACTCACAGAGCAACTAAAAAAAAGTGTTCAGCGACCACACATATGAAGAGAGGCAGATAAGCCAGTTTGGTTCAATAAATAAATAAGTCTGCAGTGAATATAAAAGGTCTTTATAACCCATGTATAGATTATGTAGATAGGTTGATCAGAATTTGATACCTCACTTGTGTCGCTTTGGTTATCAGTGGATAGAAAGAAACAGAGGTAAAAAACTACTGAGCAAATGAAGAAGTGCTAAAGGAAGACTGAATGAGACGAGGCAACCGCTGTAGAAGAGGTATCTCCTCTTTGTTGCGTATCTCCACACATCATCCGTTTTTTAATTAGCTTCCCGTGCTTTCCTCCTGGAAAATCTCTCCATCTGTGTGCATCAGTCCCGCCGCGTCACTCTTAATCTCCCGGTTGCTTCTCACATAATTAATGGTGGGTTGTCTGATAAACCGATAAAGTCTTCACCTCTCAGGCTCACGGGGAGATGTTAATACATGTGTGTAATTTTTTTTCTCTATTATATGCATCCTTAGAGCTGAAAAGCACATTTAAGACAGGTGGGTAAAAATTGACGTCGGTTTTTCAGGAACAATGTACAAGAATCCACGTCAGTGTAAATGTGCCAGTATAAGCCAAAAATTGATTATTTTTAATTTACACACACTCAGTGTAGAAGCTAATCTAAGTTATATATTAAGTCATATTTTTACCTGTTATCCACCCCTACAAATACACTTACAGAAGAGCAGGGTGCTAGTTGAGTGTAAGCTAATGTTGACAGTGAAATCTTCTTCACTACAAACTGTTGGACCAAAATGATGCCTTACAGATTGTCAGCATGGAAGTCAATGCTATATCAGTTAAAAAAACACACAAAAAAACATTGTCTGACCTATGGTGCTGTAGTTTCCTTCCACCTTCCACTTCTCTTCGTGAAAAGTGAGCGTTGCTATATTAACTAACCCCGCTAACACTGATAACATGAGTGTTAGCATTACAGGCTGAACATATGGTCGCGACCTCTCATAAGTGGTGCAGCTTGTGTGGACGACTAGAAAACGTACGTTTAAATCATTTGTTAATAACTCTAGTGGGTTTTATAAGTGACCAGACACACAATTAGCAACAAATCTAATTAGCAACGATCTATGTCACACATTGCTCTGATGTAACAGCTCTTTATTTCACCTTTCTACTCAAAGTCTTCTCTTTCGCAGAGCGCGTGTGTGTGGTCAGAGCTCCTACTGCGCCGAATTTCTCGTTCTTTGGTATAAGGTCAACTGGCAAATGTAAGAGGGAAGAACGTAGGTGGAGGATGAAGACAAAGTAGCACAGAGAAGAGGTGGGAAGGGTTCAGGGGCGAGCGTGTGCTGAATGTTAGAGAAGAATGCATTCACATACGCCAGAGGAGGGAAGCTATTATCTGAAGCAATTCCCGACGCAGCATGTTGTGAAATGCTGCTTTACGTAGACGTTATCCTTCAATTCATAACTCTTATCTGCACTTACAGAAATGAGCAGAGACTTCGACAACCTTTATTTGCCCTTCTTCAATACCTTCTGTCTCTCCTCACCACTCACATTATCACATTCTTATCAAACACTCTTTCCTTTACTTCATGTTCCACCATCAATCCAGCTACGCCGTAAATCTTCTCTAGCTCCCACACTCGCCATTTCACCCAAATATCTCAAAACGTCTCTCTCACTCTGTGGACGACAGTTTGACTCGAGGACAGATCTGCCGCAAATAGTAAGCGGGAATGTATCACAGCATTGTCAGTAGGGGGGTATCATGCCCCATTAAGCACTGGCCTAATTTGATTAAGGTTAAATGTGAGAGATGACATGTTTGAAATGAGGCGCACAAACATCACAGCCAGACGTTATCTTTCATCTCGGTGCTAACTCCCCCCATGGCTTCTCGGATAGATCAAAGCGGTGCTTTTAAAGGGAATACTTAACCGATTCTGTTCAAATCATTAGCATGGCTCTGAAGCTCGCCTCGAACGCGCCTCGCTTAATACATATTGTCTGGCTGGAGGCAAAAGAACCTGGAAGGTGGACAAGTGTTTGCGTTAAAGTGGGAGGATCCGCGCGTGTGTGTGTGTGTGTGCATGCGACGTGTTCGAGAATGAACAGCGATGGGAGCAGTGGAGCGTCTACATTTCATGCACCTGCCCTCGTGCACGTTTGAGGAGAGAAGCAGCTGGTTCACGGGCCGATCTTTCATCCCTGCTTTTCTTTGCCGTCCTGCCCTTTTTTTTCGTGCTGAGAAATACCATCCTCCTCTTATGCCATCCTGCTAATGTCACAGATTTCAGTCATTTCAGCCCCCCACTCCTCCACACTAAATTACCCTCATAATGTTCAAGCATCCTTACGGAGTGCATTTTTTCTCTCTCCACCAGGAGAAATTCCTGCACACTTCAATTTCAATTTCCACGTAAAAAATAGCTCCCCCATTCCAGTCCGTGGCGCAAACAAGTGAGGGCTGCTACATGTTCATATGCACATACACACAAACGCAGCAAAAGCAAGTCATGACAAGCCCAGACACTGACCCTGACGTTGATGTCACATACTGACAGTGTCCAATGACAGCCTTGGAAGGGAAACAAAGTCTGCAAGGCCCGGCCACAACATGCCAGCAGCAGCACGCCGGCATTAATATGAGGAAGTCTTCTATATAAAAAAAATGAGGTCACACGGGGAGCAGCCCGTCCCTCTCCTCTGAGAAACACGACTATCATATAGGGCTCGGTCAACTTTCATGCCAGCTGCTCCACCTGTTTAGTAGTGAATCCGCCTGCTTTGACGATACTGTTCCATCAGATGGGGGGGGGGGGAAATCTCAGACCAAAGGGCTGGATTTAATCTTAGCCTGCTGGAAGTCTTCCACTCCCCAATAACATGTTGTTGCTGCTGCTGCCAGCAGCGTTTCCCACCACCTGTCATTAGCTTTAGCTGCTGTTCGAGCCAGCCAACTGTCCAATCCCATGGGTTTCGCTTATGTGAATAGTCTGGAATATCATCCCAGTTCAGAAGATCGTCCTTCAACTCGTGGAAACATTTTTGAAGAAGATGAGCATGCTGATGAAGCCTCTTTGAAACAAACTGTATATTAAAGCAGACAACAGAAGATTAACACCCTGCTACACACAAATCTCCAAATATTGTATTCCTGGACATGCATGCATGAATGTTTTGGCAGGAAAGAAGACGTGTGTGTAATGCAAAATATATCAGTGTCTTTCATCTAATCATTTCTGTTGCAATTCTTATGTTTTTTTCTGCAATGCTAAATGTGGATAGTCTCATCATTTACAACCGTAAAAGGAACGCCTTTGCTTATGGTCTGGCAAAATAGACAATTTTAGGATTCTTTATATTAGACAGTATTATACATAGGTTGTAAAATAACCTGCGGGTTTAATCTGTACTGTCTTGAATTCAAAGAGCGGTCCCTGGCATACTCCCCTTCCTAGATACCTCACAATTCCAGTAAAATGCCACAGACATTTGCCGCAAGTCATAATTCACCAATTATAAATAGCACATATTGGTATGGATTACAGTTTGCGCTAATAAGATTTGGGGGTGAGATAAATCTATGGCTTCCCCCAGATGAACGGTAACCCCTTTAATCCCATCCCACCTCCTCTTTTGTCTGCCTTGTCAGCTGTCTGCCCTCTGACGTCAGCCAAATGAAATGCATCTATCTACTCAATGTGTGCATGAGTACTTCTTCTTTTTCTTTTTTTTTTTTTTTCTTCCTGAAGGGCTTATAGAGAGGCTGTGTGTCACAGGAGCTGCAAAGGAAATCCAGTAAGCGTGGTAACCATCCAGTCCCGGCTAAGAATAGATCGGCTGGTGGACGGACCAAGGGTTAGACGTAGAAAAATGCAGACAAAGGCTTTCGCTGGCATGAGGCCCCCAGTTTGAGAGACTGGAAAACAGATTCTCGAGTTATTGATTATATGGCACGTGTAAAAATCAAAAGGAAAAACGTACTGGCATTATCTTCCTTTCTCAATTGCACGCAGACTATACTTTCCCTACCACACAGCGCTCTCTCCCTCGCAGACCTCTGCAAAACAAGAATTCCTCGCCTTAATCATGCAAGAAAGGTGTCATTTAAATCTTGCCAAAGCCACAGGGCGTCAGCATTGCAACACAGCCGGTGGGCTGCTTTACATGAGTGAAGCAGTGGTGGGCCTGTATATTCCTTGAACACCTCTGGAGTTCTGACAGCAGCAGATCCATCAGAAACCTCTGTGGCAAGGGAAGGTCTATGCACAACCATCACATCTCCTCATCCCGCTCTTAGTCATCGTCCCCAGCTCATAAATCAAGCCATAATTATCAGGGAGGGTGGTGACTAAGTCTTAAGACCATGTGGCTCAACAGCTGACCACAGCACAGGGGACTGTGCATATTGACACAGGCCAATGGGCTACAGCCATGAGCTTCTTGCCTGCTACGCCCAAACATCTCTGCAGGCACGCACCGCCACACTCTAAAAAGAAAAGCGCAGAAGAAGAAAGGAAGGAATGGTAATGCAACTGTTGGAAAGGCGTATTGTTGAATTAGCGGAGGTAATCTTTTTAGTTTCAAAAGAGCATGATACCTCCACACAATGCTGCCAGACACAGAGGCCCACAATCTGGCTGAGCGAGAGGACAGATGGGTGTAGCACACACAAACACAAACACACGCACACTCACCCACACACACCATGCTGAAAGGAAGCCTGCGACTTAATCGGCAAGTTCTCCGCGCACATCGTGATTGATTTTTTACACGGTGTTAAACAGTCACAACTCTGAATCATATCATCCCAAGGGTTTAACACCAACAAGTTCAACCCACATGCACTCACTCTCTCAAACACACACACACACACACGCGCACACACATGCTGGGGTGCGTAGACTCTCGGTCTGAATGAGGCCATCTGTGAGCTCCTGTGAAACAAAAGCAGAGTTTCTTGAGGAGACGCAGCCAGAGTTATGTTCTCGTCTGATGCCCAGCCATGTTGTGTCACGCGCGGAGAAAAAGCTTCAGAGACCGCCTGCATCTTCACAGTTTTTACTGCAATATGCGTCTCATCCCATGTCTCTGCTCCCCTTTCTCATGTTTTCTTTCTTGCCCTTTTCCCCCCTCACTTTGTCTTAACTCACAGGCTCATATTCTACACACATCACACAACCGCACAGTGTTTAGATGAAAATCCCCCATGGTCTGAAAAACTGGGACAATTCCCAACTGACATTCAGTACCCTAAAGGTTTTTTGTTTTGTTTTTTTGGAGGGGTGCGTGTGTGTTTGTGAACAAGCCAACAAACCTGTTTGCCTTCTCGTGCACTGCCAGTCGGCACACATGAAACATCTCACAGCAAACAACGACATGCGAGAAGAGTAAGGATGAATAGAAACAAAGGCCGGTCGACAGACAGACAAAATAAACAGGCTTTTCCTCGAATGAACGCAAACTAAGTCCGACATTTGAATCTTTGTGAGATGTTATGGAAACACTGATGCAAAGGGCCAATAAACACACAGTCCTGAACACTTCATCCACAAAATGGTCCAAAAGTGCAAAAGTGTGGGCCTTGCGTGACCAACGGACACGGAGA
Organism: Chelon labrosus; assembly: GCF_963514085.1. NCBI lineage: Eukaryota > Metazoa > Chordata > Actinopteri > Mugiliformes > Mugilidae > Chelon > Chelon labrosus. The sequence continues at coordinate 14,125,751 of NC_140341.1, forward strand.
AACTCTCACGTGTTCGTACACAGCCAAAAGACACACACAGACAAACAGGAGACAATTAGCAGCATACCTCACTGGAGCATTTCCCCGTAGTTCTTAGTTGCTTTCTTTCAAGCCAGAAAATAAATTCCAGAGACAGTCTGGTCTCAGCTGCACAGATCTGACAAACAGAGAGAGAAAACCGGAGAGAAATCAACTCCCAGCTCCCTCTACTTCTACAGGATAGGCTAAAATCCTCCCCTGACATCCCATCAGAGAGACAGAGAGTTAAAGGGAGGAAGGGAGGGAGAGAGGGAGAGAGGGGGGAGTGTACCAGTTTGGGTGAATAAAAGGGAGTAGTTGAAAAAGGAGAGAGACAGAGAGAGAAAGCACGAGTCAGTGAGTGAGAGAGAGAGATTTACTAGTTTGTCTAGTGTTTTTGTGTGTGAGAGAAAGACAGAAAACCAGCGAGACAGGAGTTTAAATCTCTAATTACAGCTGCTTATCACGAGCCCATAAGCAGATGGCGGAGAATGAGTGACACAGGACTTCATACACACTCCACTCTGTTACGCCTGTATTGTGAGTGAGCGCATGCTGCAGTGTAGTAGGGGAGGAGGACTAAACGCTCAAACAATGGGAGTGACAACCTAGCGGAAAAAAGGCGAGACAAAAAGCAGCAAGGAGCAGGTGCGCCGGACCAGAGGACGACGCCCGTTTAGTGTGTGTCTTCTCCTCTCATTTTACCCTCCCAACTTAACTTGTCTGTTTATCCTTCCCCATTCTTTCTCATCAGCACTTACAAAGACTGGTGGACGCACAACCAGAGAGGGGACGTACGTACACACATGGATGATGTGACAGTTAGTTATTTAGTTCATTTTGTGACCAAACTTTTCAGTTTTAGTCATGTAGCTGTAGGTATAGTTTGCCGCGGCAGTTATTGAAGGATCTTAATTTGCCTTACTTGTGGGATGGACTGAAATGACCTTGAGTGCCCTTGACGTATAGCACCATCATCCGGTCAAAATGTTCAGTGCTTTAGTTTATTTCAAACTACTGATAAGCTAAAAATAAGCTGTGTTCAGCTGGAGCCTATCGCAGCTGTGATCGGGCGAGAGGCGGGGTACACCCTGGACAGGCCGCCTGTCTATCGCAGGGCTAACACAGAGAGACAGACAACCATTCACACTCACACTCACACCTACGGCCAATTTAGAATCACCAGTTAACCTAACAAGCATGTCTTTGGAGGGTGGGAGGAAGCCAGAGTACCCAGAGAGAACCCACGCAGAAACAGGGAGAACATGCAAGCTCAAATATATCCTCCTAAAATAATAATAATAATAATTTGCAATGCCTGCCTGATCAGATAAACAATTATAGTGAAACAGCCAAAGTACCAGATGTCTGGGGGGGAGAAGTGAAAGAACCAAAAATAATAATCTGTGTTCTTAGTTTCAAGTGCTATGTACAGTTATGTATCTTATTTGGGTTTTGCACATACAGTGTTTTTTTTTTTATTATTGTTGAGCTATGAGGTTAAAAAGAACCGAAGGCGAGTACACACTGTTTGTATTTACAGTGCATATTTACAGCCTCTGCTGCTGGTGTTTCTGTGTGTAGACATAATCGCTACTGGTGTTTCTTCCAAAGCTCCATCTTGGAGCTTGCAGAGACACAGAGTAGAGTGTGGGAGAGAGCCAGTGCATGTAGATAGGAGGGTGGCGGGGCAGAATGGTGGCAAACCGAAATCTCTCTCTCTCTCTCTGTTTCATCATGTATTTGATGTTATTCTTCTCGTCTACAAAAGGCTCATGTCCTGGAGAAAAAGATGCTTTGGAGAAAAAAAACCAAAATCCATCAAGCAGAACTTGAACAACTTTTATAAAAAACATGTTCTTCCATTTTTTTGAACACATGCAAATCGCACGCTGGCTGTTTTGCTGTGGTTTGATTCTAGGCAGAGGCAGAAACGTATGAATTATAGATCAGCTTATACTTGAACAGATCTTATGCGAGAAACTGGGGGAGGGGGGGGGGGGGGGGGGACTAAACCCGATCTAATGGTAACACTGTTAAAAACCAATAAACCTCTTATTCTGCCGGGTCAGTCACGTTTTTCAGATCACCGGCTCCTCAAGCTGAATCGATTAAAAAAAAAACTACAACATGGCAAGCAAAGGACATGGTGTTTAGAATTTAGAGTAGTGGACAGCAGATGAGGGCAGTTTGTTGATAAACCAAATCCTCACTTAAATGAGAAATCCATGCAGTGCGGCTGCCAATTCAGCTGGAGGGCTCTGCATCAGCCTGATTACTTTGGGCCGACTGCAGCAGATCGAAGTAATCCCCAAATACTATGTGAGTATGTGCATGGAACAACCATGCAGTATATCAGTGGCCACTGAGAACATGTGAGTGCTGCACATTTTCTTGTTATTTATGAGAGGGTAGTAAAGGCACATATGTACAGAATAACTGTGTATGCCTGTTCGCAAAAGCAGCACTGTGTGTACAGGCGTATTTTGTTGCAGAAGCGGAGCATTCTCAGTTTTATAATCAGGATTCAGGGATCACCTTTAGCCCCTCTCATCAGTCAAACCTGTCCTAAAGCTACCGAATGGGAAGAGGAGGAGGACGTGAGAGTGCAGATGGGGACACAGGGATGCTCAGATCCACAAGTGATGCAGTGTGAAAATGAGAATATGGAGGAGATGGACTTACCAAACTGAAACTGATGATTGCTTCAGATTCGCACTGCAACAGATTCCCTTAAATTAAAGTAAACCATTCACTCAGATGAATATATATATATATGTATATATACATATATATATATATACTCTCAAAGAAGGGTAAATAACTGTGATGAATGGTTTAGGAGAAGAAAAAATAATGTTTTGAGTCTGGTTTTGTTTATTTTTGAGATAGGTATTTAGCCGTAAATGTCAATTTTTAAATTTTAAGAAATGTGCTTATTGGATGACAAGTTGGTAGCATGTTTGTATTAATCCAACAGTCAGCTAGTTTTAGAGGCTGGACAAAAGCAAATTACAGCAGTTAGGTTTTTCTCCCTCTGTTTTTTTTTTTCTATTTTGCTTGGACCGTTATGTCTGAAACTCAGTCTTGCGGTGTGCCCCAGGGTTCTCTATTAGGTCCTCTCTTATTTTATTTGTATATGCTTTCTTTAAATCATACTTTTAGCAAATAAAAAGCCATATTGTGTATCACTTGTATGCTGATGATATTCAGCTGTGTACTGTGTGTACTGTAGACTGAGATCCTTGTTTAAGATACTATAGCTTTGCAGGTTGCATAATCTCTAAGATGTACGGTATAATCTTAAAAATCATGGTGTTATAGTTGATCAAGCTATGTACTTGTGTTTTTATTTTTTTGTTTCTTTTGTCTTTTTAAACCTATTTTTACAATTTCAATCTAATAACATTGCTTTTGTAAAACACTTTGTGAAGGTGCTATACTAAATGTCTTTCCCTATATATTCAAGATATCCGTTTGTTGTGCATGTTTAATTATGCATCTGTGTACTCTCAACATGTGTGTGAGTGTGTGAACTACACACAGAGCCAGCATGTGTACACAGCAGGTCTCATTTCCTGATTCTCCGGTCAGATGCTGGCTTCTCTTTTGAGAGCGGAGCCTACAATGACATCAGCTTCCGCCAACACACAAGCCGTCACCATGGCACCGCACAAAGACATTTCTGGCCCAGAGGGAGGGGGAGCATCATGCTTGACACATTTATAGGAGAGGTCTCCGCTGCATTCCCCTCTTCTCTTATAGCCTCCTCCCTCTCCTTCTTTTTTGTCAATTGCTGTTTGTCCAGCCGCCTGCTCTGTTTACCAGATCATCAAAGAGCTTCTCTGACTCCTATGGTTGTAGTTCCCTGAGCCTGGCTTCCTCTCCCCATGCATTTCAGCCGCATAGGCTTTCTCCTCTCTTCCACTAATAGTTACTGCCATCCATTAGCTCCATTTGAAATCTTTCTTCTCAGACTTCTATTTTAGACGTCCTACTTCCCTCCCCCTCTTTTGATTTCTCTTCTTGTCAAATGGAGTCATGACTCCAAGGGCAAAGTGCCTGGTGAAGGAGTGACCACCCACTGGGCTTTGTCTAACTCTTTGCCCAACCGAAACTGACTGAAAGCCTGGTTGTGAGAGAGAAAATGTAAAAAGACAGGATAGATACAAGCGAGTAGGAGCTTCTACAAAAATGCACAATATTCATTATTCATTATGAAAAAAGAATGTCGATAAAAGATTTGTGTCTTTGAAGTGACAAGTTAGACACTGTCTGCCTGAAAAATGTCACAATATTCAGAGCAAATTGGGTTTAAGATATCTAATGATCAAAAGTGAATTATCTATTAATTACAAAATGAGTACTGTCTCACTGTATTTAAATAGAATTGAACGAACCGATTTAAATATAACTGAGGTTTAGCATTCCATCTTGGTCACTATGTCGACATTTTACCGACAAAGAAAAAGTCTGTGCTCAAAGCGGAACTCTTGGGTTTTCCGGTCGCGTGTTCGCGGTTATAATTGTTCCCTGGCGGCCAAATAGCAACCACATTTTCCTGTCAATAATATGTGGAAAGAACCGGACCAAATAGTTAAGATTAAAAAAAAACAAAAACAAAAAAACATCAGATTAATATTCTGCCACATTCACGGTAAAGCATGCGAAAAAAACCATCATGATTGAAGTGTTGGTGCCATTCTTTGGAGAAAATTTTTCAAATTTTTGAATTTATATTATAGTTTAAGTTACAATTATTAGTATTTGATTTATGATATGACTCGTCATAAAGGAATCCGCCTGAAAAATAAGTGATTGTGTTTCATTTTTGACGCCACGCAACATAGCTGATATTCATTTTTAATGGTATAGAGAGAATTTGCAGAATGTTACGCTATGTAATGTAATGTTCAATGGAAAAACAAATGTATAAATGCCCAGACTCAGTTGAAACTATCCCCCTCCCTCTATCTTTGCATATTAAAAACCAAAGATTTACTCAGTGAAGACCTTTTCCCTATTTCCCCAGAATACTCTACACGACAGTTTCATTGATGGGCTCCTTTAAAAGTGAAAACATCCTGTGTCTGCAGTTTTGCCTCGAGCTAAAAATATGCCGTTATGCTTGACTGTCACTGTTCCCGCTCAACCTTTGCTTGATTTCTCTCTGCTTTCGTTCTGCAACACAAAACCCTTTCCACCTTGTGGCCAATAATGGAACAACAACCTCCAAGCACAATCTCTTGAGCAAGAACCGTCACTTTATTGCAACTGAAATTTCACACCGGTTAGACATGTGTAGATGAAACAACTCAAAGGATGGCAATCAGATCAGATCGACCGCTCTTGGCTATGTTCTAATGAAAAATAAAGCATATAAGAGGAACCATTTTAATGGCAGAGTAATGCTGCAGCTGCAGAAGGAAAGCTTATGTTATTAATGCACGCGGTAAAAGAAGGATTTCACACAAGCAGCACGTCTCTTGCAAGCTGGATCTTGATATGTTTGTGATTATCTGAAGAAAAAAGAAAAAAAAACACTTTTGCAATATTTTGTCTCCATGTGTGATACAAATGAAGATAATGAAGTTAAAGAGTAAAGACCTAAAGTCATTGTCCCCTTCATGTCAGCACAGGGTGAACAGTCTAGAAAACAGTCTATCACTTAGCTAGAGCAGAAATAGCTGCTTCCTTTATTTTTCTCACACAAGAAGTCGGGCAAGGTCACCAGAATGGTGTCGTGTTGCTGCCTCTCCTCCAACTATGGTACCTCTTTCTTATACAGTGTCCCTTGGGTTCAGTGTGAGGTGACACACTTTAAGCCAGTTTGACAGCACCCAGGAAGGTGGAATCTCCATGTAGGGACACGTTGGCCGAGGCCCGGGGGATGAGAAGCTCCAAATAGTCCCCGACCGCCAGCTTCACAATACCTGGGGGATTCAAACGTCCACTTCAGACCTTGAACTGACATTTTCCTTTTTCTTTGCCACACACATCGATCACCATTACCCAGCCACAGACGCACATGCGCAGTCGCACACACACACACTCGCACGCTCACTGGTCTGACTGAAGAGGAAGACACGCATTGACCTTCTGATGAAAGGGTGAACACGGCTGGATATGCTCACCTCCTGTGTAGCAGGTGTTGAACGGGTAAACAGGGTTCATGCTCTGGATGCAGCGGAACAGAAACACATGCTTAGACTCGTCTCCCACAACAGTCTTCTTCGACCGGATCACCACATGGCCCATGGCAAATGTGCTGTCCCAGTAGTAGACCTGTACACAACAGAGTCACTGGGTTAGCATTTTCTACCTGGCTCATTATGCATGCACGCGTGATTTGCATTTCCCTTTTCTATACCTGACCTTTCTTCAAGGTCTCTTAAGTAAGTGCATGCCCACCCTTTTTTTCTGCACTGTGCGGAAAAAAATAAATAATAATAATCTGGTGATAGCAGACTAGCAGCACCCCCTTATGGAAAAACAATGAAATGACAACAAACGGGCTCACCTGACTGTACACAAAGTAGAAGCCTTCCTCTCTGACTAAAATGCGGTCACCGTCTTCCTCCAGGGCAGTGCCTCTCTTCAGCCCAGCCTGCCATGGGATACCTGTGTATTGCTCTTGGTAAAGTTCTGATACAAGACATAACATCGCATCAGAAATGCTGCCGTTCGTTGCAGTTGCTGTTTGGGATAAGCTAATAAAAACCAAGAAAACTTAACAGAAATGGAAGAATGCATATAAACTAAATTCAAATAAAAATGATTATAATTTAGATCAGGTTTACTGTACCTTTGCTGAAGGTTTTTCTGCTATTGTTTGCCAACAACTGCAGGCAAGGCTGAGAAACTTGGATACAAGACAAGAGAAAGTTAGACATGCTCTTATTGCTCCTTTAATTTTGACCAAAACTCAGCAGTATGGTGTATGGGAAACTGTTGTGGATTGCTAAATTGTGCTAATTTGCATCACTGTTCAACACACAATATCAAAATTATCATTATTAGTATTTAAAGCTGATGCACTATTAACAATTGGCTGTTAGTCTGAGTGCAGATGGTGTGGACAGATTCCAAACAGTTCTGATACAATCTTGTGATTTTCAGCTGTATACATAAAGCTGACTTGACAAAGGTGCAGAAAATTATACAAGCCCAAGTGCACCCTTACCTAACATCTCTGCTCCAGAAGTCATTCTTTTCTTTCTCGTGAGGCTGTATGCATGTCCAGGCCCAGGTTCGTGCACAACCTCCTGGTTGCTTCTCCTGCTGTCGACATTCTCAGTCTGCACATGCATTGAATTGTCCTTGAAAAACACATTACATGCATTTAGAACGTCGTATGCCCTCACCTCAATCAGATGGGTTTTCACGTCTCTGTGGAGTAGAGCTCGTTCGCTCACCTGTTCTCTGTGCCAGGCCTCTTGCCCCTCTTCTCTCTTGCGACATTCTGATTTGAGTCCCTCTACTTCGGCTCTGAGAGCCACAAGTTGGTACAGTGATAAAGCTGAAAGAGAGGAGGAGGTGACTGCAGCGAGCGTCAGCAGGAAAACCGGCCAGGAGAGCCTTCCATCACCTGCCCTTGGTCCAGTCACGGGCTTCACACCTGTCAAAACCGCCATCGCAGGGCCCAGTCTACAAAGAGCTCACACTGGCAGCATGACCTGTCTCACGCCTGAAGTTCGTTAACTCGAGTCAGGAATGCTATACGTTTTCAAAGAGCCTATAGCATTACCATAAGTCCGTCTATAAGCAAGACTAACTTCCTTAAGTCTCGCTTTTGTCCTTCAGCAGCCAGATCGAGTGTAGTCTGGGGGACTACGCAGAACAAATACTGTACAAAAAAGGGCAAAACAGCTTCCCCTCTATTGTTCCGCTCAGCTAACCACACTCACTGCTTCCTGCCTGACCAGCAGCACTGAATCTCTCTCCCCTTTTCCCTTCATCACGATGAAAAAAAAAACTAAAAAAGGAAGAAAAAAAAAAACACATCTCGGATTCTCCACATTCTAGCAAACAAAGCAAGTGTGTGGGCAGAGGACAGACTCAGAGATCTCATACTGAGAAAGAGAAAAAGAAGTAATTAATGACACCGTGACATGCACTGAAAAAAGGGAAGTGGAGAAATTTCTTCAACTTTGAACGGCAACATAAAAGTCGCAAAACAAATCAACTGTGATTCCCAGAAATAAGAAAAACAAAACGCTGAAGCGATTCCAAGATTCTTACAGTCAGAAAACAAAACAAAACAAAACAAAAACGGGTGTTCTTAGTAAAAATGTCCAACACGAAACCAGTTTTTAATGTATCAATTTATTGCATGTTACAGTACAGAAAATAGAAAGTGAAAATGTGTGCTTACAAAAGAAGTCGTTGACATTGTCTTGAAATAGAAAAGAAAGTCTGAAATGGAAAAAGATCTCTCAAACGGACCGGCTGAGATGACTGGAGATGAGTCACTCTATCAGCGTTTCTTCAACTAAGTCGTGTTAGATGTACACAAAGCATGTCAACAATGCGCAGGTTCATTACAGAAATGTGCCGATGCAATCGAAAATCCGAAACATGCTTTTTCCTGTCTCTTCACCACATGAACTTAGAAAACACTTTCCATTCGCACAATACCCGGCTAATGGTTTTCTATGAAATATTAAAAGACATTCAGTTTGATTCTTTTCATCAACAGGGTGTCGGACGGCAACAGTACGTCTGGCTTTGATCGAAACTCAATATTCTGTTCATTATTTAGCTTGCTTCAGGCCAAGCCAGGCAACAAATAAATCAAGCGAACGCCAACAAGTTCCCAGATCTTTCCTCGAATGAGGAGACGGTGCGGTACAATTAAACAGCAGCAGTGTGGAGTAAAACAAAGCGGGTGGAACAGAAGGATTGTGTGGTCACACGGGTTGAATTCGTACTCAGCATATGGATTTGATTTAATAGAAAAACGTCCGAGACTGTTCAGTGTCACACACAAAAAGGGCAAAAAAGGGACTATCATTACACAAGTTCATTTCAGACCACCGTAGCCTTTAGACCCTCCCTCCAACCCTCCGAAGTTGTCATCACAGTAACACAGAAAATTTGGTCTGACCAAATTTACTTTAGCGCACTGTTTGCACAACAGTATCAAGTATGGCTGAGGAGATCTGTTGAGTGTATTCAAATGGCTTCGATACCACTGCAGTGCAGCGTGCTGCATTTAGAAAGCAAGAGCAGATAATAGTGTTTTAATCATCATGCTCCGCTCCACCCCATGGAAGACATGCAGGAAAGGTTAATTAGCTCATTAAAAGCCCTCCGAGTGACTAAAGCCATTACGCCACGTAAGAGTGGGCTCGAGTGAATCTCCCAATTAACAATTACAACGCCGACGATTAAAGCTAACAAATAATCACAACGTTTGATTCGGATTGTTCACACTTTATTCCCAGTTCTTAAAGGAGCGCTTCAGGTTTTTTTTTTGTTTTTTTATTTCCCATCCTAAACGATGTTATTACAGTACTCACTTCCCGTTTGCACTGGCCATTCAAAAATCCCACTCAAGTGTGACTAATGTGTGAAAAATCCACCCAGTCAACACGAGGCTTCAGCAGTCTCACTCACACAAACGTCTTCACAAAGTTCAGTTCAGTTCTTTCTTTTTTTAAAAATAATAAAAAGAAATATTTCCACTTCTGGAATTTGCCAGGGTGCAGTTCCTTGTTCATCTGCAACAGATGGTAACAGTGTTCTTTTGTCAATCGCACTCAGTAGACAGTATCTTGGAAAATACCTCTGAATTATACACAGATCAGCCACAACATTAAAACCACCTTCCTAGTATTGTGTAGGTCTCCCTTGTGCCTCCAAAACAGTTGTGACTCATTTGAGAATGGGCATGGGCCTTCTGAGGGTGACCTGTGGTGTCTGGCAACAGAATATTGTTGGTGGGGCCCTTTGGATCCTGTGGGTTGAGGCCTCTGTGGTTCATCCCACAGATACTTGATCAGTTTGGGATCTAGTGAATTTGGAGGCCAGGTCAACACCTTGTGCTGTTTCTCATGTTTTTTTTTTTTTTTTAAGTTGTTCCTAAACCGTTTTTTGTGTGTGTGTGTGTGTGTGTGTGTGTGTGTGTGTGTGTGTCAGGCTGCATCCTGCTGGAAATGTCTGCTGCCAAATGTCTGCTGAACGTCTGGTCTAGGTGGGTGGTGCATCTCTAAGTAACATTCTCATGAATGCCAGGTCCAACAGCTTCCCAGCAGAACACTGAATTGTCTAAAGATGGTTAGTGTTACCCTAACCCTATTTACTTCTTCTGTCAGTGACTTTAATGTTGCGGCTGATTGGTGTATTGGTCATACCCGGACCACTGAATCACGAACACTCCTATGATCTCAATGGCTCAATGTTGATACACAAGAAGAGGACTGTGTATTTTGTCCCTGATCTCTTCCAATGTTTTTAGTTAAAGAATGCATCTCAAGTGTCAAGTGGATTGCAGCAATCTTCGCCTTTTCCAGTGAACTGGCATTTATTATTACACGGATAGACTTTATCTGAACTCATCTGTAATAATAAACCACGCAGAGCAGAGCGCTCCTTACCAAACTGTAGAGGCCAAAGTCACTCGGTAACATCACTAACCGATTCAAAAATACAGACTTCTCCGTGTGCTACTTGCGTTTTAACAAGACACAGTGCGAAAGTGTGCAGCTCATCCTAATCACAATGAAACAGGCAGGAAATAAGATCACGGGAAGTCATTTTTGACAGGCAGACGTATCAAGCACGTCACCTTATCTCCACGACCACTTCATCTCAGCGAACCCTTCTGAGGCCGATTAGAATAATTCAACAGTGAGCTTTATGCCACTGAGGCAGACAAACTTTTCAGGGGTATGTATAAATATTAATCACTATAATGTCATGATATGCCATGCTGCACATACATATTCATGTTCCTTGCCTAAAGGGGAGAAGAAGAGAAAAATATAAGCGTCTGTATGCAATGTATTGCTCAGAAGAAGAAAGCCCATTCGAACAGATGGGCACATCTGAACAGAAAAGTGCAATTTATTAACAAAGATGTATATATTTACAGTGTAATCCCACGTCATCAGTGTCTAATTTTATCAATCAGGAGTTCCTTTTAAATTCCAGTAACAATAAATTTTCACCGAAAGCACCGCGTACCTTCGTATGATCTGAATACTACTTAACTGATTTTAATTCATTTCAACTGACTCGTTACAGCAAATTCTTCTGTGGTTGCGACATTTCTTGTGGGGCGGGCATGAATGCCCTGGCTTCAATCAGAAAAGGTCATAAATACATGCATTCATAGCTGCAACACACAAAAAAAAAAAAAAAACCCAAGAGGACACCGTTACCCTCTATTAAAACCTTGAAATAGTGAAAATATCTTAACGTGTTAAATTTACAGAAAGGTAAAAAGAGTGAAATAAAATAAAAACCCAGACAAAAGCATTAAAAAAAAAATGTACATTCTTTCCAAAAAATCAGTCAAGTCCATCCAATGAACCGACTTGATCCAGCCGTGATCTGCAGTCAACAGTCAGACCCCGACTGTTTTCTCAGATGATGGTGACGCTCGCTGACGGCTGAGCGCTCTCCTCGTGGGCATGGCTCTTCAGCAGGTCTTTCATGAACTGCTCCAAAGCAGCAAAGTAGCCCTGACACTGCCACGTGTCATTGTGCGTGCCCTCCGGAAAGATGGCCAGGCGTTTAGTCCGCGCGGGAGACAGCTCGTACAGTTGCTTCATCATAACCGGCGGGATGAGCTGGTCCGACAGACCGGACACAAACAGAGAAGGCATGCGGCACAGGGCCACTTGCCGATAGGAGAGGAACTGATTCCTATAGCACCATGAAGGCAGCAGGCGCATGGGCAGGAAGGAGAAGAGCGTCGCCGCCATGTGCGGGATGCTGAGGAAGGTGTTTTCGACGATGATGGCTGCTACGCGGTGAGGGTTGGCCGACGCCAAGCGCACAGCCACAGCACCTCCTAACGAGCGACCAAACAGCACCACCTTCGTCTTGTCAAGATCAGGCCGGGTCATGACATAGTCCAGTGTGGCCTCAGCATCCAGGTACAGCCCGTCCTCACTGGGCTCACCCTCGCTTTTTCCATAGCCACGGTAGTCCACCAGCACCACATTAGCTTTTAGATTGACCAGCATCAGAAGGGCGTTTGGCACCCTGTGTCCAATATTACCTGCATTACCGTGGAAATAAAGGATGGTAGGTGGGGCAGAGGACGCGGGGCTGCTTTGATTGCCAGAGGCGACCCCGGGAGGCGTGTCGCCGCCCGTGTAACGGAGCAGGATGAGGTTGAGCTTCACACCGTCCTTGGTGCGGATGTACACATTCTCATGCGGGATTCCTGTGGGCACGGGGACGTAGAGGCGGGAGGAGGAAGGCTGGTCCGGGAAGTACAGGAGAACGTCCTGAAATTTGTACAGGATGCCAGCCACAGACGCCAGGATGAGCGCGAGGAGAAAAAACCCTCCATACAGGTGGAAGGTGAGGATGAGGGCCAGAAGGGAGACTCGGCAGGCACCCCAGGACCAGGAGGCCAGAGCCAGGGTGCAGCGCTCCATCGCCCCCCACAGCCTCCAGGGCTTCTCCATGGCTATGCAAGAGCTGAGTCACAAGATGCACACTCTGCAAACAGAACCAGAGAGACGGCGTAAGAGAAAGAAGAGGTAATGCTTTCGTGAATCTGAAGACCTCTTCAGCATCAGTGCTGCACATCATGTTTATTACCCATGAGTAAAACTGTTTGCCGGCTACAAACATGTACCAGTCAGTCCTAAAACAGAAAGACTGACAATGTTAATTTAATAATGGGATGCATGCAGTCAGGTTGATTTAAGTCTCTATTTTGACACTGAGGCATTAAAGAAGCAGCAGATAAAACAACCCAATCAAAGCAGAAACCCTTATAGCTATTAAATATGGATGATTTTACACTTATAACCATAAACTATGAGCTAAATATTTTGTGCTTACAGCCGCTGAGCCACTTAAAACATCACTGTCCATTTCCACAATAAGAGCACTAGTAAAACACCATGTGACTTACAGGCACAGTTGCAACTGTGACCACCTTTTCTGCATCTGCAAATTAAACAATCAACCAGTGGCGCTCACTGTTGATCCCGGGGAGCCCTTGATCTTCTCCACTAAACACATAAACCCTGGCTCAACTGGGTGTAGACAGTGTGTGCATGAATATGCAATGACGAGGTTCCTCCAGGAGCAACTAACACTGCTGGGTACAAACTGTAGACACACGAGTAAATATTAGCTCCTTATCTGCCTCGACCCCACCCACAATGTAGAGATGGCTGCTGTCAGCCTGATGGAAAAAAAAATAAATAAAAAATCCCCGTCACTAACATTTGGAGAGCTTTAACACTTAGCTAAATGATGCTAACCGACGTCAAACGTTAGCGGCGGGTCATCACTCGCACACCGTTTCTGATCTGTCAAAATAAGCTGTCAAGTCGAGACACGACGCCAAACCCAAGCTTTGAAGCTGCTGAACATGAAACAGATCTAAACCCCCGTTTTAATCCACGCTAGCCACAGTCGAGCTAGCTTAGTAACGGGCGTGCTAACTGTTAAGCTACCCTTCGCTCCCCGCCGTAGCCGTTAGCACTGTTTAATGTAGCTTTTTAAGTTAGCCCCCGTTGCTAGCTAACCAGTGTTAGCAAGGCAGCCACCTACTCACCCTTCTCTCATTTTTAGGTCCTCAGCTGGAAGATTTTTTTTAGTTTTTGTTTTTGCAAAACAGTGACGCAGAAACAACACGGCCACGTCATACAGCTCTTTATCAGATAACAACAACAAAAAAAAAAAAAATAGGTACAGCAAGGGGAAATGGCAGACTGTCAGCAACAACCGGCGAGGCTAGCTAAACAGCTGGCTAGCATTACCGGTGTCGCTTTCCTGTGTTCCGTGTAGAGCTCAGCACAAGGACAATAGTTCCGGGTAAACATATGGGCCGCCCCAGTCAGTTTAAACAGCGTTGCAGCGCGTTGAAATACTTAAAGAGCAGCAGTAGCCACTAATGTCGATATAAATCTAATTGTACTTAAAACGTGTTGCACAGCATGCCAGACTAGGTATTAAAGGTATTTAATCTAAAGTTCCCCACTGCACATGCTGCTCTATTTCCCTCCACCAGGGGCTGCTCTTAGGACGATTATAAGTCAGACTGGATGAATTTTGCAGGGTTAAAGGTGAATGGATCAGATCAAATTTACTGGCATAAGGATGCCTTCTGAGCAATGACAGGTGAGGTGTTGTAGTACTCAAATAAACAGAGAGTTGTAGGCTGCTTCACTCACTACACAAAGTCAAATAGGCTTTAGGTCTAGTTGTATTTTGAGCTACATTCCTGGAAAAGGGCTCAAAGGTGAACATTGTTTTAACACGTTTGCTTCCGAAAGGATGATCCCCACACAAAGTATTATTATATTTATTATTATTATTGTGTTTACTGATGTGACCTGAACAGCTGACTTTAAAAACTGTGTTTTTTGTGTGTCTTGTCTATATAGAGAATTGTCACACACGTCGCCTGGCCTGTCAAAGTGTGTGTATTTGTGGAAGCTGTGACTCTGGTAGGGTTAGGCGCTGACAGAAACGGCCTTATATAAAATGCCCCTCAATGAAAGAAAGCATGGCAACCTGCAAAAAATGTTCACTTCAGCTCTTATTTACCTGGGACAACAATTTAATCTAGGCTTCGTCAGCCGCTTTTACAAGGTGAGGTAAATGAGGATTTTGGATGTAGTCAAACTGGCAGCCAATTACGTGCTAATTTATTAAATGAATCGGAAACTGTCACGGGGAATTCGATGAAAAATCACTGCTAATCACTCATTTGACCAGCATATGTTGATAGTTTCCCTCTTTCTGGGTTGTCCATTGGCATTTCTGTACTTTACATGTTGCTCACACTTAGCGTGACCTTGGAGGAAACAGACAGATTATGTGGTGACTTGCACAGCTGTTGGCTCTTCAGCTCTGTCCTTGAGGTTTGTTGATTTGCTACAGTGTTGTCCAAGAGAGCATCAGCACCCGCGGATGAAGCACGCTCTTCTACTCGGTTAGATACAAACATCATAAGCTATCAGAAATATAAGCAGCACATTAAAGCCTTTGGATTATTTATATTAATTATTGTTGAGACAAATAGTTGTGTAGTTACAATTTGACATGGATGAACACCAAAGAAATATAGCTGATCCAGCCGAAGGCAGTTGTTGCACTGTTGGTTGCATCACAGCAAGGCTCAACACAAACGATTTGTGTAGCATTTGTGTTACAAATCATCAGGACAGTTTAGTGGCTCTACAAACAGTCTTCCTGTTAACGTACAGGAGCGGGGGACGGGGGGTGGCGGGCTGGAGCGTATCCCAGCTGTCATTGGGCAAGAGGCAAGGTACACCGAGGACAGGTTTTTAACACAAACAGACAAACAACCAATCACGCTCACATGCACACCTTTAGAATCACCAGTCAACCTAACTAGCACTCCTTCAGACCTGGAGAACACCCACGCAGGCACAAGGAGGACACGCAAACTCTGCACGGAAAGGTTCAAAGCCAGAACTTTCTTGCTGTGAGGCATCACTGCTAACAGCTACACCACTGTGCCTGTGCCACCGCTAGTAATAGGGACAAAGAACTCTATTTTTTTTCAGCTTGAACGGATTGACTTAAAGAATATTTGTGTGTCCTGAGCCATTCATTATTCAGATTGTGTAGTAAAAAAGGAGAAAAAAAAAAACACAAACTGAATCGTAGTACCGTGGCCATTTCACAGAGTGCAAGGTGGGCGAGCTCACACTTGTCTCTTTAGGTTATAGGGAGCGCTGCATTCTGACGGATTCAGCTTCCAAGAGACTGACAGCTGGCAAGTTCGCTCTCCTTCACCTACGACTCAATTACCTTTGACATGTCAGTCAAAACATCTATTACACACACACGCGCGCACGCACACACACACACAAACTCTCATACACACTGACTGTGCTGCCCTCGTATCCCATGACTCAATTACTTGAAATATAGCACTCTAAACAGCTGGAGGGCCCAAGCTCAATAACACAAAGTCAGAGCGGCTATAGGACGAGGAGTGACTGTGATGACCCGGCTGGGAATATCATAACATCAGGCCAAGGGACATGCTTATCATTCACCTCACACCATGCACCCAGATGGCCTTCAAGGGACGCCACAGAAGTAGAATACGATTCAACAAGGCCGCCATGGTTCCCCGTTGATAAAATGAGAAACTGCACTCGGCGTTCATGCAGAAGCCAAGCTACTGATGCCGGTTAATAATTCCAGCAGTCAGCATCTTTTTCACGTCCGACGCTGTGGCTTTAAATCTTCACGTGTAAGAGCTGCCGTCATCGCATTTTACGCCGGGTTCATGGGAGACGTAGTTGCGCCCGTTTGACATTATCAGGAGTGATGCCCCTTTGATTTGCAAGTCGCTGAATGCCATGCATAAGGTGATAGATGGTGGTGTCCATGGCTACAATGTAAATGTGTTGTCACCTTGGAGACAGTGCACTGGTTTGAGTCAGCGAGGACAGCTACACAATGGCAACTCTTCATTTTAGACACAACACGGAAGAGGGGGCAAATGCAGGTTGCATGGCAGTGGAGGGCAACATTAAACATTAGCGAGTACAGTAGGAGCTACTGTGCTCTTATTTATCTGTTGTATATATTGTCAGTATTTAATGAGACTGCGTTGTATAGTGACCTTATAGAGAGCCCTATGCACTACACCTGCCAGGAATAAACTGGGCGGAAAATATTGTAGGTGTAAGGCAGCAATTAGGAGACCCCTGTGGAAAAGAGGTAGTAATGAAGTCTACATTTCCCTTGCTTCTCCTGCAAATAAACCTTCACTCACAACTACCGTAATATGTATCACTCCCAAGTTGCTGAAGTGCGGGGAGTAGTGATGAGTCGAAGATTTAAAACTGAGTGACGTAATAAAGGTGTAACGGCAATGCATGTTTTAATGTGAGGCGATGGAGTCCAGAACCTGCAGCTCCTTATCCCTCACTGTGTGTACCCTACGCTCACAATGACAAGCAGAGCATTAAGGAAGCGCGGTCCCCATTTCCCCCTAAAAGGCTCCTGTCACATCGTCAGCATCTTTAGAGCGCGAATGATGGTACTGAAGCCATCATCACTCTTCTTCTGGTGTTTTCCCAACTTCATCTGATGGCGGAAGTAGATAATTAGCACATTTATCCACTATGTCAAAAGTAAAGAGGAATAGATGACTTGCAGAGAAAGCTTTCTTTGGCTCTCCAGATCCTTGAAAAGCCTCCACAGTTGTAGCATTACTTGCCAGAGCTGCTAAATCAAGCAGCCTTCAAGAGGATCTGTTAATTCAGTTCATCCAAGAATGTGTTTCCCATTTATTTGAGGCAAGCAAGCAAAAATGCCAGCTTTTGTCTTGGAGTTTTCATTGCAGTTAAAGTTAAAAGAATAGTCCCAACTTGTGGAAAATATAACTTTTAAATTGTCTTGGTAGATTAAAACCATGCCTCTGTTGTGCCTGTGCATGAAGCTAAAGGCAATTTGTCTATCTTGGCGTGAAGACTGGTCACAGGGGGCAGCGGCTGGTTTGGCTCTATCCAAACCAGGGCTTTAATTCAACACAAAAATACTAAAAATATATATGTTACAATGACAGTAGGTGCTTTAACTGTTTCCGGAAAAGAATGGCATCAGGTCTCATATACAGAGCTCCAGAAATACTGGTAGACACAGTGGCACGTTCACATTTGATATCCCCCTTATCCAAACTAGCAAAATCTGGGGGCTCCCTTTCTCATTTATTTTCCCACAGGACACCCACCCCCCACAATTTCTCGGGTTTTCCGTCCTGCCGGCGCGCCCCTGAGTAGACAGGTGTTTGAACTCTAGATAGACCTCATGCTAAGCTAATCACCGGCTGCAACAACAGTCACGAGAGTGCTATTGATGTTCCCTTCCAAGTCTCAGCTAGAAAGCGAATAATCATATTTCATGAAATGTCACTACTAGCCCTCTGAGGCAATCACCACCTTAGCCGCCATAACCACAGTAATCATCTTCATCATTATTAATCCCAGACACGGTACAATACGTTAAGAGCTACCTTGTGTCCAGAGCTCCTCACATTGGGGGAAACCAAAGCATGTCTCCCTGTGAAGGACATCCTTTTTGTGAAGGAGCCGCAACCATGAAATAAAGTCAGCAGCAATATCAAGGGCATTCTGTAATTACAATGTGTTCGATTTAGCCTGTGGAGACTTCAGCCTCTGCAGGGAAGTAGAACCCTTTGTCCTTGAAAAATGAAACCGCATTGTCTGACTGAAGTGGAGAGGTCCCTAAAGGTGGGCCAAACTGTAGGAATCTGGGTGCATGCGGGGTCATGTTGGTAACCACTATCTGTTTAAAGAGCAAATTCACTCAATTTAGAGAAGGCTCAGTCACTTTGTGAAGGTCAGTCAGACCCGTAATAAGTGATTGAGTTGTTTGGGGAGATCACTCCTGACTAAGCTGATACCAGAGGACATGTAGAGTCTGGTCGCCAGTAGAAACAGACAGGGTTGCGGTCCAGATTAAAGGTTACTGTTTTATCCTGTGGGGACGGAAAGGCCATCTTTCATTTCTCATTTAATAAGTGTGTGTGTGTGTGTGTGTGTGTGTGTGTGTGTGTTTGTGCACAGGAGTGTGGGTTTGCACGGGTTCGAGTGTGTGAGTTTACATGGACTGAACAAGAAGATAGCGGCCTTTGATGTTTTATGAAACAGATAAATAAGGCTGAAGAATGGCATTATGTGAAATAGATCATTTTATTAAATGAAACCTGGCAACTCAAATTCACAAATTCAAACAATAGATGTTTAGTGAAAGATTAACTTAGAAAGAAGAATTACGTAAGCGACTCCCTTGGCATCGGGGCTCACAGGCTCTCAAAGACTGCATCTGTACACGCATTGCAGCAGAATGAGAGCTTGTGCGAGTAGTATACATTTACTAAAGTATCATATTGCCTTGAAAGTAATGGATTTATGTGCTGCAAGTGCAAGAAGAGGGCACTTATTCATCAGCGTGTGTCAGCAGGTCACGCTCCAAAGAGATCCTGCAGCACAGTGTTGCAAATACAGACTAATAGCCCAGCTGGGGGCAAGTAAGAGTAGTAACAACATTACCTCCTTCGTCCCATGCTTAACAATCACTTGGCTCAGTGCAACAGAAGAGTGCACAAGAAGTTACATAACGTGGCTGCATGATTACAGGAGAAATGCAATTGCAGACTGCAACATGACATATTTACTCATGCACATGTCAGTCGTTTATGTGGAAAGGGCTGCATGAAGAAAGCGGGGGCATGAATGATTGAGTGAAGGGACAGGACAAACAAGTCCGTGCAGTGATTCACTGCACGTATCCAGCATCCTATAGCTCACCCCTTGCAGTTATATGACCCTGGAATAGCCTTTGCTCGGGGAGTCTTTTGATTTAAAGACAAGACTTTCAACCTGTGAATCCGGGCAATATATTACTGCCTCCCCTCCTCCTCCCCCCCCCTCTCTATATCTCCACACTGGGCTCTTAGTTGTTGTCTGTTTCAGGCCGTTTCTCTGCCTTTGTCTCCCTCACACGCACAGTCACAGGTACACACTCCAGGCACCTCCTCACCCCCGAGGCCAACACAGTAAGAGCTTAATGAAAAGGTACTTTACACTGGCAGCTGTGCACTGGGGAGATATCCTTAAATGTCACTGTTAATGGGAGGAATTACCAGAGAGCAGGCTGTTCCGTAACCGTGTGTGAACATGCGAATCCTGATGACAGTGTACGTTACCTGGTGAAATGAGTCATGGCTTATTTGTCTCATATTGCGCGTGCGTGTGTGTGTGCTAGCTCACCAGCCAGGGCTGTACACTAGCTGCAGTTAATCCGGTTGATTTATGTCCCCCATGCCTCAGCTCTTTGGACCCCAGCTTGATTACAGTGTGTCACTGCAGCTATAGCCATGACCCCACCCCCCTCTTTGACCACATAAATTTGCCCCGCTGTATGATGGGAGCTCACAAAATCAGATGATGCCGATCTGCTTGAGCTGATTGATTTAACTACGGACACAATTTCAGCATATCATTTATGGGATTCTTCCTTCAAATCGCACATCTCGGTGGCGCAATGCATCACCAGCTCCGGTGAGCCTAGAGGGCCGCGGCGAGAAGGATTGATGTTCTTCCGTGCATCATTGCTGTGAGGGGCTGTTTAATGGCTACAGTAATGGTTTACATGCTTGACAGAAAGGTGTGGAAAACGTGGGCAGATCATGTTTACCGCTGTCTTACAGTCTAAGCTACGGAGGCCATAGCACACGGTCACGTTCTTAAAACCTGGTTTTACACTGAAAAAGCGATAGATCAAGAAAGCACAGAATTGATCACGTTTGACCTTTTCTTGAACTTTACTCTGTCTGTGACGGATATTTGCAGAGTCTCTCTCAAAGGGGAGCATGACAGATGGAGAGAGAGAGGAATAAGTGTCTGAGAGAGAAAGGGAGATGGTAGTTTAGGAAGAGGGAAGTGTCTGTGTCTCGCTGCTGTGGGAAAGCCAAGCCTCCTTCGCATCTTAGCTGCTTTTAGGGGGCAGTTTGCAGAGCTGCAAATGGGCCAGTAACGCGATTCGCAGTGACAAATTCTTTGCATTTAACATGGCCGCGGGGCTGACTGATTCCACGGGGGTGCATCTAAAAAGAGCAACCTGTGAACTGTCGCTAATGGACGGCATTCCTCCTTTGATTGTCTCGTTTGGGCTTAGATCGCAGATTGCCAGGAGAGGCACAGATGTGTGCTGTGATCAGAAGTAGAGCAAGTCACCACAGGGAGAGAGAGGGAGAGAGGGAGAGATTTGCACGTGACTGGTAGACTGCAGAGTGTGTCTGCAAAGTCATCTGAGGTCGGTCAGTCTGTGTGATGAGATGGATGATGCAGAATGAAGGCGCGGGAGCTGAGTACAGTGCAGCGCCACACGGGCCCAGGCTTTGGACTTTGCATAGCAGATGAGATAACGATTGATCCGTGGCTTCATTTACAAACAAGAAACACACAGAGAGTGTTAAGGAAGGAACTCAAGTTGTATTTATACCCCTGCATTTAGGGCTATGTTGTACTTTGATGGCTAAGAGTGTCAGCTTACAACATTTGCTATGCTACAGCTGATTCTCACTGGGGCTACAGCAACATTGATAAGGGCTGCAACTGCTGAATAGTTTTATTTTTCATTTTGGGCTAAAAGGGTGGAACACCAACTGACAGGCACACTGGCAGTGACGCAATTAGACAGTAAGACACTGATGACACGAGGGAGACACGTTGAAAGAAGAAATTGGTATGGACGAGCGTGATTAGCCCTGTAAGCTGTGTTTTAACAGCGGCTGCCTAGCGATGTTCAAAGGCTCAGCTTGCTAAACACTCCAAACAGAGAGAGAGAGGAGGAAAGGGAAAGAGAGATGAAGCAGGGGGATTGGAGCAGAGCTAAACTGGCCTTCCTCCAGCTCCATCCCAAGCGCAATCTGGGTAGTGGCTGTATGCTCATTCCAGTGAACAAACATCTCGTGCAGGATGAGAGGTGACTGGATCTCGGCACTGGCTGCTTCGCAGATTCCACGTTAGCCAGGATTTGACTTCACTCCCAGGTCTTCAAAGGCTGAAATGCATTAATTTATTTATTTTTTTTCCACTTTCCTGTTGGATCCAGGGGCAGACGTATCCCTTTCATCAGAAGGTGCTTTTCTCTGACAGCACAGATTAGTGAGAGGCAAATGCATTAAGAAATGTCAGGCTCAGTTTCCTTGCTCACACGCTGAGCCTTTAGCATGGTTTGCATTAATAAACGGTTCATCTGAGGTCCTCTGTCTGTTGTCCTATTAAATCCGGCGCATAAAAAATGGATGCAAACGCACATCACACAAGGAGTAGTGAATTTAAAATGAACGCCTCTATGCAGGTGCAGGAGAAAAGCCACTCCAGATCAGTTTGATCTCCATTGAGTACGCTGAATTTAATATGAAGAGAAAAGACTGGCAGGTGAGAATTGATAGAAAGATGGAGAACAAATTAGGCACTCCAGGGTCTAGCGCAGGTTGTTGATTACACGCGGACGCCTGGTGACATAAACACTTTGGGCTGGGCCTCGGCTTTCTCAGCTGGAGTGTGGAGCCGCCGCCTCAGCCCTGGAGTTCCTGTAAACCCTGCCTTCTGTTGTTTACAATTAGGCTAAAGTTGATGTTGCAGGGGCGCGCTCTGCCCATCTGGAGGAGGAAGTGGAAGCGCTTTGCAAAACAACTTTATGTAAATCCCCTTTATGTTGACTTTAATTCAATTGTATAATAAAATCTATAATCTTTATTTCGGTTCAGTTTGTTTTCCAGTGTACGTAAATAGAAAGACAACACACCCAATAGTAAACAGACAGACAAACTGTTGCATATACAGAGGATATAGAATAGACTACCTATACTATATAGATGAGCATACAGTGATCAGCCACAACATTAAAACCAATGACAGGAGAAGTAAATAACATTGACCATCTTGTGACAATACAATGTTCTGCTGGGACACTTTTGGACCTGGCATTCATGTGGATGTTACTTAGACATGTAGCACCCACCTAGACCAGACCAGGCACCCCCACCCTGTAGCAATGACACTCCTTGATGGCAGCAGCCATCCCCAGCAGGATGCAGTCTGACACAGTCACACACACACACACAAACGGTTTAGGAACAACTAAAAAAAAACATGAAAAACAGCACAGGGTGTTGACCTGGCCTCCAAATTCACTAGATCCCAAACTGATCAAGTATCTGTGGGATGCACTGGAACAAGCCTGATCCACAGAGACCCCTCCCCTCAACCCATAACAACTATCAGCTGCTAGATAACGGCAGCTGATAGTTGTGGCACAAGGGATGTTTTGGCACAAGGGAGACCTACACAATATTAGGAGGGTGAAAATAATGTCATGCCTGATTGGTGTATAGTTGATGACTCCGTTCTATTAAGAAGCAATAATTCAGTCTGGACCAAGTGGTTTACTGACAACACAGACACTGCCATCCTTAAAACATTAAAACATCTGTGCACATCCAACATTTTAAGGAAACTACAGAACAACACATTCATCCTGGGCATCACAGCCTTGAAGTACATTCCAGCTAAGCGTTTAAAAATATTTCACATTACAAGTTGTAATACATATCTCACTCTCTGCTAAAAAGAGTCAAGGTCTTGTGATGCTCTTAGAACTAAAGTAAGAAGTGTTAAATCCACTGTGTGATTATCATTTTCTTTCGCCTTCTGTTCCTTTCCTTTCCCAGAGAGAGCAATCATCATGTAAAAGTGTGTGTAGAGACTCTGAGAGCATGAGGATACAGTCTCAGGCCATCAGTGATGTAACATCAGGGTAATAGAGGGGGGAGACTAACACACACCCTAACGCAGAAGTTCATTTAACTACACTATGCACATATTTAACCGTGTTTTTATGCACATAATGGTTATTAGGATGCCACTGGATGATCTTCTTGGATGAAGTCTGTCAAAATAAAACATATAACATAAAGCATAAAGGGGGTATAAATAAGCGATTTGTGTACCTAGTCACATAGTGCTGATATTACACAGAATTCAAAGGTGAACACAAACAAGTCTCCTCTACGATGTATTTGTATTCTGTATGTTTCCTTGCCGGGGTAAAAGCTGTCTTCCCTGACAGGCACATTTCTTTTGAAGCTGGGGGCTGAGCGAATGCAGAGATCCAGATTGCACGGTGGGAACATAGGCCAGGAATTCAGGATTGTGGATATGGGAATGGCCAGTGTCCTTGGGAAAGTGAGCGGCGTTGATAAGCTGCTTAGGGATTCCTGGAATGGAAATCGGGGTGAGCCAATCGATCACCGGAGTGAAACCCTGCGGCCGGGCGGAGGTGGTGTTGGGCGGGGGCGGGAGCTCAAACGGCACGATTGCATCTCCATCACTGTCCAAACTCCCCTCCAGTCCACTGGCGACTTGTGCGCTGAACAATGTACATCTGTTTCACCAACGGACCTTTTTGGCTTTTGACTTGTCCGAGGAGGGAGAGCAAGGGGTGCAATTATTGATGCCTCAGTTACATTAAATGTCATAAGCCATTACATTACATTACCACCCATAAATGAAATGTGCTTTCCCTATTGTGACAGATCAGATTATCATGAAACAGATCTCCATAAACACCAGTGTACCCATACAGGTAGTATATTTAATACCATGGAATCACTGTGGAATATTTTACTAGCGCTCCTGCCGTGTTGCAGATTTTTAAATAGATATTTTTCCCCATGTATTTGTTCATCTGATAATGTTTCTTTGGTTGTGCAAAGAGGTTGTGCGTACAGCACATATGCCCGTTTTATTTTTTTATTTTCGTCAGTGTAGTATACTTCCCAGAAAAGTGCAGTGCAGACTATTCGAAGGCTCTGGCAAAACAGATTTACAGCTTTTTTTTAACATATGTGTGCAATGGCTGTCACTGAATTAAGCCAATTAAATTTCAAAAATACTTTGATTGATTTTCACACTCTGCAGAAATGAATGGAAATCAACGGCTGCCAGGAAAACAACTCAAAAATCTCAAACTGTATGTGACTAGAGACAAAGGTTCCTGAGCTTACCTTGTATCACGGTTCTCTTGTCAGTTCGTAACATCCACTCAGGATCGTCGGCCCATGCGGAGGGTGTTGTCTTCTTCAACCAATCAGAGATGCTGAGCCTGTGTCTTAATGCCCTCTGACGTCATACAGATGAAAGCCCGGAAAGAGAAAGGAGAAAAGAGGAAGACAGCTCGATGGCAAATGAGAACAGAGAGCGAAAGGGTTACATCAGAAGAGCTGTGTATAGGGTAATAGTAAGGGAGAGAGAGACAGGGCGGTGGAAAAGATGAACAGAATGCTGATAGATGCCTGAGAGGAGATAAGAAAGAAGTGGAAAACTGAATAGGTGAGGAGGAGACAACGAGAAGAACATCTTCTGTGGTCTGGTGTGAAGAGCAAACAAGGGATAGAAAGAAAGAAATGGACCTCTTTAACTGACAGGATCACTTACAGATGTCCATTTCCACACACTGACAGGCTGTGTAGGAGGTGTGAAGGTTGTCGGTTTGACACAGTTTGGCGAACGGCCATGCGCTCGGTCAGATCACGTCACCGTTCTCATCCTCCTCTGTTTGCCAGCAGGTCCAATGTAAGCATCCACCTCTCGCCTCCTCCCCGTCTCCCTCCATGAGGAATGCCGACAGGTGGGGAGCACGCCGCACTGATGAGAGAATGGACACAAGGGTGCATGGGCTTCAGTTCTTGGCACATCTCAAGAAAACAATCTGGAGCGAGGTTACTTTTTATACTCAATCAGAATGACAGTGACGTAAACTGCATCTCAGAGAGCACTAAAAAAGGCACTCAACTTCCACCTGGTTATTTTTGATTGTGCTAATCTTTTTATAGATAGGTTTTTCAAGCTTTGTCTGGATGGCACAAATACAAGTGCCTTTGAGAAGCCAGACAGGACACGGATATAAAAATAGAAACAAAAGGCTTTTCTTTTCTTTTTTCTTTTTTTTTTAAATATTGAAATCCTGCGTTTGTATTCCTAGAAACTCAAGAAACGAAACGTACAAATTACCTTTGATTTGACAAGAGCCGTCAGTACAGTGAGACAATACAATCAACTCTACGCGTGTATCTAGGCTACAGTTGTTTCAGCGAGGACACACACACACATACACATTCCCCAGCACGGATAGTGGATGAGTCATGTCTGCCAGCCCTTACTGTTACTGTGATGGCTCCAGATTTAAGGGCCAGTAATCTGCATTCATCTCACAGTCTCTCTCCTTTCTCTCTCTCTCTCTCTCTCTTTCTCTCACTTGCCCTCACACTACTTCTGCTTCCCTCACCCACACACACACAAACACACAGGTAGGAAAATATTGGGGGTGGTGTGAAGCTGACAACTCTCTGCTGTGCCAGGCACACGCTCCGTATGTTGCTGATTGATCCCCTCTCATGAGCCGACGTACAATCCGCTTGAACCGCTCAAACCGGCGAAGATACGAAAATGGTATTCTGAGACTCCCGCCCGTGTCCCCGTGTCCAGCGGAGTAGGGGAAATCAGATCCGCGCGCCACAGCCGGGGTCAAAGCCGGAGCACGGAACCGAGCGGCCGCGGTTAAAGGCAGAGTAGACAATCCCAGCTGAAGTAGGACACCTATCCCCTCAAGGCACGATCACAACATCCTGCAGTGACATAATATGCGAGAGCGGCGAGTGATGAATGAGCATTTGAGCACGCCTAGCAACGACTCAACCGATGTTTGCAATACCACCACGCAGGATTTCAGTCCTAGTTATTGCTCCTACCAAAACCCGGGGGCCCTCTGCGTCGTGAACTTTCAGCCGCCATTACAATCAGGCGGTGAATCACAGAGCAGGGGTTCAAAAACATCACGCAAATTGAATCCTTCTGTGGGACACTTTGTTAATAAATCAGCTGCTATTGACAAGTTCTGCCCCTTCCTGCTGACTTGTCAAGCTGCTTAACACACAAAAACAGCTCTGGGGATGCAGTTTTGTTTGTTAGGTTCAGATGCTACAGATCTGAGCTTTAAAAAAAAACACTGCAGCTTCCACAGTCATGAGCTGTCCACGGTGCTGAAATCCGATGCTGAAAGTTGTCCAACAATAAACAAAATCAACAGCATTTTTTGAAAAAATTGATTTATCCCTGGCAGAAGGACGCTAGCCGCACTAAATATAATTACATTTATCTCAGATCAGCACTTTTCCACGCTCAACAACAATCAGTCGTAGAGTAAGCTGCCTCCCGCACTGCCTTAAGCACGAATTAATCAGGTAATCATCTCTTGCCTTCCCCTCCATATACAGCCCATTAACATTAAGCAACACTCTCTTGTCTCTTTTATATCACCCCTCAGCCATGCATGCTGACAATGATTAGTAGCTTCACGAATGAGGATAAATACTGTAATTTGCTTTCAGCACCATAAGAGCAACTATCTCGCCATGATCCCCCCCCTTGTCGTTGCCTATAGAGCCATACTGCGAGTCATGTGCCTGTTTTAAACCCACTGACCAAACACAACACAGCTGATAAGACAGGAGGCACTTGCAGGATGAAGATAATATTGTTAAACCTGCAAACACAGAGCTCATGCTAGTTCAGCTGCTTTCCACTCATTCAGAGGCACAAGCCTGACTAGTTTTCAGCAGTGTAGTCAAAGCTGTTTTTTTTTTTGTTTTTTTAATAATAATCTCACCTGCATATCCTCTTGGCAAGACAGAGCGCTTGAGGATTAACAGTATGTGTTTTGGCATATGGCACAGCTTTTTATTGCGTATCAGCTGGGCCGGATCAATGAATCTTAATGACTATATGGGAACAGTGTGTGACCTTTTAACAGTGCTGTTGTTCTTATGAATGGGCCAGCGTTTACCCTGCACCAAAAGCAAGATGTCGCCACAAGTGTGCGTTTGTTGGCTGCGATGACAATATCTGGCAACGGCGGACTCGCGAGGAGCGATCCGAAAAACACCAACAAGCACCTTTCTGCGTCTGTGGTCTCTCCCTCTCCCTCACCCTCTGCATACGTGTGCGCGCGCGCTCGTGTGGTGTGCATATAGGTAATAAGCTGCTCCGCCACTGCGCAACGATGGAGCTATCGCAACGATGGAGATGACGCAAACAGACCCAGCTCTCCGAAAAAGTGTTTCAAGACGAACATGGCGGCAACTTAACCGCGGTCCAAGATGACAATGGCCAACAGGAGACAGGATTCGATGCTTTACGCCCAGGTACGGGACAGAGAAACCAGCCTGCCTGCATCGGAAGGGCTCGTTGCTCTCCTTTAAGTGAATCTGCAAACCGAACGGCAGCAGACGCGCAGCATCAGTACCGAGAGGCTCGCAACAGCTGGTCTCCCTGCGCCCCTGACGAGACAAACCCGGAGAGGGACGGTAAGGAGAGGGGGGCATGCGGTCAAAGAGGACGCCGTTTCCCCCCGGAGAGCCATGGAGAACCGGGATGCGGCAGCGCGAACCTTAATCTGTGCGGGCACGCTAATTGGATCGGAATAGCACCGACTGCTGCGGGCGCGATAGTGGAGCGCCCTGGACCGGCGGAGGCACGGCACCCCAGCGTTACAGAGGAGAACCAACCGGAGTCCATCTCCCAAAAAGTCAATGAGTATTGTGGCAGAGCAGCCCCCGCGGTGGAGTCGG
This sequence comes from Chelon labrosus, assembly GCF_963514085.1. Taxonomy (NCBI): domain Eukaryota; kingdom Metazoa; phylum Chordata; class Actinopteri; order Mugiliformes; family Mugilidae; genus Chelon; species Chelon labrosus. The sequence continues at coordinate 14,154,174 of NC_140341.1, forward strand.
CCAGGGCAGCACTTTCCTAAAATATGACCAGGGGTGCTTGGATGCGTCGGCAGCATGACGAAGGCTTAAAATACTGGTTTGCACCCCGAGAGAACGAGAAGCCATTTACCGAGTCGGAGCGGGCCCAGAGATGGCGACTGTCGCTGGCCTCTCTGCTCTTCATCACCGTCCTACTCTCTGATCACTTGTGGTTCTGCGCCGAGGCGAAACTGACGCGAACCCGAGACAAGCGGTCGGACGAGGGGCTTGCAATTACGGACATGGGCGAGTACCCAAACTCCCTCCACCAACACCATATCCCAACATCACCTGACCCCCACCATCTCGCCAGAGAGCAAGATGTTATTTTTCTAGGGAATTCTACAAAACCTCTGTGGCGAATGGACACCTGTCACCCAGACAGCCTGTCCAAAGACTGCTTTACTTTCACGGACGCGGAGACCGTGTGCCTGGGCCTCTCTGGTGGAGGGGAAAAGGGGACACGGTTGGCGTACGTGAATCTGAGCGATTTGTACCTTTCTTTTTGTAATTCCTACTCACTTTTGGATTTGTTTTACGGGTTTACTAGTCCGGACGATATGAATTGCACCCTGGATATGGCCATGGGGGTGGACCTGCTGGGATGCAGCGAGTGTGTTCGGGCTTATCAGCTTCTCGACCAGCAGGCGGAGGAGAACTACCACGAGTTTGAACTGCTGGTTCAGAAATACGAGACGGATGCATACTCGGTTAGGACGTGCATGGAGGAGTGCAAGGTAGGACTAACGAGGCCGGTTCTGGCACGCGCCCATACACACACACACGCACGTGCATTTAAGGGGGTGGGTTCCTGGTTGTCATGGCAACCGTTGGGCATATCTGTCAGTATGCTGGTATTTTTTTTTTTTTTTTAGTATTCAGACCACCAGCAGGCTTCCAGTGCTGCCACAGCATCATTTGGCCTGTCAGGGTTTGCACAAACACACAGCCACACAGAGGAACAAAGCGACTCCTGCACTCCACCGTGCACTCACTCTTCTTTTGTTCCCCTAGCAATCTTTCTAACACGGACTGCTTTGTGAACTTTAGCCGAGGAAGTGACGTTTGCCACTTGGAACAAGATCCAGGCTTCCTCAGAAGAGGGGAGAGAGAGAGAGCGCCGTTGAGTGGTGCACGTTTCAATATCATTAATAGCACTCCAGTGATTTCTGTACCTAATCCAAGCTTTGCAACTGTCCCCAGTTTACTTGTTAGTCCCAGTGGCACAGCAGCCTCGGAGCACATATCTGTGGCTTACATGGCGTGCAAGTTAACAGCGTTGTAGCTTTAAATCACCTATACACACAGAAAAACACAGTTTGGTGTTGTGTAACCTTTAGCATCCAGTCCCACTGCGCGGTGATGAACAAAAGCCGTGAAATGAAATAAGGTAGTTAAAATACACTTTTTACACAATGCACAATTTGTTGTGCACTGGACTGTGGCAGAGGCACAGAGGAGGGTCTTGTGTTCACTGTCCATGGTGCTGAAAGGAGGCTCAGCAAATGGCCTTTTAGTAGGATGCAGTTATACAGTATATACTTTTTTTATATTTAACATATTTAGTCATTTGTCATGAGAATTAGTATGGCAGTAAATGTAGTAACCTTACTGACACAACGGTCAACATAATTTCTTGCACTACGTTTAGCAGTTAAGCATATTCTCCATCTCTCACATCAGATTTAGGTGTGTTTCCTTGTTTGGCTTAAAACCCAACAGAGATGTAAAATATGCAGTGTGGGGGGTCTTCCAGGAATTGAGATTCAGTGGTATGGACAGTATGGAATGTGCTTACAGACACTGGGGATGTGGGAGTAAACCCTGACAAGGACAGCAGAGATTTATGATGTGAGCTTGGCGTGTACTAGTGGGGCTGGAGTACGTGCATCATTAGGCTGCGTGCACTACATCTACAGATTTATTTTCACTTGTCACGCGTGCTGTGAAATGTTTTTTTCTTTTTGATGCGCCATAGCTTGACCGATTTTCTCATCTTGAAGATTACGGTTTTGAAAAAAAAAAAAATGGTATCCGACGGAAGGCGAGTTGCATAATCACAACAACAGGAATGAACCTTGGGAATCAGGAAACCTTCTTTCAAAAGTCCAGCTGTATTGATCCCGCAACCTGAACTAAAGCTAGGTGGTCAGGGAGCTGGGATGTCAGTGCTGCTAATCCATGTGTGTGTGAGGAATGATAGTTAGTGGGAGGATGAACCGAGCAAGGACCTTCACAATGGGATCATGTACTGTAGTATGTAGTTTAGTGAGTCATACCTCAATTTTATGCTTGTTTGTCAGAGAGTGTGTGTATGCATATGCATGCGCTGTATGTATGTGCATGAATCTATTTTCTATGACTTATAGCTGCTTCCCTATTACGCCATCTAATCACTAGTGTGCTTTTGCACTCCTACTCTTTGCTAATGCAATAAGACTCGGGCAGGGCTACAGCAGCCTTTTAGCCCCTTTAGTCCAATCTGAATTGCTAATCTGCTTCAGTGTTCATGTGACCTTTGTGAAAGCAGAGCACCCCGGGCCTGCTTCGCAAGCCACCGCTCCTTTAAGAACCACTCTGCTGGACAATAAGAAGACATTAGGCAGCTTGAAACAATAATTATTGCTATTCACCCTTACCTCCCTTATTTCTCTCATCTCAGGCTTTTTTCTGTGTCAATGTTCAAAAAGTGTGAGATTATGGGGCAAAATACTTGGTCTGATTGCTCTCATTCACTTCTCATATCGGAGTGAATTGACTCAGGACATGCTGCTAGTCTCTTGAAGATGCGTGGCGGCGGCAGCAGCAAAACCAAATAAGAACTGAGTGTCCCTTCTGGTTTCTGTTAGATTTGAGTCTTTGCTTATTATGTTCATACTGTGGGAGGTCATAATGTTTGCTGTAAAGGAGGCCTAGCTTGTGGCCTGGTATTGCTCCATTATAAACTAATTTAAGGACAATATTAGCCTAGCAAGATTTCCAAGATCAGATTTTCAGAAACTGTTCAACTGAGATGGAAGAATGGCACAATGAAATCAAAGAAGACAAATAAAAGCAAGTCTCAACCTGCTAAAAAAGTCCTACATGCACATTTGTGGCTTAAGTGTCTTCTTCAGTGTCATTTACCTTTATTAGTTGTCCTCGGCTATCAGTGGAGTTGGTCCTCCCTTGGCCATTAGTTTCCTCTTGTATCACACGTCCGATAAAAGAGAGCGAGCGTCCGTAGGCACCCGGGGGACAAGACTGAACCACTGGTGATGACTTCTAAAGTCTGCGGCCAGCGCACACTTCAACACATCAGATTACTGTGACAGCCCGGAGCCACTCACACATTTGAGCGAAAACGCTACACTCTGCCCGTCGCATGTGTCACGGATCATGGTTGCATATCCTCCGGTTGGGTGGCTCGTCCGCACAGTCATCGACCCTCTTTCTCCTCCGCTCCGGGTCAGCAAGCTCCGTGCAGACCGGCGCGTTGGTCAGTTGAACCCTTCGTAGACAGTGGTTGGAGCCATCGTGTTTCCCCTTCAACTGGTTACCTTCCTCTCTCCAGCAGTGTGACAATTCCTTCCAGTTACACTATGGCTTCACTGAACTTTGTGTTTGGTTGGGGGTTGGCTAAAATACAGCTCATCAGATGCAGGGTTGTTTATCAGCTACGGACCATCAGCTGCAGGCAAAACCGATCACAACAAAACATGAAATATATCTTAAACACACAGCATATGCATCACTGCACTCACTTGTGCATATATGTGTATGTTTTCACGTGTGTATGTTGTACCCTCCACTTGTGTTTTCTCTATTGCACATAGCCTACCGTGTTTATTTCATACACGCACACTTGCATCTACACACACACACACCCATAAATGTTATTTAATCGGGTTGTCTCACTGAGATTGAGCTTTGTTTTTCTTAGAGACCATGAAACATTCATAATTAGACGTATACGTTTTACACGGACAAGTCGGCACACACACAGACGCGCACACGGCAACACACACACACACACACACACACAAGGAGCCCCATGCGCAGTGTTTCCTGCAGGTCCAGACCTGACTGTCCCTTCCGGTGTAATTTAATTTGCACTCCCATAATTCTCTGCTTCTCTGGTGGCCGTGTCTCCAGGGCTCTGTCTCAACATGTTGATCTCCTTTCTTCTTCTTCTTCTTTTTCTTCTTCTTCTTCTTCTATCTGTCACTGCCTCTCTCTTACTGTCACATCCTCTTCCTCTTTGTCTGTCTCCCATCTGTGTCAGAGCTCTGAGGAACCGACATCACACGTACACATGTCCAGTATCTGCGTCCACATCACCCCCACCCCCCACCCCACCTCACCTACGTTCTTTCTTCCCATCAGGGGACTTGGTTTCTCTTTCCCTCTCCCTTTCTGGAAGTATGTGGGTGTTGAGCTCTCTTTTCCAGCTGGAGTGATAGATACTAATCTAGGTTAAGGTCCTTTCCTTCCCTTCAATTACAGGCCTGTCCACACAGATACCACTGTATTCTCGTCTTCCCTGCCTCTCTGGTCGTTATTCAATCACATTTTCTCCGCTATCACTCTCTATTTCTATGAGACTATTCACTGGAGCCCGCACTGAATTTAGTTCTTTGGGTCTATGTGTCAACTCCAATTCTGGCTAAAGCTGTTGGGGATGGGAGTAATTAGTTTTGCAGACATTAGGTCATGTGGGTAAACAGAAATTCTGACCTGACGATGGCACTGTGTAATCACTTTTATGGTGACTTATTTGACTTTTCACAATGTAGTCTGAATGGAGGAGGAAAACCTTTGTACCAAATTTCAAAGCAATCTGCCCAACATTTGAGACTGGAAGTTCACTCTTAGAAATGGCAATATCACGACAAGGTCCATTAGTATCTTGAGTTTTTGATTAAAGTACCTGATCTTGCTCAATAGATGGAGACTGTGATGGAATGGTGGATGTTAAAATTCTCATTCCTAGTTCTTTGGTAAAAGGTTTCATCACTGGAGAAAGATTGCGTGATACGAATAAATGAGTCATAACATCTATGAACATTGTGGTGAGAATGTTTTTTTTTTTTTTTGTCAGTCCGTCCAGCAATGGTTGAGATATTCCACTAGTACAGAAGTGTCAGCCTGGTGTCACTAAGCGCTTAGTGGGTGGATCAATGGAGTACCGAGAACACCTATGAGACATTTCACAGCGACCTTCAGAATATGCCAAATTAAGCAAACATCAATCCAACTGAGCCCTGCCACTAACATGGAAAACGATGTATACAAATAACAAATCAAAATCAGAGCTACTTATATGAAGTGCGTTATATAATATCAGTATGGATCCTTCAGATCTCCATGAAATGTTTTGTAGGTGTTCTTTTGCGTCGCATAGCCACACTCTCATCAGTATATGAGACTGGTAACACACCATTTGTATTTCACCAGTATGTTTCAACTTATAAAGAGAAAATATACCTCTACACGCAACTGGATAGTCCAACAACCAATCAGAGTCACTGTTATAGGCGGTTTAGACTTCTGCGTAGCTACAGTGACAGCCCAGACCATATGCAGACCCTAACGCCGTAGCCTGACGTGCACCTCCCCAGAAATGTAAATGTCGCGGTCCGATTGGTTGTGACGTGTTTCCGCTTTAGCATTTCTGGCTGCTTCTCCGCCTTCCGCAATTGTGGATGATCGGAGATACAAACATTTGTATGACTCGTCTTCAGCGAAATGTTGGCAAAAGTTTCAGTCGCAATTGTTGAAAGTGAAGTAGGAAGTACAAAAATTAACGTGACTAGCAAAAAAGACTCGGCGCCGACTAGTGTTTGGGTGGTGTTTTTACAGAGCGAGCCAGACTGGAAAGTGCACAAGTATAAATGGCTTGCACTGGTGCTGGCTATGTGCGTAGGCTATGGCGTCTATGTCCTGCAGTACCTTAAATGCGCCATTGACGCTTCTGTCCATCACAGTATAAAGCCTGTCCAAATGATTTGATTGGCCGGGCAGATCTTTGCCAGAGCATAATCAGCTCCCAATGAAGCGACTCCAGACCAACTGATCAGATTGGTCAGCTTCAACTGCACTTTTTGGGAAGGGAGGGGGCCTCCCTAGCTTTCTGTCATTACAGCGAACACATAAAAATGTTTAATTAAATTGCTTCTCCTTTGGAATGTACGCAAAATATAAATAGCATTCATAATCGTAGAATGCTTGGAACCACGTATGTAGTAATGCGGCATGTTTCTTTTATTTGAATAGAAAATCATGTTGTACTAACCTGCGCATCTGTTTAAATGAACAGCTTCTCATATAAATTAAATGAACAAAGTCTTTGTCTGAGCACATAATGTACAGATGGTTCTGCTATCAACACAGGCGGCCTGGGCCTGGTGGATGTCCTGCACTTTTGTCTCTCTTCCTCAAATTCAATTAGGGCTCTGTTGCTTTTCCACACAACTCAAACAGATCCAGGGAAACTCCCCTTCATATGAGCAGCCAGTGTTTGTTTCTCCCCAGGCAGGAGATAAGGGAATGCGTCTGTACGAGAAGAACACAGCAGCACTCCCATGGAAACGCCTCCTCGTCATTCTCTATTCCCTGTCTACACAGCACAATGAGATCGTACACTTCCCTCCCTCACTGCCGTGAGTCTCGGCTCCAATGAGCACATCCACTTCTTTCTCTCCGTGCATTTCCACCCGTCTCTGATGCAGGCCTTGCTCTGAAAGTCTTCTTATCCTGGCACAGTTATCATGTCGATGCAGGTCCCGTTTCCCCAGTGTGTGAGCACCGCTTGGGTGTACTAAAGAAGTCAAAATAGAAGCGCACACCCATGCTCTCGTCCATGCATGTGACCACGCTTTTTGTCTGTGCACAAGAACAACCTGCATGTATTCAACCAATCACTCCAAACCATAGCCCGGCCCCACTCTCAGTGAAAGGCAGGTTTCAGGGAGCCCTTTTAATGTGTCCAATTCAATCAAATCCTTGACATAAACAAATTAGGACTTTTACAAATGCACACTTTGTTATATGCCTCTCCTCTCCCCCCTCTCTCTCTCTCTCTCTCCTTTTCACTCTTAAGCTTAGTTGAATGAGTTGATGCGTGGGTGATGTGTTAATTTTGATTTTCTGTGACAAACTGGAGAGAGAAGGGGTGAGAGGGGGAGCGGAAATGGCTTTATAAAACCATATAAAAGGAGGAATCAAATCTGCAAACATCAGGCATTCATTATTATTTTGAGGTGTCCACATTTAAATACATTTCAGCATCGCAGAAATAAAAGCGGCCATCGTGTTTCCGTCCACATTTTGTACTTATGTCCAGTAGTTTGCTGACATCTACTAGCTCAGTTGTTTGCAGTCTTGGCTAATGGTGAAAATAAGAGTAAGATGACAACCGAATGAACTAAAGCATGTGAGATATGCAAATGCTGCCATGACAGGCCAGGAATGTTCTGCTTTGTGCCGAGACGCGCATGTTGCTTCACTTCTTCTGCACGAGGCTGACAATGTTCAGTGTTTATCTGAAAGGAAGAGACATTTTCTCCTCAATGGAAAGTGTCATTGATAAAAATGGATTCCACTTAATAATCAGACCTTCATTGAAGCAGCACCGTGGGAGCAATTCATAAAGCGGGGAGTGAATCTATGCGCTTATTATTATTATTTTTAAGTAATAACAGTAAGCTTTGCCGGTGTTGTACATGCGATGGATGTGAACTGGATGTAGCGGAGCCGCACATTACATTTTATTTATATGTGAATGCGTCTGAATTATGAATGAATTCGAGGAGGACAGGAAATTCATTCTGTGTGTAATTATTTAATGAATGAGGGTTAAAGAATTAACAAAAGTTTTAGCAGAATATGCAGATAAATGTCGTTTTCTTCCGATACGATTCTGATGAATGTGTATACGGCGCCCTGTATATACTGCTGGAAACTGTCCAAGCCGACTGCAGCTTCTTGACACCTCCCCCGGCTGCAGGCACCAGCTCTTGCCCCCTCTCCAGGCGAGAATGGAATCATCTTAAGCAAGCTTACAGTTTTTATCAAATCAAACCACTTCCTGCTTGCATGCACAAATAGCAGGGTACTCAGTTCCCGTGCACTTAACTTCTGAGGCGACATTTCCTCACAAGCTGCGAGTAACTAATCCTGGGACCTAAACCTAAGCCACCATAACCGTATCTTTAACCATCTTGAAGCTGAACCCGGGGTGGGTGAGAGATAGCACTGGTTGAAAATAGGCCGACAAATCTTTTCTACTGGTGTTCTCGAGTCTGACTGATAGAGGATCCACACTGGTTTGTACTGCCTCCTGGTAACAGCCACACACTCAAAATCTTAAGTTCACCTAGTGCACTTTTCGCCTTGCCTAGAAACTAGATTTCTGCAACAGATCTATGCTGTAGGGTATGGAGCCACGTCTTAAGCTTAACGTGCTGTTCCTTTCCCCAGAAATGTGAGTACACGTCTCAGACCAAAACAACTGACTGGTCCGAAAAGCATTTCCTCATTCACGTCTTTCAGTGGCCGGACAATCAGCTCAGTTCCCCTACACACCATCTACTCTGACCACATCTCTCTTTTCTGCGTTGCAGTGATTTCAGTAAAAGTAACTCAGCATTTGTTAGCTCCAACTCTAACACGATCCACTCAGTTCCAGGTGCCATCGTTTGACGTGTGACAAGAAACTCAATGCCGTGGCACAGAAGGCTTTGTGTAGATCTGACATCTGGATGGTGACTGACCGACGTGTTTTCTTTCCATAACTGTAGAAACGTAACACTTGAACTTCATTGCACTGACTTGAAAGCATTGATCCCTTTTGTGTAAGGGAGTAATGCAATGAGCGAGAGTCCACGTTTGTCCTGCTAGATTATCCGTTTGGGTCAGCCATGTGTTTGTGTGCCGCCTTATGCATATGGCGCGTTCCATTCATCTCTGAAGTCAGTACACCGAACTAAGAATAACATCACACCTAATTTTCTGCATTTTTCGCAACTTTTAGCACTTCTTGAGACAAGAACAGGCAGCAGAGCTAAAAAACTGTAGATTACAAGAGCTGTCGAAGCAGACGTCCTATATTTTAAGATTTAGGAGGTTCTTTTAGACTTTCAGCCTTGGGAAGCCACCTGAGTCAAAATTTCCTGATAACTCCGAGATTGCAGCTCAAACGAAATGCACCAGTGGTTGTTACCTACCTAGCTAAGCTGCTAAAGTTGCGAGCAATCTACTAACGAGCACAAGTCATTTTTCCTCTGTTTATTTTGCTAAACAGGTTCATGTGCATCACCAACTCTGCAGAAAGCTTGGGAAAACTTACAGGCAGACGTGGGATTCGGTTAAATGGCAATAAATTCAAGTGTAAACTAATTATAAAGTGTGAGATGTGTAAAATCACATCTGTACTTTGTTAGCATACGAGACGCCTGAAACGTGGTCTGACAGATGAGAGGAGACGAACAAAAGCGTACAGGAGATATAGAGAAGTGTGCTGAGGAGCTAGAGCCTGAGCAGAGACAGAAACCAGTCACAGTTCCCAGACTCGGGTGACATTCTCACATTACTGACTCATCATCATCATCAGTCGCTCACAGCATGTCCTGATTCAGAGAGAGCATAGCAGAACAGGGAGAGAAGATGCGGTACATGCAGTCTCCTGTCTATAAACTCATACTGTACTCTCAATACACAGCATGAGCAGACGCACTGTAGTACAAACAACAAAATGCACGCCATCAGGTGACACGAGCACAGAAAGAGAGGGAGAGAGAGCGACAAACGAACGGTTAGATTAGAGGAAATATGCGTGCAGCCTGATGGGCTTGTGTCAGACAACCCTCCCATCCTCTGGCGTACAGTATTTTGTACAAACAATTGATTTGAGCACCTGGTCCTACATAATCCTTTCCATTTTAATCAGGCTAGTGTTTCTCTCAATGAGTGTGTGCATATGTTAAATGAGGCTGCACGTGTCCATGTGCGGTGATTGCACGGCTGCACAGTAGAATGCTGTGCTGTATTTGCCACAGGGAAATGAGATTTAAAGGAACAGCGTAAGCAGCAGTTTGATGGCCACTAGCTGGTTTTTGTGCCAGGGCTGGGAGCATTGGAAGCCACTTCTGGTTTTGCAGAGTCTTGCTAGATTTGCTACATGTCTACTCTTTTGGAGTATGATGTTTTAATTAGTGAGCTTTAGATGTAATTCTAGGGGGGGCCAGTTTTGCTATAGCTTCACATTTATAGATGTGATAGTAGCGTTCATCCTTTCATCTGAACAAAAAAGCATATTTGTCTGCAATGGAGACTTTTTGATTCTAATTGTGTATTAATCAGCTGATTAATTAATAAATTACTTTTATTAATTACATTCATTTCGTTCATGTCAGAATAAATATGATGACAAATCCCCATTATAAATCCCTACGGCATATCTGCATGATTGAATTATTCAAGAAATTAAATAAATCCAATTCTAAATACTGCGCTTTCACACCTAGGTTGATTCATTCATTCATTTTCTGTAACCGCTTGTCCTCTGGAAGGTCGTGGGAGGGCTGGAGCCTATCCCAGCTGTCATTGCGCGAGAGGCGGGGTACACCCTGGACAGGTCGCCAGCCCACCGCAGGGCTAACACAGAGAGACAGACAACCATTCACACTCACAGCCAATTTAGAATCACCAATTAACCTGCCGAGCATGTATTTGGACGGTTGGAGGAAGCCGGAGTACCCGGAGGGAACCCACGCGGACACAGGGAGTACATGCAAACACCACACAGAAAAGGCCCAAGTCGGCCGATAGATTCGAACCCAGAACCACCACAGCACTGTGCCCAGCACACCTACTGTAGGTTGATGCGCTGAAATGCAAGTTTTTACCACAAGATTATGACTAATTACAAATCTGTTTGCAAGAACGTAGAGTTGAGGGCGTGATACTGATACTGAAGCGGCTGTTCTTGTTTCTGAAGTACAACAAGGGTGAAAAATATTTCAAAGCTTTGATTTAGATTTATTTTTTGTCAGTCGTCGTGGATATTTTTATCCCTGTCTGGTACTTAGCATTGAATGACAGAGCGGTGAACATTTAATCCTTGTTTTATTTATTTATTCATTTTTGGTCGTATGAGGGTTTTGCCAGGCGGGGTGACAAACGTCTAAAATAGCATTCAGACCACATTACACTAAACGTCTCCATTGAAACCCAGATGCAAATGAGTTTGTGTTGTCCTCCTCGCAGCCCTCATTACGAAGCCAAAGAGGCTGATTATTCACATCATTGCTCCAGTGGCACCTAGCAACCACCTCGCCACTGAGGAAGCTTTTCTGCTGCATGACACATCTAGTATGCAAGTATGTCAGAGCAAAGTTTGGCGGCCCGATCGCCGAGCGAAGCCGTTCCCTTACCGCCACACCTCCCCCCGACCGAGTAATTTGATTGCGGATGGAGCGGGGATGTGCAGGGAGGAAGAGGGGTTATTGATGGGTACGGATAGAACATGGAAAAGGAACAAAGCAAGACAGGAGAGGAATGGAGGAGAGCTTGACCTGATGATGAGGGTCTTATCAGAGCCTCTTCGTAATGGTTTTTCACCTGCTGTGTGTGTGTGTGTGTGTGTGTGTGTGTGTGTGTGAATTGGACGGATAGTGGAGGGGTTAGTAGGGCTTTTCACCTGCTGTAGTTCCCTTGTCTAAAACCCTTTTGTGCATTTGTCCTCAACCCCCATCTGCCATTTGTCAACTGAGACCGTGTCCATCTTTCTTCACCTTTTTACTCCATCGTTCCCACTTTTATGCTTTTTTTATTACATGTCTCCTATCTTTCCCCCTGCCTGCCAACTCTTGCGTGCGACACGGATGGAGCTCCAGTCCTGTCCCGGTTTGTCTCCTTTGTTGCGGCGTTTCTTTACAGCGCCACTGACAGCGCTTCACTGATTCCCCTCTAAATTATTTATCTATCATTGACTTTTCAAAAGCACAGAGGAACAACTGGAACACTCCTCTCCTTTGCTCCCGCCGCCTTTTGACACTTCCCTGTCCCTCACTTCACGCTGTATTCGCACATGCGGGTCGAGGCATGGCTAAACAACACCTGAACTGAAACACACACAAAGGCGGCCTCATTTTAATGGGAGGAACTTTGCCAGTAAACCAGAAATCCTTTCAGGCACAGCTTTGTATGTGTGCGACTGAATTATCGCGACTACAAAAGAGCATTTATTTGAACTGCAAAGTTCCTGGTTTACGTGGCTTTATTATAAAATTTTGGAGCAGAATTTGAATGTAAAGAGGAATGGTAGACAGTTAAAGAAAACCAAACAGTTCCCAGAATGACGAAACTACGAAAAGCTAAGAACAAGCCACAACAAAAAATCACTTGGGAGCTCATCTCTACTATGGAAAAAGCCATCATTATCTTCCTTCTTACCTCCGCGTATCCTCTTTCCAGCAACAAACATCACAGGCACACAGCTGTAAATAAAAGAAGCATACATTACAAGCTAGTTTGATGCTTTTTAACTCAGGTTTTGGAATATCAAGAACAATGAAACAGGCATATACTAAAACACAATGTTAGTTCCTGGCCTTTTCCTGGCCATTTGATCAAAAAGGCCCTAAAGACTGAATTCTCATCAGAGCTGCAGTACAACACGCTCCGAATCCAATAGAGCACAGTGGAGACAATGGGCGTTGAGTATTTAGACAGTAGGGATGAGGCTCACTCAAATTTAAGCTATTTGTGGGGTCTAGAAAAGCACTGTGAGTGTGTTTGTTTGCTGTAACCTGGAGGCCATCAATGTGTTTTTTGTGTAGATATCCCCTTTCCATCTGTAATCCTGTGCAGTCTGACCTCTGCGTTGACGTTTTCTCCACACCGCCACCTCCCTTTCCCTCGCCGCCCATTTCCTCTCTGCATTTATTCCATTCCTGTTTCCATTTTTATCAAGGTGGTTGCCCGTCACAAAAAAAAAAAAACGCTGCCCCCCCTGTTCGTCACCTCCTCCTTCTCATTCTCCCCGTAGCCCTAATCCTCCTGTGCAGGCTCTTAGCTGGATAAATCTGTCTCCCATCCTTTCTCTTTATGGCAGGATTTACAGCAGTATCCCTTCACATCCCCCTTTTAGCACTCTCATGGTAGCTTCCAGTGGTGCAAGGTCATGCTCTTTGGAGATCATACAATTCACTTGCACAGTGGGGGAAAAAAAAAAAAAATTAAAAATTGTGCGAAGGTGTCTCAAAAGCACAAATTAATCAAAATATAACTGGAACGGGCTGTGTTAATGGGTTAAGCAGACATTACAAATATGACGGGGAAGGAAGGGCGTTTTAAAAAAGGAGACATTTTGATTATAACCCAGGCTGTGCGGTTAAATACAGGCTGGATAAGCCAGACAAAGAATATATTTAGATTTCGTATTATATACTGGTGTTTTCAAACAGTATTTTTTAATGTGCGCCTTAGCATTTGAAATGAAAAAAGATGAGACTGGGACGGGACTAGTCAAGACAGATTTTCTTAATTTCTTAACAGCAGTGTTGGTGGGATACCAGGGAGGCCATAATATATGTATGTACGTGGTGACTGCGTGAGTGAGGAGGGAGAGAATGAGGGCGACGTTCAAAAACCGACTTATTGATTTCCCATTTGAAGGCAGGGGGGAGGTTTTGGATGGGAGAGATTGGGAGGTGGAGGCCGTCAAGTAAAAGAAAGACACAAGGTGGAAAGACATGCACACAAAAAAAGAGAGCGCGGGTGGCGGGGGGTGGGTCTGAGATTGTCAATAGAATGAATAGAATAGTCGAGATAATGATTTGAAACGCAGTGTGGTGGACACACATGCTGAAGGAGAGTGGACGGACAGGGGGAGGGCTGGTAGTCGGAAGTATGGGGGCTTGACCTTTCACCCCCCCAACTCTCCTCTGTCTGCGATTAATGCTTTCAGTCCAGGCACACAGATGCTGGTAACACAACTCTGGCACAGAAAGTGACGGTGACTGATTAAAAGGGGAAGATGAGAGTTCATATCCTGTACAGAGGACAGCACGACTATTACTGACAGAGTCAATTTGCCTCTTTCTTTCTTTCCCTTTCATCTATTCCTCTCTCTCTCTTCCTGTATTGTTTCTTTTCTTTTCTTTTTTTTTTTCTAGAAATGCAGATCTGCCTTTTCTGACCTAAAAAAAAATATATATTTTTTTAAATTCTTGATGTAAAATTGTGACATTTTGCACTTCACCCTGAACAGACAGAGACATCATCAGGCTCTTGTTTGTCCAGCACACAGAGATAGTGCTGTATAATAACTGCTGTTGTGACAGACCTGACAAACAGCACTGAGCGGCTGTTTGTCAGCAGCAGGGCTTCCCTCTGCATAATTACATGTTTCTACATCCTTTTACCAATTCACCTGTGTGTGTGTGTGTGTGTGTGGCTCTGACTAAAACTGACAAGCTAACACGAGAGGTGGGGGAAGAAAAACAGAATCGTGATATTCTGCAGTGCAATATGGTTTTAATACATGGATGCCCAACTATTGTTGGCAATCTATTTTATATATATAAAAACAGGAATTTAACATTTTGGTACTAATATAATAAATTCAATTGTATATACACCTATCAGGAATAGGATTATGACCACCTTCCTAATATTGTGTAGGTCTCCCTCGTGTCTCCAAAACAGTTGTATTGTCATCAGAGAATGGACGTGGGCCTTCTGAGGGTGTCCTGTGGAGTCTGGCAACAGGATGTTATTAGTGGGGGCCTTTGCGTCTTATGGGTTGAGGGGAGGGGCCTCTGTGGATCATCCCACAGACACATGATGAGTTTGGGATCTAGTGAATCTGGAGGCCAGGTCAACACCTTGTGCTGTTCTTCATGTTTTTTTGAGTTGTTCCTAAACCGTTTTTGTGTGTGTGCCTGTGTCAGGCTGCATCCTGCTGGGGATGGCTGCTGCCATTTAGGAGTGTCATTGTTATGGGGTGGGGGCGCCTGATCTGGTCTAGGTGGGTGCTACATGCCTAAGTAACACCCACATGAATGCCAGGTCCAAACATTTCCCAGCAAAACACTGTATTGTCACAAGATGGTCAGTGTTATTTACTTCTCCTGTCAGTGGTCATAATGTTATGCCTGATAGGTGCATTCAGTCCTATAGATGGTAGTGTTTTATAGCAATGTCAGTGCACAGGAGGAAGTTGGTAAAAAAACAGATATGGATGCAAAACATCCCAAAAGGGTTAAGATTACAATAATACCTTATTGTGACTTTACCGTGCTAATATCATATTATAGATCCCTTATGCAGTGATTCCCACTTCCACTAACACATTTTTTTTTCTGCAAGTATCTTATTAGCAACACTTTATTGTTAATGAGATACAACATCAGTCCTCAAGTCCTATTCTCATTCATTAACCTTATTATAAAACCTGCATGGAGCATACTGTATCTCCCCAAGTGTTATCCGCACTAAAGTAATTTTCAACACTATTTGTTGTACAGCAAAGGCCTGCTTTAGGCTTCAAATTAAAGTGCGTTTTAGGAGAAGCGGTGGTAGAAAGTCTGCAGCGCGGCCAGCAAGAGAAAACTATATTTAATGTGGATCTGTGACGCCCAGGCCGCTTCAGAGCAGCTGATCTGAAAGTTTGGATAGTTGCACCTCTACTCTTTTCCACTCCCTGTCTGGATTTCTCTCTCCGTTTCTCTGCACGCTACGCTCACGCTTGAAGCTGCGTCACAATCACGGAGCAACAGTAGAGAGAAGGAGATCACAAGATGCTGTTACAGTACCAGCCTTTGCTTGTGAAATTTCAACCCCGTTTATGTTTGTTTGTTGACACGTGTGACCGTGATTAGGGCATGTGTGTGGCGTGTTTACTGCGTGTGTGTATGTGTGTGTGTATAATAGTGTTCCTGTTTGTTCTTGGGGCTCAGTGTAATCACAGCTCTAATCTGTGTGCTAGGATTCTGTGTGTGGGTGACATTAAAGTTCTCATTAGCACTGTAACTCAGCACCAATGTCACTGTGAAGACACCAACGATACATCCACTGCAGCAAAGTCTACCCGCTGTGTGTGTGTGTGTGTGTGTGTGCGCTGTGTGTGCGAGTGTATAAGCTTAAGTTGATAGTTTGAATGATGTCTCGCACCCATTCTCCTATTTTTCTTTTCTTAGTCGTTGATTTCATTACTTGTGCAGACAAAATTCGAGAGAAACATTCGAGTATGCCGTTCAACAGAACTGCACTGTGAAATGGAAATAAAAAAAACAATGTCTGGTCTCGCTGATGAGATGAAACACACTTTGCTGAAACATACCACATTCTCATTTAATAGCAGTTCTCGCTTTAGAGGCACATTGGATGTGGCCTGTGCCGAGGCGAGGCTGGATGAATGATACAGAAGAGGTGGAAAGAAGGAATAGTTGGGAAGAAGGAAGAGACAGGTTGCTATGGTAACAGGAAATGGGTTGGAATTGAGTGAAAGATGTGGTGTGGAGCGTTTTACTGAGTGGAAACCACAATAAATGAGTGCGCGCTGCAAGTTTGACCACTCCTGTTCTAGTCTCCAGACAACACGAACCGCTGTGTAAATGGCCCTTTCTCTTGTCGCCCATATTCGGCATCCTATTTCTAGATCCATCACTTGACCCACCTCTGAACGCCATGTGAACGAGTCTGGCTTCGAGAGCTCTGCACCAAGTTAGTCTGAGTTGTTTGTTGCGGCAGGCGTATTAAAAAAGAACCAGAGCGAGTGAGAGAAGTGGGTCAGGGTAGGATATGCGCCTGCACTCAGGCCGGTTCTGTCTGATTTCACACATCCCGGCTAATCAGCTCCTAACACTTAGCATCCTCACTCGCATGCTAACACAGGCACAGCACACTGCTAGCTGTCCTTGTGAGAGAGAGGATGTCGGTAACAGAAGTAATCATCTTTGTTTTGCGGAAAGAAATGACATCCAGTGGAGAATATTGGGGTCATTTAAAGTAAGCTAGCATGCTACGGATTCACAAACCGATTCACATCTGGTTTTCTTGGATGCGGTGTTGCGATACTAATGCGCAGCCGGGCTTCTTTACGTTGTCACCTGCAGCCTTAGTTTGAAACAGAGCAGATTTTATGGGTCGGGATAGTTTTTCTTGCATGATTTTTTTTTTTTTCTTCTTGCCGGTCGGATGCAAAAGACGGCAAAAAGTGGAAGCGAGAAAAGGAGTGGAGAGAGTGATAGCAGATCCATCAGACGTGTCTCTTGTGTCCTTGGTGACGCAGATCTGCAGTTTCTTTTTTTTTTCTGCAGCAGGAACAACACAGAGCAGGAGGCAGAGAGAAAGAGAGCACATTCAGAGGGTCACGGGCTGAGACAAACACCGAAGCTCAGGGAGTGAACATTCGGCACCTGCAGTGGGACTCGGCTGCTGGAGTTGTTCTTTATTTTCTGGGAGAAATGGGGTCTCTGATTTGCATTATGCAGCATCCCAGCTGCAGTGCCAGGTCTGCTGCAAAGTACAAAGTTAACAGATATATATTTTCTGTATGTCATATAACAAATAGATTTCTTATATATTCCTTTCCCTGTGCCGAGACAGTTTTTGTTTTTGATGGTGTGGTGGTATTTTTGGCTAATTAATGAACAAGTCTAATCTAATCTATGAGCCTAAACCCCGAGCAGAATAGTATGAAATAACGCTGTCTTCCTGTTGCACAGGTAAATGAGGGAGCGAACAAGTTCACTTAGTCATGCAGGGTCACAGCCACAGGGTCCCACCACTTTTACTGCACAAAGGAACACTTAAGCTGCAAATACAGAACCTATGGGACCTATATCACATACTCAATAGTGCTTGCAAGTTCATATAATATTCACGGGAGTATTTCTTGCGGAGGAAGTGTGTTATTAACACTCAAATGAAGATGTTCTACATAAAGTACACAGAGTTCATTAAATGTGCACTTCGTCTACGTCTTTTTAAAATTTTAACCAGACATTTTTTAAGCATATCCACTCAGACTGGGGCTATAAATGGACCAGCGAAAACTTTTTGCTTAATTAATAAATGGTTAATGCCTTTGAGACGGAACACTTAATCCTGCAATACAAGGGCATTTGGTTGAACATTCGCTTTCAGTGTGTTTGATATCACCGTCCTCAATATTTAATGTAAAAAATGAAGGAAAAAAACTGAAAAAAAAAAAAATGAAATGGGTCTTTCCATTTATCTGCTCTTCCAAATAATAAAGCTTTCTAAACTTCTTTCCCCGCTGCTTTAATAATACAGGAGTGCATGTCGAGAGCATGTGACCCCTGATGAGTCACTAGATTCAGAATTTTTCAAACAGCGGGCGAAAAGTGCGAACACGGACATGATCTGATTCAGTAGTACTTCATCAGTTGCGTGGTTGACATGGGCTTAGTAACACTGTAAACTAACAAGGAATCACATTGTTGCCCAATGTTAGAAACAGAACAGCTTTAGGAGAGGTTTCATTAAGAATATTTGTAATTCATGCTTGGAGCAATGTTGTCTAAGTGTCTAAGCATTGAGAGCCGTGTGGGCCCAACCATTGATTACTAGGACCACCTTAAGCAATTATCTGGGTAATAATACATTTACTAAATGTAGCTTTTAGCGTGAGTTCGGGAAGGATAATGATCGTCATTCTAATTTCCTCCTCACACCAGGTCTCAGCTTCTCATTAACTGTCCGGCAAACGCACTAGGAACCAACCAATGATCATCCTAGCTGAGGGGTACTCTACAGAGTACAGGGCTGGTAATGCCTTTTCTCTGTAACTGCAGTGAATGGTGCTTTCTTTCGCCTCTGTCACCGGTGTCCACGGTCCATCTGTGCTTCCCCAGGGGAGATTTCTAAAAGCTACGCTTGACCCTATCAAAAGTGGTAAATTGATTCCATCGATGAGGTCAACCACCCTCCAAAATTATTTTTAAAAGGTCAAAGATAATGGTAAAATATGCAGTATATATGCAGCATATATATATAGAATACTACAAACGCCTTGCATATCCTTTATTATCACGCTAATTAATGTCAAACTATTTTAGCACACTACCCAACTCAAGTATTTCTCATTTACGTTGTTGGGACAATATAAATACTTCCTGTTTTTTGTTTAGCTTTACTTTTTACAGGTATTTCTGAATTAATTAAGTCACAAGGTCACATGGAGGTTGTTGGGGTAGATGGTGGGCCTGCAAAGCCCACTGCATCACTCCCACATCAGAGACCTGAGTGTTCATGTCCCGCACACCATGGCATTCTCTTAAAATATCCGTTCACCACCCAGAGGTAGCTTATGTAAACATGTAATATTCAGTATTTACATTTATAAATGCAACTTGATCCAGGAAGTTTTATCAAATCTGTAGTTGGAAGTTAAAAATAAAAAAAATTCAAATGGTGACGTGTGCATTTGTAAAGTCATTTTACATTCGTGCAATAAACTGCAGGTTGCAATAGTGGCCGATCTCTTGTATGGCGGTGAGAGTCAGCCCCCAGTGGTCGGTCTGCAGTGTCCTCTCAGTATCAGGTGTGCTGTGTCGACGTTATTTCTACAAGACAGCGTCGCACTACTGGTTCGGCTCCGCTCACTGAGTTGAAGGAGTGCTCCGGGCGTGAGCATTTTGGCATGGCGCTCAATTTTATTGAATTGTTGTGCTTTTTTTTTGTACTGTTAACGAACTGCTATGCTTGGTCCAGTGAACATAAACTCCTCGACTGCATCTTGAATATCAGCCGAGAGCAGAGTGGCACCATTCTGATATTGATCACTGCCCTCCTCTGATTGCAGGCAGCCTCTTCTGGGTTGACTTCATGACTTCATTATTCGAGCTTTATTTCTACTCTGTAACAACCTGATCTTTAAAACATCAAGAGGTACAATAATTGAGATTCAAAGTCCGGGTTTTTAAACGTTCTCAAAGAGTAAAGCGATGACAAATTGTTTTTCTTATACAGTAAATGTAACTTGCAGCCCTGTTCTGGATAAAATTAGGATTAGAGTTTGTGTGTGCCAATGTCGAGTTTGCTGATCTGCTATTTGCTGTGGGGAATAAAAGCTAAAATGAATACAACTAGGAAGTAGTTTAATTTGTAGAGGCAACTGTAGCTTAACAGAATGTCTCTTTCACACTTCCATTCCTCTTGAAGAGCTACAGAACAGATATGCTGAATGTTTGCAAATCCACTTTAACAGATGAACCTCTATTTACATTATTAGATGGATTGGACAATGAGCGGCCAAGCAGCTAGTAGTGCAACCATCAATCAGCTAAACAATAGCTTCTGTTGAGAGATATTTGTCAAGAAGTCGTGTAGACGTGTGTAACGCGCCTTCAAACATTCGCGATACCACTGCGGCAAGGGAAGTAAAATGTAAACTGTAAGCAGCTGTTTCCATTATTTTCCTTGACATCCTCTGCTCTTGGTATCTGTATCTTGTGACATACAGCTGAGAAAAATAAATTTTTCCCCTGGAAGGCATTACCTCAAACCCACACATTATTTTGTGTAGAGATTTGTCAGGTCCTAGCATGGTTTTGGTTTACTTTTCACAGTGCTGAAGGAAACCTCTGTAATCAGATCTTGCTGTCGGGGGCTTTTAAATAATTTTAAAAAATTGTAAGGGCCTTTATTTGTTTGGCATATATACAAAAGCCAACCAACGGGGTCTGACCACTGGTGACAAATGAGAAACAAACAAGGCAATGTAAATGTTGGCCGACCAGGACTGAGCAGTTCAACTGAAATTCAACGATTTTCTGTTCAACAATAGCACTAATTAGGCCTCATTGTACGAATACTTTCGGAGCCACTACACAACACTAAAATCATTATTATTAGATTAAAGGTGTATGGTTCCTTGGTGTATGCAAATTTCTGCTAAAGTTCATATTAGAACAGCTGTGGCTGCATATCACACCTGCTTCTGTAAGGGTTCCCTGAGCTGTCAGAGGTTTGCCCCTGTAAGTGCCCGTGTGTGCGTGTGTGTTTAATGCAGTGTGTTCCTGTGTTTGTTACTTTGCACACTTACACACACGCGGGGAGAGAGTCGGCTGTGCACCTGTGTATGTTATGTCCTGTGTCAGCGTGGCCTCTCTGAAGCCTGATGTTATCAACCTCTGGTGATGAAAGGTAGATCCTGCGCTATCCAGGTGCGCCTGCTAGAAAAAGACATCGAGAGACGTTTCACAGGTTCCCCACGGGCCTTGCTGAAATTTGGTGGTTGGGCTGTTATTAAGCTATTTCATGCAAATTTGACTTGAAGTTTAGGCATGAGTCTGAATCAAATCTTAAATCCCTTTGGATTCATTTTAAGTCTTTTGTATAATCTCTCACAGGATTAGTGCCTTGAACAGTCACTGCGATAATGAAGCACCTTGTGGCTAAAGATTGAGTAAAGTCGTGGTAATTGGTTGTACGGAATTTCTTTTGAAATTTTTTGGTCACTGGCTAATTACAGCTTATGTGGTGGAACATGAGCACTCGCTTGCCTGGGTGCTGAAGTCTACAAAAACAACTTGGCACCATTTTAGGGAATGACAGCAAGTACCGTGTTAAGATGAGAGGACATTTGTTGTCACCGTTACAATAGTAAACATGTGGTTACAATTACTGGAAGGATCATGATTTGTCAAAACAGCGCTGACAAGTTTTACTGGCAATAAACAGTGGTTGTCCCTTCCATCGACCCTAACTCTGTGGCTCCGAGACAACCACCGACTGATTACAACAAGTGACTTTCTTGTTTGTTCTTGTCATATGCTACCTTCACACGAAACTTGTGGACTGCGGGAAGTCATATGTACAAAACGCTTGGCATTCAAATGGTAACATCGGCTGAGGTAGCTAGCCTTCTGTTGGAATCTAGAAGCCCCCGAGGCTAACAATCAGCAAGCTAACGACCGTTTACCTCAATGTGTACCTCAATGTAGGAAATGTAAAGGCATAACAAATACATGAGGCCATTGGGAATGTCAGTATTTTACTCATACATATTAAAAGACTACAAAGAAACCTCAGACATAACACAAGACCACCTTCCTAATATTGTGTAGGTCTCTCTGGGCTACAGAGTGTTGTTAGTGGGGGTCTCTGTCAGGCTGCATCCTGCTGGGTATGTCTGCTACCATCAAGGAGCGTCATTTCTATGGGGTGGGGGTGCCTGGTCTGGTCTAGGTGGGTGCTACATGTCTAAGTAACATCCACATGAATGACAGGTCCAGAAGTTTCCCAACAGAACATTGAATTGTCAAAATATGGTCAATGTTATTTACTTCTCCTGTCAGTGGTTTTAATGTTGTGGCTGATGGGTATATATACAGTACTTACAATTAATTTCTGAAAACATCACAACTTGTGAAGTCTGAGCTTATGCAAAATTTAGGGAGTCATTCATATGTCAATAACGTGGAAAACAATCCTATTTGCAGGCAACATTAATTACAGCAAACATAGACATATGTCGTTTTGGGGCAAATTACTGTTGCTATCTGATATATGACCACTAGACCATTAATTTAACAATATGATGTAACTATGGGTTTTAAAAAGCTGATGAATGCGGTTGTTTTTGAAAAATATTTTGAATTTTTTTAGGACTTTGTGCTAAACTGATTTTCCAGCTATTATTCCCTTCAGAGTGGACAAATCTTGATTTAGATGTTGCACTCTCCCCTACTCGGTGAAGCTGCTATCAGAACAAGCATTGCATACAATATCCTCCTTCCAAAACTCTCTTTAATGTGAAATAAAAAGATAAACACTAGTATATCCCCTATTCTCCTCCCAAATAACCTGTTCTGTTTATTCACAAACAATGTGTTCTGGCGCTAAACACCGGCATATGGTGCTTTTCTGCCTTACAGCTTTCTCATTTCAAGTATTATTCCCTCCCAGTAGCAAGGCGGTATCACTGAAAAATTCAGCAGGGGCTTTGTCACCTAATATAAACTCCGTGTCCTGAAAGGTGCCTGCGTATTCTGTTGTTCTCTGGCCTGCTTTCATCATCGCACAAGGATGGTAAGGAGACAAACAAACATGCAGGTTTTCTAAGGAGAAACAGGGAGGGGAAGATGTGAAGAGGGGGAATCGTTTGAGGACAAGGAGAGGAATCACCGTGAGTTGGAGCTTTCACTTCTGAATCGCTGTTCCAAGTGATTCAGCCAAAGACAAAAAAATATGACCGCTGCTAATTAATCTTACCTGGAAGCTGACAGACGTTTTGGGTGTGAAATTAAGCACCCCTGTTGTTTTCTTGAGCCTTTGTAGATGCCCTTGATATACTTCATCTACTGACTTAAATGTTTAGATGCTCTTCATGTTCATTACAGAAATATGTATTTTTGGTAGTTTCATTCAGTAATTGCTTGCTACAAGACCTTCTAAGGTTTTTCTTGCTTTTCATTACCCATCACTTAACTGAATCAGAGATAAAGGTCATAAAATAGACCATTCTGTTTCTTTTACTGTCTGGTCTGATTGGTTTATAATGTAGCTCAAGGTTTTGGCAGATTACTGCATCTTTGGGTTGGAAAGCTGCAGGAATTTAAATCAAACGGCTGACCTGGAAGTGTTGAGTTGGATAGACGCCAAACAAAAAGTGCAATCAACACAAATAAACACTCCTTAAACGTAACCGTATGAAGGCCTTTCTCCGTCCTGAGCCGGAGGTAACTTTAGACATAATGTCCATTTGAGGCGAGTGTATTTGAGGACAGTGCACCACAAGCTCCACCGCCAAATATAAACTCATGTCCTGGAAAATAGCAGGGGGCATGTGTATTGTGTTCCCTGGTAAAGTACAATCACATCGATGAGGAGGGAGCACACAAGCACGCGGGTTTTCTGAGGACAGAAGAAAGAGAGAAATGTAAAAATCTGTTTGTGCAGGGTTTCGCAGGAGCTGGCTGTAATCAAATTATCTGCAGGAACAAATCAGTGATCTTTATCACATTGGCTGATGCGGAGGACATTAAAACAGAGCTTGTATCAACCCTATAAAAGATTGATCGCTTGTTGACAGTGGTCCGCCCCTCATCCATCATTGAAATGCTTCATCCAAAAAGGGCCTGTTCAGACCCTGCATTAACACCCGACCTGGGCAATCCGACCACAAGTGGCCAGCTTTTAGTGCTTGTTTTCAGACCTGGCGTTAACAAATACATCTCCAGCCAGCTCTTCAGATCTGATCGCAGTTTCACGCTCTGTGCAAATAAACACCGACATCATCTGGGGCCATCTCTAATGGATCACTGCCACCGTTTCAGAAGCAATAACAGCGCCGTTTTATGTGTGAGCGTCATGACTAAGGGCCCACACGTTAAGTTAGTATTTATTGATCTCTGCCCTGATGTTAGTTATTTTCTCAACTTGCACAAAACTTCGATTATAACTCCAACATCTCAAGTAATAAATAAAGACACTCAACACAAGCGGCTCCCTGTACATCAACATGATCACATCAATAATTAACCACATGCTGTGCATTATTTAATAATAAAACTGCACACACTGTGCTCATATTCAGTCCCCTCATTTGTTAATTCTTGTTTAGATTTATTTATTTATTATTTAGCTCTGGCTCCCATTAATAATGAACAAATGCAATCTCAGTGCATCCTTTACACCTGTACTGGCTTTAAGCTGGTCACCTGTGATCAGATTCTGCAGTACAAATGTTAATACCTGGCCAAAGAAAGATTATTGCAATTAGGGAGTACAGCAAGGGCCACAAGGAGACATTGGGAGAACAAATAGTTAGCATTCTGGATGTGGGACAAATGTGCTGGAACAAGTTGAATCCTTCAGATCACTTTGAACTGATAGGTGTCAAAGGATTTGCTGCTAAGGTGTTGGTACTCTTTACCACCACACAACAGGGCTCCTTCAGAGATCGGCATCATGCCTCAGAAAGAAAGGGTTTAAATTCATCCAAAATTGTAGTATTTTTTAAATATAAATGGAATACAACTGTGTCAGTGATGTTTACATTCACCAACACTGAAATTTTCCTCCATCAGTTGTCAGAACAAGTGTATGCCCTGTGTTTCTTCACATCCATCAAAAGCCTTTTTGACAACCCAGACGCGCCATACGTGCAAACACTGCCATCCAAAATGGCTTCAGGATTAGTTGGTTGGTCTTCTTGACTAGTATTTTTAGTGGTGTATCAAACAGATCAATGTCATCTTCACCAGAAAGTGAAACCCTTCTTACTTTTGGTGTCCTTTTAGGGTTTCAGGAACACAACGTTTTCTTTTTTTCCCACATGTAAGTGAGAGGACCACAAAAGGACCCTCACTGCTTGATGATTATCTCGTATCGCGAAATCTTTCAATGAACAGAATAATAAAACATGCCTGACTTGGTGTTCAATGTTCCTGTGCGTAATGATTGTTACTGGATGACGGCCTAAAAGAAAAAAAACGAGACAGACTTGGGGTGCAAACTTTACTCCTAACTTCCTGCTTCCCTTTGACAAGCCGCTGTCACAAGAAGTGAAATCTTTAGACTGTATGTGTTAACCTACTTGCTCTTTTGTGTCTGTGTGGCTAATAAGTGCTTTCCTTTGAGAGATTCGTGGCAGGAGGCAGGCGACTACTGTTCGAGCCGCCTTATCTACCCCGCTGGCTCAGCTGGTCTGGAAACCCACCTTAATATAGATCAGGCACCTGGGAGAACAGCATGGGGTCTTGGCCCTCTGGCCTGTTCCAGAGTTTTATTGATAGGCACCGAGCTGAGCTGCCAATATCACAGCAGCATATGGACCTAGAGGCTGTCGTTTAGTGTGCGTTTCCTGTTGGGAGTTCTTTTGTGTATGCTGTGAGTCCGTATTGTGGCACTTTTTTTGTTTTTTTTAGTTTCTTGTTTTCCATCTTTGCTAAAAAGTCCCTCGTGGGCATGTAAGAAAAATGCTTTTGAACATCACAACATCCACGCCTGCATACACATTGATTCATATGTGCAATGTGAGCCTAACATGGGATGGGCGTTTTCAATGAACAAGAGTGTGTGTCATTAGATTTGCCACTTTCCATCCAAATAATAACACCGGGATGTTAAATCAATATAATGGAAAACGAGTGTGTGGAATACACATGTAAACCCGTTCTACTGAAGTTTAACTTCATCTAGACAGCATATACGTGCATGAGGCATTTGTGAAAAATGAGGGTGAAGAGGATGGGTAATAAGAAACATGGAGAGAAAAGTGTAGAAGGAGGTAGACAGAATAGAAGGAAAATGAAGAGGTGGTTAATATTTCATTAGTTAATTAGAGACTGTGCTTCGTTCTGAGCGAGCGTGCTGTAGCTCTAGGCTCCTGGGTGTCATTGTGGCTGGCACAGTCATCACTTACTGTACCAGACCATTTCCGATGGCCTCTACTTCACAACAAATACAGTACCGGGAATAGAGTAGGTCTTTTCACAGTCAGGCAAACTAAGGGGAAGTGGCTGGAGAGAGGGGAAACAAGGTTCAGTTCTTTGTGTCACTTTTTACGTAGCGATGCACCAACTGGATCTTCCGGATTCAGCTATGCTGAGCTGCCTACAATCTACCCAACTTGGATTCATGTTGCCTTACATAAAAATGATACTAATGAGTAACCGGAACTCAATAAATGGCAGATACCCTGTGTTGAACTGGTGGTGACTGGATCACTAGGTGAATCGAGAGTTTAAAAAGCTTAATGATGTGTGATTTTAACAGTGATTCATAGAGAAAATTTGTGCAACATGCGGTCAAAATAAATTAAAGCGTCCATGTTACAGATTCATCCACGGCCCTGGTTGAGGTGTCACCAGAATACACTGTGGAACTCAAACGCACGCATAAAGTCTTAATATAGCCGTGCATACGGAGTTTCATTTTTTCTTAACCTTTGTTTTTCACTGCAGCAGCTCAAATGAAACAAAAAATGATGAGCCCCCTGCCTGTACTGCTGCTGGACAATCCCATGCCATCAGAACAACTCCAATTCACACATACAATTTAATCAGCCATTTTCCGTAACCTTCACTCTACACTTTTGGCATTATTGGATTTACTGCTGTACATATGAGTGTGTTTACTGATTTACATTCAGAGTGAAACGAAATACATGTCATGTATTTATATAGAGGTGAGAGGGGACTGGGTGAGTTTAGAGAGATGCATAGAAATTGTATTCATTTGTTTTTATGTGACATAGTTAGGTATCAAACACTTTTAATGCGCCGTGCAGATAACGGTTTACCTGATTTAAGTATGTAGTTGGTGGACAATACATACTACTAAAACCTTATGGATCGCCATAACTACAGAGCCTTCAGAATAAAAATAAATTAAAGGAATACAACTTTGCCTGTCAAAGTTTTGATATTTCTTATGTGCAAAAACACGGCCCAGAGACCCACAGAGGGAGAAAGTGAGGACGCGTGGTGTGGATAATCAAGGACAGAAGGGCAGCGCTGAGGAAAGCAGTGGGAGGCGTTGGCTTCCTTTGAGAGAAACCATAGAAATGCCACAAGCTACCTCGGGCTTCTCGGGAAGAGCACTAAAAGAGAGAAAAATGTGCATCGTTTGTGTGTAAGAGCGACAGAGAGAGAGGAACGTCTGGAGAAAGAGATTTGGCTTTTGACACGTGACTGCTAAGAAAAAACAAGTAGCGGAGTCACCAATATGTTTGCCAGTTCTTAATTCGGTTTGCTATTTTAGGCACAGATGTTAAGACAGAGGTGATAATGTGTCTTCTATTTCTAGAAAACTTGCTGTGATGTGAGAATGTCACTCGAGCTCCAAAGGGGATACAGATGTCTTAATTATGAGTCATGGGTAACACAATAGAACGCACGTGTGCGGTGTCGGAACAATTGGCAATACGAAGGATATCCTGATCAGAGAAGTTTATCAGTCTGCAGATATGGTAGCAAAAGCTTGTGGAAACTAGTTATCCCGCACACTTAATCACATGTACGCCAATATGGCAAAGCACATGAAAAGCTTTTGCCTTGTGCAGTAACATCTTGCCAGTCTTCCAAGTTTTCCCACGGAGAGCAGAGCAGAGAGAGACTGGTGAACACGAGCTGTGATTGAACATGGGCTGTCAACCAAGACGAGATCTGAAACCAAATCCATAAGAAAACAGAGAGCAGGGCCTAAAGGTCTGCATGTTTATACATAACTATACTGTATGTGTAAGACCAGAGCAGAAAGATTCCATCCTCAGAAATTAGCAATGCAATTCAAGGTTTGAATACTACAGGCCACAGAAATCTGGGTGCAGCAAAACAAACCACTGTTGTTTTAATAAAGACGTCAAGCGATAATAGAGCCTTTTCCATCATTCTGTGAACAACTGTGGATTGATTTTATGCTGCACATGACATGAGTCTTTGAACAGCAGGGCACAGTGAGAGGAGTTGGTTTCCTTGCTATGCAGCTAGAAATATACTATAATGCCAAAAGTACTCTACCTTTACAGGCATATGACCTTAAGTGACATCCCATTCTTAATCCATAGGGTTTAATATGACGTAGGCCCACCCTCTGCAGCTATAACAGCTTCAACTCTTCTGGGAAGGCTTTCCACAAGGTTTAGGAGTGTGTTTATGGGAATTTTTGACCATTCCTCCAGAAGCGCATTTGTGAGGTCAGACACTGATGTTGGACAAGAAGGCCTGTCTCACAGTCTTCGTTCTAATTCATCCCAAATGTGTTCTGTCAGGCTGAGGTCAGGACTATGTGCAGGCCAGTCAAGTTCTTCCACCCGAAACTCGCTCATCTATGTCTTTATGGACCTTGCTTTGTGCACTGGTCAATAGTCATGTTGGAACAGGAAGGGGCCATCCCCAAACCATTCCCACAAAGTTGGGAGCATGGAATTGTCCAAAATCTCTTGCTATGCTGAAGCATTCAGAGTTCCTTTCACTGGGACTAACGGGGCCAAGCTCAGCTCCAAACAACCCCACACCATAATCACTCCTCCACCAAACTTCATACTTGGCACAATACAGTCAGACAAGTACCGTTCTCCTGGCAACCGCCAAACCCAGACTCCTCCATCAGATTTCCAGAGGGAGAGGCGTGATTCGTCACTCCAGAGAACGCGTCTCCATTGCTCTAGAGTCCTGTGGCAGCGTGCTTTACACCAAAGCATCCGACGCTTTGCATTGCACTTGGTGATGTATGGCTGGGATGCAGGTGCTCGGCCATGGAAACCCATTCCATGAAGCTCTCTACACACTGTTCTTGAGCTAATCTGAAGGCCACATGAAGTTTGGAGGTGTGTAGTGAATGCTGATAGTGCGCAGAAAGTCTGCGCACTATGCGCCTCAGCATTCACTGAACCCCACTCTGTCATTTTACATGGCTGAGTTGCTGTCATTCCAAGTCGCTTCCACTTCGTTATAATACCACTGACAGTTGACTGTGGAATATTTAGTAGGAGGGAAATTTCATGACTGGACTTGTTGCACAGGTGGCATCCTATCACAGTACCACGCTGGAATTCACTGAGCTCCTGAGAGCGACCCATTCTTTCACAAATGTTTGTAGAAGCAGTCTGCATGCCTAGGTGCCTAGATTTTATACACCTGTGGTCATGGGAGTGATTGGAACACCTGAATTCAATTATTTGGATGGGTGAGTGAATACTTTTGGCAATATAGTGTATTTTCGATGAATGATAGTGGTACGTGCAAAGGTCTATTGCATTCTCTTTGGCTGTTTTATAATAAAAGTCAGCTCCTGTTTTGTCTCTGAACCCAACTGCTATTGTCTGATGATGAGTTTGCATTCTGCATTAATATCCAGATATCTGTTTCTACACATTACATTAGCAGTGACAATAATGCATAAAACATATTATTAATAATCCAAACATATATTATTTATTGCACCACTATAACCAGTGGACCATAGGCTCAGTCACCTTTGTGTTTTCTGTCGGCAGTGTATTAGTAGCTCCATTAGTTTTCATGGCGCTCAGGCACTTCTATACAGGGACTCAGCTCCCACTGGCCTAATGTGAGCACTCAAAGAAAATGCATGCCACAGTTACTGCGAAAACTTTTAGGGTATTATGCAACCAATCATACTGTAGCCGAGGCAACACTTTTTGATATGCATTATACCTTCAACATTTTAAACGGCTGAAACTTTATAGGCTTTGGCCCCCCTCTGCACTTGCCAAATTAATCTCCACTCAGATCTAGACTGGCAAGGTGTCAGTTTCTACATGCAGTGTTTCACTGAGCAGTAATTGTTTCACATTGAGATATTAACATTCTACAGTAGCTTTCACTCTCACATCAGGGTGTTGTTGCTGCTGTTTTTAGCAGTTTTCACTCCTACACTCCTGGTTCTAGCCAGCTATGACTCAGGACTACTAATTGTCTTCATGGCATGAAGGAACCCTCAGGGGTATCAGAAAATAACCTTGAGTGATAACTCACGTTCATACTTATTTTAGATCAGTCCTTTGCTTCCAGGTATATCATATGATCTACAGTATGTGTGGATACTTGACGTGTCGGTGAATTCAGAGCACGAGTGAAAAAGCTTTTGGAAACATATTTCTCTGTGAGTACTGCTGCGTAATATGTTGTTGAAACTTAGTGTGCTGTCAACCGTTCTGACCTGTCTGAACTGTACACGAGACTATGAGGGTGTCCTGGTAAGTGTGGCACCACGATGTAAGCAACAGACTCTTCAAGTCCTGTAGGAGCTGGACCAGACTTTTTCCAGCACGTAGCCAACACCTTGCTCATTTTTTATTTTTATTTTTTTTGCACCATCTTAGACCACTGCTGGCTAGTTTTAGTGATGCTCTGACCCAGATGTGGCCGTAACAATTTGGATCTTGACAAAGTTGTCTGGGACTTTACACCTGGCAACCTAACACGTACACTGACATGCATCAGTGCAAAAATAACAATTACGTCGTTAATTGTACATTAGGCCAACAAATGAAGTGTGCCCTAATACATTACATAAAGGTGTGTGCGTGAATACTGCTGTAACTGGAAAGTTTTCTTCCCTTGGACAAGACCGTGATGACCTGGCAGCCGTGTTATTTGGCTGAGAAAAGACTCTCCTCCCTCTCCAGCCTTCCGCTGTTGTGATTACTGACTCCTGACTCCTGGCACACGCGGGCCAACTATAGGCCAAGGCAGTTCCTACCCATAATCACTATTGATTACTGATAATCCAGTTAGAAGAAGGAAAAGTGCCTGTGTTCTGGCAAAGCAATAAGAACTTCTTACAGCACTGCTTAGGTAGTAAGAAGGAAAATAACGTATTTTATGTTTAAAAGTCCTTTTCAGAGAAACAATACGGACATTTTCTTTTTGACAATTTTGCATGTTTGTCACACACTAACTTCTCTATAAAAGTTGTGACAGGAATCCCGATGCATGAAAACTAGGATACTTTGTCCGAGTCAGTGAGATTAAATGGGTGTTTCTTTGTGTCCCTTTTAAGAGCACGGTACAAATATAAAAAAAATAATAATAAAAACAAAGAAGTATTCCACAGAATAGTGTGAATGAGCCAGTTTAAATTTCTAGAGGGAATTCTTATGTTGGAGGAGTCTAAAAATAGACTTTCGTTCGTTTTCTCTCTTTGTGGAGCAAAGCGCAGTAATCATCAGTCAGCCTAACTTTTAACTTTCTTTCATGTGAATGTTCTACAGTAGTCTGGCGAGTCTGGAAGTATGCAATATTTAGCATGTAGGAATTGCTGTAAATGAGTCATAAATTTTTATATTTTTCAGTTCTGCTCGGGTCCTGTGAGATTATAGGATCATATATTTGGCCACCATGTGTTTTCTTGTCAGCAAATAAAAGTTAAGTTTGCTTCTTTGACGTCCATGCTGCTGCGCTAGAGCATGTTCTCAAGCAGTTCAGCCAGCAGTTGCGAGGTTGTCGGTTCATTCCCCATCTCCTCCACATGCCAAAGTCTCATAAAGCAAGGCAGTGAATGAACCCCAAGTTGTTTCTGGTGGCATTTAAGGTCCTTCCAAGGTTGTGTGGGAATAAGTGGATAAGAAGCATTTGTGAAGTTACATAAAAACAGACCATTTACCACCTAAATGCATTATGTGCATCCTTGAGGACTTAAACGTGATTGCATGCATTTTCTTCAACCCCAAACATCTGTAAAACACATCTTTAAAATCTTTAATTGTACAATTCTACCATTTTTACATCCATGTTTACTGGATTGCATGTTTCTTTGTTTGATGCTTTTGTCAGCGTGTTACGTTTCATGGTATATCACCAGCACCACCACCAACTGTTTGTCTATAGAATACTATGAACCAAAGAGCAGGCACAAGGTACATTTATGTAAACAGATGAACACTCTCCTTACCTTACCCTTGATATCACTACTTTCCTACTCCTGCCATTTAGTGCATGTGAATTCCAGCTGTTATTGTTCTGCCAGTATTAAATAGTTCAAATTACACAAATGTGACTTAAGAATTTAAGAAAAAACAGAGAACAGACAAAACAAGCAAGCAACGTTGCATCTTACATGTCTTGAAAGGGATAAAATCTTTGCGCAAGACCAAGAGAGGCTGCATCACTGACATCTGTCTATTTGTGGTTAAGTGGCCCTTGGAATATATGATTTGTCAACAGCTGAATGTACACCGAGCAGGCGTAACATTATGACCACCTTCCTAATATTGTGTAGGTCTCCCTTGTGCCTCCAAAACAGTTGTGACTCATCAGAGAATGGACATGGGCCTTCTGAGGGTGTCCTGTGGTGTCTGGCAACAGAATGTTGTTAGTGGTGGTTTTTGGGTCCTATGTGTTGAGGTGAGGGGCCTCTGTGGATCAGGCTTGATCAGTTTGGGATCTAGTGAATTTGGACACCAGGTCAACACCTTGTGCTGTTCTTCATGTTGTTTTTTTGAGTTGTTCCTAAGTTTTTGTGTGCATGTTTGTGTCAGGCTGCATCCTACTGGGGGTGGCTGCTGCCATCAAGGAGTGTCATTGCTATGGGATGGGGGTGTCTGGTCTGGTCTAGGTGGGTGGTATGTCTAAGTAACATCCACATGAATGTCAGGTCCAAACGTTTCCCAGCTGAACACTGTATTGTCACAAGATAGTCAATGTTATTTACTTCACCTCTCAGTGGTCATAATATGAAGTCTGGCTTTTTTTTCTATTCAAGTATTTTTTTTTAGGACAATCGCATAAAAACTGTTTAGAGAGTGAGCGAGAAGAGAGTAAGAGAAAGAGGAACAGAGAAACACAAAGGAGGCAAGACAGAGAGGATGGATAGGTTAAGAAAACAGCTTCTGTTAATCTGCCGCGTGGGTGATAAATGAAAAAAATGGAGAGATGCACTGTAGGTGTATGAAGCAAAACTGAGTGAGGCATTAGTACGCAGATGTTTTTTTGGCTTAAACATTTTTGCATTATATTATACGGAAAAGTAAGTTGTGAAAACAGGACTGTGAGAACACAATATATACAAAAGCGTTCACTTTAAATTACAGTATATTGTTTAAATGTAAATGGTGATAAATTTAAATTATAAAACTGTTTGAAGGAACTACATTTTGCTTCATACGGATTCTATGAGATGGATTCCCGATAACGGTTAAATGTGAGAAAGCAGGCATCTACTGCGCTGTGTGGCATAATCCTGGCCATCAACTCCCACGCTCTCTGCATCTCCACAGCATGGAGCATCCACTGTCTGTCAACACTCTAATGGGAGGCAAACCAAACAACGCAGAGGGAACGGGACAAGAATATACACAAACTGCACAGAGATAAATGGATACTTGGCCGGTGTTTTACATGTCGGACCACTGTGAGTTGTGCTGATAATAGATCCCATTATGAACGCTCCGGACTGGATAGCTGGAGTAGAAATTTCAGCATCAGTACTGCAGTCTAAAGAGGCTGGGCCTGTTCTAATGTGATTTGATGCTTGGGCACAGTAGAAAGGGAGGGGTGGGCGGGAGGGAGGGTGACGGGGGGAGGATTTAGAGGGTCATTACAGCAGAAAGCATTAAAAACAAAGAATCAACAAAACGTCCTCAAGAACAAGGCCAATTAGAAGGATGATTGAAAAACTCCATGGTGACATATTGACAGAAATGCTGAGCTTTATCACTTTTTTTTCCCCCTTACCCTTGCCACAGCACAGAGGATTTATTAGCGCTTGCATAAACCTGAAGGGTGATTAAGACACTGAACACAAGATAATTGTATTTACTGCAACGCACACACGGGGTCAATAATAAGAGTCAACTGGGTCGCTGCATAGTGCGGTTAGTGATATACAGTGCTGCAGGGCCAGATCTTGTCCTTCCTGTTCTATGAATACGGGGTCCCACCGGAGTGTAAAGGCAGCGATGGCAGCTAAGTGGGCTCTGGATTGATGTTCTCCTACAGCAAAGCACTGCAGAGGCCTGACTTTTGCTCCGCTCACCCCCCCGTGCTAAAACCGCTTCTTCGCTCACCTGCATTGCACCAGTTATTTCTCACCTCCAACTTAACATCTCATGCTGTCCTATAGATTCAGTGCCTTGGAGTCCTCCCACCTCCCTCTCGCTGTCCCTCTCTCTCTCTCTCCGTCTGTGTGTGTGTGTGTGTGTGAACGCTGCAGGGCTGATTCACGTGTGCTCAGGTGTGGACTGACATCTGTGCTGATAATCCTCCTGCTCGCAGCGATTCTGAAATACAGACATCTTCGGTCAGGAGAAAAGTGATGTTTAATACTACAGCATGCAACAAAGCAAGTCAATCAGGGGTGGAAGGGTGCAGCCTGCCCCCCAACAACTCTACATCCAACTAACTTACTTTGGCTGTTCCTTCCAGTATGCGAAATAATAAAAGATCATGATCACAGCAGAGGCAAAAACAGTGCAACCCCCGCTTTATGAAAAGAGTCACCTTGTGTTTTAACGTGAACTGGCAGCAGTGTTTAGTTTGCATTAGCAGCAATTTTATACACCTATGATATGTCACGGTGGGAGTGAACAGCAACCATTAAAGCTGACAGATAAAACGTCAAATAGTATTCAATGTGGGAATGACGGTTTGGGAAACTACTGCACAGAGACATGACTTTGGCCATTTCCCAAAGTATGCACAAAATCTGTACTTCACTCTCACGTCACTGACAACCACTCCACTCCCAGATGCTTTCTTTATGGCAGGTTGGCTTCTACATGCCACCTTTATGCACTGCCATGCAACACTGCTGCGAGTTATTATGCAGTATATCTCATTCCCAACTAGTAAATAGCTTACATGGACAAATAAAAGACAGGGAAGCAGTAAATATTAAAACTTACTTCCTCACAGTGCTTTCCTTAATAAAGCATAATTAATAGTACTTGTTATGTTGCAATGCTTTTCTATTCTCCCCTGATACCCATGGCTCGGAGCAGAAACAAAAGCACAGTCTGTTGCAGTGGATATACACCAACTTCTGGGTCATTGTAAAAAAAGATCACTAGGTGCACCGCCCTCTGTTAAACTCCTGAAATTACCGACACGGCCAAGCCTCCGCCCCTTGCTCACAGCTCCAATGAAGCCATGAAATATACAATTTTCTTCAGTCTACTCTGTAACAGAAGGTCTGCTTCTGGAGCTGCAGCCGGGCTGGGCAGACTGCTCAGCCACTGAACCATGACGGGCCACGGGCTGCTGTTCAAGAGTTCTGAAGAGAACAGAGCCCGGCTTTATGCCTTTAACCCCAAGATTAAATGTCTAAGTGGCAGGAAAGGCAGAGAGACCCAGATGTGTGTGACCGGCCATCATGTGTTTACAGCATTCGGTGGGGCCGCCATAAATAAGGCCCATTCTTTTCCCCGTCACTATGGCAATGACTTCCTGATCCACTCTGGGCTGATTTAATAGTCCTGAGGGACCTCTAAACACACGCCATGGATGCTCTCTGAGCTTCGCTCACCAGGCTTAGGCTGCCGTAAATTCAATCAGTTACCGGTTAGAGCACCTGTGTGCACTTGGGTGAATTTGTGTTTGCCTGTGTGCAGCTTATCTGTGTGTGTCTGTGTATCTCCGTGCTAAACAAACTTTGCATTTCTGAAGTAATTGAATAAAGCAGTCGGAGTGTTAAGAAATCTGCCTTTGGTGGGAGATGATGAATTTTTCATTTCATGTGTCATTGTGATCCACCTCGTTTTTAATTGCTCACTTCCGGCAGACACGAGTGGAATCATTTCATCCCTCCGGTAGAAAAACTAAATTGTCTCTTAATTTGAAGTCAAATTTGGAATTTGGTTTATATAAACATGGAATCAAACAGCTCCATTTAATTTGACAGCGCTGCTCAAACTCTCATGCTGCCAGTGCCAGAGTCGGTACGTCAGCCTGAAAATGTGCAGCTTTTAGCCATCAAGGAAGCAAATGAATTTCAAAAGAGTCAAAAACCTAGTGAGCAAAATGGACTTGTGTGCGTAAGATAAGAATCTGATGCTAATGTGGTAGATGTTTACTAAAGGCACAATTATCAGCCTTTAAAGTTAACATATCAAACATACACCAATCAGGCATGACATTATGACCACCTTCCTAATATTGTGTAGGCCTTGTGCCTCCAAAACAGTTGTGACTCATCAGGGAATAGATACTTGATCAGTTTGGGATCTAGTGAATTTGGAGGCCTGTTCTTCATGTTTTTTGAGTTAAACTGTTTGTGTGTGTGCCTGTGTCAGGCTGCATCCTGCTGGGGATGGCTGCTGCCATCAAGCAGTGTCATTGCTATGGGGTGGGGGTGCTTGGTCTGGTCTAGGTGGGTGGTACATGTCTAAGTAACATCCACATGAATGCCAGGTCCAAAAGTTTCCCAGCAGAACCTTGAATTGTCACAAGATGGTCGCTATTACTTCTCCTGTCAGTGGTCATAATGTTGTGTCTGATCGGCAGAGCCATTTACACATTATCGCATATGTTCTCACTCATATTCCCTCTCTTTGGTTTCCACTGTCCCGTGAGAAATATATATAACTACTAACACGTTAAACACATCTCCAGGCTGCTAACTGTGTCTGTCTTCTGGTTAGTTCTGGTTTCAGAGAGTGTACATTGGATTTTTAGAGTTTTTTCTTTCCCCTAAGGTCCCATCCAAAATAATGATGCTTTCCCTAAGGCCTGCCACGTCAATGAGCTGACATAACTGTACGTTTATTCAGGGTTGCCATGTGAAATGGGGTCAAATCTGTGCATTTATAGATTTCCGTGACAAATTAAAGGCTGAACGTCTGGCTTTGCAGAGACTGAGCGTTTACATAGCCACTGTATACATATTCAATAAAGGCATGTGAGGACATCATTCAATTTGCCATATTAGTTATCATCTGTCAAGCTACATAAGCAGGCGTCTTGTTTCCTCTCTAGCTGTCTGTCTCTTCATTAGCTCTTCTGCAGACACACACAAACACACAAAAGGGGGGGAGGAGAGGACGCTATAGCGCATTTGTTTGTGTTCAGCTGGTGAACAGATATTAAGGGGGCTGCAAACATGCAGACTGATCTGAGAGGAGACTGCTGGAACCTCCAAGTCCGGCATAATGCGTCTGTATCGGTTTCAGACGAACCATGTTATCTAATAAGCTGATTGATGATATCAGGATAAATATCCTTCTGCTCGATGAGCAGTGAGAACAGGGCACATGTGTGCGCCTGTAACAAAAGCAGCTGGGTCATTTTCCCATTTGAAGAAAATTGTGTCCAATGAGTAACATCCATGAAAAAGAAAAACAAGCCGTACTGACTGGTATCTCTGAAAGGTGTGAAATCATTAAATATGATGTTCAGTTGAACCTCGTGTTCTCCGCTCATGTAAACAGCACATTCTGTGAGCAGAAGAGTTTTAAAGGCACAGATTTTTTAAAAAGATATAGATCTTTTTTTAGTGATGACGTACTATAGAAAACAAACGTTGTTGCCTTAGATTACATTTGTCCCTTTTGAATTGTTAAATAGAGACATACAGTTGTTTATTTATCAGTGTAAAATTAACATAGGCCCGGGAGTATTTTAAGGAAACCACTACAGCGTCATGGTTTTTTTTATTGTTATTATTTTAATGGAAAATGGGCCTCATTTACTTTTCACTTACTTCTCACACAGCATCACCTGCTGTAATACTCCATTCTTTGAAAAAAAAGATGAGAAAAATACTGATCCTGCTTGAAGACGCTGAGTTCTGTTACTAACTTTGAAGAAGTTTTCCTGGTGGTTGCCATGTTTTTTTTTTTTTTTTTCTCCTCATGGACATATAAAATGAAGTAGTGTCTATATTTTCTAAAATGAATATTACAAAAAATAAATGTCTTTCATCTTTTTTTTTAATGTGCGTTCTGGTGGGGATTTTAAGGCTTGTTCTGGTACATGTGTAGACAGTTATAGATTTGTCTGCATTTTAAGGCCAGCAGTGCCAAACACATTTGGACTCTCAGACATCTCCAGCAAATTCTCACAAACCAACACTGAACTGAAACATACTTGTTTATGTGGCTGGCAGTCTTCTTCTCCTTTGTTTTGTGGCCTCTTGATTACAGAATAGTGTAAAGGCACATGAAGGACATCAGATAGCTCTCCATGTCAAATGGTTGCTTAATTACTTCAGTGAATTGATGTGGACATCAACTCAGCAGCTGATAAGATATTTCCACCTATCATACTTCCTTTGAGATGGTTCAACTCTTTGTCTTCTTCCTATTTTATGTTTCTTTCCTGCAGCAGCACGAATTTGTATCTTGAAACAAGACATACAAATAAATTGTGTTCTGTGGAATATGTTGCTCCACAACATATGCACCGAGCAGGTATAACATTATGACCACTGACAGGAGAAGTAAATAACATCGACCATCTTGTTACAATACAGTGTTCTGCTGGGAAATTTTTGGACCTGGCATTCATGTGGATGTTACTTGGACATGTACCACCCACCTAGACCAGACCAGGCACCCCCATCCCATAGCAATGACACTCCTTGATGGCAGCAGCCATCCCCAGCAGGATGCACCCTGACACAGAGGCCCCTCTCCTCAACACATAGGACCCAAAGGCCTCCACTAACAACATTCTGTTGCCAGACACCACAGGACACCCTCAGAAGGCCCATGTCCATTCTCTGATGAGTCACAACCATTTTGGAGGGACAAATTAGACCTGCACAATATTAGGAAGGTGGTCACAATGTTATGCCTGATCGGTGTATATTCGAACTCATTTACACCCTGTGATTTGGACTTTTTGTGCTTTAATGGTGAATTAATTGCATTTTCTTTCAAAAGTCAAGTGTTGCCACTTTTTAATGAATCCAAAGTAAGGGAGGCCAACCAGAGCTAGAGTCATACACATTTAATTCCAACCCTTTGATAGTTTTAAGGGGGGAGAAGATTTTTGTTTTACCGAAATCAGACGTAGCCAGACATGCGCCACAGAGAGCCCACAAAGGAGAAATGTATTCTGTGAATCAGTCAGAAAACCTCCTATCATAAGTCAGTCGTTTGTTTTTAGGTCTTGGCCAAATGAAACCTCTCTTTTCCTGATCTTTTCCAGACTTCACTCAGCTTGCAAGAAGATCAAGTTGTACGGCTGCCATTGCGTATTTGCACATGTATTTACTTTTTGGTGAGGTTCTGTATTTTTCTTGGCACATGTAATTGCCACATTTGGTTTACAATATGTGAGATAAGCGTATATCCCATCCATGAAAAGGAGTAAATATGCTAGTAAGGATGTGCAGAGTCTGTCATTTACCCAGCAAATGTTGAGCTTGATCAACAGTGGAAAAAAATAAAAATAAGGAGAAAGTTTAGTGGGCTTTACATTT
Organism: Chelon labrosus; assembly: GCF_963514085.1. NCBI lineage: Eukaryota > Metazoa > Chordata > Actinopteri > Mugiliformes > Mugilidae > Chelon > Chelon labrosus. The sequence goes on from NC_140341.1 coordinate 14,194,038, forward strand.
GAAAAGTGCATTACGAAAGTGATCATTGTGGCTGTAAATTACTGTAATAACACGGATGTTGGATTTAGCAAGACATAGCCTCAGTCTGTGCAGTTCATCTACATGAATACTAAACAAAATGCTTTTGAGACGTGGTATTCTTTGGGCAAATGTGTAAGTTTAAATAAAGTATCAGCGAATAATCTAATTTATAGTAAACAGTTGACTTTCAAGCTAACTTTGCTAGCTGGCGCTTATAAAAGTTAAGCTAGTTCACATTTCGTCTGGAGTCGTTTCCTTCTGGTTTTGACCTTCTCTCTTTAAATAATTGTAAATCTTCATTGTGTAAAAGTCAAGAGCACAAACATTGGGCCGCCATAGTATTAACATTTTATGGGAAACCCTGGTGGTAGCATACTGTGAACTCATAAACAAACGTCTTCACAGATTGCTGCTCATCCAGCAGTTGTGAAAGGACATTATCAATCATGGTGTTTGTGCCCATTTGATGAATTTAAGATAATATTCACTTATATTTAGCCCCATTTTTGGTCTCTATGTAATACATAGCTGGTTGTTTAGCTGCTAAAGCCTTGACAGTGTTCACCGCTCATATGCTAAATGTATCCGTTTGCCGTTTAGCGGCCGCTGAGCAAGCGGCGTACAGGTAGCTTAAAACCACTTTACAAAATGCCTTAATGCATTCTGAAATACCCATATCAAGTACTTAATACTTACAATCTAAAGTGATTACTCCACAGCACTTGAACTAGTAGACCTGTTTGCACCGTTATGCAATTTATACGTGAACAGCCTCGTTGTGTATTATACAATAAATCAGCATTATAGCCTGAAGCTTAAGTAAATGCAGCTCAGTGGATTGTGAAGTTTTCAAACCATTATAAGGGAACTTAAACGACCTATTGCAACACACTCGTGCCTATGTTTAGCCTTCATAGATGCTCTAACACACTCCGATAGAATAAAAATGTAGCTTGTTACAGACAAGTGTAACCAGGGAAAGCATGGTTACACCCATACTTCCTAACAAGTGCTGTTGGTGGAACTAGGTCTGTGGTTGTCATGGAAACCGCTCTATTCATGCCGGGTGATGTATGACTGCTTCCTGTTTGCTCTCCCTCTGGACATTTCAGCCTAATCGCCTGGAAACAGGCCAAATATGAAAATATGAAGCTAATTCAGCAGCTTGGACTATAACTTTAAAACGGCAAGAAACGGGAATGTGTTCACACTTGTTTGGCTTTTCTTCCTGCTGATCTGGAGGGCATGTCAATATGAGTGAGATGTAGCGGTGTAGCTCTTACTCAGCTGTCTCGCTTTCTTTTATGGAGGTAGACATGAAGCTGCTCACGGTATCTGACCAGCAACTGTCAGCTCTTAGGTCTGGAGGTGAAGATCGGTCTGTCCAAGCTCTAAACGACAGCCTCAGGGCGACCTCTTAGAGGTTTACAAAGCGGTTAGAAGAGCCTGCCTTTGGCCCCTCCATAGCCAGCATACCAGTATGACTCCATGCGTTCAAATATATGGACATACTTAACCTAGAAGCCATCATTTATCTTAATACCATAGGTGACATTGTTGGTCGCTGTATCCTTATGCAAAACCTGCAAACTGTAGACTTTTTTTTCAAATATTTTTTTGATACCAGTGTTGACATAATAACCAAAAGTAGGCTGGTGAAGTAATAAAAAATAATTGAAGAAAGTGGGGACTCATGTTGTTTTCATTTCTTTCTAATTTTCAGGACTGCAGCAAATCATATGAATGTTGTATACATGGATCAGGCATAACATTATGACCGCTTTCCAAATATTGTGTAGGTCTCCCTTGTGCCTCCAAAACAGTTGTGACTCATCAGAGAATGGACATGGGTTTTCTGAGGGTGTCCTGTGGTGTCTGGCAACAGGATGTTGTTAGTGGGGGCCTTTGGGTCCAGTGGGTTGAGGGGAGGAGCCACTTGATCAGTTTGGCATCTAGTGAATTTGGAGGCCAGGTCAACACCTTGTGTTGTTTGTGTTTTTTGAGTGTGTAAACTGTTTTTGTGTGCGTGCCTGTGTCAGGCTGCATAGAATACTAACTCATTTTAATGACCGTCACTGAAGTTTATATTACTGCATTTAGCATTTCTGACGCGAATGCCAAACATCTGATGAAGCTCTGATTTGCGGCTTTTCTTTGTTTTGTGTAACTGTAAACCGAATATTTGTGTGACGTACAATTTACAGACAAAAAAAAAAAAAATATATAAAATAGGAAGTGATATTTCCACTGTCAGCGGCCTCAAAGGACACATCAATATAGGAGCCGTGACCATCCTTTGGAGCTTCTGCACTACTATTATTTACTCACTAACACATAAAGCCTAATATATAACATCAGATAGCTCTTGATTATGAATACCTTGTAAACAAATAAAACTCACAAATAGGTATGGATGTTTGATTACTCTACAGAAAATGTACAGTCAGGCAAAGTATCTGAAATCAATCATCAATAATTTAATTTCTCGGTCACACACAGAAGTGGAACAAGCCTTTTCTTTAGCGGTTAATGAAAGTCATTCCAGAAAATACAGCAGCACAAACACAAGTGACATATAAAAAAAAATAGATTAGACTACTGATTTTGAAAATATCTTCTGGGCTCCAGTGAACACAACTAATTGATGCTATTTGTAATCATTCTCTGTGACGTATTGTTTCTGGTCACCCTCTCTTGCTCTGACATCTGACCTTTTCCCACGAGGCTGCATTCCAATCACAGAAAAACAGGAAGAACATTGCCTCTGACAGCAGGCGTTACGAGTGGCCTCATGGGAAATGTAGTGCTGGCAATCTAAAGTGGGGTATGAGTCACCATCTGTCTCCTTCACTCAGTCATTACACAAGCACTGCACATGCGTGTTTTGGTATGCGCGCGTGTGTGTGTGTGTGTATCAACGCAAACTCTGACAGCGTTCAGGAGTTATTTAGTACAGTTTGTCCTACAGTTTGAATCGATTATGTTTTTGATGACAAGGGAATTGTAATTTGACCTTGTGAGATACTGGATATTACCCGGTCTTGTGTGCGAGTGTGCGTGCAGGTGGTTTCTGAAAGTCTGGGAAAACGCTGCCGGTGCTGGTTAATGTTGACATACACACCAAGAAAACACACACACAAACACACCACCTCAAGGCTGTGACTGTCCTACTGTGTCTCTACTTGGCAGCACGTTTAGGTATTCCAGGCAATGCTCACAGGGTATATTGACATTCCTGTCTCATTGCTTGCTCCATTGTGCATTCTGTGAGAGCTAACCCTCCATCCCTCTCTCTCTCTCTCCCTCCCCCTCACTCTCTGTATGTCTCTCCCTCACTCTTCAGAGCATCACACTTATTATCCTCACTCACACTCTGCTTCTGGAACGCAGTAAGGCAAAGCATTAAACAGCCACAGTCACGCATGCAAAGACAAAGTGAGTACTAGGGTTTCTGCCAGCGTATTGCAAGCCAGATGACGCATCGGGCCTGACTTGACCCCTGCTAAGCATTGGGGGAATTGTTCGAGTGGATTTTATAAACCATTTTTAAACTACAGTTACAGTGTAACGGCCTGGGTGGATATAATGGTGGGAACGCTTAACAGCAACAGCTGTTGGTTAAAAGATGAACAAGCCGTAGGAAAACGGATCAGTGTTCTTTATTTGCATTGCACAGATATTGGCAGAGTGCTATGTTGCTAGCTTGGCAAAAAATGTCAAGTACTGAAAGTACTAAAATCCAATTTAGTTCAGTTAGAGATACTGTTTCTTGATTCCATTCGGAGATCTTAAACAGCAGTAAGGCTTTTTTATGTGTGTCCTTGCAAGTACCAGAAAGGCGCTGAAAAGAAAAAAAAAGTAATTTTATTTTGCACTTGTAATACATCTTCATAACAATCTGTTGTAGCTTTGCAGGATTTCATTTTGTCTTTAATTTTTTCTGAATATATAACAGAACAGCTGCTATTTTACAGCAAGGTTTTGTTTTGAGGAATTTGATGCCGAGAAGGCTCCAACAAACATTGCAAAATTACTAAAGTGGGCATGGTGAGCATTTATTTATTTGAGGAGAAACTCAAATTTGTTGAATCAGTTTGATTAATGTTGGACATTAAGAGCTGAATTACATCTCAGAATCTTAGTACTGAGAAGATGCAGACAAGCTAAAGGGATGCTGTAGCACAGTCATACGCACAGAAACTGTCCTGAATGACACAAGGGTATTGGGAGAGGGAAAGAACTGTACAGACATGATTAGTCCAGGAACTCTAATCTCTGTATATCGTTTTTTATCTTAGCTCTGAGACAAACAAGTAGCAGATGAGCCACTGCTGCATGTCGTATCTAAGGCCTTAAGGAAAAACATGCATAAAAAGTTATGAATATTTTACAACACAGGGACTGATCATTTAAACTACTTAGTCGAGTATTTTGTTCTCTGCATAAAATAATTAAAAAAAAGGTAATGAGGAGAAATAGAACCGGAAAAAATATATAATTATATATGAATATAAAATATAAGGATGATAATGAGTTGAAATGGACTGAAATACAAAGTAGGATTCATAAGCATTACACACATAAACAGATAGTTTGCAGGGACACACACACTTGTACACCTTCATGAGCTGGAAGCAATGTAGTTTACTCGTACCTTGCCGGCCTGTGATGTTGTGCCGTGGGAGTGATAACCTGCTACTGTTGCTAACATTTCTAAACAGCTCCAGCAGCAGCTCACACTGAGAAAATGATTGGGCAAATTTCACCTGAGTAAGGTTGCGCAGTGGAAAGAAGTCTTTGAAACGGCTGGTCTCTTTGTCAGCTTAAAAAAAAACAACAAAAAAAACAACCACTCATGTGTTTGCTTGTTGATCATGCTGCATGCCTCTCACCACTTACCAAAGGTTGCTAGTTGTGCTGAGCTGGCAAATGATCTTTGCAAATGGTAACACTTCAGGATGCTCTTTCACACTTTTTTCCAACGTAATTGTTTAGCTGGTGCTGTGGAGTTTGGGGTCTGGGACTGCGAGAGTTCAGCAGCTACCGTTTGATTTTTGTGTTCGATACCAAAACAGCCTCGATCAAGGACATTTAAAAAAATATATAAATAATGTAATGCTTTACTAGCACTGAAAAGTTGCATCAATCAATTTCCCTTGGAAGCGAAAAGAATTTACTTCAAGCACTTTCATCAGTGAAAAGGAAAAGCAGATACTGTTACTGGAGGACGCGTAAGACTCATAAGTCATATCTCTAGATGACTATCGAACACCATCGAAGTGAATGTTTGAAATGTTGCGGAAGAACAAAAACAAAGAATAAACTTATTATTAGAAGGAGGACGCTATACACTATGGTATATGGACGGTAGAAAAGACAAGATAGAAGGCATAACTCGGGGAGTAAATGGTGCGAAAAACCAGGGACAGGATAGTCAGTTTCATGTCAAAAACGCATTAAGCTGTCAGCTGGAGAAATGATTAGAGAAAAAGTCAGATGAGTAAGTGGAAGCACATAAACCCATACCCACACAGTACACAGAGAATGTCTGCCAGTAAAAAAAAAGAAAAAACAACCCCACAGTTTGCCGAGTGAGCAGCTTATTACCACCGATGCCAATATCATGACGAGGCCATCTAGCGGCTACAGTAATAACAGCAAAGGAAAACTGCAACTCCAGTGCCAGTGTGGGATGGATGTATGGATTGGCAAAGCATTGGACTTTTTGTGCCTAAATTTAATCGCACAACGACAAATATCACACTCCTATAGATATAGATTGCCTCCTGAGGGTCTTTATGATTATTCAGGTTGGAGGGATCGTTGAGTGAGAATATGAAATATGAATATAGCCTTTCATATGAAGCTTAAAGTAAAATATTAATAAAAGGCAAATGGAGCACCACCAAGCAGAAACGGATATTTTTAATCCCCACAATACGGAGATGACGACATCAGTTTCTTCAGAAAAAGCCTTGTTTCCATTTACTTGTCTTAAACTTTTATCATTTGTTAAATTAACATAAGAAGTAATCGATGTGAATAAAATAAACATTAATATTTGAACCAGGTTGCTTGAACGCAACACACACCCACAAGCCCACCGGACTGCATTAAGCAATTCAGCATTGATCACTACCCCAGAGAGTGGACCTCTTAGCTCTTTTATTAATAAGTGATACAGCCTAAGAAAGCACTAGGGCGCTCATCTTTACTTAGCTTATTAAGGCAGGAACCTTTTCCTTCAAGGCTTAGAGGCAGAAGCCACTTATGGGAGGTTTGTGGTTACTGCATTCGCATGCTGATGACATTTAGCTGCGCAGGGAGTCAGGGGACCTTATTTAGATGATGGAGACATTAAGACATGGCTGTAAGCTGGCAGACCAAAGTCATAATATCAAACCGAATAATGTTGAGAAATGGAGTGAATCCCCAAGAGGGTTAGGGTTACGGTTGTTTGCTTTATTATCATACATATTTGTCATCAATGCATTGTTTTAGAGAGGCAGTGTAAAACAAGTGACTGGTTTATGTTTCTTTTTAGAGATAACAGATGGCTTTCTCACTCTACTTGTTAAAGGGTTACATCACTGCCGTATGTGTTTTGTCAGACAGGTGGAGCTGAAAATAGATTAGAGTTTGGAGGGATTGCAGACATCTTTAATAATGTGCTTTAGCCCTGATATAGGAGTTGTTATGTTGCGCAACTATATACTGCCATGGTGAAAATCACAGTGATTTAGAGGATTAGAAGCTGTGTGATTGCGCAGTTAAATGATAAGCAGAGCAAAGTCTGCAGGTGTTTATGTGTGCTGTTTAGAAGCCCTGCAGGCCAGAGCTGCCAGGTAGGCAGACAGTGGTGGTGATGGTGGTGGTGCCGGTTGGAGGAGCCAGTCACATACAGATGACACAAGCCGCCATGATGCAACTAAGCTGGCACCGACGAAGACCGGCGGGTACGCAGCAATACACACCCAGGCATTTCTGCGTTACGTAACTGCGGAACATTTAAGGCCACACTGAACCTGAGGCAGCGGATGCACGTGTCCGCAAACTCCCTGAATGTTTTTGGCGTCCCAGCGAGCGGTGAAAGAGCCATGTCACATGAAAGCACCGCTGTGCTGCTGATTTAAGGCGTGGGACTTTGATATGCGCTCTTGCCTATATGACGCTTCAGCAACACTGCTGAAATGATAAAAATTCAAACAAAACAGAGCAATCGCCTGTAGGTTTGACGTCTGTCTGCGTTTAGAGGAGCAACTTGGCTTTGTTGCTTCCCAAATCTTGCCATGCTGAACCCGACGTGTCCTGCAGCGGCAAGGTCGGTGCGTTGATGCAAAATGCGTGGTGATCAGAAATATAAAAGTAAAGATAACAGCAATTATTATCGCTACAAACTAGTCACCAAATATGAAAAGCCATATTTAAAATGACACATTCACAGAAGCATTGCTTCCAGTGATCCAATTCAGTCAGTTCAGTTCGTGTAACTAAGGAAGAGGGAGTTAAAATATGTAAACAGGACTAGAGAAACAAGACAGACCAAGGGCAGTCAAGATGAGCTTTAGCAGAAGTGATGTATTGAAAGCAATAGCCTGGCACCGTTATGTCAGAAAGAGTCTCCCAATGTTGTGCATCAGAGCCATAATTACTTTGGTTGATGAAATGCAATAGATAAATTATGTCCTCGGGTGCTACCCCGTGGTAAAAACATTGCTAAGAAAGCAAGCTCACTGCAGTGGAGGAGCCATTGTATTGACATGGCCCTCTTCTGACATGGCCTGACGTGTGCATCTAGTCTGTTTGTGTTCATGTATGTGCATGTGTGCACGTGTATGGACACCCTTTTGTGTATAGTACGTGGGGGAGGAAGCGGAGGTGTCAAGCACGGGGTGGTATCCAGGAAAAGATTGCTCTGTTCTTGTAGATGTGTGTGGGAGGACATTGTGGAGTGGAGGGGGGGGGGGGGGGGGGGGTCATTTGGGACTGTGGATACTGAGGGAATTAAGGAATTACTTTCACTGTTTTCAATTTAAATGCAAATTGTGGGAATGTGAGCTCCTAGAAGTGTGCAGAGACACCGGGAGAAGAGAGGGAATTGGGCTACGTACGTGTGTACGAGGGTGTTTAGAAGCCCGAGTACATTATTATCACTACTGCCTGTTGTTTGAAAGATCTCCAAGGGCAAGACATGGTGGGATCAGTGCATCTGCCAAGAAAATGACCTGAAGAAGGTCAGCATTGTCGTCGTGCCAACAACAGCTTGCGAAGCTTTATCGCACTTTCAAGCGCTGCTGGTTGCTGTCCATTCATAATATCATCGTAACTCTGTTATTAGCTCCAAGTCTGGGCTTTGCAGGCAGAGGAGGACCCAGCATGAGCGCAGACTTTATAAATGTCTGCCCCTCTTTCATAAATTCCCAGGAGGAACTCTTACAGGCTCATTTACATAATGGAACAGAACAGACTCATTGGGGATTGTGACTATGCAGAAATATGCTCCAAATTTTCAATTTTATAAAAACATGTTGTGGTTGAGCAAGCCATATCTCCATGCACGGATACTTTTCAGCCAGACAGAATCTATCATACTTACGCCCGCTTTTATTTGTGGAATTGAATGGAGTAGCAGATTATGGGAGTGAACGGGCAAAGTAAACACGGGAGAACATGAAGGAGACGACAAATGGGGAGAGAGGTGGAGCTGAAACTGGGAGGAGAGGGAGAGAGGGAGAGTAACAGCCAAGGTCAGAAAAAAAAAAAAGAAAAAAAAAAAAACAAGACACAAATGTGGTTAAGTGCAACTCTCTCAGATCAATAGAGTAAGACAGATATACTGTATAATTGCAAGATCCCAAATGTACAGTGTATCACCCACAGATGGTTCACTTCTAAGGAAGCTAAAACAGTAAACTTTCTGTGCTTGTGCTGCCACTGAGATAGCCTGGCTCCGCCTGCCTACGTACTTCCGCTCATTTGCATTCCCTACAGTACTCCATCTGGAATAGCTTGATCCGCTAACGTTTACTCCGGCCAACTGGTTGGCGAACCAATCAGCGAACATAGGGCGGGTCTGAGAGCGATTACGTTTCAGTTGCGCGCCGAGTTTGAAATGTTTACACGAACGGAGACGGATATACTCGAAGCCATTCGCTCCGTTGTGGATATGCTTCCTGGCATTACAGCACTTTTATTCCAATTTCGCGTCCTTAATTGCAATGGGGGATGGTAGAGTAGCGATTTGTTTACTTGTTGCGTTCTTGAAAGCGGAAGTACGAGGCAGCAGAGCCTGAAGGCTCCGGCGCATAACATACGTCATTACCAAACGTTAGTGATTGGTTAAAGGAACTCCGATGATTTTAAGCCTCAAACTGTGCCCTCCCACCAGGAAATAAACGTTTGCCAATGGATCTAGGCCAGACTCTCTGCGAAGTCAGAGAGTCTGGTATCCAGGCTACCACTGAGACGCATGCACGAAAAAACGCATTTTGGACCAATCACCGCTGTTGTGGTCTGATTCGACATTACGCGCAGTTTTGTTTCTGGGGAGGTGCTTGCAGATCTATAGCATAGCCTAATACAACTCCAACACAGAAGCATAAAACTTGATGAAGTCACCAGCAGGTCTTGTAAAAATGTCTCGCTGCACTGTGCTAGACCTGTCCAAAAACAGTCATCAGTGTGTTCCGTCAATACCATGAGCGTGCAGTTTGTTTTAAGTCTTTTCAGCGTTCACCGTTCCACCAACTTTAATACATGTTTGCCCATCAAAACCACAGCAGGAAATAGTGTCAAACAAATGCTCGACTTTCCGTTTGAGTAACATTTGCTAAAAAAACGACAGCGCCCTTAAAAATGAAAGCCTACGGTATTCAGACACATTCAAATATTTATGACCCAAGCAGAGATGAATGGGCTTAGAGCTGAGAGACACAGCCACTGTACCTCAAAGAACGGAGAGACAGACTCGTATATCATTGGTTTCGGTCTTGTCATTGCATTTGCTGGCAATACTGGAATATCACCAGTCTTTTAAAACAAAGAGGAACCTGAATTGAATTTGGTCATATGCCTGGAACTGTAATCCCACTACGGCTCTGCACTAACCCATCTTCTTAGAAGATTTATGTGAAAGGGCCGTGAGCTCTAATGTCTTAGCTGTGCAGGCCCTGAACTGCGGTGACATATAGGCTATCAATTATTGAAGTGAGATATGGGTTATCTATTATTGCTGTGCACAGAAAAGAGTGTTGTACTTTTATCAGAGCAGACAGTTGGTGAGAACGTTCTTCATTAAGCAGGCCCTCCGTGAGTGGGTGACAGTGATTAGTGCTGAAGGGGACGCATATACTTGATGAGGCTGAAGTGTAGTATTAGCTTTTGTTACATGGAGTATGTGTTCGGAAGTGGAGCAGAGTGCACGAAGAGTTCCTGTGTTCTCTCGTCCCCACAATGGAGGCGACAGAGTGGAAAATCTCTGGATTATGAAGAGCCTGACCCAGGGACATGCACACGCCGCTACAAACGTGCTCCACCCACCCCATTTATGTAAAACTCCGCTGCGCCTGTGCACCTGGGCTGTGCACACAACAAAGTGATCATGGGTATTGCAGGTACTGCAGTGTTACTATTATGGGAAAGTGCTGCTGCCCCTTAGGTGCTTTCCTCCCTTATGCTCTCCTCTCATCCTCTCATATATCAACTCCCCTAAGCAGTGGTGAGCTTGGCCCTGAGGCGAGCTCTCTTCTAGCCAGTGATGCCATTAGATGATCCATTTTGTCATCGCAGCCTAGTGGAATTACAGCCGTGTTCCTGTTCGGATAAATATTAGATGCGAATGAGGAAGCCTCGAGAGAACACCGCTTAATATGCCTTTCTCGTTTACTCTTCATCCCCATTATCTCCGTTTTTTTGCCTTTGTATGTCCTAAATGCAGTATGGGACACGTGTGCGTGCGTGTTGAATGTGATACGATGGCGTAGTTTGATGATACAAGATGACAGGCGAGGTGTTTTGAGCGGGCCCTCGAGTTAAACTAAGCCAGCAGGGAATGGGATGCAACTATGTTCCCACGCAGCCGGTTGTAAAAGGATACACAGTAGAGTACAGCTTAAATAATGGAGCTGTCATGGCTTGATCTGAACATATCCACATTCACCTGAGAAACTAAAATATATAGAGAGAAAACATGCTGGTATTAGATATGTCTTTTTCTTACCTTTATTCTCACTATTAAAATGACATTTCTTTTATTTTGGTAGCATCAGTGCTAAAAACATGAACATAACAGTTTAGTTGATAACTACCAGGTGCACAGTGCAACCGCACCAGTTGTATTTCTCAATGAATTAAACTAGATTAATTAACACCAGATTTATTGTGTCGCTGCCCTTGAATCAGGTTGCATTTACTATGTTCACTACAAAAGTCCACATGGACGCTCCTCCTGCATTATTCAAGACCTTATAAGAGGAAACTATTGATGTTATCTGAGTTGCAAAGTGTTTGTCGAGGTTTTCATAAATTGCAGAGGTGTGCGGTAAGTTAATATATTGCGATTCAGTCAAGCAGACTTTACTTTTTTTTTTCTTTTTCATTTATCTAGAAGAAAATGTTGACACTGTGCTCTCTCGGCTTACCGCTAATGTCACCACTTGAACGTCGAGCGTTTTGTGTACACAGCTACCCGTGAGCTCCGGTTGAAGGCAGCACGAGTTCAACATGTTTGAATAGCCTTCCTCCTCTGGATACATGAGAGAGGGGGGGTAGCGCCCCGGTGCCACACATTAACCATTAGCGACCGCTTGTTAGCAGCGTTAATGGTTAAAGAGCGGTGTAAAAGAGAAAGTGATGCTCTTGTGTTTCAGCACAAAACTTGCGAGACCGAGCGGCTAGTCAGAGGGGTGAGAAAACATACGGCATTCTCTTCAAATATCACAGACATACTGTATGTTCCCTGAAATCTTAGAGTCAAGCTGTACCTTTAGTATTTTCAGATGCCTTTCTCCTCTCACTCAATTTTTTGAGAACATACCTGACTCATCAGGACACAGCTGCTGCTTCTGTGCGGATATAGAAACATCTGGGTGTGACGCTACAGTGGTTCACAAGCAGTGGGTATCATTTATGAGTGGCTTTTCCAGCACCTCAAGTATATGCTCAGGCATTTACGCCCCTTTTTTTGACGTGCTTAGAAATCCGCACCTTGACAGGCCTGCTATGTCTAGTCACGCTTGCTAGGCTGCAACTGAACAATCTCCGTTTGAGGCTTTTAGCACACTGTCAGATATTTTGGGTAATTCTGAAGTGTTAAATTTTCCTCCATAGCTTTTAGTGTTTTCTTACCAATGTACTGTTCCCTTTCCGAGTTTATGATGGTCATGGATACACGTCTGGGCACATATTTCCTTGGACCTTGAATGTTTAACTCGTTCGCGATGGTGTTCTCCAAGCAATCATTATAATTCGGTGTAAACTCGACGCGTTCGCCTGCAGTAGGCCTAAAAGCGGTGCGGGGGCTGCTCTGTTCTGCTCTCCTCCACTCGCACGAACTCTCTTTCTCTCCTTCATACAGGGCTGGAGCTTACTCTGGCAGCGGCAATCAGATTAATAAGTAAACAAGCTAGTAATTGGCCTCAATGAAATATTCAAATGATACGGCTGTTTACTAAAAGGATGCTCATCCTGGAATTTCAAGCATTAACCACCCATGATGATGTGACATGTCATTACAAGTAGCATCCCTCCTCTCTCTATGTCTCCCTCTGTCTGCGCCCTCCACCTGCTCCAACGCTGTCTGTGCATGTACTTTCGCTTGGGTTACAGTTCAGTGCACGTAAGTGCATACATTCAGGTGTTTTTTTGCAATCTTTTGTGGCATCTGTTTCCACATAAACATACATCAGTGTATTTACCATTGCATGCATTAGATTTTAAGCCTTTCATCTTCAGCAGTGTATGGGTGTATGAGTGGCCATGTATGCTTGCGCGCCTGTGATCTTGCTTTCTGTCTAAGCGCAGCATTGCAGAGCACAAGCTGCATACTAACCCAATCATTAAGACATAAATGAGAACATCAGAATCTATCTGCAGTCTCGCACACAGAAGTCCTGAGAGAGAGGTGGAGGGAGGGAGAGAGATGTGGGGGGAGGGCTGACCAATTTATCTTCAGTCTCTCCTTCCTCCTCTTCTAATGTTTGCATCTCCCCATTTCTCTCTCGCTCTCCCGCTTCCTTTCTCTATCTGACAGATAGAAGCACAGGGGCGGAATGTGGCCTGGTTGAATATATCAGACTCAGACTTTCTGCCTGTAGTTTTTTTAGCCTAATTGGGAGCAGCAAAGCGGCTACGTCTCAGTCTTGGCCCAGACGACGTGACCCCACAAGATTCTGACATTCCTTTCTAATTTTGTCCTGTGTTTCAAACAGTGGCCTGTCCTGGCCCAGTTTCCTGTCCATACATGTGATATAACAGAGCCAACATCAGCCAGAACATGAAAAGACGGAAAGCTGCGTTACAGAGGAAGATGGGTAAAAATGCTAGAGAGCCACTTCTACGCAAGTCAATACACGTAAGCTGTGAATGAGGATGAATAGGCCTCACTGTAGCCAGAGAAACCAGTACTAAGCTGGAAGGATTGTGGGGGTTGCGGATCAGGTTAATGAGTTATTGGGGTCAAAACAGACACTGCTGACCTCTCTGCTCCATGGAGATCCTGCACCACTGGGGATGAATCCCACGAGATTGATGAAATCCTACTCTTCAAACTGCAACAGCTACAGAACAAGGAGCAAAAACCCACTGCACTGATGGTGAGGACATAACCGCTACACGTATATATGTGTACGTGTGTTCAACAACACACATGCATAGCATTGCCCTCGAGTTGGCTCCTTGTTTTTAGCTAATAATACGTTTATGGAGACATCAGGAAAACAGTGAAACCTTTATTTGGAGAGGAGCTTCACATACGCAAGCAGTGTCACAGCAGTTCTTCACTTCACCTGTTTTTTTTTTTTTTTCTTGCTAAACTGTCATACACACCTTTTCTTAGCTTCGGTATAGAAAGCAACACCAGCTGACTAACATTTTAATTACAAAGCGTTATTAATAAACGACTGGTTGCCCAGATATATCCTCTGTGCAGGTTCAAGACTAAATAGAACATAGTGAGGTGTGCAAAATTAGAAACGAGTACGTACAGTGACCCACATTCACGAAGCCATGCTGTGTTTATGTTTCATTTTATAAATCACAGTCACTTGTGCCAGAGCTGGGCGCCTGCTCCTACAATTACCCATTACTCAATATGGATACACACCTAATTAACCTGGTTTAACGGGACCGGGTACATCCACTGCACATGTACATCCCATCCACCATAATCTGATATGAGAATTGACAGCTTCACGTGATATGATTAATTTCCTTTTGGCCTTCACTACATTCATTAGAGGCCATTCTGAAGGTCAGATTATTTCAACTCACCATCATTTATATCATATTCAAGTATAGTTTCTGCTAAATTCCATATAGACTGATATAGAGTGAAAAAGATTTCTCTGGTTTGTCTATAGGGTTCATCATGTAGCTAAAGATGCTTAAGTTTTCAGTAAGACTCTTTATTGATGCCATTGCTTCTCCTCATTCTTTTCCAAGGACACATGTAAATCTGCATGAGTACCACACACTTGCGTTAGATTTTAAATGGCTAAAGATATGTATTTTTCCACACTGTAAATGTAATAAATGTAAACCTCTAAACATGTTAAATATCTTCTAATATTTTAGCAATGAATGCTAAAAGATAGGAACTATTTTTTATTCTGTGGAATTAACTTACAAACTGGTCATTTTATGTCAGCAGGCTTGGTTCTCTGAAGTTTGGCATTAATAAGCTTCAAAGGCAAACCTCTTGTGGGAGGACCTGGCCTCTGCACAGTGTGTGTGTGTGTGTGTGTGTGTGTGTTTGATGTACTCTGACAACTAGTCTTGGGTTCACAGCTGGACCAGCCCAGACAAGACCTTCATTATCAATGGCTCCTCAGCTCTGGTAGCTGTCCATCTGATAATTAAACAGTGGATAGTTCCGATTGTCTGCGGTGTACCAAGAGACTACATATGTTCATGTGTGTGCTTGTCTTTGTGTTGTATGTACTTCCGTCGGAGAAGTATGTTCAGATGTCAGTATTTGTATCACGCTTGAGCCCTTAGAGGTAAACTGTCATCAAATTATTTATGAAGGGTTAATGTTGACAGCACACTTTCTTTTTGCCCATTAGTCTACACACAATCAAATGACAAGACATTGTTTTTAGGTGTGCAAATCTGTTTAAAGTCCTAAAAATAATTGCTAATTTACAAAAGCATTCAAACCCTTTGTCGTAGTTTTCAACATCATATCTATCTACTGGGGTGAAATGTTAAAAGTGCATTGTAACAACTTATAACTGACCACCAACCAAAGGGCTCCTACCTTTGTCAAGTCCCAAACTTCCTATGTTACGGTCGCTATGTATGGTTGTTAATAGCCATGTCCATGCCCTTAGAAAAATGTTGAAACCCTGTGATAATAGTCTACAGGTCATGTGGAGGTGAAACAGCTAACGTTAAAAACCATGCCAACATTACAAAATTACTATTCTTGTCACTAGTTTTCATTTTTTATGCATGGTTACTTCCTCTGTTGTACCACACATACACTTGTCAGCTGTAGGTTTTTCATATTTCTGAAGATTTTCTGTGGGAATAAACCCCCACATTGCTTTTTTTCTCTATCCTAGTAATTAGGATTTAGAGTAGGGGTCCCTTTAATGTACCAGAAAACCAACAAAAAGGGTAAACTGCACTTGGGGAAAAGTGTTTCAGTAAATGTACTCAAATAATATACTGTGACCTGCCAAAAGTGATACTACTACCATTTCATTTTATATGCAAGTAACCTCTTTGAAATGGTTTATTGAATAGATTAAAGTAACATTACAGTTGAATTAATACCAATACTGTGTCTTTTACTCCCCCTTATACATCTGAGCTGTCCATAACACACTCCTCTGGATGCTCTCCTTTTCGTAATTGTTTTGAAAGAGTTTAATTACATTTTGGACTTTCAAATGCTGCTGCCAACCCTCAAAAACACTTCCATTGCCTAAACTGCCGTTGGTTGTTTTGTTGACAGATCTCACTCTCTGAATTACTTAAAGTCCAATAATTCTGTAACTAAGGATGAAACTCTTTATGAGACTTTGATGTCTTTTCATTGATGTTTAGAAATATATCACCTTTAAACTTTTAGCATACTGCAAGACATTGTAAACAGGTGAGCACATTTTTTTTTTTTCCCCTGCACTCACAGGTGTTTAGAGCAGGCGGCCTGTATTGCCTTCCTCTCAACGTCCTTATTTTTGCACAGGTTTGTTGGTCTTACGGGAGCTGTGTGGGGTAATGGGCATATTTAACAGCAGGCGCAGGATATTTTCATTTTTAGATAACGTGAGGGTTTTATTTCCTCAAACTCTCAGTTCAGACTTGCTGTGTCACGTGGCGTCTTAACAGTGCTGCAAAGGAACAGCAGTATTCCCTGTAAGTTACGTGGATGTTGTGCAGCTCTCTCTGGTACTTGTTCCTTTACATCATTTCTGTGGATTCTAAATTTATATTCATTTTTAATTAAAAGGATGCAGCTTCTGTTGCTTTGAAGAAAGCCTCGATTTCCCTCTCCCAATGAAACGCAGAGATAAACTTCTGTTACACCGTTAGTAGAGCCCCAATCCCCACTTCTCTCCGACTTTATCTATAATGCCTGTGGCAGATGGATGGATAGAATTCACTTTTATGCAGACGTGAAAAGTAAAACATAAATTAGCGTTACTAAAGCAGATGTTTTGTGTAAGTGCATGCACACATATGCTTGTTTGGGAATAGTGTCAGGTAGAATCATTAAGTTGGAGCACAGATTATAACTCCAACCTAAAAATGCTACAGATACACAAAGAAAATGTGCCTGATTTATGCGACAGCTAAACATGTATTCTGTTCAAAAGGTAGGAGGCCGATTTAGGACATGGGCTAAATTTCTAGCAGTCCCTCTTTAAGAGGCTCCACATGGCTGGCCTGGTAGGTCAGTAGCACCCATGGGAGGAGAGCCCTCTGATAACAAGCTATTGACAACTGTAGGTTATTAACACTGTTAAGACCTACTGACACTGCCATTCATCCTCGTCTATCTCAATTTTTGTTCTCTCATTCATTCTTTTTCACATGACCGTGGGTCAGCTGAGAGCAAGACAACAGCAAAGCTAAAAAGAGAGCTAGGAAAGTGTTTGTCTGAAGGTGAGTGTGTATATCTGTTATGCCTCTGCTGGCAACCTTGCAACAGCCTCCCTCTTCCAGGCCATTTTTCATCCAGCTGCTGCAGTAGACACTGCAGAGGGAGACAAGGGAGGTAGAAAGGGGGTGAGGGGACGTAGGAGGTGGTGTGGATATCAGCAGGAGAGATTGCAATGCTGAGTAAAGAAAGGGATTTGTTATCATATCATATGAAGTTATGGTGAACAGTTGATGGGAACGCTCACATTATTTAACAGGTTTGCATGGCTGGGGATGCAGTAATGGGACCCCACAGAGGCAGAGAGAGTTGATACCTGATCTGCAGGTACGCACACATACAGTACGCACACATAAGTGTGGTGTGGTGGAGCAAGCAGACGGCTGTACGGCTGCAGCGGGTGTTGATTCATCACTCTCACTCTCAGCAGGCCCATCTTGTTGATAATTATCTTTGTCAAATTAATTATTAGTCTAAGTGTCAGCATGACAGTGCCGAAATGAATTACATCCAGATAACCTTGATTAATCAAAAAAATGAGTTTTGGGGCCAATGTTTTGTGCATATGGACGGCCTTCCAGTTAAAATCATCCATTCATCTACCTAAATTTTATCACATCATGTCCTCCATAATTCCTCATACCTCTCCCCACTTTATTCTCATAGTTGTTTTCCCACTTATCTTGAGTACAAAAACAGAGCTGTCTGTCTGCAGTACAGTCAACACACAAACAGCTGAGATGTGAATATGAACTTTTGTCCAGACTGAAATACCCACAAAGCTATTGGCTTGATAAACTTTCCATCAGCATACAATTTGTGGTCTTCGTTTTAATCCCTTAAAATTTTATTTTTTTTTTTTATGTATTGTTTTACTATTATTAGTAAGAAGGACTTCCAAAGTAAGAATTTCATAGTATAGTCTAAACTACAGCACATTTTTACTGCCGCTAGTTTTGACACACATGATGATTTTGAATCTTGATTCTTTCATTTTAGCCCCGTAATGATGACAACATCAAAATCTGTCCAGCAGTATGGTTAATGACAAAACACAAATTACATTTTCCATCAGAAAGGGATGTTGTTTGAGTTTGTAGTCATGTTAGCCTGCTAGCACGCTAAAGTGCTAACAACAGGTAGTGTAGCAATGTGGGCTTTTAGCTGAGGGTGCTTTCACTCCTGCCAGACACCGGTCGGGTGTGCACTCTTGCAAAAATGTATCAGTTCAGCTACTTAGTTATAAAAGTACAAGGCAGTCGTCGTAGCGGTCTCTTGGTAACGTGTGTTCACACTGCGGACGAATCGCACCGGGGAGCGAATGCAATCACCTTCTCTAACTGGGCTCAGAGAGGAACTCAGCTGCAGCGCTGCGACCACCGCCAACCAACCGACCTGAAAGCCGCTGGTTTCAGAGCGGCAACCTAAGTGTGAAAGCACCCTCCTGATTACAGCCTCGACGAGCCTCCAGCAGACAAGGCTGTGGATTCTTTGATCAGATGTTAGGGAGAATTTGGTCCTGCTTTAAATTCGAATGGTTAAATCCAGCATATGCAAGGAAAGCAAAGCCCAGAGCAATAGACAAACAAGTACACACTGAATAAAGAGAACTGGAAAGAAGTGAAGAATTGTCCCAAATCACTGTTTTTGTCTGCACTGCCTATTGGGCAACACCAAGCACACAGCAGAAGGGAAGGGAGATTAAGGAACCTAATACTCGTGAAAATCACCTATTTTAGAAATTGCACCATTGGAGTTAAGTTTATCCAAGGGTGCAGACACAATGACACCCTGACAAAAAAAAAAAAAAAAAGCACCTAAAAGGAAACCATCCAAGATGCTGAGAGGGCAGCGCCGAGCACCACCTGGCACACTCGTGGAGGCAGTGAACACCTCCTGCATGCAGGAAAGTCATTCTTTTATTATTAATTCACACACTGCCATGACCACATCTTTCATTCATTCATTCATTTTTCATGTAACCCTGTAGTGCTGCTATTTTGCGATTCAGTGCTCGCAATGCTTGTATTTTTTCCTTATTTCTGAGAACCACACTACGACACTGAAACATGGCCTGTCAAACGTCTCAGGATAACAGTCTGGTGAACTTTGTGCTGTCTGCAGTCTGAGGTTATTCTGATTTTACTTTCTCTTTCTCGCTCCCCCCCTCCCCCTGTTTGTTTGGTATATTCTCCTTTTAATAACCCCACCCTATAATACTGTATGTCCTTGGCCTGTGGTAATTACATTAGCATGGCTTTTGTTTACCAAATGAGCAGCCCATATTAAAAGATACGAGGTGTTTAGCCATTGTTGATCGAATTTGTGCTTGCCTGTGTGTGTTTGCTGTACGTGTTTCGCACAGGTGGGCCATTATTGAGGCCTTGCGTGTCCACACAGCTATTCAAATGTAACATGAATCTAATTGAATAGGCGCCTCTCGGTGAGTTGCACGAGTGCTTTCTACTTCACTTCAATCAGTGTATTGTGGTGAGGTTTCAGTGTGCTGCCAGCCTTGCCTTTGTTTTACCAATACATTCTCGCTGGCTCCTCCAACCATCTTGGCTAAACCCTCCTGTTTCATTTCATGTCTGTCTTGTTGTACAGATCATTAGTTACGTTACATTTCCTCTATGGAACTGCTGTTGACACGGTTTGTGTGCTTGCCAGGTACTGGCGCCCCAGGCTAGTCAGTATACACACATGCACTGATTCACTGTACACACAAGGAAATGCACATATATATTACAGCCAATTAAATGTTATCTGTTCAAGTTAGCAAAATAGCAAAGCAGTGGAACTGGACTGATTATTTATGCGCTTTCTTTGCAGAGATCAGTTGTTTTTCCCTTTGTGTTTGAGTTCACGCTTGATCACTTGGTGTCACCTTTGCTATTTGACTCTTCAGCTACATATTGTTATAGGACTCCCATGAGGCATCGCTAGTGCTGCTGCAGGAGCTAACGGGCTAGTTTTCCTGCTGGTTTGTGCTAAAGAAACAACCTCTATTTGACCTCTGACCGTCTTAGTGTCACCACTTGATTGGACAGCTCATTTCATCCAACACTGGGGAGAGCATGTAGAAGGAAAATCTGCACTTCTGTGGATGGGACATATGATTTTCCCCTTAAGTAGACATAACACTGTAGAGTTTATAGGGCCCATCAGTTCATTTCAGTATTAAAATATTGACTTAAGGTGGGAAAAAAGCAAAAGTCCTTCTCTAACCATATCTTGTTCTTTTACTGACAGTAAAGCACAGAATAGGAAACAATTTTTTTGCTGCATGAAAATAAAATCTGTAGCAATACTGTGAATAATACAACTGGCCTTAGCTTGAATTCACTCAGTCTCCATCATTACCCTTTGTTCATATACTGTACTCCCATGCCCGAGTCTGACAAAACCTGAAAGCAATCTAGTACCAGGCTATTGTGTTGCACACTTGTCCTGGTCCATTATTTAAGGTCATTTAAATAAATAGAGCAGAAAAGAGGATAAAAGAAAAGAGGACAGGCTAACTGCAAGTGAAGCACTGACACGCTGTGTTACTAGCAACTGTAATGGTGGCCCACGAGAGTTTGTACAGGTTTGTGTGTGTAATGCTGCTATACCGTGCTGTGTGAAGAGATACAAGTTACATTAATTTTGTTACCAGCTCCCTCAGCCTCTGCCAGCAATTTAGCAGCAACCCCAAGTCCAGATAAAACATTAAAGACTAGGCACTGACAAGGCAAGGCCATCCGGGGCCACTTAAAACCGATACCACAGGGCAGGATATAAGGCCTTCCATCAATTACAACCTTATTAGCCTAATCGTAACGAAATAATCCAATTTAGAGGACAGCTGTGTCTCAACTCTGCAGATCGCCAACAGACACTCAAATCAGTGGAGAGTAGGTATGAGGGGAACAACAAATCTTATGAACTGACCATTTTCCAGTTTCAAGCAAATCTGCCAAGGCTTCAGTTAGAGTTGAATACTGGGGGAAGTGTGTGCCTTTTCCACCGCGACAAACAATGTCTCAGGCTTTTTCTGTGACAACAACCAACACCTTTTATTCTTTTAATTTAAGACCATCTCCATTCCACGGATAGCTTTGAGTTTGTATAGCTCGTGATCTACATCTATCTACATATTCAAGGAGTCAGAAAAACAATGCAGAATAACCACTGAATCATTTTCAACTTCAGCATATTCATCTTTGAATTCGATTTGTTTGTATCAGAATCAGAATCAGAATCAGCTTTAATGGCCAAGTATGTACACATACAAGGAATTTGACTCCGGCAACTTTTTCTCTCTAGTACAGAAACAACTTAAATAAGTGAAATAAAATAAAAATAAAATAAATCTCAATCTGTACACATAGAATATAGGATAATATATACACCAAACCAGGGTTTTGTACAGTGAGTATATACAACAGTGCAGAGTTATTGTTCGTGTGTTCATGTGGATGGTCTCACACTCTGACTGCTCAGAGTTCATCATGACACCTCTAAATATCTTTGGATTGTAAATGATCACGTGAAAGATGCTTTTATCCAAAGCAGCATTTGTCTGAATAGAAGCTCTTACACAGTAAAGCACATACATATATATTTAAAAAATTCTACATTGAGCTATGGGCTCAATCATGTCAGATTTTTGGAGCAGAATTCATTGTCACACAGGCCTTATATACCTAGGATGCAGGTCTAAGTGGGGTCCAGTGGCACAAGTTTTAACAGAAGTCTTTACAACTATACAAGCATGAAAGGATAACAGATGAATGGAAGGCACGATAACATTCATCGTCTATTACCGGACAAAATTCTCTCAATTCTGATTCCTTTTGTACCCACAAACTGAAACATGCTATGTCTATGAGGAAAACAATATGGAATGTTTTACTGATATACACTGATCAGCCACGACATTAAAACCACAGGAGGAGCAAATAATATTGACCATCTTGGGACAATTCAGTGGACCCGGCATTCGTGTGGATGTTACTTTGACATGTACCACCTACCTAGACCAGACCAGACACAACCAACGCCATAGCAATGACACTCCTTGATGGCAGCAGCCATCCCCAGCAGGATGCAGCCTGACACAGGTGCACACAAACAAAAATGGTTTAGGAACAACTCGAAAACCATCACAAGGTGTTGACCTGGCCTCCAAATTCCCTAGAACCCAAACTGATCAATGCACTGGAACAAGCCTGACAAATTATTTTAGTCAAATATTTTCTGTATTCTCAAGAGGTTCTCTATATTTTGAGAACGTACCACATAGCATTTGGAAGACAGAGCTGGGTGTTTACATAAAACAGTCTTCCCTCAGAAACCAATGTTTTTCCACAAAGTATTTTATCATTTCTTATTAAGATGGTTCTTTGCATTCTTACCAGCATTTGCAGTTGATGCTTTTAATGCTTTGAAACTCAAACCTCATCTTCACCCACTTTCCACGTAGTCCATCAACCTGCAAATAGGAACTACAGATGAAAATGTATCTTCTTGCATATCTGGCACATTTACATCGCACTGGTCTTTCTTACTGTGCAATATCCTTTGTAATTGATAATTTAGTTTTTTGTTTTTTTATATGAACCACTGTAGTGAAAAAAATTTAACCGAGTTTGAGGCTTGATTATTATTATTACTCAGCCATTATTTGAAAATTTCTCCCATGGGGCTTTTATTGTGATACTGTATCACAGCTGTATCCTCAGTGGAAGAAGGTGACAAGCGTTCAGAAAGCAAAGGTAAGAGAGAGATTTAAAAGGAAGTGAAAGGCAACAGAAAATGCTGTCTGCCTGTGTGTGATTGAGGAGAAGCAGGCTGCATTTTATTCTCTCCCCAAGTGAGGCAGAGTGAATACAAAAGTTACAGTATATAAAAAGGACAAGAGGAGTCCATCCTACTATCAAGCCACTCTTCTCCCTACCGCTCTTTCTTCCTCACTGAGACTTGGCAGAAGGATGAGAAATTACCAGTCATGGGTCTACAGCAGACTGATGTTTGAGGGAGAGTAGATCTCATATGCAGGAGTGGGCTTCAATAACTGGGGCCGAGTGTAAAAGGACATGACTGTGTGGCAAAGGGCCAAAAAAAAAAAAAAAGTTGTGCTTTTTACACTACATCTTTCACATCTCCCGATTTCAGACACACATTCTGCCGACCTGCGTGCTCAGAGACCCATTTTTTGTTTTTCTGTCTTGTGGATTCAATGTAGTCGTCACCTAGATCTAACATATTGCAGTTCTTTGCCTGCGTCACCAAGACTTGAACTGTGAGTTAAGAAAATAGAAAAATAGCTGCCACTTATGAGAACCTGCTTTATGTGCCGTTTGAAGATAATTGCTCTAGAAGTGAAGGTATTGATTATTCAGCTTTTGATTTTGTTTCTCCGTGCAAATGGCCAGAGAGACCTTGACTTTAACTTTGTTCTGAGTTTCTGCTGAGCAGGGAATATGTCAGACAAATAACTAAACACACACTACACGACACTCATCACTGATGACATCGTCAATGTAATGCGACGCATTGCTGCATTAAAGGAAAACCAGCTTTCCACTCAGTTTGTCTTTATCAGCCACAGGATGAGTGGCCATCCAAACACAAATAACAGCAGGACATGGAAACGTGTTGCACATGCATAATGCAAAACAGTGTCGCTTCGCACATACTCTGACAATCTTGTTCCCCCACACACACGTTAGATTAGAAATATGAAGTCTTGTGCGAGGGTTTAGATCACAGAAAGTGAAGTGAGGGTGGCCATATTTTGCCTTAGAAACAGCACCAGATCCCCAAGGCATAGCTCCATTTTTTAAGGTACCATGCAGGAAGGTTGTTCCAGCATCTTAGAGAATTTATCACACTCTCCTGGTATAAGTTTTCTCTTTCGCTTTTGTCTCTTTGTTGAATACCAAACTAACTAGATGATCAGGTCTCACAGTGGGTCACACATCAGCAGCAAGACACCCTGTTCTTCTTCTAGCCAAAGATATTCTTTATTCTCTTGCTGTATATTGTCAAGCTGCATAATAAATGTGGGCCAGTCAGAGGCCTCCCTAATAATCATGTGATGGATAAGAATCAAAACATCTAAAGTGCCAAAACCTTTTGCACAGTACTGTAAATATATGTTAATGTACACCATACCATGATGATAATTTTATCCACTAGAATTTGTTCAAGATCTGATATAATGTAATGCAACCACATTTTGCTACTGTGCCATTTATACAGATTGGAAAGAGGGAAGTGTATGTGCGTATGTGTGTGTGTGTGGCGTTATCATGAACAAGCCTTATCTTCAGCTGGAAATCTAATCATTAGCTTGCTGCAATTTACTGTACTCTATCAGTGAATTTGTTCAGGATGTGGGCACGTGTTCAGTCACGTGTTCTGCCATGTATACATTACAGGCCTATAATATGCATGACAAATGATACAACCCACCAGTTACTCTTATTATTTTTATATTGCATTTCCGATTGTACAGTAAGACATCCCAGAGGGATCATTAGAGGCTGTGAGCCACGAACAACAGGGACTTGGAACAATAAAGATGGCATTTTAACCTAATTCAGAATCATTTGCTTACATGAGAAAGAAAGGTTATTTCAGAACAGTTAGATTAGAAATAATTATACAAGACATTTGTTATTTTTTGCAACCAGTGAAGTAAACAAAAAAAAAAAGACAAAACAGAATAGAACTTTGCATTATAAAAAAAAGACACGCTTTTGTTTAAGAAATAAAAATAAATTTGTAGGTTATTCAACTTTTTGGAATTTAAGTTTAAAGTATTAGAGAATGTCTGGAAACACTGAAAATATTGTTTTTAATTCCCCGTCTTCTTACATTTTTTAATCCGTACATTGAAGCAACAGTACATTTTTCATTTTTCTTTGCTGATTGAGCAGGATGTTCCCTCTCACACACAGGCAGCGTGTATTCTGTTTACTCAGAAGAGTGATATGATCGGTAGTTTTGGTACACCCGTTTTTAAGCGCGATGATTAGCTCGCAGCAGGTGCTAGCTTGCCACACAGTCCCTGGAGAGCCTCACAGGAAATACCAGCTAATTGCTGCAGGTGATAATACCACACAATGAGGCGACCACCTTATAACATGAGAAATGAAAAATAACGTGCTAAGTAAATCATTTGTCTCCACTTGTGCAGTTGTAGACTTGAGAAAATGGGAGGTGGGGGGAGGGGGATTACCGCAGGCTATCATGATACTATAGGTCCTAAATATTTTTTAGCTAATCTTACATGCATCATAAAAAAAGTTATGCATTTTCACGTATGAATATGTATTTGTGAACCGATTTCCATCTTTCATCTTTACTGATGTAAACAAACCATAACTTTGATGTTTTGAACAGTGAAATGGGAAACGCTGGTTTTGGTTCCATTTCAGCTGATCAGAGTTCAGTCAACTCTAATTAGGTTCACTCTGAGTCAAGAGCAAGCACGGCGAAGATAAATAATAAAAATAAATAAATAAATAAAATGAAGGAGAAAAAAAAAAAAAAAGCCATAATCACTGGAGCTCCACTATCCTATTTTAATTCAGGTAGAAATATTAACGTGCAACAGTGCATATTTATCCTTTAAAAAAAACAAATAAATACAACAGGGCAACAGCCAAGCCTGATTTGAAGGAAAGAGTCGACACTTTTACACTTTATTCAGTGTAATTGACTTTTCCAGCATTTATTAGATTGATGTATTAGACTTTAAATGTTTGGATATATCTAAATATTTGAGGACAAAACACAGATACTAGAAAGTTAAGATGAGACTAAAGATAAAACATAATACACGCGGTTAATTTACAGACATGTGACTACATCTCAACATACAGTGTAAACAGTGTAACTTAAACAGGACTTATGGTCTGCCTCATTACACTTGTAGTCAGCGTATTTCCAAAAGGTAACTGCCTGTTTTTATAGTTTACAGCAGAGACCTAGTTTCCCCACACAAGCTTTAAATTGCATGCCCAGACACAATCACATAGACACACACACATGATTGTAAGCATTTTGCATTACGGTGGAACACTGTCGTCTGTCAGCTATATCCTGCTTTATTACAAGAACATGAATCCTCCCAGGCTATGCTTTGTTTAGGTGTGCTATAAAGGGGAACAAGATGTTTTTCTGCAGTATTTCTTACACAGATACATTCTTGTATCTGTGTTGTTCTTTTCAACACAAATGCAAAATACCCTCAAAACATTTGAATTTACTGTCGTCTAATGGGAGTCTCTGTATTAACTTATGAGCGATAATAGTCCTAATCTTTTTATTGTTGTTGGTGACGGTGGTACTAATTTGTTCATGAAATATTGGGGTTAATCCTCGTCTTTATGTTAAGATGTCGTCATAATTGCGGTGCACGACTCCTCCCAGCTAATTCAAGAAGGGGAAAACAAAATGAGTTTAGCGGAGCGGAGACATGCAGGTGATGCTGAGGCAAACAGCTAGTGATAGCACCCACATGTCACTCACAGCAACCACGCCATGAATTATGGATAACTTTAAGCCTGGATACAATTTAAACAATTTAGTTATGCAAAATTTACCCCTGTACATTTGTCACAAATGACAACCTACAGAGAGTAAAACAGTTTTCAGTAGCAAGCTGTAAACATCTTTATTTCTGTTATAAATTTGGGCATTTTATTTATTTATTTATTTATTTGCACCATAAAAAAAGTAATAAAGAAAGAACATTCACAGAAATGCCCATTTAGTACATCTGCGTAAACCTTTTTCAGGCCCAGAGGTTGCAGCTTGGATGTAACATGAGAATTGTGCTTTTCAAGAAACTGGTTGCTGGAGCTCTGATACCATTAAAATTTTGTGATTTTGTTTCTCAACTTAAAGATGTCCCTTAAAAACTGAACGTCTTTTACGATTCTTGGTTTTCCGGGTCATGGCATGTCTAAAAACAAAGCAAAAACAAAGGCAATTGGACCCAGTACTCTCCTGCAAGGATAAGCAACATCCTCTTATTGCAGGCTAGTCCTGGGATGTTAACAGACCCTAGTCAAGTGAGTTTCAGTTGGTAATGACTGACAGACATTCCAGATAAAAACCTTTACTCCCCACCTGTCACTTAGAACTGACAAAGTCACTCGGATGAGTGGCAAATCATCTTCAAGGAAACTCAAACAAGTTCAGCTGCCTTTTGTTTTAGCTTTGTATATAAAAACAGACAATACTCTAACTGTGCAACGAGGCTACAGTGCACAGCAATAGGAGGTTGGGTAATACTCTACAGTGTATTGACAAAGTGATGACTGCCCAGCAACAACCACGTTCATTAAACAGTGGATATTAGGATCACCGGGATATCTGCTCAGTCCTGTCTGAATCAATAGATGTAGAGGTCAAGATGATGCACGCACAAGTGAGAGTGTGCATGTGTTTCAACCTGCGCAGGCCTCACCAACTCATCGATATCCTCTCACCTCTCTGTCTTCCACCCAGATGGTTTATAAGCCCTGGCTGTGTTCTCAGTACTTCCAGACCACCCAGATGCACTGCAGCAAGCGAATCCCCTGTGGTCAGTACTGCCTGGAGGTGCAACAGCGGTGCCCCTTTGTCCTGCCCGACAACGATGATCTCATTCACGGAGGCAGCCCCAGTTTTATATGCACAGGTACAAAATAATCATCATAAATTTCATGTATTGTTGCTTTGTAATTTGATCTCAAGTGTTTCTTTTTTGACATGAGTGCAGTGCATGCAGATGTGAAACCAGAACTAAAATAAAAGAGCGCTACTTCCCCAAAACCTGGTATTAAAAGCTATGAGAAATAAACTATTCTAACCTCTGCTGCTTGCACACACACTTCATTTCTCACAGTTCATGGTCTAACTTACAGTACAGTGACTGAGCACATGGACTCAGAACTTAATGCCTTACTCAGTAATGCTCAAAAGGGATACACAACCACTGATGGACACAGCAAATACGTGTGACTTTACAGTTACAGGACATTCTGTCTAATCATCAGACCAACAGAGTGATACACCATAACAAATTACTGCCAGTTACTCACAGCACATAGAGTCTACTGCACCATGGGGCACTGTGACAATAAGCCTGTATGTACTGACTTTAGGTGCTTTAGTTCAAGGTATTTTAATCTCTCTGGCACTAATGTGCGGTTCCAGGACTAAAGTAAAGCAGTGCATTTGTAGTATGCTTTTGCACAACCTGAAAGATTTAAACAAAGTAGGCCGCCATCCTCATTAGCATACATTGAACATGACCTGACCCCATATTATCTCTAAATGTTAACCCTAAAAAATGGACCACACAGCGTAGACATGGTCATGGTTCCATCCCGACTACAGTCGGCTACAAACCGTAAACTGTAAGCATATATGTTTCCAGTTGTGTTTTAAGAATGAAAATAAAATGCTGGTCTACTTGACTAATTAGTGACATTCAGGACCGGAAGCTGAAAAAGTATTACCTCTTGAGCAGGGTTTAGTTCTATTCACAATAAATGTATAGTATCCTGCTTCCTCGGGCAGAGATAAGGGAGGAGTGAGATCCTGAAATCCTTGTGGAAACAAACTGTGTTGACCAGTATTGGTGAACACAATGACACGTCCACCCCAAAACACGCACAAAGGCAAACAGACACTATTCTGAGTCCTAACTCAAACTTAACCTTGTGTGAATCAGTTTGTGGTTGGGAGGTTTGCTTCATCAATATGACTTGTGACTTCAACCATGTGTCGATGCTGCCCTCTGGTGGCCATGATGAACATCAGTTTATATTTATGCACAGCTTTGACACATTACATTTACAGAAAAATGTGAGAGTTGCCAGTTTGTGTCCGTTTTTGCATTAATTATTTTTTAACATAGCATGTCAAAGGATGTGGCTGCTTTATACTTCCTCTTTGACCAGTTATTAGAGCTTTTAATATTTTACATCAACGTGTCAGTTTGTCTTCGATATCGGCAGTGCATATAGTAAATAAAATTAATAATTCTACAATATAATTAAACAATACTTTTCTAAAACAGCTTATTGTTAGAGTAGGATTTGGCAATACATGTGTTGGGGATGAGCTACGGAATATTCGCAAGTATTGGACACAAACACACATTTATCATGTGGGTGCCAATAGTGCCAACGCACACAAACCAGCACACAACAAGGCTCAAAGTCAACAAACAAGTTGCTCGTGCAACTTCAAATAATCCAATATTAGTGCGCCGTGTTCAGTTCAACAAAATAATTAAGCATTTTAATTACGCCTACATTTGATGTTTTCTCAGTTAAAGTGCTTAATACCATTAAGTATTAACAACATTGCACAGCTAAACCACATCACTGCAGTAACTGCATCCTTCTTAACCCTTGTTTGTACATTTTTTTAATTATTTTTTTCTCATTTGGTGATCATTTTGGCTGTGTTACAGCTTGTGGCATGAATTTCTGCAGGAACTCTTCTTTTCAGTCAAATTTTCATCATTTATACTCCTGTGATGCTTTTTTTTTTTTTTTTTTCCATAAATCACTTAAACTTCAGACTTTCAATTGTTTTCAGGATTTTAACCCCTTAAATGCCAGTCTGAAAATATGAAGTATCAAATGTTGTTTTACAAAAAAAACCCAAATATTTTCGATAAAACAAACAGTAAGTGGATGGGGCTTTGGTTTTGATGAGAGAGCTAGATATGTCAAAGATTAGCTATGAAATTGATTTGATTGTATTAGTATTTTTTATGTAGTGAAAGATACTCCCCTGGTGGCCAAAAATGCCCCATAGACTTCCATTATAACCACAATTTTTAGTCTAACTGTCATTACAGTATAAACCCATACAGTCTTTTTTTTTTTTGACATTTTTACTGTATTTGATCAGAACCATTTTCCTACTGCATGAAATTCTTGTAAATTTGCCATAATTATGGAGCCAGTGTGTGTTTATTTTTAAATCTGACACTACATAAAAAAATCAATTTTATTCCTAATCTTTGACATATCCAAGACTCCAATTACCACCAAAGCCTCACCCCACTACTATTTACTTTATTTTTTTGTAATGAAATCATTAGACTAGCATTTAAAGGGTGAAATCTTGAAAACTATTGAAATTGCTAAGAGATTTACGAAAAAAAGTAGAAAAAAAATTGATGCATAAGGATTTTATGGCAGTTTCTTTGTGCATGTACATTTTTGCCACAAAGGTGTCGAGAGGGCTGTAAATTTGAGGAGGGCATAACAAACTAAAAGTAGCACTCACCAATGGCGTCGTAGTCTGCCTCACAGAACTGACCGCCCAGCTTTAAGTGTTGGTCCTCCCCTAGTAAGTGTCTCCAAACGACCGCATTAAAAATGGCGTACGAAAAAATAAATAAATAAATAAAAATACTGGAAGTAGTTGTGAACGAACCATCACGTTTTCCACCAGCACGCAAACTCACAGCCCGCCAAAGCTTGTACTTAATCAGCACACCTGGGGGCTAATTTGTGATGTGATGCGTTCAGGTGACGTTTGTATGTAGGAAATCTCTCCGCACCTCCACAAAATATCTTTTGGAATTTGACACAGCACAACCACCGACGTATTGCAGTACTTTCATGGGTCCTCTTGACATGGTTAAGCTAATGGCAGTCGTATTTTCAACTCAGAGTTCTCTCCTCACATTAGCAGGAGCAAGCTGTGACTTTTGGATCTACTGTTTTAATTTTAGTCCTTGTGTTGATGCACTAAATTCTGATCAACTATGTTTTTCTTACTATATTAAAAGTGTTGTATTATTAATTTACACTTTGAATTGTTTTAATGCACAAAATGGTATACATTTTAAATATCCTTTGCACAGTTTTGATACAGCAAATGCAAAGGTTTAGATGCAAAGACAAGGTTTGTATGTATTGGCTAAACAGTAGTCCAAAACATGAAGATGCACAAACAAACGTGAAACAAGCTGTTTATATACGGACCAGCAGGTTGCATATATATATGCAGCATATTCAATGTGCATCTGTTACTCTTTGTATCTTCATACACCCTGTCTCCTCAAAACAACCTCTAGGGCTGCTGGAGGACTATCCGTCAGGTGTGGACCCAGATGCAGAGTGCTGTGACGTGCGGTGGGACTTGAAAGTGGACAACCGTTCCCGGGGGACCCTGAAAAGAACTCACCCGCCATGCCAGCACCGTACCTCCCTCAGCTCCTCGGCAGCCTGCAGACTGTGTAACAGCCGGCTCAAACTCTGCCTGCTGGTCCTTGTCCTCCTACACACTGTTGCCAGCCTCACTGCATCCCACAATGCAACGGGACTGGGCCTCCCCGCCATCACGCCTCTGGAGGAGAGCCCTGCCAACGAGGAGTGATAGAGAGCTGCCAGGAGGGGGCGAGGTTGTTGGGGTGGGGGATTCCCTCGCCATGGCAACCGATATGGAAAAATACAGCCACAGTTGAGCGAACGGCTGGAGCTGTGCGCCTGTGGACATTCTGCAACACTTTCTGGCAAACTGGGAAATGTGGGAGGCTTTGAGATGAAAGACACACAAATCAATCAAAACAAATAAATAACTAAACAAACAGACATGCTAAGGGATTCAGTCCCTTAGGTAGGAGAAGGGGACAATACCACAGCCTTTGTTGAGAGGGAAGGTCAGCTTCCTTATGGCTGAGTTTCTCTCACTACGCTTTTTTACACTGTGTTCCAATTATTGGTTTCTGTTGCACTGGCTGACTATGGAATAACACAATCATATTCTCTTTCTAATGTTCATCCTTTGTGTTTGTTTCTGGGTCTCTCATACAGGAAGAAAATGTGTGCTCTAAATAAGACAGATAATGTGTAAAAAATTAATTAGCTGCAAGTTTGTATGTGTGTGCGTGTGTGCGCGTGACGGTTTGTTTTCTAGATTCACAGCGTGTGTGAAGGAATGGGTGACCTTGCGCGTGTGTGTGCATGTCTTTGTGTGTGTGTGTGTGTGTGTGGGAGGGAATGAGTGTGTCTCAGAGAGGTATCCTAAAAGTCTACCTAACAGGCTGGTGCAGCTGTTGATTTTACGGAGGCCCCCTCGGATCTGACTTAGCCCCGCCGTGCCGGTCTGCTGGCCGCTGTCCCGCTGGAACTTCGCCGGGCTCCAAATACGCTCCTGATGTCCGTAACAAACTCTGCGTTTGACAGAGGTTTATGGTTTCCCTTCACTTTGTTTAGTGAGATAATATTCACCTATTTACGCTGTATTGCAAGGATCAAAACATGTGTGTAATGAGGGGCAAGTAAAAAGCTTATCACGTGGCTCAACTGTGAAAAAAGACAGGAAACAAACATGCACTTATTATTATTATTACAACTTGGGCCTTTTATTAATTTTGACCATTTAACTGTAATTCTTATTTATAAGCCATATAACCATGCGACAACACCGATACAGGAAACACAAGCAATCAGTTTACACAAAACCAAGAACATCCAAACTATTTTAGAAGATACAATTATAAAAACAATTGTAGAAAATGCAGAGAATGTCTTCCTCAGCAGATGCTAATGAAGATGTCAGCAACTATGTTCGCTGACATATGACACGACCCATGCTTATAGTATGTACTCCCTCAGTGCGCAAAGGAAAACAAATGATGATCTGTATTTGTCCTTGCCATCGATCAATTTCTAAACCTTCTTTTAAACAGAAGGTTTAGTTTTTATCAGCAGTGACACCTCCTAGTTTTTACCACCATATGCTTCACTTTACCCCTGGCTGCTGTAGACGTTTAAAACTGCAAAAACAAAACCCAAGTTGTAATAAGTCAGAGCGGTCACTGAGCCTTCATGCTGACATAAAATAATTAATAGGACTGAGCCTTATGAACAAAATCATTTCACCTCAACAGTGACTAGCTGACCATTAATCATTAAAACAAATGTGTTTATACAACACGGTTTGAAGATACTAACCAAAATATTAGGACTTGTTAACTTGGTAAAACATTACACCAGGAATAGGCTAGCTGTCAGATATGTTCTTCAGTGCACATAAAAGTATATATATATATATAAAACAAAAGCACAGATAGGAAAATCTTATCTCACCAAACAAAACTGTCTTAAATTTGTCTTATTCCAGGATTTTATTTCGGGAATTTGGCTAAAACTCAGTTCAGATTCTGGTCACTTTTCAGCCACATGGCTCAGCAAATCCAATGGGTCAATATATTTATCGCTGTTGCTCCAGGCACAAAAGCTTTGAGTTTATATTTTAAAGGTACTATCCAGTCAAACAGTGTCAAACGATGGTTACAGAAGGTTCCTCCGCCTCCTCCGCCTCAGACGTCGGCTTTTCTCCTTCACCTTGGCGTGGGTTAATGGTGTAATGTGACCAATGATCAACACTTCAAACTAAAACTCAACTTAGCTACTGACCTGAAACAATATCACTGGTGGGATTTTAACCTCAGGCCTTTTTATTCAGAGGAAACATCACGACTGGATGTTACCTTTAATGACTGTTCGCAAAACACTGTAATTGTCATGCAGCTGTAAAGAGGATAGAATATCAGCATCTCACTGGGAAAGGTAGCTTGCTACCTGCAGGTTTATAACCCTGCTCCTTGGCCCATTGCATTGAGCTGGTCTCATATAAATCGAACGGCATTCTTCATCTCACCAACACAGAGACGATTCGGTTGAAAGTTTGTTTCTGTTGAACCAAAAAGCGTAGTACACGAGCTGCATGTGGAGGCTCTGCAAGGTTATGGCTGCCTCTTGTCCTCAGCCCCTCTCCCTGTAAGCACCTGATCCCAAATCAGCTCCTGTAGCATGCCCACCGTCTTGTACCTTTCTCCTCAAAACATCAAACTAATGTCTCATTAAGTAAAGGGCTTATTAAAATATACAGTACAAACATTATCATCGACGCATTCAAAAACATCCAAATTGTGGGCAGACGAAGGGTTAAGACCTGACTCATGCAACTCCAGTACAAAAGCATCCCGCTGGCTGTTAGCGGAGAGCGGGAACGGAATCCAGAGAGAGGAGCACGTCATTGTTTGGGCACGCACTTAAAGCATCTCCTGATCATCGTCAGCTGACACTTGGGTTTATTTTATACGCGTTGACCAGTGTGTGAACAGGAAGGAACGGTGTGACCTTAAGGGCTGACTTCTTTAGTTTCTGGTTTTCTCTTTGACGGCTGCGGGATGAGACGAACAGATGTCACTGGATGCATTGTTTTATCTTTTTTTTTCATTTTTATTTTCCACTCACAAAGTATGTTTGCTACTTATACGAGATGTCCAATCCAATATCTGATGTCAAGAATTTTATGATACAACCTATGATATATGAGGATTTAAATTTCATCATTATTCACGTCATGTTTATATATAAAGAAAAGCGTATTGGCTTGTTTTGACACTTGCTGTTTAGACCCTGACCCTACACTTTACCATTCCTGCTTGCATGATACACATTTACTGCTCTTTCGTCACAGCACACCCATACCCATCTTGGATGTCTGCATTCAGAGATAGGAAGAAAAAAAAAAATGCTGCTATACCAATGCCCACCAGTAGATGGAAATATATTTATTCTTTTACATTGCTGCTGCTGCTGCTGCTGAAGGCCCACCACACAAGGACTGTCAGACAAACAGGAATTAGTTAGTGGCTATCCACTGCTCAGTGGGTAAGCTGTTGCATGTGTGTACATCTGCTTACGTGCATATGCATAGATTTGTGTTCATGTCTGTCGCTGATTGTGTTCTCTGTAGAGCTCATTGACTTTGCCCACAATGCTGGGGCTGCAGGACAGATGTGGCGAACCACCGTTGTCTTCAGATTGCACGGGGGACCTGCTTCATTAGCTGCCTCTGCATGGATTTAGTATATATATACATATATATATGTATATATATAAAAAAACATTGTCTTGAACTGTGTGTAATAACATCCAAGACCCAAAACTGACTAGAGATGGTTTATATTTTCTTTGCACTAGTCTTAACATTTCAGAGGTAGAAGATGTCACAGGCAGTGGAGAGGAAGGCCATGGTGAGCGTACCGAGTACAACAGACCAAATTCAAATCTGATCTTTTCATTAAACAGCCACAATAGGCAAACGGAGGAATACAGGGTCTGCCAGTGTTGTAGAAATGTGCCACGTTAGCAATATATGGATCGCACAAGCCACCCCGCCACAAGCACACGCGCGAGATCTCATATATGTGATTTCGCTCTGCCCGCCATGCCAGCGGCCCTGCTGCGACGCAACAGCCGCCAGGCGCTGGGCATGCATCCACGCAGCCAGCCTGCATCCAGAAGTCATGCAGAGAGCTCGTTTCGCTTTGCGCTCAGTGACGCGTCCTCACTGCGGCTGCATGGGTTCGAATGCCGTGCACATGTTATTGTCGATCCCACCCCTCCACACGCGTTTGCGCCAAGAATTTCTGTGTGCAAAGTTTCTTCCAGACAATAATAGAATTAGATTCAGCCGATCTCTTGTTTGTTTCGTAATGCAGGCATGCACGCAGCGGTTACTCTGTGATTATTTTATTTTTGTATGTTTTGTCATTTTCTTTTTTTAAAATGCATTATATGGAGAAGAAATTGTTTAGGGTCCTATAGATTCAGTCTAGATCCCTGACAGTGGTCTGTAGCAGTCTTAGGGTATGGTAGGTCACATCCCATTAAACACCAACCTACAAAAAGTTATTTTGTGTTTTGCCCCTGCACATGTAGACTATGTATGCCTCTCCGTACCCCTCTGTGCACCCATCACTTGTACACAAAAATCGCCCTCTTTCACTATTTCTAAGCCTCTCTCCATTTTCACGATAGTCCCGTTCTCTATCCTGTGGATCTATGCAGAAGCCCATTCCTTTTTTTGGTTGTAAATACGTTCCCTAGTATGCTGAACAATGTACGTCTCTCCTTGTGTATTTTGAGTTGATGTCATGCTGTTACTTTCCTCTTCTTCTCCTCCTTCTTCTTCTTCTGATCCTCTTTTTTTTTATTTGAGCGTCTGAAATCATTGATGTTAAAAGAGAATGTGGTGAGGTTTAACCAATAGACTTGTCCTCAGCTTCACAGCCTCACTGTGAGAGGTTGTGGTTCTGTGTGTGTGAAAGCGACGGACTTACGATTATAGGAATGAAAAAGGTTCAAAGGCATATAGAAGTATCATTACGATTATGATTATTATGATTACTATTATACTACCAGTATATTGTAATATTATAGATGCTTTAGTTCGAGTAACTTCTTTAATTTTTTTACAAACAACTTTGATGAAATGATTTATAAAACAGTCTCACGAGTCATGATCTTTTCGAGAAGTATGAAAACTACTGCTACAATGATTAAAATTGTGTTCTGATGAAAATAAATACAGACATATAATCTGTTCCCCTCTGTGGTGGTTTTGCATGATGTACTTCTGATAAGATGCAAAAAAATAAACGACGTCTTTACAGGTTAAAAAAAAATAAAAATGACCCCACAAAACCGACGGCCAGGAAAGAGAACAGACTTTCATCACGGAGGTAAGAGAGGTTCAGTTAAACATCCTCTACATCTCAAAGCAGGTTGAACTGCGGTGCAAAAGAACAGGAAAGTGGCAACCATCTGATCTCTAAAACCAGATGATGGAACAAGGTGCAACGCTTGACCCACTTTGTTCAGATGTGTTGACGACAGCCGCTTCTGAAGTTGAATGAAGCACTCTGGATGACGTTGGGTCCAGCAAACGGCATGCGCTGTATGTTTCCAGTCTTCAGAGCTCAAACAAAAAAGGTAAAAAAAGACAGGAAACATAACTGACAAACCCCGATCAGCCACAACATTAAAACCACTGACAAGAGAAGTAAATAACATTGACCATCTTGTGACTATTTAATGTTCTGCTGGGAAACTTTTGGACCTGGCATTCATGTAGATGTTACTTAGACATCAACAGCCATCCCCAGCAGGATGCAGTCTGACACACAAAAACAGTTTAGGAACAACTCAAAAAACCCAAATTCACTAGATCTTAAACTGTATCTGTGGCATGATCCACAGAGGCCCCTCCCCTCAACCCATAGGACTCAAAGGCCCCCACTAACAATATCCTGTTACCAGACACCACAGGACACCCTCAGAAGGCCCATGTCCATTCTCTGATGAGTCACAACTGTTTTGGAGGCACAAGGGAGACCTACACAATATTAGGGAGTCATATTAGTCATAATGTTATGGCTGATCAGTGGATAAATAGATGCACTGTAGTTGAGCAATTACTTCACACTAATAAAAGTTCAGTTTACATTTAATGCCATTTTTGCATCACTATTCTTGAAAGCAAAACTTAAATTTAATGTTTGTCGTCCACAGAGGAAAGTTGGATTAATACAAATCACGCTGCTCAAGTTGTTTTCACAAACTCATT
This sequence comes from Chelon labrosus, assembly GCF_963514085.1. NCBI lineage: Eukaryota > Metazoa > Chordata > Actinopteri > Mugiliformes > Mugilidae > Chelon > Chelon labrosus. The sequence continues at coordinate 14,231,824 of NC_140341.1, forward strand.
AAGATATCTCCTCAGGAGACATGGTGCAGGTTTCAACAGTTGTTACTGACAGCAGCAAGGCAGCTAACATGCCCGTGCACTCCCCGTTGTCTGTGTTTATAGTATCCTTCCCGTGTACAGTGCCATAGAAATGCTTTAACAGCCTCGACAGGGAGCGTGCAGTTCTACTAAAAACCTTGAGATGGCAGTGAAATCACATTAAATAGAGTGCGGACTGGCACAACTCCAAGAGCATAAAAATAGATCATGAAAAAAGAAAAAAATAATAATAATCAGCAGACTGCATAAGCATAGGGCTTATGAATGAATGCTACATGCACTCAATTCTGAGTTAAACTCGGCGTATCTTCAGATCAGCAGAGACGTGAGCTTATACATATTTATTATTTGCACCACATTCCTTAATTACTGTGTAAACATTCATTCTGAGCAGACAGTTAAGCCAGAGGATTGGATATGTTTTCCAAACATGCATTATGAAACTGCTGACCAAGACCCGCCGAGGCCAGCTGGGTCAATTGCATACACCCTCCACCTTTGAATATTTAATGTATCAGCGCATACATTTATTCAGGTGTTTACTGAGTGACATTATGACTCCGACGGTTTTGCATAATAACGCGCTGAACTCTGAAAGTGAAGTCAGAGCCGTTTCCATTCATACTTCCCGTGGCCAGCCAGCCGTGAGAGCAAATCTATTCAGACGTTCTGCTTGAGCTTTTGTGTTTTCTCGTGAAGCTAAATTGCCAACAGGCAGGCTCAAAACTGAGTGCTATTGTAATGGGTGGATTACAAAACTGAAGAACAATGACAAATTGCGTATTCTTGTTTGCCTTCCACTCTGCACCAGTGGCCCGGCCATTTGGGATTAAAGGCCTCATTTCTATTTCAGCTTGTTGGGGGGGATGAAGTGCTCAGCGGACTAATCCTCAACTAGCCCGCCAATAGTCGGCATCCAATATTCCACCTGTCATTCAGACTGCTTGTGGATGCGTGGTATTAAAATGCCATGTGTTTTCTGAAAGGAAGTTGATTGCCGGGCGTAGAAGTGATGAGCGTAAAGATTACTGGGTCACTGATGCTGATTGTTAAATCCTCAATGGGCAGCAACAAATCCAGCCTGTAGTAGATGATTCACATTTATTTGTTTTTACTTTAATGACGATGTGTGCCTCTGTGCTGGCATGTACCAACCAACAGAGGTCAGTACTATGCTGATGTTGGAGGGAAATATACAAGCGCTCAAACTTGAATAATCATATAGGTTGTCTCTCCTTTTGAGTACCGCCCATAGAAGAGTTTCCTAACAGAGACAAGGATTACAGCTATGTTTCACTCATCTGGTAAGGTGTAGTTACAAAAACAGCTTGCTTAAGTTTGAGGTAACGTCACTTCGAGAGTTAAAATTGAGAAGCGTCAGCCTGGTTTAATATTTCACAAAGCTTCTGAAGTCCTTATGTAATGGGCCCTCGTAACAGTTGATAAGCCAAGTCCTGGCGCATCCTCCTGCTTTTTTTTTCTTTTTCTCTCACGCAGTGTGTGTACTGAGTGCGTTCAGGTTTCATAACACGAGGGAAGGGAGGAAGGCACCATTTAGGACTGCAGGGGTTTAAGGGAGATGATCCGCCCGAGAGGAAGTTCCTGCACGCCGGACGCAGCGGTGTCATTCACATCCCTGCAGACATGAAGCCAAACCAAAAAAAAGCAAAAAAACAAAACAAAAAACAAACAAATAAATAAATAAAACGATTTTATTTTACTGATCCACGAACATCAGATTTGGTAGCTGCTGGTCAAAGGGCTTAATGGATGTGGCGTAATTAAACAGATGTTTAATCAGAGCTGATTAGGTAAGCAGACTTGGGCGCTGGTTTAAAAATACGACAGAGTGCACGCCGCAGTCATCCCTCGGTTATTGATGAGGTGCGCCCAGTCTGTAGGTTTCCCAGATTTTACTAAAGTATGATAATTGTTTCAACGTACAGTGCAAAAAGTTTCAAGAATAGTGAAGTATGCTCCCGTCTTGCCCTGCTTTTATTGCGTTGTCAGTTGGCAGATTGCAGGGCATGAATCACATACGGTTGCCAGGCAAACGCACTCTCTCCAGCATGCATCCCTCTCCATCGGTTGAGCATGGATACCTCATACCTCACACGTGCGTGATGTATTCACGCCCACGCTCAACTTACAGCCTTTGGCGTGTATGGGAAGAAATAACGAGATGATGCATTTCTGTCTCTTTCTCTCTGTTCATTCCCACTTCATCTTCTCTCTCTCTCTCTCTCTCTCTCTCTCTCTATGTTCTAATCACCCGTCTCTATATGGACCAATACAGGAACAAACTAATTGTCAAATCTGCCATCATTAGGTAAACAGTTGGTTGTGCAACCTTAAAATGAAGTCAATAAACTGCCTGTTTGGGAGGAAAATGAAAGGCTGGCTACATCAAACTGGATAGAGCAGCCATCGTATTTAGCCATCCTCTGGTCTCAGATATAAAGCTGTCTCCAAGAGTGCATTTGTCACAAGATTACTTCGACATCAAAGAGGATGTTTGCATGGGTGGTTTTGATGTGTGTGTTTCCTGTCTGTGTGTACTTGTGCGTGTCACGGCCCTCTACTCACTGGACCGACGGCAGGACAGAACTGAGACGGAGAATCTACCAGAATCTAACAGTGCCGGCCTGACGACTTTTAAGCATCTTCTCCGCATTGGCTTGAAAGTGAACACTCGCTTTTCAGACTTCTTCTTCTTCTTCTTCTTCTTCATGCAGTTGTTTGGTCCATACCAGAATTTGACGGCAACCCCAATAAGCAGGCTTGGAACAAAAAGTTTCCAGAGTTATACCCCAGAGTGTGTGTGTGTTGAATACTGTAATCAAGAAGAAGGTCAGAGAAAAACCTGGTTTTAAAAAATAAAAACATAAGCATATAATCCAAAATCTGCAACCACATTTACTGTAAGTAAACCATTTGGGATGACACATGCAGGACACTCAGGGAAAAGTTAAAGTGTTGCAACTACAGCTGCATCTCCATGCGTTGGAGCCCGGCAACATGTTGCTTTGACCAAGCATGCACGCACACCCGCTTACAGCTGTAATGTGACTGAGTAATTCCACCAGAGGTGAAATGCTGTTGCCATGACAACTTTCCAGAGCTGTCAAATTCTGTCTCACAGGCCTCTGATAGACCGTCAAATCTTTCTAGAAGCTGCAGTCACACCACACCTACCAGACAGTAGTTATTTCGTTCACAATTGTGTGAAGCCACGCACATAAATGCAGTCCTGGCTATGACTGCATGGATACTTTCTGGTTGGAACGAAAAATTCTGCAGGTGTTTGTCCCGCTTGAGGCGAACCTCAAGTCACGTGATTGGTATCCAGGACACACGGAAACATGGTGGTAGGAAAACTGCAAGTTGTTCAAACAGGCGATTGAAAAAATGATAACATCAACGTGGCTTATGTGCGTGACACCATTGAATACGCCTTGTCGTCTTTTCAGATCATTTAAAGGGGAACAACTGTTTTTTACAATCTGGACGTTATTTCTGGCATAAAATATGAATGTTTACTCATCCGTATAACTTTTGTGTAATTTGTATTCATTCGGGAGATATTTAGATCTGCCTATATCAATGCAGTGGGAGTGACTGGGGCACCGAAATGAAGACATCATCCGTGGTCTATAGGTCAATTTACAGACCTCGGATGAAGATAACAGGTAACTCTGGACTCTACGCACTAGCGTATCTTAACAAAATATTGGTGAAATGAACGCGTTTCGCAGATAATGCGTTATTTAGAGGCTGCGTTTCGGTGCCCCAGTCACTCCCACTATATGGATATACGCAGATCTATAATACAGATCTATAATATCTCCCGAAGGACTACAAATTACACAAAAGTTATATGGGTGAGTAAACGATCGTATTTTATGCCAGAAATATGCCAGGTTGTAAAAAACAGTAGTTCCCCTTTAATTCAGTGTTGCACATGAAGACACACAAAAAAAATAATAACACCGCAGTGTAAACTACCCTGACCTTGATGCTGCTGCTCAGACGCTAGAAGCTCCTACGCCCGTGAGAAGTCATGAAGAACATCTTATCTTTTTTTCTCCAACATCTTTTATTTATGTTTTTAAGCTCTTGACAAGGAAGCTGGAGAAAAATATTTACGGCAAGTACTGCAAAGTTTATCCAGTGGGTGTATTGTCCTTTTATCCCAGCCTTTCTGCAATGCCCATACAGTCAACTCTGAGTCATACGAGATTGATGGTTGACCTTCTTTCCACTTCCATCGAAAAAGAGGAGGTAGACGTATGTACATAAAGTAAAGCAAGAGAGACATGTGCTGCAAAAACATCTGACTTATAATGTTAAAATACTTACTAATTGCATAAAGGATGACGAAAGTGGACAGCTTTGGGTGTATGGGAAGGAACAAAACACACACACACCCCGTCCACTGCCTACTGTTCGTTTATTATTAAGTGCGCATGACTTGTTCTGTGCTAAAAGCGCGCTGATATTTAGAGGCAGTTACGCAGATGAATGGCACGATTTTCCATTCACAGCTCTGGTTTCCCCTGACAACTGTGGCTGTGAGCTAGGCGCAATGAAATTACTACATCATATCGGGGAATTATTATTTCGTGTCTTGCTCAGCTGCCGGTCACTTTTATTTCCGTTCATTCAGAATGTCCACTAAAAGCAAAGGCCCAGGAGCAGGAAGAAACACTTAACCCTGCTGACTCAATGTCGTCTTCCATTCTATCTTCTCTTTTCGCCCGTATGTGCGAAATGGAAATAAATTTACCATTTTCATAGGGTTGCGGAGACCATCCCGGTGTGCTTTTTATTGGAAAAGCAGGCATCACATCTGCAACAGCTGGAAACGCAGCAGAAGCACTCCACCGTAAATGTCAGCTAATGCCATTCTCTTCCATTTATTATCAGGGATCAGCTGGTCTTAGTTACGTATTGTTCAGTTGTTCTGATGGGATTATCAGGGAAAGACAGAAACCCAATAAGACTCAGTGGCATTATTAATAAACCAACAAGTAATTTTAGAAACCTAGAAATGAAATGCTACATCACACATCACACTTCATGCATGTAGAGTCAGGAGCTCGTCGGATAAGGAATCAACCGAGGAGAGCATTCAAAGCACTTGATTGATTTTTGCATCCCTTTGATCAGAGATGCATTTTGTCATCTTTCATTTCCGTGAGACAAATTTCCAATTTCTTTTCCTCAAAAACATTAACCAACCAACAAAATTACTTTCAAATCCCAGTCCTGTTAACTCACACACACACAGACATAATGAGTTCCCGTCCCCAGCGTGCTCTAGTCTGAACGTTTCTGTAACCAACCGAACACACCGGCACGCAGGCGCGCTCTCGCGGACGCGTGGCACAAACTGCAAGCCATTCCTCACTCATCTTATCACCATGGCAGCACTTCAAAGAGCTGGTCTGAGGCTAATGTGCAATAAGAGCCTCTGAGAGACTCACCTTCGAGGTGTGTCGCACAAAGACTTCCATACTGTGAGGACACACATATTTGGGCCATTTCAGAGATGAAATCGTTCTTGTTTTTGACTCACTGCTTTCTGATCGCATGCCCGAAAACAAGGTTTGAAAAAGCTCTGGGCCGGACCAAGTGCACGCTAGAAGGATGTCTGTAAGTCTCAGAGCTGGTGGGGAAGTGAAGAAGCAGGAGATGAAAGACACTGGGCTCTGAGTTTCAACCATTACTCTAAAAACTAATTAAAGGCCCAACCACCTGGAAGTCAGTACCTGACCTTCACGAATAATAAAATCAAAAAGATTGCAAATTCTTCTCCCCAATTAGACGGTGTGGCTACTGGGAACTGAAATCTTAACAAGCTTTTGCCTGGTTACTGCGATACGCTAGTCCGCCAATTCCAGTCTCCCATTCTCTTATTTTCAGTCAGAAATGTGAAAACGAGTGAAAACCACTGAGCCAAACTTTGCCAGTGTTTGCTTTTATACATTTTTTCCTTCTGAATTTCTCGCATTTATTGGACGAGGACCAAGAGGCGAGTGAATGGCAGGACAATCAACAAAGGTCACCAGGCAGGATCTAAGCGTGCACACTGTGGTCATGTGGCGTGTGCTGGAACCATTTGTCTCCCCAGGCACTCCGGTTAACAAGATAATGTCAAAGTTCGACTCCGGTTAATTCTGTGATTACTGCTGCAGCCAAGCAGATCCATGACTGACCGTGAACGCTGCATCAGTCACTGAACAGGTCACAGACCGCGCAGACGGGATGGACGGAAGATTTAAAAGTTAGTGGGTAATGGGGTAAAATACTGTCATCTGTCTAGCTGTCGGTACTTTCAGACCTGCGTAATCCCACACACACACACACACACACACACACACACACATGCATGAATGCGCATTAGTATATTAACAAACACACATGGCTATGCCGACGCAACAAGTGGTCGCAACCATTATGTACTCAGATACCTCTCTCATTCGCACACACACACACACACATGCTATATGCACATATTAAAACATGCACACGCACACACAGGCCACACAGAGCATCAGTGATTAGACCCAAATGGAGCTGAACCCTGACTGATAGCATCTGTTTCTAATGCCATCTGCCGCAGACATCAGCCACTGGCTGGTGATGGACTGGCTGTGTCTGCAATAAACAGACCGGCAGCATTCACAGGCGAGACGTCATGTAATATTCTATCTGCGCAGCAAAAACAAACAAACAACAAAAAAAAAGCTTACTTGCTTTGTTTTTGTTAAATTAAAATGCAAAACTGTGTGCACAATAGAGCCTGACAAACTTTTCACTGGTTCCTAAAGGCGATGAAGACGACACCAACACAGGAGTGGGTGTTAAAGCACCAACAGCCTTTTTCACAGACCTGTTGGTGTAAAATAATAATGTTTATAATATTAATGCAGAAAATGATCACATTAATTTGTTTAGCTTCTTCTAGCTTCAGCTTCAGGTAGAAACTGACTCACTGTCATGGCTTACTGGAACATTAAAAAGGATTTGCAAGTGTGGGGTTTTCCTATTTGTTAGAATCTGACATAGACTTGGGGCGGAGAACTTATGAGGAGATCAACATTTGGATTGGACTGCACACATCACAACACCTGTAGCGATATACATTCATTCATTCATTCATCTGCCTGTTCTCTGGGGGCGGGGTACACCCTGGACAGGTCGCCAGTCTATCACATGGCTAACACAGAGAGACAGGCAACCATTCACACTCACATCTACGGCCAATTGAGAATCACAAATTAACCTAAACGGCATATCTGCTTCGTATTAAAATCACAGCCAATCATGAGCTGACTTTTATTATGAAACAGTCGTAGGATATGCAATGTGTTTCGCTATCGGCTTAGCACGGGCTGCAATTGTCATTTTTGATCGTGGATGAAATATAATTAGGGAGAATGAGCAAGAAGGAGCAGCCACAGTGAGCTGTGAGATGAAAAGAAGTAGGTGACAGGCTTTCTCAGAGCAGGAACAACACTCCTTTGATTGATACACAATCATTTCCTTGTTCATAAAAATCCATTAAGATCAACTTTGGGTTGGATGCTAATAGCTTCTTCTATCTAATACTTTCTTGTTGCTTTAACTTCTTACTGTGAACGCTGTCAGAGCTTGACGGTTAACTGTTGCTGTAAATAACTGTAGGGCTATAAAAAAAAAAAAGTCTGAACAAATCTTTTCTTTGAGGTGGATCTGTGCCGGTTTGTACGTCAACTAATAAATAAGCCTCCGCTCTGATGCACACAGCAGCTGTTCTCAACTAGTTTCCCCCTGCATTAGCAGAACTGTGACTCACTCCATGTTCAGAGTTACTTTTCCAGAGTCTCTCACACCGAGCGTCTTAGACAGTGACATGTGCTTCCTGTCGGGGCTTTACATTTAAATGATTACCTGAGGAAAAAAATAATAAAAAAACGTGATGATTGCATTGCTCTGTACATGTGATTCGCTAATAACCGAGAGCTCGATCGCATGCCTGATGTTTATTAGGAAAGCTGCAGCTCTCATGCTGCGCAGACAATACGACGTGTCTGCCTTCCAGCCTGAGAGGACACCCGAGGGACGGGGCTGCCTCAGAAATAATCAGCATCTGTGGCCTCAAGAGGAACCGGTTATAACGAGGAATCTCATACTGTAAATTACATACAACGCAGGGAATGTGAGTAACCATCATAATAGGAAATGAAACAATCGGTCATGGACGTAATGATTGCGCTGCCATGAACATTTGTGATCATGTTTGTCTTTCACCTGTGACAGCTCTTGCTTTCAACGAACACCTTCCTCTGACTAAGGCCTCACGCAGCAACGGACTCGCAGACTGCGCAGATCATGATATTAACCTAATCACAGTCACGACATGACTGATCCCGATTGACTCGTTAGCAGAGGTTGAACCTTCGCCTTAAACAGAGTCGGGAAGCCGTATGCGTTAAAGAGGGAGCATGATAGGGCATATGACAGATGTGTAGAGGGAAATGCCCCCCTTGTACCTTCTCCGGCTGCTTCCATGTATCTGCAGATGACGTCTGCTCAGGAACATTGTGTAATCCACCCAGATGACATGACTGAACATAAAAATGTGTTATTTACAAGAGTTTAGGGCTTTGTCATCACCATTTCCTACTTTGTCGCGTTAGTATGATAAAGACGGAAGATTTAAAACAAAGCAGAGGTACTTTTTTTTTTTATTACTGAATCACAACTTTATAAAAATAATAATTAAATGGAAAAACGTAAAAAAAACAAAAACTAAACTTTTTTAGCAATATTTCTTAAAAAAAAAGAAAAGAAAAATGACTTTGGTACATTATGCTGTGTGTGTCAATGCTTACCCAATACCAGCCGCCGTCGGCAGAATAATGCGAGGACAAAAGACTAAAATGACATCACACAGAGAGATGGATACCATAAACCTGGTTATTCTGCTTCACTTGTGTCCCCGAAGTCAAGTGCAATGGTAGCTTTAGTGTTTCCTTAATGCAAACAAAATCTAATAGAGGAAAAAGCAGAAGATCACCTGAATTCAGGGAGATAAATAAAGCTAGGCTCAATCACTCTGATTGATTTTTATTTTTTTTTTCCTTCTCATACATCACATTGGCAGACAGGACTGGCTCGTATTTTTCTAATCTGCTTTCATATCTTAATGCATTACATGACATTACCTCATGGCCACTGCACTGGCCATCCGGAAAGTGAAATAATATGATTCCGCTAAGTCAGTCTGCCAGTATACTTTTTTTTAAAAATATATATTTGAAAATTGTGGGCTTAGATAACGGTTTGCCTCGGATGTGCTTAGTGTAAAAGGTTTCAAAATACGTCAAGCAGTGCGTCCACGTATGGGGAGGCAGGATGTCTTATGGATTACATCGAGTGTTGCTGCTTGGTTTACCGTACAGCAGGGACGTGCACAGGAATTTTGAGGGGCAGTTGCTCTGACCTGAAAAAAGCCCCCCCCCCCCCCCCCCAAAAAAAACAAACAAAAAAAAAACTCACGGGCTATATGAAGGACTGAGAATAACAGGGTCTTTATTAAAATATATATACACAAAGAAGTAAAACACTGAAATACAGCACTCAATCACCTTAACTACTAATAATAATAACACAGAAAAACATGACTTGAGTCATGAAAATCCCTACATCAATATCCCTATCAATATCCTATCAAGTCACTGCCTGGATTTATGAAGATTTAAATTCATTTAATAAAACTTGATGATGATGATCGTTCGTTTGCAAACTCACCTTCTCCGACAACGTTGAGTCGTCTCACCCGACAACCCTATCTTTTACTGTCTATGCGACAACCTCGACGTGCTCCTACTAGGCCCGCTGCTGGTCGCGTGTAGCGCTGCAGCCACGTAAACAGAGTTTGCCCCTACTGACTTTCACTTTCGGTGCCCGAATGGAAGTGAATGAGGCTTTGCGATAATTTTTTTTATCTAGGCCTACGTGAAATTCTGCATCCATTGTACAATTTTTATTTTTTTTCCCCTCAGAAGGGCAACGTGAGTCGAGAAGGACATATGGGCAGTTGCCCGAGCAACCTGAGCAACCCCCCTGTGCACGTCCCTGCCGTACAGCTCTGCAGACAGGTGCTGATTCCAACAGAGTCAGCAAGACAAGAATGTGCAGCGCATGAAGAGGCAATTCATGCAGGGCACCACTGCATTCAGTGAGCGCTTTAGCTTTCAGACATGTAAGTGCATGGGCAACACTCACTTACTCAATTAGCTAATGATAAGAAATGGCCTATGCTTTGACCAGTTTTAATTTGCGGGTTATTTTACAATAGTTAAGCCTAACTGCTTCAAATTGACCATCGTTTTCTACTTCACAAAATTAATGTGCAATTAAAAACACAGTGCAAGCGAAAACTTAACAGGCCAATCTTTTAAATTTTGAGTTAATACACGCTGCCGCTCTGAAGACTCTCAGCTTTTATAGATTACCAAACTCACTGCAGCCCATGTAAAAGGAAGGATATACAACCTTAAACAGCTGCAGCTGCTCTGAAATTAAGCATTTGCTATCTGCCCAGTATAAACAGTATAAAGTATAGCAGGGGCGTTGAGGAAATACAACTTTGAGCAAATTTAGAAACCCAGATGTTTTCTCTTAACTAACTAAAAAGTGAATTACACCAACGCGCAGCTCAGCTTTTACAGTAAAGGATGTCAGAACTCGATGTACTGATATATCTGATCTGTCATGTAACAGACATTTAACACCACTTACTTACAAAAGAGAATCAGAATCAGAATCAGAAAATACTTTATTGCCAAGCATGTTTGTACATACAAGGAATTTGCTTTGGTGTTGTTACGCATAAAATAAAATAAAATAAAATATAGAAACTATAGAACTTGCTCTGAGATATATAAAAATACAAAAATATATATACACAGTATGCGAGTGGTCCTACACTCGATGGATCCCAGCCGTCTGCCAGAGGGGAGTCTGTTAAATAGTCCCTGTCCAGGGTGAGAGGGATCGGCCACAATCTCAGCTGCACGCTTCAGAGTCCTGGAAGCGTACAGCTCATCGAGAAACTTCAGACTGCAGCCAGTCACCTTCTCTGCAGAGCGAATGACACGCTGCAGTCTGCTCTTGTCCTTAGCAGAGGCTGCAGCATACCAGGTGGTGATGGACTCAATGATGGCAGTGTAGAAGTGAACCATCATTGTCTTTGGCAGGTTGGATTTCTTCAGCTGCCGCAGGAAGTACATCCTCTGCTGTGCCTTTTGGAAAGCCATGAGTCAAAGACTCTGGTAAATACACATGTGAACCTGTTTATCCTGACGTCCAAACAGAATTCATTTAATACCGAGTATGAATATTGAGTTTCATAAAGGATTTTCAAATAGTGCTGTCAAAGCTAATGCGTAATCTCTGTAATATTTTTTTGGCCTTGGCGCTGTCTGGAGGAAACTTTTCTCTTCTATAAAACGCAGCATTCAGTGCTTGTTGTTGTTGTTTTTCTGTGCAGCCTGGGCCTGAGTGTACTAAACGTATTCCATTTTGTGATTTTTTATTTTTTTTTTGTAGCTGGTGAATCAAGTCATTTTCCTGGTTAAGTTATTCCGTACAGCATGTACGTTTAGTCCCGTGATTTTGGTTCTTTTTTTGGCAGCTTTGACGCTGGCTAACTGCCATTAAAACAGCAGGAGTAGAAGATTTGATGCTACAGGGATGTGGTTTTTGGAGGACCTAAAAGAAATAACTACAAAATCTGAATGACCGATTATTGCTGCACATCTGTTTTACCGATAACAACCGCTTTTTTGGAAAACAGCTGAATTTAATAAAATCCCATCCAATTCCTGCGGTCAGGTCAACCTGGCCCCATCCACACAGATAAATCAATATTCTGTATTCTGAGAACCTCTGGATTTTTAGTTTAATAACGTAATTGTCTCCCGTTTTCTCTGTTACGTGTTTTTTTTGTGTGTGTGTGTGTGTGTGTGTAAGAGCACTTTGTTTATCCTCTGTTTTTCTGTCTCACTCATTTCTCTTCTGCCAGTTCGTGAATATTGACTTTCCGTGGGTTATGGGCGCACACACTCACTCACGGGGGACGTGTGCGAGTGATATGCAGAGGGCACGGTGGGTAAAACCTCCTGGACGTGTTCCTGTTTCTTCTATTTGCAGTTAAGCCTTGCCAGATCAGTGTGTCGACAGGGGATTCCAGCTGGGTTTAAGCTGCTGTGGGTGGACGCCTACTCGTCTAGGCCGAACATTGTCTGCGACACGCACTTTTCCATCCAGAAGTGGAAACTCTATCGCTTATCCAGTCCTCATCAAAGTCTACAGTGTTACAATCAGGGTTTTCCATCTGAAAGGCCGATGAGATGTCCCAAGGCCAGGCTGTCGTTATGTGTCGGGAAACAAACAGTAAGCAGACACTGTGTTACGCTAAGTCTCCATGGAAAGTTTCTAAATCTCCTGGGACACCCCCAGTACTCATGTCGGGGGAAAAAACAAAAAACTTCGACTTCCATTTACCATTTTCTTTTATTATATGGCACATTCAAACCAAACCATTCCAAGGATTCTCTGAGGTGGCTACCACGTGGGAGAACAACATACATTCACACATTGTATTGATGTGATAACCACTTGGCAACACCACTTATTTCCTGTGACACATTTTGCATCCAACAATGTTGCATATAGTCCTGGTTGGTCCTGATCGCCGTGTTCTGTTCCATTTTTAAGACGTTAATAAGTGTTGTTTACACGGCTAACATTTAACCTTTTTTTTCCCTTTTACCACACATGCCGGTGCTGCATTACATTTCGGCGTTCAAGCAATCAATGTACACTTAGGCTGTGTCTCAAATTGTTGAACTATGATCATCCTCAGTTTTTGCAAAGTGAACACAAAAGATGGGGACACAACAGCTTTAAAAAATTAAAGGAATTATATTCTTCTTCATCTGCATTTGCCACTGATGATTTGTGCATGAGTTTAAATACACATTTATTTGACACTAGTCAGTTTGAGTGTGATGAATGGAATTAACAATGCGTTTCCATTTACTTCCATTCACTTTTTTTCTATGCAGAGAAGTTGGAAATCCCTTCAATGTTTTTTTTTTTTTTTTTGGGTCTTGCCTACTCGTGGAGGACCACCGTCACTTTTAGTCCAAGACATTGGCCAAAATTAAAAATAGTGCATGTCCTGACCTGTCATTGCGGTGAAACCTGGCCCACTGCCTGTCAAAGTAACAAGGACAGAACTGGAAGGACATAGCCTACAAGGTGAAGGCTGCAGGACAGATTGAAACAGGTGAAGCTGTCAGGAGGACAACGTTTGATGGCCACGTCAGTCTATTTGTACTGTAAGAAGGTAGTCGGTTATGAACCAGATACACGACTGTCTCTGAATGTAATTATAGAACTAATCAGACTATTTTATCACCCTCTAGTAGACACAATAATTATAATGGAGCAACGGAGGATGGGGCATGAGTTTATGTGCCCGCGAAATTCCACGTAAAGAGGAGGTCAGGGCGGATGGATGGGTTTCATGCCAATTAACCACCAGCATTCCTTTTATTAATTCCTGTATTAATGACCTGTATGCTCATTATAAAGACCAGAACAATCACAGTGTTTTACATTAACCCAAACCCTGAACATTTCAAGGTGCAAGTGGAAGAACTCCTGTGCTTTAACTGGTGGCATCATCCTTGTTGCTCTGGCTCCGCTTTATTCTTGTCCCTAGTGAGAGGCATGGAGGGGAAGCCGGCAATTTGTACTGATACATTTCATTACCTGAGTTGTCAACCTGCTGTGTGACTCTAAAAACACCCTCCGCTTATCACACACATCTCCAAGCGCAGGAGGAAGCGGGGGGGGCAGAGGAGATGAAGAGCCACAAGGTTAATTGAAGGTTGATGAGATCTTTCATGCCTGACGCAGAATGCACATTAATGTTTAATAAAAATGAGTCACCTTGGCTCAGACATCATGCCAGTGACATTCATGTCTCGTTTTTGCTGTAAATACAGACCGAGCTCATTTATCAGGCCTCTGGTAGTTCATAAAGACACTTGTGTGTGCACTGAAACACAGCCCTGTGGACTGACATACGTCATCATGTTTGAAACTATTAAGGTTTTACGGTGAGGCAGGTAACAGACAAATGTCCTCAGTATATGTCTGCACATGTTCCAACTTGTGTGCTGCTCGAGCACACGTAGAAACATGTGATTTCTGAGTTTTTTTTACTTTTAAAAAATTTGCAAAAATCTCAAAAAAATAAATAAAATAATCCACATTGCCATTATGGGGTGTTGACTGAATTGAATCCATTTTGGGATAAAGCTGTAACATAACAACATGTGGAAAAAGTGAAGCGCTGTGAAGACTTTCCGGATGCACTGTAGAAGCATTGTCCCACTTTGATTAGCATGTTGGAATTCAGCTCCATCACTGCAATCTATTAACGCCCCACAGGCAGACAGGGAAGATGCTGAACACATGCAGCAATATAGCACTTGTTCATTCCGTCCTCAGTTCCCCGTTCTTCCCTCCTTCAGACTACATCAGTCATCATTAAGGAATGAGGTACGGGTGACGTCAGTAATTACCTTTAACGGTTTGGATGAGACAAATTCCACCCTGAAATTAGGATTTCAGGGTGTGTGTGCGCACGCAATCTTACACAAACCATTTATGGTGTGTATGTACGTCTAGACACGGCTGAAGAGGCTGTGCTTTTGCTTCATATAATTGAATAAGCTCGAGGAATAGTTTACATTCCATTTATCATCTTTCACCTTTTAACCTCCTGACTTCATGAATATGGAACTGGACCCCGTCTTAAGAGGTCTAACATGGTCAGAGGGCATAAAACAGCAATATACTGGAGTTGCTTTCACTTGAGTTTTGCTTGCGGTGTTGAGCATTCGACTTAATATCCCTCATTCCACATAAATGCTTTATTTTATCCCCAGCAAATCTCTTCTAAATTGCTTCCATAAATAAATGTTTGTGCAGCATGGGTACCCTGGCAACTGAATCATGCATGGTCAAGTAGCAGCATATGAGTGACTATGGTCCAATTAAGTTAAAACCTTTACTCTGGTATGTCTGACACTAATATTGCAGAATAATCAGCCAATTCATTTTATGCTGTTCGGGATAGGGGAAACTTTGCTTACCGGAACAAAAGTAGATGTGTGAGGTACGTTAGCACACAGTGCTTTGAAATGTGAAAAAACGTGAAAGTGTCAAAACACAAGTCATGTATTTATAGGAGTCTTCGACACATTGTGGTCCTCATAACGAGCCTACGATGGTCTGCATTAGCTTCCACGTTATGCCGAGGGACGTTAATACGACTGAAACCATACACAAATGGTGTACGGAGTCAAAACAGGCGTTACATTAAACAATGCTAAGTATGAGCACACTATTGAAGACGCCAGTTCGAAGTACACAGAATTTTTTCCTACTCTGCTAAGGTAAAAAGACACTGAAAAGAAAAAAAAAGAAAAATCTACTGGACAGTACTGACTTAATGTTAAATCAGTGAGACCAATGCAAAATCTGCCAAAGCCCAGAATTCTTCAGATCTACAATATAAATGCTCAGTGTACTCCAAGTCACCACCCCTACTCCTAACCAACAGGGGAACATAGATTTAAGGGTCAATAACCACTGGTTACAAGCCACAGAACAAATAAGGACAACGAGTAACCTCTAGCGATCGAGAGACAGAAAATCAACAAAGTAAAGGTAACAAAAAGGCAAGTGATTACAGAGGTACAGGGGTAAGCTGATCACTTTACATAACAGCCACTCGAAGAATCAAATTAGGGTTTCTTTTGAACCTGGTAGGCGGGATGGATGTGAAACTGGTGTGTGCACAAATCCTGATCAGGAGATTGCACATGCCACATCACAGGAGTCAAAAAGGTTTTACCTGAGACGTGGGAGGCATAACAGTAAAGGACAACCAACTATGCTACATGGAGTACATGCACCTTAAACTAAAATGAATATCTATTTTACCAGTGGGAAGTGGTGTAGCCCAGACTACTCTGTTTGATAAAAACAAAAACAGAACGCAACTCATTTAACAGTGTCTTGAATGTGTGAAAATCTCAGTAACACTGGACTGACGTGAGGTCCGGCGCCACCATCCATGGATATGGTGACTTGGAAGTGGCTATTAACATTATTACCCAAATTGCCAGCTTTTCCTTGACATCTTTAATTGTTGCAGCCGCGACCCTAATCACTTCACCCTTCTCCCTGTGGAGATAGCCTGTTGGCTTGGTGACACAACCTAAAGGTCACCTCTCCGTCTTCGCTGTCAGACTCGCGTAAAGCCTTCCTCCTTACAATTCACCCCCAATAAGACGGATGCTAATGCTAAAATAAGGCAGCGAGAGCAAATGGCAAATGTTACGGCGTGAGATTTTTGCCTCGGGCAATATAAATACCTCCCAGAATAAAATACTTTGAAGTACTTTGATACGTTTGTAGATCGCTGCAATTGGACTTAACAACTATAATAAGATCTACAACGCGAGTCGCAGCACCTCTTCCTTACCACATATTTTTTTATATTCAATACTATATGATCCCACTCGTTCCACCTCAACACAGGTAAAAACAATGCATCTATCACCTTCTTCGCAGATTTGGGAGAATAATTGCTTGAAGCTTGCCTGGTATACAGAATGACAGCTTGCAGGTGAAAACTGAAGCACACCGGAGCTTTTTAACACAACTACAAATTAACATGTGGCTGAGATGTCTAGACTAAGGACCTCTGGTACAATCAATGTGTATACTGTTTTTTACAACCTGAACCTTATTTCTGGCATAAAATATGATCATTTACTCACCCATATAACTTTGGTGTAATTTTTTGTCATTTGTAAGATATTTACATCCGCGTATATCCATATAGTGGGAGTGACTGGGGCACCGAAATGCAGTCTCTAAAAAACGCATTATCTGCCTCGAAACTCATTCATTTCACCAATATTTTGTAATGATACACTAGTGCTATTCCCCGTTGAGTCCGTTGCTGTGCCCCAGTCTCTCCCACTATATGGATATACGCAGATGTAAATATCTGACGAACAACAAAAAATGACACCAAAGTTATATGGGTGAGTAAACGATCGTATTTTATGCCAAGAATAAGGTCCAGGTTGTAAAAAACAGTAGTTTCCCTTTAAGTATCTTCAGAGAAGGACTGAAGTGGAAAGATGTGCAGATTAGTGAATAGCTAACCAGGCTGCTACAATTTGTTTTGTGTCAGCTATAATTTGCCATTTTGAAGAGTTCCTGCTAAGTGGCGGAATTCTGTAACCCAATCACGCTGCCGTCCGCCCTAGTCAGATGTATTGATCTAGCTAAGTGAATTCATTTTGTTGAGGCGGTTTGCGTCAAAGGTTTTATAACCTTTTGTATTCACATCCCCTGAATGACTTTCCGAGAAGTCCAGTAATGAAGGATATGTCAAACTGTACACTCAAATCACCTGGACTCACCAGTATTCTGATTTGTTGGCCGTATTCTATTCTATTTTTTTGTATCTTCTGCATCTCGCACTGTTGTTTCCTGCCGCTGTAACACCCTAATTTCCCCACGGGGATGAATAAAGTCTTATCTTATCCTATTTCTTTTTTTTTTTAAATGATGATCCTAGATTTCTGTGTATTGTCGTGGAAGGTATTCCGTTCTCCCTTTATCCGATTTTCCATACATTTAGATTAACCTACCCAATACTAATATTGCAAGATTTAGGAGGGGCTTACGGTATAATCCGTTTTTTTAATAGCTTTATTAAAGATTAATAAACCTTCTACAAATGCTTTTCACAATCAGTGTTCCACATCCTTGATCATGTGTTTATTATTGTAACCATAACAGTGAACGTCCTCATTTTAATCCTTGCTCGATGCCTAAATTCAACCAACAAAGGTCTCATTCAGTCACCTGTCAAATTCTTCTACTTCTCCACCACCTCCAGCGTCTTCAACACTTAGTGTACTAAGTTTGTAAATTCAGCTTACCAGCTTCGCAGCTCTGATGAGCCTAGAAAACATCAGTCAGTGTTCAACGTACAAATTATAAAAAGGTTCTTGATTATGCAGGTAGATAGTTTTTAAAAACCCAAGATTTGATTTCCATGATTCATTTGATTTGTCATTGCTTTACAGAGTCACTTTGCATTTGTTCCAGCAATATTAATTTTAAAAGCGCGTAGAAGTTGTGAAATTTCTCCGTCAAATCCTGCCAATGAACTACAGTCATTTGAGCACACCTATACCATTGACAGGAAATGCTAGGGCTCAATAATGGATTTTAAAGTAGAGGTTCGGAAAATAAGAGCTCCGACTCCTCTGCAACACGCTTTTAGCCGTGTGGTAATAGGTATCTACACCGAGGTCCATCGGCTCTGCTGAATTGCTGCACTCCACATTAAAACTCACTCTTCTGTCTGTCTTCATGGCTCTCAGCACTCTGCCTATTGGTTCCACCCTGTCTATCAATGTGATATTTAGGTAAGAAGAGATGGGAGAGTCACCGACCATTCACCCCCATGGGTTAATTCGTTTTTTCTGTTCCTTTACTGTATGTATCAACACAAATCGTCCAGAAAATGACAATAATGCACATGGGAGTCACATCCAGTTTAAGCTGTACCATGGTTCACTTACTCCATGAGCACAGCATGAGAATCTCACCGTTCCTTACAGAACCCTGTGATTTTCTGCCCAAGGCCTGCAACATCTTATTTCTATGAGTTGTAATTGGGATTTCATGAGCTGTGGATGAGCTGTCCTTTAGGCAGCATCCAAATGGAGCTAGTTAGGAAACAATACATTTCAACAAGGTCTAATATACGTGCACAAGCTACTGAAATAAGGTGCACGAAACAGGTAGATACAATACCAAACATGTGGAAACACTGTCTGTTAAACTGTATCCCCTTGAAAATAATCCAGTCTGGTTCCGTGGTGGTCGAGTGTGGATGCTACGATTGCATTTAATTTGTCTGGATTTTCATTCCATCAGCTTCTTGATTCATGGTTTGTGACTTGGCATTGGAAATATTTTCACGACTTGGTGTCAAATGTTCAAAGCTAGTAAGTTAACATTGAATTCTGGTGAGATAGAGCCAGTTTGTACTTGTCACACTTATTAGACTGCGCCAATTAGAGGCTGCCATTTCAAATTACTGGACTTAATTAATTTAATTTATATCTGTCCATAATATTTCTAAATTTAGTAACATAAATTGCACGTGGAATATACAGGCTAAATCACATAAACCACAGAGGGTGGAGAATCCACACACTCAATGAAAATATACATTTCATATTTCTATAACACAGTCTATAAAGAAATGTAAGCAGAATTCATTCACTTTGTCAATCAATATAATTCACAATGTACCGTGTAAAGTCACATTGAGGTGAATGACAGATGCGCTATTATTGATCCAAGCTGCCACATCCTTTTCCACAGTGAGACGCGTCCATCACACCCCAGTGACAAACAAAAGATGTCCCTTTTTCACGACAGTTGCCAAGTTACTGAAGCAACTAATGAAAACGTTCCTCTGAAAACCAAGTCTATTGAAAGACAAACCCTTTGTGTTTCCCTTAACCCTCTTCTCTGGGTGTTCTTACCATGCATAGGTCTACAAACTACAGTCCACTTTGTCAAAGCGATGTAACTACTGTTGGTTTGTAGGTGTTTCTAGCCTGTTAGAGTGCCCTGCTTTGTCCACCAGTGTGAGGACACCTGCCTGCATTTTTGTGCACTGGTCACTTTGCCAGTTGCTGTGGCCATTTGCTTGTCTCTCAAACAGCAGCCAAACATTTTTCCTGAATTTTTTTTAGACGCAGAGGATGCAGCTTGTCAACAGGCAACATGAGGTATGATGAAAGCAGTGACTTTCTGTTTTCAGCTACAAAAGGAAACGTTGCTTAGGTGGCCCCACTTGACACAACTCTACAGTTGCAAGTTTGGCTACAGCGTCCACGTCAAAATGAAGTTAATCTTCAGCGGTAAGTGAAGATAATACTAAATAGCTAACCGAATGCTGCTAGTCTAGGCCCAACAATTGGGGGGGGGGGGGTTGAATAAAACTTACACTAGCGTTACATTATTTCATTTAGCCTTTCTTGACTAGTCAGTTACAGCCTAAACCTTATGTGGTGAGAGGGGTGGATGGGCTACTGGTGGTGGCGCCAATGTTTTCTGCCCCAGCTGAAATAGAACAATCTGACAACACCACCCTGGGAATTACACCCAGGAATTATTCATCAACCAATTCTTATAAGGCACCAGAGACAAGGTTATATCTGTAAGAACAGTTTATATTTATACACAATATTAAAAAGAGGCAACTGTCAACCATAAAGAGTTACTTCAGAGCTGAGGCTTACCGACAGAGAGGAGGGCTAGCAAGAGGAGGAAGGGTGATGGGGCTTGAGGAAGGGTCACCCCAAACACAAAGCCAACCACATGTGACCAAGCAAACAGGGGGGAAACACAGTGAGGGAGATGCCGCCACCGCTTTAGGCTCTCAGCTTCTGAAATACAAGATAAAACAGTCGGTATGAGTCCACACTTTCACCATAAGTCATCTTCTTACAAAAGAAACCAGCAAAAGTACACAAAGCCAGTACAAAATTAGCTTTTCAACAATATAAAAGAACTAAATGCAATTCTACCACTCTGATGGTCATCTGGAGGTCAAGCAGCACAGCTAACAGTTAGCTGGTTAGCTGTGCATAATAAGTTGGACTGCGTCCCTGAAACAGACAACTATGCCCAAAACTCTGAATATATACACTCCTAAAGCGAAGCACATCCAAGAGGAAAAACAGTTAAAAGGCTCAGAGACCCACATGAAAATGGATTACAGAGGCACAGGTCTCGGAAGCGGATCAGGTAAAACAACAAAGCAGGTATAAATAATGGAGAAGGCAAAGCTAAAGTAAAAAGTGAAAGCAAAAACCAAAACGGAGCAATCCAATAAGGCAAAGCAGCGTGAGGAAATGTGCCAACAGCCACGCAGAGTAGCTTCCAGCAAGGCCCCAACAACTCCTGTGGTACGTATTAAAAATCCTATTACAGAGAAGCAACTGACAAAGGATCATATTACAGAAATGACATTAGATGCCGATAGGCCATATTCGGACTCAGGAGAGGGGAAGCGTGGTGGAAGTAGCACGGTCACCAGTAGTGGTCTGTGAACAACGAAGTTCCACACAACTGGACTAGAAAATCTACAAGCACAACTATGGCATCTAAAAAACATAGGACGCAGAAGTCAGCAGAGGAGAAATGTCCCATACCTGCCACCTGGAACAGGGGATGCATGCGCTCAGAGTCAGGGAACAACTCAGCAAACAACTTCCTGTTTTCATAGTGACTCTGCAGCTAATTGGTTGGCAACAGACCAATCAAAAGCACACAGCAACAGACCTGGATAGAAAGGGAGGGAGGTATCCCGTCTGCTACATCTACATTAAGAAGCAGAAGGGCTGAAACTTGTACATATACAATAACTACCTTACATTTCTTTTCATAAAAAGTTAAACATCTGAATCCATAGCATTTTCTGAACGCTGATATTTTTCTAAGAATGCTTAACCTCAATCTGAAGATTTCTTTTGTGGCTTTCAGAGTTAGTTCAAGGGGCAATGCCAGTATTCGCTGTATTTAAATTGCCAGCAAATGAAAAGTCAGAGGTACACCAGAGTCATTAGGATTCATTTTCTTGGAAATATATCTGTTCAAACTGCGATGGAAATCCATTCGGTGTTTAAAACGGTGGAGCCATGCGTCAAGCACCCTCTGACTGTTCCCATTCATACTGGCAGAGAAATGTCACTTGGCTGTATCGCTGTGTAAGATAGGGTTCTAATTTTCTGCAGAAGTCAGTTTTAAATTCAGCTGAAGCTAATATAATGTTAAGCAGTCAGACTTAGCCCTGATCTTGTGCAGGTTTAATGCACCTACCACCTACATACAGCCATAGGCAGGGTTGGGGTTATGGAACTTAATCCCTGAATGTTTTCTACAAAGCCCCACATTTTTTTTAAATCCATTTTATTTTACTAAACCCAGCCTATATTTTATCAGAATGGCTTCTCCCTGGTGGTGTCTTTTTGCTCAGGTATTGGGAGCAAGACAGCTCAACGTTGTAAGACGCAGTGTCGTTTGCGCTGACAATGATGCTGTAGCACTGACTGTATATAAAGATGGACGCACCCTTTGGGTTTTCTGAAGAGCAGTTTCAAAGCTCAGTGTGGCATCTCGGTAGTGCCCAACTCCGACAAACTAAAGGCTAATTCAAAATTGGGCAAAGGGGTGGAGCATGAGTGGAGTGGAGCCACTGTTTAGCTACATAAGGGAATCCACCTGTCATTCAAAGTGATCACGTCCCCTTAATTATGATTAACTTTGAGCGTTATAATTTAAATGGATGAGTTCCAAATGGGTACCAGGCTGTGGATGTTCACATGGAGCTCTTTGGGGATTGACTTAGTTTCAGATTTAGGTACTTCCATGCCGGCTTAATTGCTTTATGTAATAGCAGCTCTCCAGTACACTTGGCAAGTTCTCCTGTCTGGTGTAAACTTGCTGGGTCCCATCTCCAGGACACCAAAAAACGAACAATGCCCAATTTCACTGCACAGATTTTCCTACCTCTCACACAGAAGAATGGGCAGTTCAGTTCCTCTATATTTAACAGTCAAATAAACACAATGCTCCAAAATGCTGCAAGCTCTTTTCTGTACGGTGGTACGGCAAATAACCTTCCAGATGAACTACCTTGCTTTCCTTTTCCAGAATCTTTACACACAATGAAATTGCCAAATACCCATCAGAGAAGTGTTTTTTTTTTTTTTTTAACAGACTAAAATACGAATATACACAAAACAAACTACAACATGGACTCACGGATAATCCGATTCACAGACCAAGACCATAATAAATATATTGAAGAAGAATTTAAAATATTAAGGTAGGTTTTATCGTTACCGGATGTGTTTATTGCTAAGTTTCAGAATATGTGATTAGAAAGTCTTTAATTCTTGCCGCCAAAAGACATGACTGCAGGATGTCAACAGGAAGGATTCGACTACTGGAAACACGGATGCAAGAAAGTAGCAGTGTGAATGATGTCGATGGCTGTAAAAAAGAAAGGAAGTGCAATATGTGGACCGTTGAACTTGTTTTTCTTTAGCGGCTGGCAGATAATCTGTTATGTTTTCACTTGTGAGCTGCACTTCTTCAAATCATTTCTATTTATATGGCGTCAAAAACAATATAAACTGTCTCAAAACACTTTAGAAAGCCCTTTCTGAAACCCTCGGAGCAAGCGTGAAGGCAAAGGTGGCAAGGAAAAACTTTAGGCAGGAAGAAACCTTGAGCAGAACCCAGCTCATATGGAGGGACCCATCTGCCAAAGGCCGGCTGGGTAGAGACAGAAAAAGAGAGAGAAGAGAACAGCAGGAAGAACGAGATAAACATACATCTGTCATAGATACATACGTCTGACTAAAGCGTACATGTAGAATCAAGATAAGATTCTTCTCCTCTGTTTGTTACAACCACATCTAACTTACCTTGTACTGTCAACTTTGGATGACCCTGCACGGTATGGTTCATTCATTCCATATAGGTGATGGAAGTACATCTAATTCTCGCTTTAAAAAAGTCAGATGTTAAAAACGATATCATGCTAGCCTGTGTGTCTGGATGTTGTGACGTGCTGCAGATCAGGCTTCAACTGTCGTTCCGCTATAATATCTTTTACGACGTAAAAAAAAAAAAATTCCTTATTCACCAGCTCTGTGCCCTTGTGCTGATATATGACTGATCCCTGCTTAAATGTGCAGTACATGGGGCGACGTCAAATTGAAAAAGGAAACCAGCTTTCGACAGTTGGAACATAGTTGAAAGCACATTATCGTATAAAACGACATCATTGTATATTGCAGCATCATTCCTCTTGTGACTAGATGGCAGGGGGAATCCAAATAGTTGGACTTGAATTGTGTTTGCCAATAAAAAACAAAACAAATGTGCCACCATTATGACATTTGGTTCAGTGTGAGAAAACACACTGTTTGCATGATCGCATCTTTTCACGTGCAACGTAACAACACCAGTATTCACCAGGTCACACCAGGTTATTTGGCTGTTCTCAGGTCTTAGGACTGAGCCCTCAATTGCAAAGTGAACCACTACATCACAGACCTACATTATGTGCGTGTTTTCCCTACCTTTAGTTAAGACTTACACTCCTGGGAGATCATTTATGCATGAAACTCGAAACACTCCTGTTCCAGACAAAGCTAGACCATTCCTTTGTTTTGACATTTCATTTGCGTATATTGTTGTTACAACAGGCCATGAATAAGATATCCATTATCTGGTCGTGTAACAAAGTGATTCAGCAGTGATAAATGCTTCTCTGGCCCAGGCAATCTGCAAACGTAATAACCTCAAAGTGATATTTTTGATGGTAATGTTCTTGGATTATAGATAATTCTTGGAAGGGCTTATCAAGTCATATACAGGTGTGAAAAATGCTGATTTGCAAGACGGTGTGTGCATGCACATGATTGGGTCTGAAGGTGAAGTGTACATGCCCAGAATACACGACAGTACTACGTCATAAGAGAAACTATTAGAGTTTATATTCAGCTGGATGTGGAAAGAAAAAAATAAAATAAAAAAAGAGGGCCACATTAGCCCCTACTTACTGTCTAAGTAGTCCACAAACAAAGACCACGTCCTAATTGATACAAGGAAGTTTATGAGTAGACAGGACTTAAGGGAAGGATGACGGGGGATGGAATGTGGAGAAGGGTAATGGTCTTCAGACACAGAGGAACCCAGAGGGCAAGACTCAGGGTGGGGCCACGTCTCAGGAATCTTCGACTCCTTATCCTCCTTGTTCCTGAAATGAAAGAGGGAAGAGGAAGCGAAGGAAAGGAGAGGGATGGGGAATCTGGTGAAGGCTGAGAACCGGGATGAACGGACAGTGAAGTGTGAGACACACCTTTATATTTAAGTGAAGGAAACAGAGAATGAATTAATTTTGATGACGGCCGGGCATCCAGAATAGAGAAACGCATATTAATGATTTCAGGGTTAGGAGGAAAGATGTGGTTCTGTTTCTTTATTTTTTTTCCTTCTCGTGGTTTTGCTTCTGTTTTAACATGACAGACTCTGAACCTATTTGGAGGGATATAGATTTTATTTTCGTCATTAGTCTATAGGCTCTAGATATATATGATCTTGCTGGCCAGCACCAGGTCCAGGAAGGCATGTGGAATCTCCAAGAGGACCAGACACTACCTGGCATACTAGAGGGTTTGGGGGCACAGCAGGAGGTAATTGCTATTGCTGAATATTGCTCCTTGGAATTCACTGGCCTTGAGTCACTAAATGAGCGTTAATCAGTTTGGTAATACAAGTACTTAATATCCGGTTTTTGTTTTGTTTTTTCTGATAAGATGAGGAAAGTGGCTGCGGGTTGAGTGAAAACACGCCACATCTTTCCAAGTCCTCCTTACGTTGTGTCTGCGCGTCAGAGAAACTCGTGTATCAAGGCCAGCAGCAGCAGCAGCAGCAGCAGCAGCAGATGAGAACGCAGCAGGAAAGAGGAAATCCTTCTAATTGATTTCTGGACTGAATGCTTGCCCTTTCGTGAATTAGTCATGCTGTGTTAATCCCCGTCAGAGCCACAATATTGATAACAACTACTCCCTTGATCAATAGGCGTCCATTACACTCCACCGTGCAGTCTAAATTATATTAATTTTTGCAGTGAGTGCCTCTTCTCATCCTCAGGTATCTCTTACAATTACAATGCTGTCAAGGGACGCCAGACCATACCTGGAAGTGCATTTTGGATTTCAAGGTAAAGGTGCACATCTCTGCTCGGCTCTTGGCATGAAGTCATCCCAGAATGTGATACAACGCTCTTGCCGCGCCCGTTGTGTGTTTTATTATCCATTATTGCTTAGGGGTTCTCGTGCTATAACTTTATTTATATCTCGTGTGCTGTTCGTGTTTTGAGAGGCTGTATAACTAATACATTTTCTTTGGAGTCCATTAGGATCCCTCAAAGCGGAACTACCAAGCAGGCAAGAGAGTGAGTCAGATGCAATGCCTGTGCACTTTAGCGTCTCAAGTTTCAGTGTGGCTTTGTACTTAAAACTTACAGGGAAAATTGTATAGAGACAAGAATGACTCATGCGAGCCGTGACTGCTCTTCTGTTTGGTAAAAGTTCATCAGAAAAAAAGCAGAAAAATCACTTCTGTGTGCAAGGAGGACAATATCAAATTCATTGAAGAATCACATGAGGAGAATGGTTTAATTTGACAAAGAGACTTTATTAGACTTAAATTACATTGCACAAAAGAAACTACCATCTGGATAACCACACAGCTGAACACTGAACACTGTGCATCTGAGAAAGACAAAGACAGAGCGACAGAGAGGAAAACACAAAGTGTTAATCTGTCAGACATGAGGATCACCAGTTTAGTAAGCCACAGCAGCCAGCATAAGAACTTTCCATGCTTAGAATATACAAAAGCTAACTGGAATATCTTCATCCCGAGAGAAAACACGTCCGTCATGTCAAAAACAATTAATAGTGTCTATAATGACAATCATAATAGCAATAAATCTATGGCGTCGTAAGGGAGGTAGACCTGTTCAACCTCCTCCATCGAGTGCATAAACCAGAACGGAAAACAACGCACATCAAACACCTAAGGCCTTACAATGTCTTAGCAGCACAGATAGCATCGTGGACAGCAGCCAAGAAAAACACATTAAACACATTTCCACGGGTTGTTTTCTCAACGTTGTCACCGATTCAGAAAAGACAGCAGTCACGGCAAGCTATGCTTCGTTACAACGTACCCACAGACAGCTGAAAAATATCAACCCTGAATTAACCACTACCCTACGGATGAAGAGACAAACACTACCGGACGCTTTCATCTCCAGTTCTCTTTACGCTTCAAACAATGGCGACTCGTACGGGAAACGCGTGGAGGCCTCATACACACACACACACACACACACACACACACACACATATACAGCTACTGTACAATCAAAACACACTTAAGGCAATGGTGGCCTGGCAACTGTGACTATTTGAGTAAATCTAAATGCGCCGTCGTTCGCTTCCCTAACACTTCATGTTTGTTTGTCCCAAAGTCAAGCTGCGTAGAAACATGGCACACAACTATATATCACAGAAATACAACATTTCCATTTCCACTTTCCATTACAAAACATCACTAAACGTACAAGAGAATATTCCATTTGAATCTGATTAACACCTGATTTCAGCACGATTAAGAATAATATCTATAAACTATGTTACAGGTGGCCTAGCCAGAGATGTGAAACAGTTTATATTTGCTTTTTTTTTTTTGTGCGTTCACATATCGTTGCTGACACTCATAGCAAGACGGTTGCACTAATCCAAACTCTGCTTAGACACGACAAACATCGACGGTGATGAAACAATATCCACGCACTTAACTCTCCAGACGACACAGTCTTTAATCCTTATGTTCCACAATAACATTCCTACGCTTCACAAGGATCATATTGATATGGTGGCTCAAAATTAACTGATACACTATGACTATGAAGACTTTATCAAAACATAACTCCCACTGCAGCTTTCCGCGCGAGTGCATGAGAACTGTCGGTTCTGTTCCTCAGCAGTGATGTTTGTGACAGCCTTAAAAAGGCAGCACTGTGTTTTTTTCCTTCTTCTTTCAAGGGACAACGAAATCTTCGCTGTGGCAGCAATGAGCTCCACGTTTTAGAAGCAAATATGTGCAAGTATTTACAGGGGCAGAGCTGGATTACCAGTCTGGCGAAAATGGCAATTATCCCAAAGCGCCAGACCTTCTGGGGCACCAAAAAAAAAAAAAAAAAAAAAAAAACCTGAATTTACTGTGTGGCTTTAGTAATTTAATTAAATACAAATTAGTTTTGCAGTTGACTAAATATCAAATATTTAATGGCTCTCTATCCACATCCACTTTTATTTGGTGTAGGCTTTGCTCTAGACATTTTGGGCCACACGTAACTAATTCAGCACGGCGAATATGTTAACAAAAAAAGAAATCCTGTCTATTATTGTACCTGGAACGTTACAGTGGTCATTTTGAATTAAAAATCGTTTTCACACTGGGATAAAAAAAAAAAAGCCCAGACTTCTGTCTTCATGAATTCCTGGGGCAAATGATTCTGCAGAAATCCGAGGTGCTCATCGGCTGCTCAGCGGTGAATCGTGATGCCTTTATGTACAAGCCAATTTTAGCCCCCTTTTTATGCACCATGATGCTACCAAGGCCTCCGTGCTGCTTCCTGCTGATTACTAACCCTATTTTACCGGTGCAATTTGTGACATCTAATGTGACGCACCGATAAAACAAAAAAATACACACAAGCAAGTTGTTTTACTGGAAATAGGAGAGGACTCAGTTGTCTCTCTTTTAGAAGGTTCACCATCTTTTAAAACCCCGCGTGGACAAGACCATAACAGTAAAATGTTTTGTTTTCCACCGAAATGTTCAATTCGGCAACACAGCGTCTGCTTGTAATGACTGCAGCCGAACTAAGCTTCTTTATGGTTAAGCAGTCATTTTTTTACTTACAAAACTCTATATAAAACAAATTTTGAACTATGTACAGTAAAGCAATTTCCAGGAGAAAGCTGACTCACTTGGGTCAAATCAAATCTCCGCAATCAAGCATTAATGGAGTATTTATTCCAGCATGCGGCTACTTTTATTCGCTTTAACATGTGATTTGTAGATTGTAAGCAATGCCTGTTTTTACCCTGAAAGTACATACAGTAATAGCTTTATTCCACCATGTGAAAGGGGCGTACCTGGTCTTAATGGCAAGCTGAATCTGCACTCTCACACATTGCCATGACATTTAGACAAGCAGTTTTATTTGCCATTCAGATATCCAAGCCTTTTGTTTTTCTTCTCTTAAATAATGTTACTCCTGCACAGCGGGTTTATCGTGAATGTGCCTGACTTTGCTGGCACATCTGCTCCTCAAATATCAGCTTTGCTTGCATTAAACAATTATGACCCGGCTCATAACTGTCAACTTCCTGTGCCCCGGAGGTTCCCCCGAGCTGCACACCTGCGGGCGCCGTCCTTATCGCTCACCGGCAGCGGTCCGCATGAGCATGGCTGCACAGCTCGGGGCTTTAATCTGGTGGCAAATAATTAACCGTAGCAAATGCCGACACTTTTACTTTAGAGGGAAAGGCTCGCCCGTGAAGAGAATCAAATCGGCACATCACTTAGAGAGGGACCCGTATAATGGTTAGGGTTAGAGCTGCCACTGTCAAGCACAGTAAGAAGAAGCTGGTACTGGGGGAGCTGAGAGTGGTAAAAGGAGGAATCAATCAACCCCTCACAGCTTTGTGTCTATGAAGAGGAAAGGGGTTGTTCAGACATCAGCAGGGGCATAATAATCAAAGAATGACCGAGGGTGCATCACTTCATAAAGGCCACCTCATTGTCTTGACTGAAGATGATTGATTACTCTGGTGGATGCGAGGCTGTGATAGTGATCGGTCTACGGCATGTACAGATTGTTGCAGACACCTTTACCTCACTGTAGCATTATTATGAACAATAGAGATTTATATCAACGTATTTCTGCCCCTACCCGAACCTAAAGTGTATTTTTTTTTTTCAGTAAAGCCTCTGCAAGATTGACAAGCATAGTGTACACCGATCAGTCATAACATTATGACCACCTTCCTAATATTGTGTAGGTCTCCCTTGATGAGACAGTTGTGTCTCATCAGAGAATGGACATGGACCTTCTGAGGGTGTCCTGTGGTGTCTGGTATCAGAATGTTGCTAGTGGGGGTCTTTGAGTCCTATGGGTTGAGGGGAGGGGCGTCTGTGGATCAGGCTTGTTCCAGCGCATCCCACAGATATTTAGATCTATTGAATTTGGAGGCCAGGTCAACACCTTGTGCTGTTCTTCATGTTTTTTTTTTTAGTTGTTCCTAAACCGTTTTTGCATGTGTGTCTGCATCCTGCTGGGGATGGCTGCTGCCATCAAGGAGTTTCATTGCTATGGGGTGGGGGTCCCTGGTCTGGGTTAGATGGGTGGTACATGTCTAAGCAACATCCAGATGCCAGGTCCAAACATTCCCCAACAAGGCATTGCATTGTCACGCGATGGCCAATGGTATTATCATAATGTTGTGGCTGATCGGTGTACAGTATAAGGGCAGTTTTTATAATTTGGATAAAGTGACTATGAACTATTGTTGTGATATAAAGGAGCTGACTGGAACTCCAGGTGCGCCCAAAGCATTAAAAATTACCCGAGTAATTTGGAATCAGTGTCGTTTCTGGGAACAATCAAAAGAATATTCTAAAATTTTAATCTATTTAATAATTTTCATTTTAAAATAGTGCCAATTCATTTTGCGATGGCAAGAGGAACTAATCATTGGCATCTGTTAGTAATCTGTTGTGTGCACGGGCATAGTAACCAGTTTGAGCTGGAGCACTCTTTCAATGTTTGAATCTAGTGGATGAGATGAGGTGGGGAGCAAGATATAACGGCCTCTCTGACACTGCAGGGAAATCAGTCTCTTAGAGTGCTCTAGACAAAAACCTTATCCAAGTGTCAGTCATAAACAGCGGCACTGACGGCTGCATCACAGTCGTCCTCCGATGCTGGAAATGCTCCTAGCTGATGCATGAATTCCTCCCGTCCGCGGCAGGAGAACCTCATTCGCAGAGAGGAGCTTTTCCAAGGTTCGGCGAGACCGTGCAATCACATGAACATTGCTGTTTCAAAAACATAATCTATTTTCCATTAACTCACTCTCGTTTCGTGACGCTGACACGCTCGCGGTGATCAGCACAGGGCAGTCAAGCCCAAACAATGTAAACAGGTAGATGAATGGCTGACTCTTGCGTTTCAAAGATGATGGGGCGGGAGTCACGAGGAGAAGGTCGATAATGCTCCGGCTGTCATTTTTTTGAGCGAAGACAGGGTTGTCTCAGGGTGATATTTGTGTAATTCGGGTGTAAAATGCTAATTGAGTAGCAACATTTCAACTGTGCTAGTCAGGGTATGTCGATTGTCATTCGCTATACTTTTTTGTAACGTAGACTGACATTTCAGAGCCAAGTTCCTCTGCCTTCGTAGTGTTTACTCTCCCACGGTAAGGCAACATCATGAATTATATTTTAAAACTAGTTCATAGAAGAAATGACAGGCCTTTCTAGGATCTTCCAAAAAACAAACACTTATAAAAGCGGGTCATTCATCTATTAGCTGCAAAGCTGACAGCACTGTGCTTTGGTGCACTCCATGAAATATGTTCACCAGTTCCCCCTGCCAGGGCCGAGGCTCTAACACAATTAGTGTGGGGGGGTCTGAGTCAGAGACGCAAGACAGACCTGACAAAGAGGGACCTCTGAAACCTCTCTAGCCTGCAGGCGATCTCAACGGGGACTGAGTCACGGACTAATACATGAGGGCCGCAGGCAAAGCGGCTGTGACTATTCGGTACACTTCATCATCCGCACAAAAGACTGGTCCAGAAGTTTTGGCTCAGCAAATCGGATAACTGGCGCTACTGGACTGTAGTGAGTTGTGGGTGTCATAAAACACTACAGCATTACATTGGTAGGTGATTTTGTCATTTCATGCCGCTGGTTGCTTTAATATTGGTATGTTGCATGTAGATAACATGTATACAAAATGACTGTCACATTTTTTTATAGTCTTTCATCTGATATATAACATAGTTAAGATGCTACTTTAAAAACTTTCATTAAACTTTACACTATTTTTTTTTAGTATTTACATATATAGCAATATACTACTTTCAGTTTAGTTGTTTTTATAATATGATATCAGACATATGATAATGCAGGACTTTTTAAAATTAATAAGTTGTCCACACAAGTGAAAACTAGCCAGTTTGTGACGTCATCCTTCTTACATGCACTGCTACCGTTTTCCGATGAAATACACTCTAAACACACAAGCTGGCACTGTTTACAGTAGGCATTTTTTTTCCTTTTTTTTTTGTGTGGAGCCTTATCCATCTGACAGCCAACTCTTTCACCAATACGACACTTTAAACTCTGCCTCAGTTGAGTTTTTCCTGTGATCATTACGCAGAAAATGAACGCGGCGGATCCATGTTAGGCAAATATAACGCATTTAGAAGCAGGCACTTGCACAAGGCAACTGCATTACCGTCATTAACGCGAGATAAGCATCGACGACGGACGGCAAAATATGAAACAGCTGTTTTAAAAATCACATAGCAAATGGTCTTCCTGCTTTAATAGCTACATAACGACTAATAAGTTTTCATGAGTGCCTCACTCACGTATCATGCAGCCCATCGGAACAAACATCCTCTGCACCCCCACACAAACACACACACATCTTGCCATATACATCTAAGCAAACAGTGTGTCTTGGTCAACTATGACAAGAGATAACTGTTTTTTTTGTGCTTTTTAAGTAAAGCTGTGGAGGTATTTACACTGTAAAACTGGGTTTCAGATAAACTCTACAGAACATGGGTGAGGCTTTGCTACTGCTACATTACATGGCCTGTACTTCCACTCCCCATTACTGTTCCTATGATCACAGCGTCGGCCTAAAAACAAACGATGTGGGGTGCTGTGTTGCCGTAGTAACTGTCTTTCCCGGATTGTGTCTGCAATCCCTCTCCCTCAGCAGGCTCCCATGGTGCTGACTGTAGTGTAACTGAACTTGGACATGGACGCCCCGGTTGCCATAACATCCTCCTCGTTGTCCCTGAGCCCGCGGCGTCGGCGGCGGTGGCAAGGCGCGGCGCAGCACGAGAAAGTGACCGACAGAGCTTTGCGGAAACGTGTGTTCATGAAGCAGTAGATAATCGGGTTGACGCAAGCAGAGGTATAGCACAGCAAATGGATGAAAGCGATGGGTACGCCTGAGAGGGTGTAATTGGCAGAGATGTTATC
This sequence comes from Chelon labrosus, assembly GCF_963514085.1. NCBI lineage: Eukaryota > Metazoa > Chordata > Actinopteri > Mugiliformes > Mugilidae > Chelon > Chelon labrosus. Next base: position 14,264,992 of record NC_140341.1, read on the forward strand.
GAAAGCCCGCCAGGTGTTGGCACAGTATAGTGGCATCCAGCAGAGAAAGAACATCACAACAATGACCACCAGCATGCGGATGACTCGCTTCTTGGCCTCGAGCTTGGCCTCCGAAGTGTTGCTGCGTGGTCTTTCCGCCTTCATCGCCCTGCCCGACGCGGCCATGGTGGACATCTCCATCGAGTGCGGCCGCTGGACTACATTGACGTAACAACCGTCGCCGTCATCGCTGCCGCTAGACACAGTGGAGGTCAGGCCGTTCTTCACATCTGCATTAGGAGAGCATGGTGAAAGAGAGAATATGCATGCATGAATTAAACGTAAGAAATACTGAAATAAAATAAAGACTCCTGATGTTCTGACTTCATCTCACAGTGCCAGATGTTCCAAACTGCTGGTCTCACTTAATTTCGCTGCAGAACAGAAACCGCCTGCTGCTGAACACAGTTAAAGTCTGTTCAAAAATCACTGAGCAACCCATTGGATCTCTTATTGCCTTATGTGAACAGCAGACAGTGAAATCGGCACACGGGATTCTACAGGACCCCTCCCATATTCTGTTTCGTGACTTTGAGTGGCTTCGCTGTCCAGGCTGCAAGACACAGAGAAGGAAGATGACCTTCATCCCCAGGGCGATCCAGCTCCTAAATGCACAATAAACACTGATCCACTTATAGACCCACTTTAAAACTGGAAAAAAAAAAAAAAAAAAAAAACTATATTTACTTATGCCCTTTTAAATTGCCCCTTGGGGACAAATGAAGTGATTTGAATCGAATTGAACACGAAGACACAGACAGTGAAAGATACTGAAGGAGTGTGCGGATCAGTGTCTAAAGTTTATACTGCCACAGTGGGACTAAGCAGAGCCTATGCGAGTGGTCTACGCCATTGTGAGCATGTGTGCTGATGTGTCACTGATGTGACTCATGTTGAAGTTGGAGTTAATAAATGTTCAACAAGTTACTTTCACTGAAATCACAGAAAGAGAAAAAAAGAGAGAAGACATCTGAGTAGGTGGTGTGTAGGATGCATTGCGACCTGTAGTTACATTTCTGGGTGGAGGATCTGACGCGGAAACGTATCTATCTTAAGGGGGAATTACCGTTTTTAACAACCTGGACCTTATTTCTGGCATAAAATACCATTGTTTACTCACCCATAAAACTTTGGTGTCATTTGGAGTCAGTTCAGACGATATTTAGATCCAGTGAAGCGCTGCGTATATCCATATAGTGGGAGTGACTGGGGCACCGAAACTCAGTCTCTAAATAACGCATTATCTGCCGCAAAACTCTTTCATTTCACCAATATTTTGTTATAATACGCTAGTGCTATTCCCCGTTGAGTCCAGAGTTACCTGTTATCATCATCCGGGGTCTGTAGTTTGACCTACCAATCTCTGACCTGGATGATGTCATCGCTGAGCACCGTGCGCTCCCGTGACGCCTGGCTTGTTTACCTGTAATTTGCTACTGCTACTTTTTTGCAACATGGCTGAATATTTTTCTGATTCGACTTTAACCTAATTTGTTTATGATGGACGTCATTACTGTTTTGAGCCAGAGTATACGGATGAGGAGCTCGTTGAAAGGAGGATGCGGAGGCAGAGAGAGGAACAGCTGGCCAAAGAACAACAAACCGCTGCACGTCTGCGAATAGATAACAGGTAACTCAGGACTCAACGGGGAATAGCAGTAGCGTATCATAACAAAATATTGGTGAAATGAACGAGTTTTGCGGCAGATAATGCGTTATTTAGAGGCTACATTTCGGTGCTCCAGTCACTCCCACTATATGGATATACACGGCGCTCCGCTGGATCTAAATATTGTCCGAACAACTCCAAATGACACCGAAGTTATATGGATGAGTAAACGATAGTATTTTATGCCAGAAATAAGGTTCAGGTTGTAAAAAACAGTAATTTCCTTTTAAGTCTAGACTCGCGTGTCTAGACTGGCGTGACAGTCATGTTTTATGTGGCCACCATCCACCCCAACCTCCTCCTGCAAAGAGTTCATTAAGATCATTCATTTGTTCATTCATTCATTCAGAAAACCTCTTCTTAAACTACTGATTATATTGCACCTAAAATTGGGAAAACTAGACTAAGGAATCTGCATTGTGGCTAGTATCAGTCATACTGAATCATGGTAAAAAAAAAAATTCACGTCTAGTGGAGTACTTCTCCATCACTGAATTGAAAATAAATTGACCTGGAGAATCGTATTTTATCCTGCAGCTGGTTGATTGATTTCTGAGAATCTTATACGTCTCTGAGATGACACATGAACCCATCTTCAATGTTTATTTTGATTGAATTGCAGTCGTTTAAAGAGTAGCTGCTCTTCGTGATGGTCAGAAAAGTGACAGTGGCAGTACTTGCGGCCCACAGTAATCGTCCATCAGGGAATGTTACAAATTTTTGATATTGTTTAATAATCTCTCTCCCTCCTACAGGACATACCCCAAGAGTATTTTGTACTGTAGAAGAGAAACTAAACCTCTGCGTTATTAAATTAAACAGTAAGTTTATTACAGTTTCTTTCACCCTTACTTCCACCTAATTTCCTGTTTGCTTTGCTATCTCATGTTCTCCGGCTCTCAAACTATTATTTATTTATTTATTTATTCATTAATTGACAAGTCCTTTCATTCTAAAACCAAACAGATGGTTGTACCCAGGCCCACAGATGCCAGCTAATACCGTCCTCTAATGGAGCACCAGCCGAGCACACTCGACTCTGCGATCTACCCAGACACACTCTTTTACGCCCGCAAAAGGTTACATTTCACTTAACCTGCCCACATTACTGTGATTGTTGCGCTAATGAAATAGTTGCGATTAAAATGCTGTTCTTCCAGGCTAGGGACAATGTGAAAAACACTAAAATGCCAACACTGGAGCGTGGTGGCATTTACTGAAAGACACGGATTCCTAACACTGAAATGAGAACGCAATCAAAACACGATTAAAGTCAACTAGAGGGAACTGCTTGATCTGACAGATTTACTTACAGTCATAACACGTCAATATACTACCGTAGTGAAGGAGTCGGGGAATGTCAATACTGGCGCTGTGTTGTTGTTTTTCCTGCTGAAATTAAAGGTGTTATCAGGCACATTTTGAGTTTTACTGCCAGTGGCTTGATTTCTTGTAGAGTTAAAACCATATATCACAGAAGATCCTCTATTGTTCAGTGTATAAAAGTAGCCTGGAAGCCAAGGTCATAGAAGCCAGATGTTTAGATTCTACTATAGCATCTATTGTAAAAGATATTGACAGTGGATGAACAGTTAACAGTGATAAAGGCGTATGTCGAGAAGCATACGTCACATAGCATGTTGCTCTGGTTGTGGGACTATCTAATTGCATGCAGAGTTGTTGTTTTCTTCTCTGTTTTGGTTGAAACACGTCCCATAATGAAACCCAAATGGTGCGTTATCAGACTCATATGTCATGCAAGTCTAAACCTGTGTAGAGAGACCAATTAAACCATGCTGGACATAAATTTTTAAAAGTGTGTTTGAATCGAACTGTCCTAGTAGTTTACTACATGATATACAATCACTATCCTCAATGATTACCTATAAACGCGCTCCTGTATAGTCGGTGGCTTAGTCTTTATAGGCTCTTGTCTATTCTTGTTTTCTAGCATTTGCCTTTTTTAATTTTTTTCGTGCCATATGCTGTATCACTTCAGCTGTGGCATAATGTCTCTGCAGCACTGTGTTTTCTTCAAGAAGCCCAACGACTGTGAGGGCACTGACAAACAAGGTTAAAAATGTATCAGCTAGAGGCAGGGGCACCAGATGGATTGAGAGCAGGAGTTCGTAGAAGTTCTGCAAAATCTGTAGAAAAGTGAACGCGAGTCCGTTTGTCCGAATATCCACAACAATGACAGCCTGGAAGCTGCTCACAAATGTTATGCGGTGGAAAGTTGGTCTGGAATCACTCTGTTGGGAACTGATTGTGTCCCAGCAAAGATTTTCCACACTAATTAAATCAATTGGGCATTTTTCCTCTCTGTACCAGTTGCAAAATGCCCCATAATGAAATTCAAACAACGTGCTACAAGACTCATATCCTGAGAAGAATTCAGTGGCTACGCCAGGCTACGACTGTGCAGAAACTGAAGTTGTATCCGTGAGCTTGTTTTGTATATGAAGTATAATCGTGACAGAGCTGATTAAATTTTTTATACATACCATGTTATATACTATGCCTCATCACTAAAAATCAAAATGACGGGTAATAAAAGATCAAGCCAGAACATCTGTCAAAGATCACAATGATAGCAATAGTTTTTCCTGTAGTTACTAGCATTAATTTTTTCACTAAGCGTATTTTCATTGACCACATTGCCTACTAGGACATTGGTTAAATCTTTATCCTATCATTTTCTTTGTGTTTTCCAAATGTAGTATAAATGGGCTCACCAGCAGAGTCTTTTTTATGACCCATCTCAAACTGGATGCCTCGATAAAGCTCTCTGGAGATCAGTCCATAGGCCACGATCATCACCACCCCTGGAATCACGAACAGTACGAGCAGAAGCAGAACATACCTATAAAAAAAAAAAAAAAAAAGGTGTGACAATCCTACTGTTAGTGAATAAAGGATGACTGTATCCAGGCACTTATACTCTATATTTCATGTGTAACATATCAGAGTCACTTTTGAGTCACAGAACAAAGCAGAGCATTTTGAGCACAACTGCTAAAATACTCACACATAACATACAAAATAATCATCTCTGCACAAACACACACACACACACACACACGTGGGGCAGACTGAAATTACCCCGAGGCCTGTTCCATGTCCAAAACAAAAAACATACAGAAAGCCCGTCTGTTCTCTTCATCTGTCCTAATGTTTCCACAAAAACACTCACGCGTAGACACATAGAATGAGGACTGCTGAAAACAGGCTCCAGGTCCAAACATGGAAGTGAATGAGATGTTTCAGTGTGGCTTGTCTTGTGAAAAGTACTCACACACATACACACATACACACACACACACACACACACACACACACAGTGGGACACCTTAGACACGGTTCATCTAAAGTTTATGTGAAATGGAACAGCACATTGTCCAGACGGCAAGTGCCGGGAAAGTCAAAATGATGCATTGCCTAATGGCAAAAAAAGGGCAAAAAGTTCCTTTTCATTAGTTGTTGTGGGCTCCATTACTCTGGAAATGTTACAAATGATACCAATATCTAATTCTGTGTAAAGTTGCAATGCTGCAAAACTGTTTTATCATGTTTCCCATTAAGAACCCCCTACTTTTGAGAAAGCATGCTTAAACCGAACTGAATTATCTGTCACAGCAGGAAACACCTGCTTCATGAGAAGGTAAGTGGATAAGTCGTTCTACAAATAGGCTCTAGTTTGGTTGTGTTCACTAATCTCTATTTGTTCAATTATTGATTTGGGCTTTTTTAATCTTTTAATGATGTGTCAAGCAGCAAATGCTTTGCTTGGATTTTGGAGGGAGAATTGGAATAGTACTTGGGCAGCGAATTAGGACATCTATAAGAACAGACAATAACACATGTTGATAAACTCCCACTGTGTTTCCATGTCAGTCATGTTATGTCATCATGTTTCTTCCGCAGCCCAGAATGGACAAACACTAGCTCTAGAGACAGCATACGTTCTCCTTCAAGCTTGGAAAGGGAGCTTGAATCAAGGGGTATTCAGTTGTCTGCAGTCTGAAATCTAACCACTAGATGGCACTAAACTCTACACACACAGGACCTTTAAAATTAGTAATCATTTACTGGACGTGGAATGAATTTAACATGTAACTGAAATATTTACAGTGACTGGATTTTGTCCTTGACTTTAAGTGGGATGTCATGGTTGTTTAGAACTGAGTTAAACATACAATTTTCACAGATCCACAGTCCAGCCATTTATGTATTAAAATAACATTCACTGTATACAATACCCACTAATGGTGTAGGTTAATGCACCATTAGCCTTCCCTTGTAGTAAATCAATCACTTCTTACATGTCAGACTACAGCGCAGACCTCAGATATATTTGCTCTTAATGCATACTCAAAAATGGTAGAATCTCAGTCAGCCACTTTATGTCTAAGTGTCTTTCTGTAACAACGTGGCAACTTGTGTTACAATGTTAGTACATTATTCAATGAAAGTTACTAAAATCCCACCTAAATTGTGGCATGTCATAAAACGCCACGCTCTTTGTGGAGACGTGCTTGCAAATGCCGTAAGAGCAATTTTAACAGACAAAATCCCAAAACTGCTTATGTTTCAGAACAGTTCCTCTAGTTCTCCAGATTCACCCTCTCACACAAATATGGTCACTGCTGGCACCCGAAAAACCAAAATGGTTTCAGTCAGTGCTTTAAAACACAAGTCCACAAACCAGTGTGTCATCACAGGGGCTGAGTTCATTTATTTTACAAAGCCTCTGGGTATGGCCTGTAGGTTATGATCAATCAAGCTCGCAAATTTTATCAAGCATTAGACATATCCTATGTAACTGACAGTTCTTGCATACTTGCACTCATAGACCATCATGCTGTGATGACAATTTGTGGCCAGAGGGGCCGCTATTCTATTTTTTTTTTTACCACAGTTGCAGAAAGAACTTACCAGGTCTGTTCTGCAGTTTCCAGGGGCCACTTGTGGCGACACATGTGTGCTGTGGTGTTGTCATGACGCTGAAAAGACTCCAGGTGACTGACGATCGGATAGGGGATCATGATGGTGAAGGCCAGCACCCATGTGGCAGCAATCACCCGATAAGCGTGGGAACGGGTCTGCCACACCCGAGACTTCAGGGGGTTACAGATGGCGCTGTAGCGCTCAATTGCTATGGCAACCAGGCTAAATGTGGAGATGCTCACTGATATGCCTGCAGAAAAAAACAAAACAGTTTGTTTGAAAAGTGAGTAAAAAAACACATGCTACTTTCTATTCTCTCTCTTTCATGAATGGAAAGTTATTACCACTCTGTGCTCAGAATAGAGTCTGGACCCGTAATAAAAAAATATAACAAAAACAAGTTTGATGTTGTGCAAGTAATATCTGCAGTCATAACAAAGCCCGGTTCTCTGTGGAGACGTGCTTGCAAATGAATATAGCGCGAGATGAGGAGGTGGGGATGGTTATCTAAATCTTGTGGTAGAGGAAATCATGTTGGCCTGAGCTACTGATGTGATCTGCCACCTCCCTACTGACAGGGCAAGACGGGAAATTACTCTTTACCTCTCTTACCCATGTTGTCAGTGAGAATACAAACAGTGTGTATGTGTGTGTATGTGTGTGTATGTGGTCAGAGAGAGAGCGAGTGTGTGTCATTACCCAGGGGTGCGCTATGTTGTCTATACCTCTGAAGGAAGGTTTAGCACAGGCCCCAATGAAGCAAAGAATAATCAGCCAGAGGTCTCTCCCTGGGGTTTGTCCACTTTTCCTCAGTGCATCCTGATGATGGCTTTCCTCTATTCAAAGGCTCTGTGCTGTGCTTTACTTAATCCACCTTTTCTCCTCAATTCTCGGATGGCTTTCCTTTCACAGTGAGGGCAGTCTTCGTGTTCTGGTTTATTTTATTTTCCATTTTATATATGTAATGTTTATCTTTTTGATTTATTTCAGGATTGCTAACTTAAGTGACTTTTTGTTTCCAAGGATCTGAGTTTATTTTTAATAAATTATCCTATTCTTCTATAAAGGATAGTTTAATCTTCTGTCTGTGTACTTGTACAACTATCTTTATGAGGACCAGTTTGAGTTTTAGGTCATCGGAGCATTTTGTCAAAAAGAACAGAACTACCTGGGTTGACGATGAGTCATTTCTTCCATATGCGAAAGGAATAAAACTCATTACGCAGACTGATGAACCTTGATGTGAACTGCTTGAACGGAAATTACCACCATGTCACTTGTACACTAGAGGCACAAACACATTCTGCACCATTAAACCCCCCACAATTGGGATAGATAATTAAAATGGTCTTTGGATTTTAGGCTGTTCAGCTGTAATCTATCCCTTTTGTAACATGATGGATGGAAGGTCAGAGAACTTGTGAACTTCCTGATTGCTATTTGTTTCAGTGGCCCTTACAGTTCATATTGAGGTTAAGTAAAATAAAGATATAAGGAAATACAATAAAACAATACAGGCGCTGCATCTGTTTTTTTTTTTTGTTTTTTTTGTCGTAGTAAAATAAAGGGCAAGAAAGTCCCATTGAGTTGTCCTCTATTTGTTTTCGACTGAATGCAAGTGAATTATTTCTCAAGGCAATATGTGATTAGCCCAATTGTCAGCCTGAAATGTGACTGTTTCAATTTATGCCACATCAGACTGAAAAGATAACAAAAAGAGAAGGTTACAATCATTTTTGGAACACTTTCTCTTTCCCAGCTGTTGGCAAATTTATGTAGAAGAAAAGTTCAGTGTTGCAGTTTCTATGGTTTATACGGAAGCGTTCACAAAAACAGAGATAAAATTCATTAGCACAGAAAATGGCATTTTGCCTGCTTGCAAGTATCTCAGCAGAAGAATAGTCTCATTACTGGATTAAATATTTTAATGATAATGTTTTGTTTTTTTCTTTTTACTAAATATGACGCATTCTTGCAACCATGAGATGACAAGCCATAAGATATCTAGGATATTTATAGTCTTCTGTTGTCCTCAGTCATGGAAAACATAAATGACATGAAAAGGCCACATTCTTTAAAGTTTGAAGGAGCTTTAGTGAGGTTTTTTCTTCTTGCATAATCACCACAATCTTGAACTTTAACCTCTTTCTCTGAAAATTATTCCAAACATGTCTTTCCACACATTATCATGACTGAAATTCCCCTCGGCCCATGTGCTTCTAACCTCCATCAAAAAGCGACTGACCTCCCATCTGCAAGTGCTCATCACAAAAGCTTTGAGCCACGGCTGTATAAAATTCAGTCAGATCAGATTCAAGGCATTTTGTAGGAAATACTAAAAATCCTCCTGCTATGAAGTAAAGGTTACAGGAAAAAGATTATTGCTCACATTGTATAGAAGATATTTGGCTGTGCTATATCAAAGCATTTCATATCAGATTTTACCACAGATACACCTTAATATTACGAGGTTATTTGGAAACTGTTGCATTTGTTCTCCTCAGTGAGCTTAGCTGACCAACAATATTTAGGAGATCAACCTCAGAAATCAGTTTGGTTTGACCCAACGACACTTCAAGGCTGTAGATGAATATCAGTCATATCTATAAGAGAGTAATCTCCTGTTGAAATTGAATGGAAAGTGAAAACATTAATGCATATGTATTCAAAATGTCACTTTGGTGCTTGCAACTGTGCAAACTTTTGAGTGAAACTTCAGTGAAAGGTTAACAAGTAAGTGATTTTGGACACAGGTTTGATGGTTCATATGTAAAGAAAGCATTAATACCCCCCTTTCCCTCATCCGGCCTTCTCTCACCCATGAGGTAGGACACTATCTTGCACATGGCAGCTCCAAAGATGAAGTCCTTGAGGATGCTGGGGATGAGGTTGAAGGGCATGCAGAAGATGGCCATCATCAGGTCACTGAAGGCGAGCGACAGCAGGAAGCTGTTGGTCACGGTGCGCATGCGCTTGTTGACCGTGAGCACCACAATGATCAGCAGGTTGCCGAACACACTCAAGAAGAAGATGAGCGAATAGAGCAGGATCAGCAGCAGTGTGTGGCCATCTTCTGGAGCAGAAAGAGACAGCAGTTATTCGATCAGAATGACCCTGCTATTTTATCGAACTTTATTATCTGCAGCCATCATAGCAGCCTCATAGTATGTTAGTGTGTGAACAAGCTGTACAGTATATGCCCTTGAACTGGTGATCGGTCTAAACCTGGTCAAGGCTTGTGATTGCACTGTTGCACCTTGATTAAATATGGTCACCATCAACTGTGATGTTCTCCAAAAGTGACAGTGTCCTAGGGGCATACACACGATGAAACTAGCACTGATTTGGCAAAAAGATACTGTGGCATGTTAGTGAAATTGTTGTAGCGATGAGTGAAAATGGCTGTGGTAACAACAAGTGGGCGGGAAGCAAATTGATCCAATCTTAGCTAAAGGCAACAACCAATTAATGCAGTTGACTGACATATGAGTTCCCTACACATTTACCACAAGGAAACACCGTCCTTGACTTTGGTTCCTTAAATGTGGACAGAGCTTGAGAGGTGGCAATTTCCATTCATTCATTCATTCATCTTCTGTACCCGCTTAGTCCTGTTAAGAGTCGCGGGGGTCTGCTGGAGCCTATCCCAGCTGTCATCGGGCGAGAGGCGGGGGTACACCCTGGACAGGTCGCCAGTCCATCGCAGGGCTAACACAGAGACAGACAACCATTCACACTCACACTCACACCTATGGCCAATTTAGAATCACCAATTAACCTAATGAGCATGTCTTTGGACGGTGGGAGGAAGCCCGAGTACCTGGAGAGAACCCACGCAGACACAGGGAGAACATGCAAACAGAAAGGCCCAGCTGGCCCATGGATTCAAACTGGTGACCTTCTCGCTGTGAGGCATCAGTGCTAACCACCTCGCCACTGTGCCGCCCCGCAATTTCCATCCAGATCAATGGTAATACCATAAAAGGAATACTAAGCCTTAAAACAAATATTCCATCCATTCATCCATTCGTCCATCCGTGGTCGGTTTGAGGTGGCAACAGTCTAAGCAAGGAACTCCAGACGTCCTTCTCCCTGACCACACATTCCAGCTCTTCCTGAGGTATTCCCAGGCCAGACAGGATATATAACTCTCCTGCGAATTCTGGGTCTCCTCCCACCTATGAACCTCCAAGTGGAGGCGCCCAAGAGGTATCCTCACCAGATGCCCGAACCACCTCAACTGGCCTCTTTCAAGGCAAAGGTGTAGCAGCTCTACTCTGTGCTCCCTCCGGATACCCGAGCCCCTCACTGCATCTCTAAGGCCGAGCCCAACCGCCCAACTGAGGAACTTAATTTTAGCCCTTGTAACTGCAGTTACAAGTGTGAAAACCTTCCACTAACACAATGCATACCCTAGACCTTTACCATACCCCAACCATCTCAACTAAGTGACTCCAACCCTAACTCTAACCATGAGTTGTAATCTTTACCCTTAAACCAAGTCTTAACAAGTTTTAACCCTCAAAGAGGACCCCACAATGTCAAAATGACCCAACAACATAAGTTTTCCATGAAAAATTGTTCCCGATACACACACGCAGTCAGGCTTCCTTTATTCCAGGTGACATAACATTGACTTGCATTCATATCTGGTAGAGTTATCCTTACACCAACCATAATCAGTACTAACTAACCCTTATCCTGTTGTCAACATAGAATTTTCTGATTGAGAGTACATTATTGAGAGTAGCTGTTTGTCCCCATAATAGAAGAGTATCCCTACAATGGGACAGTTCAAGCATACCCATGTGCCCACAATCTAAATAACATAATATCCGTCCACATAATCCCTCCCCTTGCCATTAACCATCGCAACTAAGTACTTAAATAACCTTGATCCGGAAGCCAATATTTTGTGTCCGGTAATGACGGCCAGTCTGAACGTCCTCACTCCAAAGCTCAAACAGGTCCTCATAAAGATAGACATAAAGTACTGCTGTCTCTTCTCGTCTAATTCCCAGTGGATTATTGTTTCATTCAGCCCATGAATCTTCCTCTTACAAAACATTAGATAACATTACTGACAGACACATAATGTTCATAACTGAACGCTAAATGGTTCTTATTAACAGTACTTCAACAGGAAGTATCTAGATGAACTTCACACATGCATTAACGCAAGAATTAGTCCATTTGTCAGTTTGCTTGAAATTCATTCTTTAAGTATAAATTTTGGACAAATAAAAATGATTTTATGATTTTAGATCGTCTTAACTGGTTATCTTTGTCCCGTCGCCAAAATAAAATACAAAGGAAGGGGTTTTCATGTTGGTTGTCATGACCACCTGATGGAACCACAGCTACAGATGTTGCCATTAGGATTTCCTCAACTACATACATTACACCATCACCACCAGGGTTTTAGCATTCCTAATGTGGAACTGTTTAAAAGCCTTCGCTAATTCACTATCGACTGTGGCAGCTGCACAACAAATGGCAACAAATCTCTTCCTCTTTATCTGGAGAACATCTGGACAGGATGCACAGACTCAAAATAAATGCTTTCAAAGCAGGAGAAAAGGGCAGTTAAATACATTCATTCATGCAAGCCCTTTTCAGTTCCACAAATTAAGATGTCAATATTTTCCAAAATGTAGGCCTTAATACAAAGATACTGCAAAATACTGCAACCCAAAGCCTTGCCGTGCTCTCAGCCATTAGCAGCTCCACTGGATCATATCCTGTAAAGACCACGCTATCTGCTCTTTCTCTTATCTTCGGCTCACCCACCTGCTTAGACACAACACTCATTTAACAGGTTACCTGCTGTGTCTGTGCCGTAAGGATTAAAGGTGCCCATGTGTGCCACATCTGCAGGACACAAACCACATCACACACATAAGCCCCAGGCGTGTGCGACTCAACACGGTCAAGCCATAATCCCTGGAAATATACGATTAAACCAACAGTTCCTCAATGGCTCTAAACTACATTAATTAAAATCCGCAAATACGTGTTGAGAAACTAGCAACTGCATTCATTGTTATCTCGAACTTATTTCGTCTCTTTTCTTTTCGATCACTGCAGTCCCTTTTCAGTGGGGCTATTTTCAGCATGCAGAAATCTCATGATCTTTATCCTTTTTCCATTTCAAGAATCTCTTTGCAGATTGCCCTCTTTTCTTTTCTTCTCCGTCCAATTCCCTTCTTTCCAATCTCAATAAAAGAAAAAAATGAGTTTCTCAATGGGGGAAAAAAAAAATGCATGGACAAAAAAGCACAGGCTGTTGAAAGGTTATATTTGTTGCTTGAATCAGGATGAATACGCCGTCACTGATTTATGTTTTCTAGCTTATCAATCCTCAAGGATCATTAAAAACCGACATCACAAATGGAATTAAAAATTCCTCCCCTTGGTTCAGGCGCCACATCTTCTTAAAGTAATCCTCAACCTAACACATATCGATTTACTGTACAGTGTATTGTGCACAGCTGGCTGGGCTACATAATCCGAGCTCCACTTATGTGCCTGCTTATCAGAAGGCAGCATTAATGCTCAGATCAAGCCCTGCAATCTGAACACTGCAGCACAAGTGTTAGTAGTTAAAGAGGCGCATTAAACAACTTGTTCGGTTTCTCAGAGTGCATTTGTGTAGCTTGGAAATAAAAGTAAGAGGATATGTCACCAAATTGATTCAGTGTGCTTGCCTGCATGCAGTCACCTTCCCTCTGAAAGGTGTTTGTATCGCTTGTGGTCTCAGCGATGGATTCAGGCTCGGCTGGGTCAGTACAAGTCAGTAAGTCTTTTGCTGTCTGTCTCTCTCAACATCACACATGCACACACATCTGACGACATGTGGCTTCACCATCTGTCTCACAAACATCTATGCAAATAAAGGCAGCAAGCTTCAGCATGGTGGGTGAGCTGCTGACAGAACATCAGGTTTCTCCGCTATATTTCAGTTGGGGTTTTGTGAGCACACGTGCCCGTTTACGGGCGTAATGATTGGCACCAAGGCGAGAGAGCGACAGAGAGAGGAAGCAACACTCCTTCATTACCGTCTCTCCCTCTCTCTCGCCTAATGAAATATGTTACACTGGCTTCTGCCCAATCGAAGCCAATTAGCTTGCCTGTGTGCTTGCTGATAACTCCCTCAGCACATTGGCCAGTTCCTTCAGGCCAGCATTTCCAATAGCGGCTTCTCATCAGTGTAGAGTGGAGGCATTCGTATTGTTCACCTTGCTCACCAATGCTGCACTCATTGACCAATGTGCAGGTGGGACTAATAACTCGGCTATATAGAGCGAGAGCTCTCTAGCGCTGTGGCCGTCAGTTTCACAGCCTCGGATGAAAGTACGGTGTTCGGAAGGACAGTTTAAGTCCTGGAATAAATATTATTGGCTTATTGCCCAGGGTTCACCCGAACCTTTTCATCTGGACAGAGTCGTGGCAGGTCTGCAGTTACACTTTCATGGATTTACAGAGCGATCTAGATTTCAAAAACAATTATAGAGCATCGTTATCATGGATCAGGATTTTCATTCATGGCCTCATTCGTTTTTTACTCTACTTGAGAAATATCTAGCCACTAAATGCTCCATGTTCACCAGCTTATCTGCTAGTCGCTGTTGAACTTTTCCACTTATCACTTTCCTGCAGGCAAGCTATGAAGAAAAAAAAGAGTCAAACTGCAAACAGTTCACACGGACACAAGTATTGCACTAGTAATCAGAATAAAAGCGTTTAACCTAACCACTTCAGGCTGAACTGATACGCCCAATCAGAAGCAATTTTCAACTGAACTGAAATGGGTGGTGAAATCATTTCATAACCTGTTCAGTAGGAAAATATTAGCACCAAATAACCGCGCAAACCACTCGTTTCTTTCTGCTTGAAATATATAATTTCTTTCTGAGGCATGTTTGTGCCATGTGTGATAACCATCAGGCGATGTGATGAGTCTCTGTGAGGTACAGAAACACGGCAGCAGCAAAACAGTGAGTGTTTCAATTATAAGCTGACAGTAAATCAGGGAAAAAAATCTTCTTCTATTATATTTCTGTCAGATTCAGTGCTGAAGCACCACTTTGCACATGTCAAATACGGTATGTGAATGCATATCTGATTTTATTGTTATAGCGTCCATGCAAACACTTAGCTTAGAATCTCTGATCATAATGAATTCAAAAATATACTGTAAATGAAGCCGTTGAATGGAAAGGAGCTGCAGAGTCAAAGCGTATGTTTCATTGCTGCAACAAACCCATTTCCAAACGCCACGAAATTTTAATAGCCACTGAATAATAATCAGCGGCGGCTTCAGAAAAAAAGAAATGGCACAAACTAATTGGAAAACTAGAAAAAGAAAAAAAAAATGTCTGAATGAAATACACATTAAAGCAAAGGGAAAGATAATGAATAAAATTTACAAATGTCATATTCAGACAAAGTTAAGGGCTGCTGTTATTAAGTATTTTAGATTACTAATGGGAAAAAAAACATAATAATTAGATGCAATGTGAAAGCGGTCACTTGTAGTAATGAACACAGATAATTATCACTATACTCTGCAGTTTCTCTAAGCATCGGCTCTCAAAGAGGCACTTCAGTGTCTTACCGCGCACTGTCTTGATTAATTCTCACAGCTCTATCTATCCTGGACGCATCAGGAAGCAAGTTATAGATTCAGCTGTGATGAATCCCCCACACGCTACCTCTGAACGCACCAAATATTATACAGACAGACGTAAACACTTCACAATTTGGTACTCAAAAACTGTGAGAATCTTCACCTGACAACCAGACAGAGATATATTATATTTACGAATCATTAGGTAATGAACTGTCCATAAATGTCTGTGAAATGTATTATTGATCACTTGCTTTTACTAATGCATCGCCACATGTGCCAGACTAATCTCTTGTCTAGAGAGCTACGAGACAAGAGTTGCAGGCACACCAAGCGATATTTCACACAAGATAAGAAGGTTTAAAACTCAGTGTTGTGAAGCTAAATCAGGAACTATTTCACCACATGACATGGAAGAGTAATTTAACTAGATGATGATGGAAGAAACATAAGCCTTTTATAAGCTTCTGTGGGACTATTCGTTTTAAATATTCAAATTATTAACTCATCCTGAAGTCGCTGATCCTTACTGGATATTTTCTAAGTCTCTGAAGAGGTATTAGAGTAATACACCAGTTATCTGAAGTACTGTTTTCAGTTTAAAGAGTCACATACACATGCTCTATGTCTGAGGGAAAAACTCCGCTCTGCTGCAACTTCTGGTTTTGTTTTCTGCTTGCACGTATCTAAAATAGGCTGGAGTGAGCTGCTTTACTTTATATGAGTCCATTTATTAGAGTCATGTCTCGGTAATGTGTCTCAGTTTGGTTAAATTACATCCAGTGCCTGACGAGTTAGACACCCTTGTGTGCGTAATTATGACAAATGTTACAATTTAGAACAAATGCAAGGCACCAAAGCGGTGAATTATATATTAGTTGTTATTATGGCTGTTAACAGAGGGCTCATGCATGTGCAAAGTTGCTGAGTGAGCAGTTGTATGCACACACACACACAAAGAGCATGTACATATACACATGCGGGACTTTTTCCCCCCATAATAACCCAGAGGTCTTTGTACATCCACTACATAGGCAGAGAGACAACGATGTATCCTGCACACTGCACTTCAATGGAGTCCCGCCCTTACAGCCTGCACGCTGCACACCCACAGCCCAAAGATTACAGCCTAGAAACATTGAGAACGCAGCAAAAAAATATGATATGAATGATAATATTAATAAGAACAATCACAAGAATAATAAAAGCAACAGGCAGAGTCTCTGCAGATGAACACACTTCCACGCACTTGGAGTAAAGATTGCTTTTGTATGAGCCTATGCATTGTTTTTGGGATGAACTTGCGTCCTTTAAGTGTTGGTGAAAGGCGGATTGAACGGAACCCAAACAAACAATGGCATGACAAGTGAAACGCGACCTGCAGTGGTGAAGGCTATGCAGTTAAATTCTGAATAATGAATTAGTAATGACGTTCCTATTCCATCCATGAATATTTAAGATTTCATCTGTTTCAGTAGATATTCCAAGACATTATATTGACTATGAATTAACCCCCCCACCCCCCACCCCACCCAGCCACCACTCTCTCCACACTCTAATACATATGCAGTGTTTCGCTTTCCATCCCGTTTCGCCGTCGTTTCACTGCACCCATCAGAGGAAAGCCGGCTCTGCTCCCCTAAAACCTAGGTATTGGTAAATGTCACACCTAGTTGCTAATCCCGCACGGTAAATGTCATCTAAGCCTTCTCGCTGAGCCAACTGCACCCCGGAACGACTGATGGAGGCAATGAGCGAAACCACTTTCTGTTGACTGACAGACTACAACGCGCGATCCGCAGGGGCCTCGGTCACGGCGGCCGGAATACAAAACATGTTTGTTGTTTGGTCCGCGGCGCAGGCACAAACGCCTCGCCTCTCAAAAAGGTGGGGCGAGAAGAACGGAAGGGGTGGAGATGGTGAAATAATGCACAATTGCAAGACGTGGAGGGTCTAATAGATGCGTTTTGCCGTGAGCAAAATGTGTTGTGAAAACAGATCCTGGCAGTGACAGATAACCTTCTTCCGTTGCTCGTCATCATCCTCTCCGAAAGTAATAACCACCTATGACAAACGACATCACATTCAGCCGGTGTCCTGGATGAGATTTTATTAGAGAACTCAACAAGCTTTCTTCCTTTAAAGCCAACCATAACTGAAGTCTATCTACAGTATAGTGTCAAACCACGTGCCACGAAGCCCTTAGAGACCGTGCAGGGCTGCGCTCCAAACGTGAGGCACCAAACACCTGAGCTGCATCCAGCGTGAAGACATTTGGAGAGGTGTTTGTGGTTGAGCGATACGTTCCCTTTCCGGAGCTGGGAGCACGGCTCTGCCTCCTCATCTGCATTGGGATGTGTCCGCTCCCACTTGGTAGCTGTGTCAGGGGTGGATGCCAGTATCCATGGTGAAATTACTGAGATGTTTCACAGAGGTATCAGAAACACACTGTGCGTTTTGAACCATTAACAAGGTACTGCGGTGACACTGTCTGGCGCTTCCATAAAATCATGCAGTATAGTTTAGTGTACAGTTTTTCAACTTATTGTTCTATATTCTTTATCTGCCAATGCTTTATCTCGCATTCTCCACTGCTCTCACACAAAGGCAGAATTCTTGTATGTTAAAGGATGGAGTGACGTCTCATACAGTTTGTTAAATTCCAATATGCGGACTGCGACACAGCTCAAGCCGCACCATGAACACAGAAACGGTGTGATGATGGACAGAGGGAGGAGACAGGGGGGGGAGAGAGCGAAGGTGGTGGGAGAAGAAGTAATCAATTTCGGAAGTGATGGGAGTGAATAATGATGGTGACAGCAGCTGTACAAGGTCAGACATCCTAATTATTTCATTTTAGATGACAATCTTAGATGGAGTCCAGTTGGAGGATGAGAGAAATGATAATAATAAAAAAAGAAAAGGCCTGACTGGGAAGTGTGTTACTTTTCTTGCTGCATTAAAAATGGATGGAGCGCTCAAGTCAACTGCTGCTGCAGCTCTCATCACCAGACGTGAGGCACCTTGTTTGCGATCCGCACATGTCAGATGGCTCCTTTGTTAATTGCAGCGTACTGACTTAACTCAGTGTAATCATCGTACTCATGCTTGAGTGCTTGAAATTACTTATCAGCGGCAGGTGTACAAGGTAATGACGGGGAATGACTAAGGAGGAGTGAAGTCACTTAGAACAAAGTGTAAGCATTACAAAGGCTCATATCCCTCATTTATAATATTTACAAGTCAACAGGTAATAGCAAAATAAGGGCCTCGTGCCGGGTCTTTTTTTTTTTACGAACGCTGAGGCACATGCAGAGCACACATCTCATCAACACGTGGAGAAACTGATTAACGGCTGCTAAGAGATGAAGGTGGGAGAAAACAGCAAGTGTTGATTGATAACGTAGCAGGTGGAGATGGAGGGAATTAAAAGGGGAGCGCGGGCGATGACGCACGTGAAGTTCTCCCTCTTTCATGAGTTCAAGTTGAGTCAAGTCAGTTCTATAAATATCACCGGAAATCATGAATTTGGCCTTTCCAAATCTGCACTTGCAGCAGGGTCCGTCCTCAGAGCGCCAATCTGGTTAAAGTGCTTGGAAATGCTTTGAAAATGCACAGACAGCAGAATGGAGCAGCGTGGCCGTGGGGACCAGCCCAGATACAACCTTTTTTTTTTTTTTTTTTTTATGAATAAATCCCCTGTCTGGCCAGGATTATACACATTTGCTCTGATGTGTCTGTATTTCACTGCAGCTTCATTGGTTTTCTCTTGAAATAAATCAAGAAATAGGGCCAAACAAACTCAGCTTTGTCTGGTACCTCAGCATATCATAACATAGTCCTAGTTTACTAAAGCCACTGTCACAGAAACTGAATAGATTGTAGATTTAATGTTTAGTCAGTCTCTTTCCCTGATGCCAAGCCATTAGATTAATAGCTAAAATGTTGGCTTTCAGCTCAGCTTTTGATTCTCTCCTAATTTTGCAGTCATCTCATCCAAATATCTCAATAAATCCACAATTTGAAATCAAATCTGGGCATTTTAAAGGAGGTGAGACACACTATACAGCTCATTTGCAGTGCTTCACCATAAAAAGCACGGGATCACCGTCAATGATTGCTTTCTCAAACAATTATTTACAAAATACACCAGCTGAAACCACGCCACGGTTGCAGCTTTAATGACAAGGATGTGTTGAGTTATCTCTGTGTCGGCTCACCTCTCCGCCTCATGCGCTGAGGTATGAGGAATGTGGACGCGTTTCCACAGTTGACGTTTGATGTCTCCAAGCTCCAGTTACCGGTTCCATTCTGAAGCGCATCAGCGTGCGCTTCGACGCACTCGGGGTTCATAGCTGTCTCATTTTGCAAATAGGCATCCATGCTTTTCCTGTAAGGTAATATCGTGTAATGTTGGAGGGGAAAAAAAAAAAAAAAAAAGTTCAAGTCAATCTCCTGTCAATTTTCTTCTCTAAAGTGGAAAAATAACTGCGCTCTGCATCCATAGTCCATCACAGTTGGTGAACATGTTATCGCTTCCTGGGTTACAAAACGAAGAAAAAGCACTTTATTTCATTTATTTCCCCGACTTTAGGTTACTGTAGATATGTCCTAGTTGGCAATACGCGTTAATCAAGGATTGGTGCGCACCAGAGGAGAGAAGGAGCGCGACGCGCTGCTGCGCCTTTGCCAAATGAACAGCGTGGAGAGAGCGAGTGAGCGCGGAGAAGAGTGGAGGACTGATGTCCTAGGGTGGGTGTTATGCGAGTGTCTCGATGTGTGTGAGGGGAGGACATAAAAAAAAAAAACGACCACTGACCTGTATGTGCTAGGGTTTAAATCATTAATAACGAAAAAGAAGAGGAAAAAAAACAATACACTGCTCACCACAGCTATCAAAACGCACGGATTGTAACATTGCCTGTGCAATCACGGAGTCTAACAAGATAATGCTTTTCTAGATTTGAAAAAAATCTTGATAACCCATTAAACAAAGAAGTCATTTTAGTATTTTTTCATCATAATAAACTGCATATTCTTTAGACTAGCCTGAAATAAGAAGTCAGTTACTTGGTTTTAATTATTTCATTACGTCTGATCCAAACAACCTGTTATTTTATTTATTTTTTTCAAATTTAATTAAGATCAGGGACTTTGCCTCCTTATTTAAGCTCTGATAATCTACTGCCCCTGAAGTACCGGTACAGACCTGCTGCGTTGGCCTCTACATGCGCACCACCGCCCCCGTGTGGTCCGTGAGCCCAACTCCCTTCGTGTCGTCGCACACCTGATGAAAAAAAAAGAAAAAGAAAAAAAAGATCTGCAGAATATAGAAATGCATTTCAAAGAGCAAACATACAGTGCGACTCATTGCGATCCTCCTCGTTTGGCCTCGCTTGTCATTATCAACATAATTTCCATCCCCTCTTTCACCCTCTTAGAAGAAACTCATTAGATCCGCCATGCTGCCTGCCTTCTGGCTGTGATGGTAAAAATCATCATCTGCAGTCATTTGATTACTCACTTAGTCGCTCACACAGCAATTGTCTATGAATGAAACAGCCCCCTCTGTGCGAGACAGAGCATCTATTTCCGAGCAGCGGCAAAATCTGACTCGTTGTAACCACAATAACCTTAGTAATTCCCCAAGAAGCCAAGTGATTTTCATATTCTAAATCTAACCTCACAGTAGAGGGGCATGTTAGGAAAACACCTGTAAACATTCACTTGCAAGCTAATCAAAATGCCGCCCTGATTTCAGGATCAGAAAACACTCACGCAGTTCATTTTAGACGGCAACGACCTCTTTTGACATTTAGAGGACTCTTGGGGTTAAGTACTCTTTTATGAGACTGGTACTTCTGGTTCCACTGCAGCCGTCAAGACGTTTAGCAGGCTACGCTCTGCACTGGTAGAGCGGCTAATAACTGAGGATGAAATCCTTCATCATAGTGTTATAAATCAAAGATTAGACTCTTGTATCATCTAAGGACATGTCAGTTGTAACATATTGTTGTAAACTATAACTGTTTAGCGAAAGCAAAGTTAGCTGATCTATGCTCTGTGTTATCTGTGGCTGCACACATTTAAATGTTTCAAATTATTTTTAATATTGTTCTGACTGTAAAAGGGTGCACATATCAGGGTGGTATTTGTTAGCCAGACCCGTGCTCTATCAAACTGGCGACAAACTAGTGTGTGCTTTGGGCTTGGGCAGGTTGCATGGTTGTTTTTCCTGGAAAGCGACAGAGAGGCTGTCTCCTCGGTGCCAGCTGTACATTTGGGAGGTTAAAATGTCACTGCTTTCTGAGGCATGTTATTGCTGTGGAGAGCGGGGAGCGTCTGCTCGGCCTCCCGGACCCTCAAATGACTCCCAGAGAAAAAAAAAAAGAAAAGAAAACTGAGGCCATTATTTCAAGGAGCCCATCACTAATCTTTCTCTTGGTCTAATTAGCTGGCGTGGGCAGGCCGTGTGCAGAGCCACTTAACCCAGATAAACAAGCCATGCGAGGATGCCAATCAAGGTGAAGAGAGACACTAGTGCGCCCCGTTGAGTGTCGTAATCGCAAACTGGCATGACGTGTTGATCACTGCTGATGAAGGCAGGTTGGAGATAATCACTACTGCGGGCGGCTCTTTACAGCTCACGCCTGTGTCTTCTGGTGCTACAGTATAGGCACACTTCCCTGCTATATATGTAAACACCACTGAGATTATGTTCCAGATCAAATAAACAGCTGTAGCTGCGGAGGATTCACAGTCAGCATCATGGAAAGACTAATGTCTTCCCATAAGTCTTTTTTCCTCTTTTTTTTGGCAAACACACAGTGATGACCGAAGGTAATGGATAGTGAATGCATCAGTGCTAAGCCGAGCTGAAGAGGATTTCAGTCTCCTTCCACTCATCTCCCCTCTGGTAGCGGCTCCTTAACCCCCGGGGATCGATTGTTCAAACATGGCTACGGGCGTGTGGCTGCAGGGTTTGCGTCGCGCGCACGTGTGTGTGTGTTGGTTTTAAAGCGGAGGCTCAGAGGGCTGACCCATCACCAGCGCCTGGTCTAAAGGTACACCTGTATCTGGTCAGGCCTGCACAGTCTCTGCCATTTCCTGCTTTTTATTTAGTTTTGTGGTAAACAAACCGGCATCCTTGTGATTTTTTTAGCTGAGTATACACTCACTTCCTAGTTCATTGGGTACGCTAGTGAAAACAAATGCATTCTAATGTAACAGTCCTGCACTTCATGAAGGTTAGGGTATTCAACATTCGCCAACTGTGTTTTCACTTTGGAGGCTGCGGTTTGTAGTGCTGTTGAGTTGTATTGTGTTGTTTCCCTATTTTAAACAGGAATACTTTTGTTAAACATCGCCACAAACTACAATCCTCCAAAATGTTCATACAGCTGAGTCACCACCTTTCTTACACCATTTCAACAGAAAATTTAAATCATTACGGTAGTGAGAGGTAAACTTAGTGCAGGAATGTGTACCTAATGTTTGGGAAAGTTGGGAAAATCATAGGCATGTGACAGTTACTTTACAAATGAAAATCTTACAATGCACTGCACAGGAGCTGACAGGTAACGCTGTGAACTCTTCCCTTAAAGGTAAGTGCCGCAGTAATAATTAATGAGGTGGTTTTGTTTCGTGTCACCTATTCAATACCGTGCATACAGCGAGAGCCTGGGGTGAAGCGGTGCACATTTCTGCAGACTCCCGCTGAAGGATGCTAATGGACTTCCGTAGATCTTTCCACCGACAGTTATGCAGATCTGTCGATATACATTACTGCTGGCAGTGCTAATGTGCTGTAAAGACAGTGTGCCCCCAAAAAAGGAGGGCAACTAATGCAGGTTCAAGGCATCGACTAAAAGCATTTACAAGTGGAAATGTTCTTTCGGTCTCGCAGGATGTGTTTTAGTGAATGTGTGAAATGAGCCCGACAGGTGCCTTTAAGGAGAATTTTGAGGACAAGAGGTACCTGGAGATGTGTTTGGCTCTAGAAGTAGCAACACTAGACTGAAAAAAGGGATTCACATATCTACTAAGTAAGAGAAAAGTGAGTTTGAAAATATTAATGTATTCACATGCAAACATCATTTGCAGCTGGTCCAGATGGCGCCATGTCTAACTTTTTATGAGGTATTTTCGTCAACATCATCAACAGCTGGCTTTTCATTAACTTAAGACCTTGTTTTTAAAAGAAATATGTATCTATGAAGTAGCTAGACAATAGCAAATACATAAATGATCAAATTAGAACTGACTTAACTGCCAAGTATGAGACACATACAAGGAGTTTTGTGCCCGGGGCAACAGTGATAGGAGGAGGTTTAGACTTGACGCACAAGCTGCAGCGACTGCGCAGAGCATACGAGACCCTGGATGCGCAGACCGCAGAAGAGCTGTGATTGGTCAGCGTGTTTCCGCTTTATTATGTCCTGCTGCTTCTCCATCGCCACAATTTTCAAATAAAGATGGAACACATCGAGGAAAGGTGAACTGAGGAGGTTTGGAGATAAAGATTTGCGCGACTCATCTTCGGCGAAGGTTTCAAGTCGCCATTGTTGAAAGTGAAGCAGGAAGTAGAAACAAAAATGAACCCAAACGGTGAAAAAGACACAGCGCAGGGTGGCGTTTTTACAGAGTGAGCCAGACTGACGAGCCCAGCAGTATAAATGGCTCCCACCAGCTTAGGCTAGGTGCGTAGGTTACGTGCGTAGGTTACGGCGCCCCTGTCCCGCAGTACCTTAAATGAGACATAACAGTGAACACAGCAAGAGAAAATCAATAAAGTGCTGCAACTCAAGAAGCATGCATTTAAAATTAAAAACATTCCCATTAAGAAAATTAATATTTAACTAACTGCGTTTAAGGATGTGTAAAATATCTGGTTTTAAATAAGGTCTTGCAGATTAGGCCCGTTGCAGACAGGAAGAGCGTCTCAAAAAGTATGTGTGGGTGTAGTGTGAATACAAAGTGGAAAATATGGAAATAAAGTTTTTTACTACTTTAAAACTGCACATATGCAGTGTTTGAATATACATGTGCTTTCATACTGGTTTTATTGTTTTACCTCTGTTTTGGAAAAGCTTTTACTTGATTTCACATTTCAGAAAAAAAAAAATCTATATATATATTACTATACAGTACATTTATTTATCAGTGCTGGGTATTGGAGTAAAATATGACAATTTAAGGATATAAAAAAAAAAAAAAGATGTCTCGATGAAGTAAGATATTTTCACACAGAGCAGAAAGAGCTTGAGGAAGTTTAAACCTCCTTGCTCCAACACACTGCCTTCTTGTAGGAGTGTGATGTCTTGTCATTCTTGTTCACATCTTTCTCAAAGCTGCTAACTCCAGTATGACGCAGAATTCAGTGCGTTAATATTAAACCGAGGCATTTTAATAATAGCATCTTGCTGTAGACATCAGCACAGTAATCAATTAACGTTGGCTGTTTTGCTTGGTTTTGCTTAACTTTTTGTCACCTTTGTCCCGTCCCGAGGACAGCAGTTTCATAATGGGCCTTTTATAGCTGAAGGACTCCCGCAGGGGTTACGGACCACAGTAACCATAAACCTGAAAGACTAAGCTACACCCAAGCTTACCCTGAACTTTGAGAACCGCTGCGGATCCAAATATAAACGCTCATTTGGTCCGCTGTCGCCAAAAGTTATGTAAGCACACGTTTATTCTTACCGCTAAACATGCATTTTGCAAGAGATGCAAGAATGCGGAGAGGTAAAACTTTAACCCGTGGTGGCATTAAGGTGCAAACTGCGGAGCTGCTTCTTGGAAACTAAAGCCAGATACTAATTGAACAATCTCACTGAACGCTGTTGTCGGAAAAACAGAGGGTTGAACTGCTTCACAGGATGCTTTCTCTACTTTTTAATTAAATATTAGACGCCTCACACTTCGAAATCACAGATGTGTGAGGAAGGAAACCTCCCACAGATAAGGCGCAGGCACAGCTGCACCCAGTCTACGGCTCCTTTGTTATATTAATTGATTTCACACAAAACCGTCTCTCTGTTATCGTATATCTAAGGCAGGACCTACTGTATATGAGTGAATGTAACCTTACTATTGTCAGTCGATTCTGTTCTTCTTATAGCGCAAGTAAAACTTTTGAACAAGACTCCAGTGACTCTGTAATTCTTGATAAAAGAATTCCCGCGATGGCTTTTTTAAATCAGCAAGTTGAAAGCAGGAAATATGTTGAATAAATTCTGGATAACCAGTGTCAAATGTCCATACATGCAGAGCAAATTAAAAATCTCAACCATATTGCTCACTTGAATTTAAATACCCCAGTACGGTGGGAGAGCAATGATGAAATTGTGTTAACTGAAACATACGATACAACAAAACAAAGCAACAGTAAAGGAAGGTATTGTTATCATAAAAATGAATTATCGCCTCAGTAAAACCATTTCAGTGACTAATAAAACTCCACCTAGAACCCTAGTCTAGGAAGAATTTATTGCAGGGTGGGTGATTTAAAGTGGACTAGAGTGTACACCTGTTAAATTACAAAACACATGGACCTCTCACCTGGGTGTAAACAAGTAAAAATCTAAACAGATGACTTTATGGGGACGTATTGTTTTTTAACTTACGGTACATTGTCGTGTCTGTTCATATGTATTTCGTGTGCACATCAAGATCACATGTGTTCTCCATAAATCCATAATAAAAAAATAAAGATGTAAATTTAGATGCAAAATGATGTATTTTTTTTTAATTGCATCAGGTCAAGCATCAGCAGGCTTCCTGGCAAAAAAATAATCCTTCTACGGTACATACGGCCTGTGTTTAATGATTGCGCAAGATGAGAAAAATTTTTTATTAGCTGTGATGACTCTAAAGACACATTACATTGATAATTGCCACTTGCATCATGTACCTTTGGCCAGGGAGATGTCTGCTTACCATCTTGGAACAGATCCCACAGGGCCTTCGCCTCAGGAGGCCGTGACACAAGACGCTGTTGAATAACTCAACCTTTAGGTGCACCTTTGGCCTGTCAAAGTCCCTGCAGAGGGAAGGAGAAGGGGGAGGGAAGAAGGAGGGAGACAGGTTGAAGACACAACGGACAACAGCTAAGCAGTGGCAGGTGAACTCCCTCTTTGGACTAGGACACTGAGCAGAGACGAGCTGGTGAGTTTACTTTGAAAATGCTCTTCCAGACTGTGTGTATTTATATATATATATATATATATATATATATATGTGAAAATGTGACATTTAATTATTTAAAAAACTATTTAAATACCAATTTTAGACTGGAAAAAAATGTTCCTTTGGGAAATTCTGAGATTAATCTCGTGATGAGTAGAACGGTTTTTATATTAGCTTCATTTTGTAGATAACAAGAACAATTTGAAGACACAAATTTAAAATTTTTAGATGAATGGATTACAAATGGGTAGCAGGGAGTTGCAAGTGAAAATTACGTAATTTCTGCTGTTTTAAGGAGTAGCCCAAACCCAAAAGTTAGACACAAATGACAAATAATATAAACCTTACAGTCAAAGTGAATCTAATGCAGAATTGGCTGCGTTTCGTACCTGGCATTTGCTAACAGTCCTTCTCTAAACTCAAACTGGCTTCAGTCAAAAGGGGATTTCAATTTAAAGATTTTAAGATTTCAGGATTTGAAAGTTTTGCACCAGCTGTCCTCCTGTAAAAGAAAATGAGTGTAGTCATGTTGTTAAAAACACATCACGTGCATTTATTCTCTTATTGAAGTTACTTGGAGTTAGACATTTTTAATGGATAAGTCATCAGCGCTCTTGTACGTCACTGAGTAACCATCAGCAAATGTCCATGTAGCAACGCACACATCTTTTATGACCTTCTTGTATGGAAATAAGAGTCCATCAAGAGATTTACAATGTCTTTCCTTCCTGCCCATTCAAAGTCCATTTTTTTTTTTTTTTGTTGTTGTTTTTATGGAGTGTCATCACCACTGTCAGCTGTGCTCACCATTAACCATTAACTGCCACTAGAGAGGGGACGCTGAAGATTAACTTTCATCTCAATCCATCAGCATTTCTATGGATATTTAAAGCCCAGGATTATCTGTTCCCTTCTACCTTTAAAGGAAAGGGAGACACAGCGAAACATGTCATGTAGGTTTGTCGCTTTGTTCTTCCTTTATATCCCAATCTCAAAACACCAGGAATGAACATCATATATTTTTAATAAACAAGACTTTTTTTAACATTGTCTGACGATGCGCAAGAAAATCTTCACTAAATAAAGCACTTGGGATTTAACAGATCCTATGACAGACATTACCGTTTGTGACTGTCGTTTGTCTGTGCTGTTCACCTTCTCCTCCGTGTTAGGACATGGCCGGGTACAAGCCAAAGGTGATTTCTCTGACCAAGAGGCCTGGTCAAACATTTGGCTTCTACCTGAGGGTGGAGAATGGAGAGGAGGGTCACCTGATCCGCTCACTGGAAACGGGAGGTCCAGCTCAGCTCGCGGGCATGAAAGACGGAGACCGCATCATCCGGGTCAACGGAACATTCGTTGACGCACTCCCCCATTCAGAGGTGAGCAGGATGTAGAATGAATGCAGTGCGTCGATCAAAACGATAACCGAGGCTGACGGGGTGATCTTGTGACGAGCATCTTTTACTTCCCTGGTGCAGGTGGTGGAGCTCGTGAAAAACAGCGGACCATCCGTCACGTTCTACACTCTCGATGCAGCATCCTACAAGCAGGCCAAAGCTCATGGTGTGCACCTCACCAACCTCACCAACAGATCCGTCACCAACGGAGTGTCCCAGCAGACTCCCAAACCCAAACTCTGCTATTTGGTTAAGTCCAGCTCTGGCTATGGGTTTTCTCTGCGCTCAGTCAATGGTGAGTTGAAGATGCAGGGCTAAGGAACTGCTAAAATAACCCATAGGAACACAAATACGACAATAAGAGAAAAATTAGGACTGGAAATTGTGTACATACTTGCATAGCCTAATGTGAAAGTTTATACATTGGAATTAACTGACTAATAGTTAAAAGTCATAAATAAGAAATAAGAAAATTTCTTGAGTATTTAGATAACACCTCAGAATGAAATCTTCTTATTGATCTTCTTAATTTATAAGGAAGAGGCCTTTGGCATCATATTTGACCACTCTCCTCATGGAAAAAAAAAAATCTGCAGAAAACCAGAAGCAACAAAAAACCTGACTGCTTCCATTCATTTACCATGCTGGTCATTTTTGACTTCATCCATTTGGTATTAACGAAGGCAAAATGGCTCAGCTTTCATCAATTTCTGTGATTGCTGACCGGCCTAGAAGAAGCAGTGTTGGTTGGTTCAAATCTTCCACAAACCGAACAGCAGTGGAGAAGAAAAGAAGTAGGAAACCCAACTGGACAGAGGAACAGTGTTTGCTTCTGGCTCAACTGGTCAATGAGAATAAAAGTGTTTTGAGACGTAGATTTGGCTCCAAGTCATCACTGCTGCATTGTTGCATTTTTGCATTTTTCCTGTTGCTAAATACCTCAGTGTTGTGATGACTTTCATTTCCGGTGATATTGCGATTGTAACAAGCTTGATTGTCATTCAGTGTTTGGAGAATATCTCTCCTGCCTCTTCTTTCAGCCATTTTCTCCTCTGCTTAAGAAATTCCTAAGGCTCCTAAAAGTCCTCCTCCCTGCTCTTAACAGTTCTCACCTTAGGAGCTCTCTTAAGAGCTAAGATTCTTTAGGAATACCTTTTATCTTTACTAGGATCTACTCTTAACTTTGAGAGGAAATTCTTAGAAAACATCATGATTCTAAGAGTTTTCTTGAGAATTTGGCCACTAGGAGCAACTCTTTGCGCTAAGAATTTTTAAGAATACGGGCCCAGATCGATAAAAAACTTTTCATCAATGACATATTAACATTTTATGACGGCATACAGAGAACTGCAAGAACAGCCCCTCAAGTCTGTAGATATTAATAAATATGTTTTAGTTTAGTTGCTTTTACAGCAGCCAAAGATATTTTTAACAGCCTGGCAATCAAAAACCTCATTCTTTACAGTTTACAAGATCTATAAATGACTTATTAATGTTAAGGATTTTTGTCAATGACAGCTTCCTAAAGGCCTTATTAACTGTCTGTGTGTTTTAAATACTGGTCTTAAAATCTGATTATTTCATCTTTATGAATATCCACTCTAGGCGAGAAAGGTATGTACATGATAGAGGTGTTCCCTGGGAGCGTGGCATACAGAGCAGGAGTGAAAGCCGACGACCGCCTGATCGAGATCAACGGGGAGAACGTAGAGGACTACACACACGACCAAGCGGTGGACAAGATCAAATCGGGGGGCAACAGCGTCATGTTCCTACTGGCTGATCCGGAAACCGACAAGTTCTATCAGAAAAAGCATGCAAAGATAGGATCATGGCTAGCGACGACCAAGTACCTCCCCCACACCCCACGCATCATTGAGATGACCAAGGGATCTGACGGATACGGCTTCCTGCTGAAAGAGGATCCAAAAAAATCAGGCAAGGCCACAATCATTTATATATATATATATATATATATACACCTTATACTGTGGAGAGAAGACAGTGTTTGGATAATCTGTTCCTTGACTCCGTGCAGGACACTTCCTCAGGGATATAGACAGAGGCAGCCCGGCAGATAGAGCAGGTCTGCGGGACATGGACATACTGGTGGCTTTGGACGGCAAGGAAGTGGAGAGCTGCAGTCATGAGCAGGTGGTAGACAGGTTCAGGAAGAGTGGCAGGGATTGCTGCCTCCTAGTGGTGGACGAGATAACTGACCAAATGTATAAGAAGGTGAGCCAGAGTGCGCTACTCTCGGTCTTCAGCGTGTCTTCCAAATGGTCCAGATGATCTCATGTTGTGTTCCTCACAGGGCAAAGTGTCTCCCATGCTTTTCTGGGAGGAGATGAAGGAGTCCAGCTTACCTCCCAGTTACATAGAAGCTGTCACGTCAAGCACTCCTGTCAAACCACAGACATCTGTTCGACCACGCACACCTGTCCAACAGAAGGAAGAGGAGCTCAAGCCTAAGCTGTGCAGGATGGAGAAGCCCCCAGCTGGTTTCGGCTTTCACCTAAACGGCATCGAGGGAGTGTGTGGTCAGTACATCCAAGAGGTAAGGCTTAAGGGCATGTGCGCTGTTACTCCATCATTAACAGGCCAAATCCATGCTGTAAGACATACCTCGTTTCAGGTGGTGAAGGGTGGAGCAGCCGACAGGGCCGGCCTGGAGGACGGCGACATTGTGGTGGAGGTGAACGGCGTGAACGTGGAGCAGAGCGACCATGAAGATGTGGTGGGATTAATCCGCAGAAGTGGCAGCTCTCTGGAGATGCTGGTGGCCAAAAAGAGCGTGTATGAAAAGCTCAAAGCCAAGGACGTGGCCATCACACGCCAGCTCCTTGACGAAGCATCCTATGTTCAAGTGCGCACTCCATACACCAGCAGGAGAGAGATACAGAAGGAGGCCAGACCTGAATCCCCGGCTCAACCAGAAAGACAGAGGGTGAGTTGTGTTTTCAGAGGTTGTAAGGAATAATTTTCCACTGTGCTCAAAGCTTGATTAGAGGGTGACAATGGTTTACTTAGTTTTTTGGGGAAAATCCACCACTCAAGAGAATGAACCCTAATCACTTTGGTGATCTCCTGGCCTCTCTTCTAGTGCCACAGTGAGTCGCACTTGGTTTTTAGAAAACGTCTTGATATCTTTTGTATGGAAGCCAAGAATGGCCATGATGTAAAGCCATTACTTTTTATTACCATTTAATTGCGATAATGAGTCAGTTTGTTATCAGGTGAGAACAAAACGTTGTTTTAAGAGATCTGGGTCGATCTGCCTCGCATTTTATGGATCCTTCCCAATAGTCTTGAGAATGAGATCCTGAAGGCTGAAATCAGGAGGGAAAGGAACCTGGCAGTCATTTTGATGTTCACCATAATTAGTGATCAAGTGATCATGGGTAAAACAAGTCATTTCCTTGTGATGAAATATCTCGCTATCTTGACAGATTTGGTTTTGTCAAGATAATGAGATAGATTTAACGAGAATAATTAACTTAGAAAAATTGCAGCATTCATGTTTGCCTCACCCATGAACTGTAATATTGTAATAATATATATATATATATATATATATATATATATATAAAATTGTAATAATTTGTCATTAACTTTCAGATCAAATTTTAAATTTAAAGTCCAATATTCTGTCAGTACTAAAGACATTCCCATCAGCCTGAGCTATACTGTAGCTAGTCTTCGCATGCTAACATACTAAACTAAGACTGTGAACACGATAAGTTAAGTATCTGTCAAAACAGCAACATGTTATCATGCTAACATTAGCATTTATCATAAAGCACATCTGAACAAACTGATAACCTCAAAGATCTGCTTGCTAAGCTGTAGACTTTTGGCCTTGTTAACATGTAATCATGTATTTGCTGCATATTCATTCAAGTCTTAAATTAAACGCGTCCTAAGTGCTGTGCATTTAATATTCTTTTTCTTTTTTCCTGTCTCTCCTGAAGACCCCATCAGTGTCATCATCGTCATCTGAGGGAAGCCTCGACATGAGGTTCTGAGAAGCCACCAGATTTGATTGAGCTGTCCTGATCTGATGTTGATTTGTTTTCCTTTTTTTTTTTTTTCTCCAACAATCAGCTCCATGGACTCTTAACACACCCAGCTAATATCGCAAGAGAAAGAAAGATGAAAGAAAAAAAGGACAGTAAAGACTCTTGAAATGCTCTGTCAAAAATCCGATTCATAGCATCGACTTTGTGAGAGATAGAACAAAAACCATAATCATTACCGTGAAGAGTATTCATGTGCTCGTAGATACTTTGATCTACCCGTTGATGAGAGCCTGTACAGATTCCAGATCATGCCAAGATCAAAACACTATCATTCATTACTGTGGCCTTTATTTTCCTTCTTTATTTAATGTTCTGTGGAATTAAACTTTCCCGTTCCCATTTCTAAAATAAAAGTTAATGAATGATGAATTCCATGAACTCAAATGAACGGATATGGACTTTTTTGTTTACCATTTAATGACATATTTTTGTTGAAAATTACAACTGCTCCTATTGATCTTTCCTTCATTTTTTTTGCACCTCAGGGGAAGTGAAGCAGGAATAAACAGTTCCAGTGTGTTCAGACAGACGCTTGAAATTAACGTATCGGCAAAAACAATGAAAATTTAAGAGTGAAAGGTGTGGGATTGAAGGAGATACAGAATTCCTAATTTCCATGTTGTTTATACTTAATCCATAATTGCAAGAGAGTCCACTTTCAGAGTTATTTCCTCATGTTCTCCGTTAGTTCCCCAATACTTGAACCCAAAAAATCAGCCATTCCTGATTCAGGAAAAGGCAGTTTGGATAATTATGTCCAACATATATATATCTATATAAAAAAAAGGAGATTTCTGGAAACGCCCAGATTAAAAGTCACCTTGCGTGTCAGGAGTCATATTCAAGAAAGGAGATGCACTAAAGAGGGATCAGAGGGCCATGTGTTTTTCTGGAGACTGCTTGTGGGCAAGATAAAGGAAGAGGATGCTGGACAGGGCGCTGACCAAGAAGATGACGTCAAACCAGCGGTGGTAGAAGTTGAACTGCAGCTCTCCCAGAACCTCCGTCACAATGGAGCGATACTCCAGTGGCATGCTCATTCGCATCAGCAGCACGGATGACACGAAATACATCCCCTGTTGGATTGAGACAAATTCAGATTCGTTTGATGTTTGCTGGCTGTGCTCTGTGCTAGAACACAAGGCTGAAACAAACACACTCACCATGATCTGAGCGAGGACGAGCACAATGACGTTGGAAGACTTGCTGCTTGATATTGCATAGAAGAACTAACGAAAGAGCAGAACATCAAATTCCAATTACATTACGTACAATTAAAAACGAGAAATCTTTTATTAACTTTATGTAACAGGTGATAGTTTTACCTTGGTGAGGGTGATGAGCAAGCCACGGATGGATGTAACGATTATTATTCCCACCAAGATGAAGGAGATGTGTTGAGACCAAAACTTAACCTGGGGCAGAGAGAAAGAGAAGACATTAATAAGAAAAGCAAAATGCTAGAGAATTAAATTCCAAAGTGTGCAAAGATGATGGCACATTTCATATTAATACCAGTTCTAACACTGTGCTGCTTGAGTGTGAGCTGTAAGAACTCAGTCAGATAATTGTCTGTGTGGGAGCAGATTAAAAGCGAGCATGACCAGGTTTACTGCAGAGATAGCATGAAGAGATGATAATGGGCCAGCAATTATCGTTACAAGAAGTCATGCTGGATGGCATGTGACATTAATACTGCAGGTGAGTGTGTGTACTTGTATTACTCGTGTCGTGGGGACACATTTATACAGTCACATTATGGAAATTGTCTTCCCTCTAATTTAAATATAAAGACGTGCGTTATGAGGTTAGGGTAACGTTAAACTTAGGTTACGGTTAGGCACGTAGTTGTTTTGGATGAGATCTACAAATACAACTGTGTATTTGCACGTGTGTGTGTTTAAGTGTGAGTCTCACATCAAACTGGATGCCCAGGTAGTTCACTGTAATCTCAATACCCCTCGTCACCGGATCCGTCTTCCCAACTCGATCAAACACTATGTTTATAGTGGCCTATGAACACAGGAGGTGGGATTATTATAATTCATTTTACCACAACATGGAGTTACGTAACCAGTGGAGTAAAACATACGAATGTTCTCACCATAAAGATTTTCCAAACACAATAGATGGAAAAGAAGTAGCCAAGGAAGTTGAAGTATTTTCCCTGAAATGTCTTTGAATACTCAATGCGCTCCTAAAGATAAGGAAAGGGGGTGTTAAAGAGTTAGCAAATCCTTTATTACACATTACATGTATGTCATTATGTAGATCGATTGTATCTGAACTGCAGAAGTCATTAATTTAACCAAGAACAGATCTGACAAATATGTTACTACATTAGTTGGATGTGCACAAATATTGCAATATTGTCCTTAGCCGGAAGCTGCAAATGAGGCTAGTAAGGTAAATTAAACTAGGTGAAATTCTGTGTACAGAAGAAAGTGATGATAATTATTATGTTGTGGATGCATATCTGAATTCTGACTAGGACTCAGCAAACACTGGAAAAAAACATATGATAGGAGGATCAATATGTTGCTTGGGGGTAAAAAAAATCTCACCAGTCCATCCAATAAACTTGAAATGCTTTCAAAATGTTCCAGCCTCAAAATGCAATCAGCCCTATTTTCCAAGGTTTAAAAGGTTTGTTTTGTGTGTACCGTCCGTAGCTTGATGGAACATTGTGTGCTTGTCAGTATGAGTTACCTTGGTGGCTTGCAGGTCCACAGTCTCAAGAAAGAGTTGCCGACTCAACTCCTCTAGAGCGTCGACCTCCTGCTGGATCAGAGAGAGGTCTGGAGGGAGGAGTCAAGTCTGACACTGACTACAAATACTATGGACAGCATGGTACCAGCCAAGAATGGAGAACGTGTGCAGTCACATTAAGTGTAAAGGATACTTTCACTTCCTGTTTGCGTAGAGGTGACACTCTTGATCATGCCCCAGAACCCTGTCTGTTTGTTCTGGTCTTCCCCGCGCTGGTACATCTGCCTCCGTGTCATTGCAATTCTTCACGGACAGTACAAAGCACTTTTAGAAATGTAATTGTACAATAATGCGTTTGGGGAAAATTAGGGGGGGAAAAAAGCATTTGCTCACCGTTTCTTTTTGCTGACAATCATGTCCATAGTTTGGAGCAGCCGCCTCTCCAGAGCAAGGATGTCACTATCTGTTACATTTCTGGGAAAAAAAATACAATATTATTGACAGCTACAGGAATGTACAGCCAGGAGATACAACTGAATATAATTAGGGATGCACGATAACTTTTTTAAAAAACCTATACCGATAACCGATAACTTTCCGCTTCCAAAGGCCGATACCGATACCGATAACCGATAACATACCTGAAGATGAGGAAGACTAATGAGCAAAAGCCGCGCTGGCGTCCTCATACGCCTTCGAATCGATGGCTATGTTTCAAAAGACTTTTCATGTTCGAGGTATTAAAGCTGGTGCTGATTTTTCCACCTCGTGGCACTTTCTTTAAACATTTATTACAAACAGCCAGAGAAGTGTCATCCTCGGAAACTTTGAAAAAGTCCCCCACCACCACCGCCGCCGTGTTGTTTGTTTACAAACGTATGCACGTTGTGCAGTATTCAAGTGGTGACAGAAGTTCCCTGTTCCCGGTTTGAGAGTTGTTTTTCCGAACTTTTATGTTTCTGTGGTTTATGTGTAACATCCTGGGTAACGGCAGCTACTACCAAAATCATGACCGAGTTGACGAGTTGTTTTCTGACATGATGGAGTATTTTAATGATTCTGATTCAGCCAGAATGTTTTATTTTTTTTTTCTGATTATACCGATGCCACTTGAACGCAGCATTCACTTCAGACCGTTCAGGTCTCATATGGGAGTTGGAGCGATTGATTAAAACAACCACTCACACCGCAGTACTGACAAAAATATATATTGTATATTATATATTATCGGGGCCATTCGTTATGATATCGGACTTATCGGAATGAAGTCATAATTTCCAGATATCGGGCCGATAATTATCGGACCGATAACTATCGTGCACCCCTAAATATAATAATTATGTAATGTCAGACAAAATCCACAGCTGAGCTTACCTGAGGAAATAGGACATGTACGTGTAAGGACAGTTGACAGCACCAAACCCAGACAGCAGAGCCATGAGGGTGACTCCGATCACACCGACACGACTGATGAGCTGCTCAATGGACAGAATTCCTACACAAAACACAGAAACAGGCTGAAACCCATTTCACCAAAATAACTCTGACATTATTTGAGACAATACATCATAACTTTTTAAATATACACATAGGTGCATGGTGTCAAGTGAAGAGAGCTATGCAAACTCACCATGTTTTGGACTCAAGATGGGGAATGGGTCTCCCAGTTTCCAGAAGAAATACATGAATGTAAACCACACCATGCAGGAAAAAAGAAGCCTCTGTCTATGCACTGCACAGATACAAACAATTTACATGTTACATGCATGAATGATATCCCTACAGCAACAGCAGTTTCAGTATTTCATTTTCTGCAGCGGTCGTACTTACACAGGCGTATGTTGCTGACAACAAAGTAACCGATGTAGAAAGGCACCACAAAGATTAGAACCAGCAGAATCACATACAGGTTCAGCTTCCAGTGGAAATACCTGGAACTGTGATAAAGTGTGAGGGTTAATAGCTTTTGTCTGCAGTGAGAAAAAAAATAAAACGTATATCCCACAGAAAACACACCAACCTGCTGCTTAAGGCACCCAGAATCTCAAAGATAATGAGCTCAAACATGGTGCACGAAAAAGCAAAGGTGACGGAGAAAACCACTTGGACCACGTACTGTCGCACCTGTCAGCACACGGAAACAGAACGGCGGTCAAGACTTGAATTCGGCGCAACGGACACCGGTGGTCATTTGTAAATAAAAACCTTGTGGTTAACACACGTACCTCATAGTCTTTGAACAGCTTCCGCATAAAGAATAACCAGCCAAATCCAAAGAACAGCACCTGTGTTTAATTACACGAGTTATTTGGAGAAGGGATGGACAAGAAGAGTAATACTACATGTCTTTAGTCAATCAGTAAATGTTATTTACTTCTGCAAACAAAATACAAAATTAGCTCTTAGTATTAACGTATGCTACCGTAACAACAACACTATTTCAGGATGCATTCCCATACGTACCACCATTGCCTCTGTCATTGTCGCCATATTACATTATGTTGTGATACATCATATAAAACAGAACAAGAAGGAAACAGCTAACTTCATATGTTCAATACCTACTGTACATTCATTGAAGCACTATGATAAGCTAAGTTATATAAATAAATGAAACTGTGCACTGCATTTATTTACAACTTGCATACCAGAAAACTGTGTTTATAAACACTTGGTTTCAATCTGCCTTGTCTTTTTTCATTAGCATGAAGAGCATAATATGGCAAAACACTAAAACAAACATGCTTAAATTGGCATATTTGACTGTTTAAGAAAACGGTGAGTGAATTTTGTCTAACTGTGTCAAATAAAGTTACCCTAGTGTCCTCCCTTGTAACTTTTACACGACGCACAAACTCTAGTTCAAGATACTCGCACAGTTCACGAGGATAACATTTATTACATGCCAGCTGGACGCTGAAATTCAACTCGACTTTCCCACCATTTACCTGTGAGGTGAACATGATGACTGAGTCCACCAGAAACGACATGACGATGTCAGTGAAAACAGCTTTTAGTCCGTCGAAAACTCACTCTACATGCGTAGCAGGGCAGAGGACGGCTTCAGTTCATGCGGGCATGGTCAAAACTGTCCGGTCTGAATGTTAAAGCACCTGTTGGGTCGTTACTGAGCTCATTTTAAGAGTATTTCTGTGCAAACTGTCATATCCCAACGGTAGTCAGCATATATATATATACGTCACCGAGATGAGACTCGCGAAAACGCTTCCGTCGCAAAGCTGTGACGTCATGAAACGCGGAAGCTGTTCGAAAAATGAACAGATTTCAAAAAATAAAATATAGAAATAAATATATATATATAATAAAATAACTTAAATTATCGTTGTAATTTTCATAAATAAAACTTTTATGC
Organism: Chelon labrosus; assembly: GCF_963514085.1. NCBI lineage: Eukaryota > Metazoa > Chordata > Actinopteri > Mugiliformes > Mugilidae > Chelon > Chelon labrosus. The sequence goes on from NC_140341.1 coordinate 14,303,024, forward strand.
AATGTTATTTAATCATGTGAGAACTGCTGTGGAGTCTGTGTCATTCTTATGTTTATTCGACCAGCCTAATAAATTAGAGTATTAATATTTAGTAGTAATTTATATACTTTTTATTTTTTATTACTTCCAAAAAGCCCTTTTCCCACCTAAACTTCTCTCTGGTGATGAGTGGGCAGGGTTCCGTTGGAAAAAACTTGATGTGGTTAACGTTTGCAGGTACAAATAAAACCAAATAAATAATAAGTTATTTCATAATGTTAAATGCTTTTGTTATTTAGTCAAAGAAGCACTTATTTGGTTATACATAGGCATAGTCACACAGTTTTACGTCGGGACTTCATACCGATTCATCTTCACCTGCCTCCTACAAGCAATGCGAACAATGTGACACGAGGGGGCGCTGAAGAGCACTAAGCGCTCCACTATTATCCAGAGCTGTCGCCGCCGGCTGTTCACTACATTATTGTTCCAGCAGAAAGCGTTTGGATGAGTTAAAATAGTTCCTCGCTGGTTGTGGAGTGATGTTCACAATGGCTGCTGGATCATAAAGATGCACGAGATGCTGCAGAGGTAGAAAAAAAAAAACTGTAAAACTGTTGGACTGTTGTATTAGGACTCAAGAGGTGAGTGTCAAAAACCTAATGGTTGTGTGTTTTTTTGTTATACAGCGACTAGAAAACATGTTGAAGGTGACTGAGTTCTCGTCTCTCCTCTCGATTAGTTGCAGATGGTGTTATTTAATGGGGGGGAAAAAGTGAAACTTCTACATAATGTCTGAATATCTTTGGTGTGAAATCGTTTGTGGTTAATTGTAAGAGGAGTTTTTTTTAAAGATTAGAATTTGACCTTGAAGTGCTTTAAGCCAGAAACACTCCCTTGATGACTTTAAGACATGCTGAACTTTTTACTGATCTGAAAATCTTCACACATTATATGCTTACAGAGAAAAGTATTTTGCTTTGCATCCCATGAAATTGTTTTCTGATGCATTTGTGTATGATTTGAACTCGTTGGACAGCATTCAACAAAAGGGCTGAACCCTCTCTGATATTAATTTATCCACAAGCTATAGAAGAGTTTGAGTTCATGTTGAGCTGGCTAGGATAATATATGAAATCTCTTCTTCCTCTCTTGTTGAACGTGAAGAAGATGATGATTCAGGTCTCCTTTAGGAAAGGTCTGCAGGTGTGTTTACTCCTACTTTTGGTGGGACGACTTCAGTGTGAGTATGAGTCCGCCGAGCCAAGCAAATATGAGGAAAGGGTCGAACCGGGATTAACACACTGGTGGACGTTTCAGGCCGAGTAACAGCACCGGCGCGTCAGGAAGCTCCGGTGGAGAAGCCTTTCACGCTGACCTGCAGTGTTTCGAGGGAGCGAGGTGAAACTCTGAGGCAGGTGCTTTGGCTGGACGTCCAGAACCAGACCTTGCTGACCTACCAGCCCAACAACAGAGACAGTGTGAGCGGGCAGCAGCACGTGGAGCTCGCCCCCTCCCCAAAGGACACCTCGGCCATCACCATTCGCAGGGTGGGCTTCCGGGATGAAGGCTGCTACACGTGCATCTTTGACCTGCATCCCTCTGGTTCGAAGCAGGGGCAGACATGTCTCTTTGTTACCTGTGAGTAAAACCATCAGTGATAAGTACGTCGACCTTAATGGATGCAGTTGAGAGAACATGAGAGAGATGACAGGATGGATCACACAATGCACACAGTTTCAGAAGTAGATGGAACTACAGTTAAAGCTCAATTGATCAGTAAACAGGCATACAAGATTATTGATACTGTACTTCAATATAGAAACATTTCAAAACTGTTTTAATAAATACAGTGTGCTTCTAAAAAGTAATTATCTGTGGGAAATGGGGCAAAAATGGGAATGGATTTAATGTGTTCTTGACGATTTCTCCAACATATTCTTTTGATTAGATGTGGTGTACTGCACATGTCCCTGGGGCCCCTCCAGGATGCCTGTAGGATTTAACCTGGTCCTTCTCCTGTCTCCTACTGCTGCAAAAATTTAGGCATATTAAATTCTGCTATACACCCTAATAAGCATGATTTGATTCTGAACAGTGTAAATGGAAAAAATAAATCTGGTTTTCCAATCATTGCTGCTACAATTAGTAGGATTCAAGGGTCAAAAGCCATGTGCTATGTGCTATGCAGAGACGAAACTTAGAAAAGTAGTTGCTGCCAAACACCTGAAAGAAAATATATAAAAAATATAGACATGTAGGTCTCATATTTTGAACCCTACTGAAAGAAACTGCCAATTGTGTTACAGTTAGAAAGGTCACGAACAAGCCAGGTTGAGTAATGACCCTGGTGACACACTGAAGGGAGACAGATCTCCCCTTGGAGACAAACCGAGAAGTTCAGGTATCTGGAATCAGGTGAGATGGCCGTGCCTCAGTTTGACAGCATCATTCGTTCACATCTGCTTTCTCTTTTTGAGTTTAAAAACGAGTGTTTTGTTTGCTTGTCTCATATAAAGTTGTTTTAGCTAACATCTCACATGAGAATCATAAAAGACAGTTGAGGTACGAATTCAGTTTCTATCAAATCTTTCCCCGTTGCTGGACTGATTTTGGATGCCTGCCTGTTGCTGTCCTCTGCAGACAAGTTGATGAGCCTGTTGAGGCTCAGCCAGTCATGTTAATAAAGTGCTGTGAAGCAGCTTGAGAAGGAGGGCCCGGTCTGCTAACCAAAAACAGCTGGTGCAGATTCCAGTGACTGGTTTCTGCTTGGGCGCCTCATAATTCTGAATATTAACATTGTCCTGTTTGCACCCTATAACTCCCTGTTCTTTCTGTTCTCTGTTTTTTTTTTTTTTTACGTCCAGCTCAAATCACCGTAGAAAGCAACAAAACGGCGGTGAGTGGCAAGAAGGTCTCCCTCTCGTGCTCCTACGGTTTGCCAGAAAAGGTGCAGCAGGTTGCGTGGAGGCACACGTCCGCCGAAGGAGACACCACGGAGGTGGCCTCCTTCGCAAAGCGGAGCGACCCCATGATCGAGCCAACTTACCAGGGGAGAGTGTGGCTCACCGCCTCCCTGTCTGAAAGCAAGCTCACCATCCAGCCCGTCGCCATCCAGGACGAGGGCTGCTACACCTGCATGTACGACACACAACCCGATGGGCCGAAGAGCTCCGTGGTTTGCCTCTCCACCTATGGTAAACATGTGTTTTGCTCTATCGCCTACAGCTGGGGGTGATAATGCATTTTTTTAAGAAATTGGCTCCAACTGGGGCAAAGATTGGGTCACTTTTTGGCCAGTATTCTGGTTGTGAAAGGGCCTCTCCCTAACACAACTCCAATGTAAGCGAAGCCAAAGTGCTTGTACTGTGCAAACATACTTTCTTAAAAGAAAAGCTTATTTTATGAAATAAGCTTTTTGGATTCTTGGCAATATTCAGAGAAAAATATTGATACCACTCTCTGTTTGTACGGTAATATGAAGTAACTGCAGGCTATCATAGCTCAGCGTGCACACTGGATTATTAAGACAAGGCTTTAGCAGATTTACCGCTGGTGTTTCAAGTCAGTTTGCCCGAGACATTTTTCCCTCTGGTGCAGTTTGGCAAAGAAAGATCATTTGTAGAAACACATTAAACAATCAAACGTTCATATTATATCCCTATAGATACGTCTAACCTTTATCTTTAGTCTCAAATTTCAGTTGTCAGCGTGTGAGTCATGCCGGGTTTGGTCCTGGATAAGCGAAAAATTGGACATGTTGGTAGCACAAGATGAAAAGTCAGGGGACCAATAAAGTCATTAGGAGTCTTAATCCGAGGGGCAAGGAATGTTTGTACCAGATTACCCAACAAATTCCACGTCAAATTTCAAGGCAGTCCATCAAATTGACGTGGTTCTTTATGTGCCAGCAGACTGATCTACTCTACACTTCCATCCTTAGAGCTATAAATGTATGTGTTACCTGTTGTTGCTGCAACAATCGTCAGTTTGCATCAGTAAAACTTTTCAGAACTTTTCTTTATTGTGGCGATGCAGCTGGAAGTGAATTTGTCCTATAGCAGACGTAGGAGCTGGGAGGATAGGGGTGAAAAAGGCAGACTCTGGTAGGAGTGCAAGAAAATTTATCGTGGACAGGAAAGACAGGTACCCCTGGGACTTACTCAGGAATGTTGATCTTTTCTTCCTTGTGGCCACTGGATTTTTTTTTTTTTTTTTTTTTTGTTCACGATGAAGGAGCACGGATGGGCTGTCGGCGGATTTGTTAACTCACAGACACAGAACAAGTGTGTCCATGTGAAGAATGGCCCATTCGAAGGAATGATGGAGGCAGGGAGCGAGGTCCTGATGCATGACTGTGTCAGTGTTTGCAGCAGACAGTGATTCCCTCTGTGCTTTGTCCCTCTCTCTCACTGCGCCCGTTTGCCTCGCCACTTTCCTCCCGTTCCCTTTCTCTCGCAGTTATCTCAAGAAACAGATGCGCTTTTGTTTGAAATTGAACTGTACAGTACAGTAGGTGTTCCCAGCCCGGAGGCATGATTAGAATGAATGTTTTTTTTTTTTTTTCTTGCTGCTAATTGACGCCAGCAGGCTTCAACCTTCAACCTTTGAACGTGATGTGATGTCTCCCCCTTTAACTCCCGCTTCCAAACATGCTGTCAAAGATCAGTCGTGACATTACACACATAAGGATATTATTCTTGCCATTAACGGGAGACCGCATCATCCGAGATGGTTTGAAATGCTCTCGCAACAGTGGCTCATGAGTGAGTCGCGAAAGCCATTGTATAAAGATTATACGATTTAGAAATGCGTTTAAAGCCAGGGAACATGTAAGAAGGCTATGAAACATTGTTGAACGTTTGAAAAATGTCCTTATCTTGTTATTTGATTCATGAACAGTTATGTGCAGCAACTTAATTTACAAGATCATTTTGACTTTTATTTTGGTTTAGATGTGCAACCTTAAAATTGTTCTGTAACAACACCATTATCTTCTAAAAAATGTCTGCAGTAGAAGAAATATTCATGACTTGAGTATGAACAGCAACAGAGATAGTCTGCTTTGATACGCTACTGAAATGTTAATACACAGTTGCCCATAAAGTTGGAATAAAATATTTCTTACCTCTTCTCATGACATGATTGTGACGTATATGAAAACGAAAAGATAAGAGGATTGTGTCTGAAAACTAAATTATACCAACTTTATGCGCAACAGCGTACTTTATAATACATTACATGTTGTATTATGGCCTAATAATAAAAAGTAAATGTGCTTAGTATAACGAGCAACGTTCAAAACTGGAGTTAAATCTAGCTTTTTTTATGTGCTGTTATATGCAATATTTTCACAAAATACAGGAAAATATAAGTATAAATTAGGTAATTTTTAGCTAACATTCTGTGGAATCAAAATGTAATTTTGTGTTTTCACATTTGGAATATTTTACCTTTGGTCATTGTAATAGAAAATCTGTTCAATTTGAAATTATTGCCACAGTTCTTCCAAATTTCCCGCCAGCTTTTCGCTCATTTGTAAGACATTGTTCCACTTTGGACTGCTGTTAGAATTCTTCCTTTTGATCCACCCCAACATCTTACATTAACCTGAGCCGTGCTGGAGGAATTTCATCACCTACAGCTCCGGGAGCACGATGATCTGAGACGATGAGGGGCCAGATATCTGTGGCTAAATGTGTTCTTGCCAACACAAATGTTCTCCATTGCTGTGGATCACATTCCTCGCTAAGCCCGGAGAACAGGGAATTGAAAACAGCCAGATATTTACTTATGGATTTTAAGACTGCAGGAATTCACATATCGTAGCTGATCCAAAGGTTTCAAGGTTTTGTCCTGGGTATCATTTTAGCAATTTAACCAAAGACACGTGCATGATACGGCAGCTAGAAGCTCAAATAAAACTGAGTTTGGGCCAATTTGTGGATTAGAATAATCAGTTTCATATGCCCCCGCTACCACAGCATACTTTACATATTTCACTTTCCCCAGAGCTTTCTGCATTGTGTGTTTCTGTCACAGCACATCTCAGTAAACTTGTCATCTGTGCCACATACAGTACATTAACCAGCATAAGCCTGTATGATTATGTGTGAGGATACCTCTTCCATGGTGTTTCTGGTTATTTCCCCCAGTGCTGCCAAAACCTCAGGTGAGCTACAAAACCACGTCCCCGGGTGTGATCGAGGCCAACTGCACCTCTGTGTCTCGGCCCCATGCGGAGATTGTGTGGAACGTGGAGACGGACAACCGCACCATGGGCCCCCCCAAGACCATACAGGTCCCACAGGGTGATGGGACCACTCTGGTCATCAGCACGCTGACTGTCCAGTCGGGGCTGCTGAAGGACGTGTCCATCAAATGCTTGGTTCACCACAAAGGGCTTGAGTCACCGATCGCTGTATCCATGAACACTAAAAGTGAGTTGGTATCAGTGGACCTTTGGCTCCATTTGATTCTCTATCACAAGATTTTCAATAACATCATGTCTTGATTCGTCCTGGCTAACCCTTCGTTACACCATGATTACGTAGCTTACCTAGTGTACCTAAACAGAGGTCTACCAGCAAGCCAGACTACACCAAGAACAAAGTCTAAGGCCATCAATGTCATACAGACTGCAAAGATGGATTACAAGATGGCGCCTCATGGCTTTGAAGGTTGCTTTCCTAGTTTTGGGCTATCACCATCCAAGCACGTAGGGAGTATGCATTATTTGGATTCCCGCAGAGTCAGAGGTCTGAAATGAAATAGTGCGATGGCTCTTCTAGACTTTCTACACGTTATTGCGCTGAGCGGATCAAATTCTGATGGTGAAAAAGAGTCATTTCAAGGGATTCAACAAGTTACAGCTAACTTCTTTTGCACTGCTGTTATATGGGATGAATGCTTTTGGGTGTGACGAATCCCGTGATGAATGCAGAAGCTGCGGGAAGGTGGTTTGGCCACTGTGCCCAATCACTGCTCTCTTCCAGGGAGCTTGATAAAGACTGGTAACAGGGAGATGCAGCTAGCCTGCCTCTTGCTAATTCACTGAACCAGACAACTAGCACCTTTTTCATTTAATCTGTAGGAAGACCTGCACAGTTTCTTTTGGCCAGTGCTAGAAACTTCTGTCTCTGGAGATGTGAAATAGCCTTGCACAAGCCACCTGCAAAATGATGAATTGTTTTTGTTACAATTTAGATTTTGTGGGCATTACACAAACACGATCTTTTAGGCGTTAGAAGATTTGCAGCTTCCTGTTAATGGACAGGGAGCCGCCTCATCCAACTCTTTTCCAGAAAGTTAATACGCATATTTTCCAAATTGCCAAACCGTTCCTCTAGCTATTCACAGTCAGGAGATGTCATCTGTGCTCATATCTAAACTGTGCACTGCCTGCTCTGTGTTTTAATTTAATTTAATGGGTCAAGAGTGCACGCATTACATAAGTCAGACGGTAACACCGTGAATTAAATCTGAAATTCAATCAGTCATGGTTCATGATAGGAGAGCAGTGTCCAGGGCCGCGGGCCTCACCCTGGCCTCAAATACTAGCACGTAAAACTGATGATCTTGTCTCTGTGTTGTTTCCTCCTAGTTGGGACAGCTCTCACCATCCTGATATCAGTCACCACGGTAGCAGCTCTGCTGGTTATGTCCCTTTGCTTTTGCCTTTGGAAGTGTTTCTTGCGCAAAGAAGGTGAGTGTGCGTGTACGTATACGTACCGTGTGATAGTTTCACAATTGTCACGGCCAAGTTTTATATCAGGAAAATGCTGATGTCCAAATGCTTTAGACCATTTAACAATGTGTTATTTATATATATTTGACATTTAACAAATGAACAATGAATACACAAACAGTACTGGTCTTGGGAAATACATTATTTACATATGTGTCCTTATGGTTATGTTCTGTAAGTTAATCAGTGAACATGTATTTCACTCTATTTCACAGCATTTACAGTTTACATAACTGGTTTGTGATTTTGTGGCGTGTGAAAACAACTTACTTGTGCTCATGTGGGAACGTTTCTGCAGATGTCCGCTCACCATTCTCACAAACTCAAAAGAATCATCCGAAGATGATTATCACTCATCTCAGTCCGTTATATCTCCACAGAACGTCTCAGTTATCTTTTAGCTGCACTAGTTTCCAACATAAATCTGCAATAAACAATAAATCCTTTGAGCCGCACACTGTCCTCTCTGAGACCTCAGACCCATAGCACTAGCAACACTGTTAACTCTGGCTCTTTATCCACAGCCCAGCCCTAACTGGCTATAGGCCGTGGGAAGTGGGGCCTTTTTTAGCTAAATAAAGTTTATCGACACAGTCTGCTGTATGTCGCTATGGCTTAATTGGCTAAATTAAATTAAGTTATATGTCACTTGAAATGAAATGTCTTACAGGATACAAACTTACATGAACTACAGAGCCAAAGCTATGACACATTAGGGTTCATTTACAGTATACGAAAGTCATGCAGTAAGAATTTGATGAACTGCATATTGCATTTAATTTCTCCCTCTGCAAACGTTTCTTTTTTCAGCTGATTAATCTGAGCTGAGAAGACGAGGCCTTGCTTTTAAAGGGCCAGCCATGCAGAATTGTTTCACCGTCATCATCATCATCATCATCATCACCATCATGGTACGAACAGAAGATGTTCTGACGCACCTCGACAGGACGTCCAGTACAATCCTACGTATGAGCAAAAACTGGACAACCGCATTCAACTCTGCTCTGCTGCCTCTGTGCCTCTGATGTAATCTCCGGGCTGTGAGACCAACCTTTTTATTTTATTTTTTTTGTCTCCATGACTCTGTAATTGATTGAGTCGTTGACCACACATTCCTCGACCAACTGCAGGGTCAGTAAAACGCAGGAGTTTTTACAGCCTATGCATGTCCTCAGACTACTCGTCTTCATCTCTTTGCCTGGTCCTTAAAGATGAACTGTGGCGATGTTTTGTATTATTCTCGTTGAGCAAATGCTGCAGCGACATGACGCCAAATGTGTATTTATCCACAGCTGAAAATAGCTCCCATTAAACTCCTTATTTACTCATCATTTACAGCGTCCAGCTGTTTTAGGAAATGGCCTAGCCTTTTGTTAACAATGACACAATACAGTGTATTTTGTACCCGGTTTTAATCCGTTAATTCCCCTAGCCAAAGGACGGTTGTAGAGATGAACTAACACTTTATATTTGAGGGATATTCACGGGATTTTCCTCCATTTTTTCAATAGTTAAAGTAATAAAAAGAATATTACCAGCCTTATCCTTTAAGTAACTCAGCTAACTGGCACTTTGAGATGACATTTACTTTAGTTTTTACCTCAGCCGAACGCCTCTGCCACTTCAGTGCATTACGAAAGCTGGGTGGGGTCATGAGAAGTATCTGAGAAGCTTAAAGGGCTGCACACTTATATCTTGTTTGTGTAGTATCCATTTCAAACATGCTTCAAAGTCTGTGCATGTGTGTGTGTGTGTGTGTGTGGGGGGGGGGGGGGGGGGGGGGGGGGCTTCAATTCCACGGTCAGATGGCTTGAATCAGTTGCGCGAAGAAGCAACGCTGAAACATTTTTGGTACCCCTGAAAGGAATGCGTGACTTTGTCCCTGTCTGCACCGTACAGTCGGGCACTATCCGACTTAAGGGCTGCGTGTTATGCATCATAAGAGCCACTTTGCTTGTTTAAATATGCAGCTCACTTTTACATTGTCTGACTTAAAGTGGCACCCGGCTGCCTTAAATATACCGCAGTGGTGCTTCTAGGTAGGATTGTGTTTGCGTGTGTGAAAGGGGCTTTTAAAGTGTGAGTTCTGTGTTGAATTAACACAACGTGATTTTCATCTGTCAGTTACTTTTTTGGAGAAAGAATGGCCGAGAGCACACCTTACCTTAGAAATTTATTGTAGCGCCCAGCCCTGTGTAGAGTCCAGGAAAGGACAGATGAAAAGATGAATTATGACCCGACTACGTTATGTAAAGTTAATGTAATAATTGCAACGAACAGAATAATAAAAATATTTTTAAAAAATGCACTCCTGAATCTTTCTGTAATAAATCTATCAGTGTCACCCTTTCAGCCTTTATTTATTTGATTTTTTTTTTGCTCCGCTTTGTGCAGTTTTAACTGGATCCAGGAAACCGTCAAATTCCTTTCTGGTATGCAGAACCTGGCTGCCACATGCTTATTTTGTTTTTGAGAGGGGGGCTTTTTTTTATTATTATTCAAAGCCAGGCAGCTTATACTGAACACTGCAGACCAAAAAAATAATAATAATAATAATCACATACCTTGCACACACATTCACACAAAAAAAAACTGCTGCACATGTCATTTTATATACTTTGGCATCAAATACAGCATTTACATATAGTACAAATACATACTGCGTCAGATAACAGCTGCCGCTGGTAGCAGACGTGTGAGTAAAACAGTTCCTTAAACGGACAGGACGTGATTCATGGTTCAACATTCGACTGGTTATTAAAATACAACCCATCCCCGCACTGCTTGCAGATATTTGCATTTTTAGCAAAACCACATTCTTTTGAAATTCTTGAAGATGTTTTTTTTTTTTTAATATACTGCAATGCTTCAGCCTGAGGCCGCACTCTCAACTTCAAACCACCATGTCTCGGATATGTTTTAAAGTCTGCCTACATGTCATGTGGGAGACTGCGAGTCTGCATGTCTATTCAACGTTTCCACAGCCAAACATTTTGAACTGTATTTTCCAAAGTCTAACGCCTGACACTTTTTTTATTGTTCCTGAGAGCTATGCATATCTTTGTGCATGTGTATTTATTAGGGTTATTGGACCCTATGTAAGTTTGTGTGTGTGTGTGTGGGTGTGCAGGTGTGTGTGCGTGTGAAGGATATCCTGTGTTGAGCCGTCAGGGTGGTGTAACTTTGTGGTTTTGCAGTTGAATGCTACAAGACCACTAGAAGATTATTATGTAGTAGCGAAAGAATTTACTTGAGATCCAAACAAACAGAATTTTCTCAGTATTTTGTTGCTTCGGGTCAACAGGCTAAAATTAACACGTCAGTTAGGAATTCCCGCTCCTTTTGCAAAAAAAACAACAAAAAAAAAAAAAAAAGCCTCCCAAGTTTGAAAGTCCAAACCGAACCATACTTTCAAGACTAGAATCTGGTGCAGGACCGCAAGCATTCAGCGACCCTCTGCACCACCACACCACAGCATTCTCTGTCTCTTTGCTGCCTGAATCAAGGCTCTTCTCGGCATGCACAGAAAAAAGTACATTTACGTGTGTGTTCGTCTGTGGGACAGAGACAGGGTGCGCACTGTATGAGTTCAGTGTAAGCTGCGTGTAGGATGTGACACCGTTGCTGAGACGCAGAATTTCCACTCAGAGGAGTCAGAAAAGTAGTCCCCCGACTTATTTCACACAATGTTCCCCCACCACATGTGGCTACATATCAACTCTTCACCTTCCCCTCCAGAGAACGCATTCCAGCGCGTTTGCTGTGAGAAATACATAGGCCAGGTCACGTTACTCAAGAACATTTCTTCTTTTTTTTTTTGACACTTTTAACTTAAATGATGGATTAAAATTGTGGATTAAAACCGAAAGAAAGAGGTTACACATATGTGAGAATGACGGCCACGTGTGCCGAATTCATTTGATTAGCAATATAGTGGCAGCCAAGTCCGGAGCCATCAAATCTGTAAAACTTTGTATTAAAAGTAATGGGGGATTAATCCGTAATTTCGAGGCCAAGTCAACATCTCGTGCTGTTTTTCATGTTTTTTGAGTCGTTCCTAAACCGTTTTTGTGTGTGTGCCTGTGTAAGGCTGCCATCAAGGAGCGTCATTGCTATGGGAGTGCCTGGTCTGGTCTAGATGTGTCTAAAGGCCCTTTTAGAGTACCGTAAAATACGCACGTAGCCAGCGCAGGTGCAAGCCATTTATACTTGTGGGCTCGTCAGTCTGGCCCGCTCTGTAAAAACAGCACCAAAACGCAAAGCCCTGTGTCTTTTTTTGCCAATCGGGTTAATTTTTGTTTCTATTTCCTGCTTCATTTTAAAAAGTGGTGAATGACGCTTTCCAACCTCATCAGTTAACCTTTGCTCGGTGTGGTCTGTCTTTATTACCTAATTTTTACTGATGCTGCGGTGCGTAGTTATATTTCAGGGGAGGTGCAGGTCAGCCACGGCGCTAGGGTCTGTGCGGGTTCTGCGTGTGCTCTGACGCTGTAGCTATGGCGTCAAATTGACACAAAGGCCTAAACCACCTTTAAGTGACATCTACACAAATGCAGAACATCTTTCCTGCATGTTTTTGTTTTGTTTTTGTATTTATTTTTTTTTGCTTTTTATGGTAAGGTGCTCTCACCCAGCTCTGCCTCCTAAAATCACAATAAATCTGACATCTGAGACTCCCACTGCTCACAACCTATGTCCACAGTAAGGCCGTAAGCTGAAGCAGAGTCTGGTTTCCTCTCGACTACTCCTACTTCATGTTCATTCGTCTGCAGCGTGGCGTAAGTGTGAAAACAAAAGGCGCTCGCAATGATAAGGTCACTGCCCAAACTACTACGGACTCTCCTCATATGAATCACATCTGATAAAGGTGGGGGATCTCTTACCGCACATCCTCCTGCACATTTGAGCTAAGCCCCACTGATGTGGGACGCGCGGCGACAGCGCTGAGACTTGTATGCGAGACAGAAAGAGATAAAGAGATTAAAGAGATGTTATCACTCCATCTCTGTTGCAGCAGAGATTTTAAGAGGTTTTAAGAGATTTATTTTTAATAACGTCAACTGAAGGGAGTGCAGTAACATATAATTACAGTACGTCATTACATTCATTAGCATTTTAAATAGCGTGATGTTTCTAACGTCACAGATCAGCCAAGGATTACTTTGCAGACCTAACCGATGTATCCCTCCAACAGAGGAATGCATAATAAGTATTCACATTTTTAAATACATTTCAAAAAGCCCTCTAAGTCACGTAAATGCAAATACATTAAGATAAACATAAAAAATAAAGAATAAGTCAACAATTAAAAGCTGCTGCGCCTGGAACAAACCTGAGTGTGAGAGACTAAACTGGCTATCGCTGGTCTGTTCAAGTTGACACACATTTCGTCTACCTGACCACAAGCCTCCCCCGCTCTCCTTTCTTGCACTGTGGTTGATTGTCTATCTTCCATTTGTTCCATGACACCACCATATACTGTTTTCATCGTTACTTAAGCATGAGTCCAAAACATATCAGAAATTGATGGCTGCATAATTCGTGGATTTATCTTGTTTAGTCGTGTTAGGCTGAATATGTGGGATTCCAGACAGTCTGTGGTCGATGGAGACGTACACCTCACACCCTGACCTTTGACCTTTAATCGGCGTGTTTGCAACAGCAGCCTGTTTTCCATTGCCGTTGAGGGAAGGTGTTCCTGCAGTGCTTGATAAGTAGATGTCGTTCGGCACGGATAAGTGGGCAGGCAGGACAGGAGAGGAATGAGTGTTCCACTTGGGGAGGTCTGGTATCGTGTGAGTGGACATCTCCTATAATACACAACACCAGAATAAGGATAAAGAAGGCAAACAAAACAAACACTTGAATACTCAATGGAAATATGAAGTAAGATCTTGCGGCCATTTAGGATAAGAAAGAGTCAGAGCGCCGTACATCTGTAGCAAAATTTGCCTGCCGGCCACTCTAAGGCTCACTAAATTAAGCTAAAGAAACAACTCATCGTAGTTTGAAAGTTTTTATAAACTGATTTAACAAACAAAATGAGTGAAGTGAGAACATTTTCTTCCCACATGGCATCACTTCACCTCTCCTTTTGTGCGATTGAGGGTCAGTATACCTGTAAGGAAAACAAATAGTTGTTAGGAGGTGAATAAAACTCTGCAGATTTTCTATAATCCAAATTGATAATACATATTAATGTACTTACGATTCCAGCCGTAAAACCTCAGCAGGATAATCAATGTCAGTGCGACAACCAGGAGAGCTACGCTGAGGACGATGGCAAAGTACGGCAGCCACGGCGGGGTTTTGCCACGGTCAGCGCTCTGTTGTTCAGCTGCAAAAAGGAAAAGAATCAAATCAATGATCTTAAACTGCATCTATTATGATGCACATCACACAGATACTGTACAGGTTCTTACCTGGATTGTTGTCAGATATCATGTTGTTTTCAACCCCCTCATATGTGTCTTTAAAAATAGATAGCATATAAAATGAATGATATTTATTGCATGTATATTTTAATGCTGAGGGAGAAAAACAACTGCCTACCTGAAACTGAGATGTTGATGGGATGACTGACTTCAAGTTGTTTGTCTCCCATTACATCACATCTGTACAGGCCGTCATCATGAACTGCAATCTCTTTGAAACTCAGATATGAGACCAGTTTGTCCCCATCATGGTTCTGTCTTATTTCTACATTCTTTGATTTATTAATCTCCTCCCAGGTTTTATCGTCAAGCAGTTTACACCAGGTGACATTAAGAGGTTCTCCACAGTGTTTGACTGGACAGCTGACTGTCACACTTTGTCCTGGAGCAGTAAACCATGTTGTGCCTCTCCGGATCGAAAGCTCAACTTGACACGAAGAAGTCGAGTCTGAAATAAAAGTTTAAAAAAAAGGCATCTGATTTCAGTGAAAACTTTGGCATTATCTCATGTAATATGCTTTATTTTTTGGTTTGATGAAAAACAGTTTATCATTTCAAGAATAGGTGAAAGACAGCTTCAGAAAAATTTGACCTTGCAGTGCGGTGTTGAATTTTCAAAGGAAAACTTCATGTTTGTGTAGTTAGTGTAATTTTGGTTTATTTCGTCCAGCATAGAGCATCCACCAACGAACAACATACATGAAATAGATGTGTGTGCACAGATGGCACTAATCAAAAAAGACATATTATTTGTACTCATGTTATTGGATAGTTATCTTGGTAACAGATTCTAATACAGTCCACTGTTTACATACAGAGCATCAATGAATCGCCAAAGAAGAGTGAATGAGAAGGTGGAAAATCTACATCATAGATTTTAAATTATGGTCTTGGTAAATGGTCTTGTTTTTATACAGCTCCTTTCTGTCTACTGGTACTCAAAGCGCTTTACAGTCGCAGTAACACATCTAGCCATTCGCTCACACAAGCACACAAACTGGAGGTTATGTCATATATATATAATGACATGTACCAACATACTACCTCTAAACTGTTATCACAACTCCTTTTCTTAACGCTTCGTCCTCATCATAGTATACTGACATTAATTCTAACACCCATCACATCTGATGTGCCTCAGGTAGCTTGTATTTTGAAACAAGGAAACACAAAAACCACAGAAAACTGACTTATTAAGTGTAGAATAGATCGGTCGTACACAATTAGGGTTTTTGTTTTTCATTTACTCTAAATTTTCAGATTGCCCTCATTTAAGTTTAATTTTGGTGAAAGACAGAACATTTGGCTGATTAACTGTTTATGCATTAGTTACATGACAGGACGTGGTAGCTCATGTTGGCTCATTTCTATCATCTGATTTGAAGATTATATGATTCTCACACTGACTCCCCAAACTGTGTTTCACCATCATTTTATCACCATTCTTAAATCCTTTGGTTTGACTATTTTATAGCTTTAAAGTCACAACTTCATCTAAGTTGTTTTTCTGCTGCCATCATACGTACAGACATTCATTTTCTTGTCATTGTTTGTCTTGTCACCTGACGCTAAAATTGTTGTAAAATGTTATTTGTCTACTTCATCCCTGAACCTTCTGCCTTCTTAACTTTTACTGAAATAAGTGCCATGCCATTCATTTTACTCTACATTGTAACCATTTACTTCTATCCAAATAATGACTCCAGTCTGTTAAAACTATCCCCTATGCTCTGTCCAAAGTAACTTCTAATATAAGTTTTAAAATGTTTTAAGATTTACCTTCACCTCCTCCAGATGCGTGGATACATGTGAAGCACAAAAAGATCACCAGGTAGCTCAGTCTGTCCATCAGGCTCAACATGCTCGACACCTGAAACTCTCGAAATGATCTACAGTAGTAGCTGCTCACTTCACTTACGACAAGCTCACCACTTCCTGACCTCCCACCTGCGATGTATACGACCATCCGGCACACGTGTGTATTCCAGCATGTCACGACAGAATGTAGTTTCCAGTATGCGTATGTGTATGAAGAAAAAAAAAATGACACAGGGTTTTTTTTCTCAGGGGGTAAACTGTAGGTCATCTGTCCTACAGAAATATAAGATTAGTTACTGGCATTTCTTTTGTTGGGTGAACCAGAGATCAACTTTGTAACATTTACATATCTATCATCTCAACAGACACAGTTCCTGGTCCATCAGGGGGGTATTCCAGAAAGCAGGTTTACTGGCTTAACTGGATATGTAAACCCAGAGTTAGCGGTAAACCTGGGATTTCGGTTCCAGAACGCTCAAATATGATCAGGCTATGTAAGTAACTATGGTAACATAGGCTCTGAACTTAACTGGGTATGTAAACCCAGAGTTAGCGGTAAACCTGGGATTTCGGTTCCAGAACGCTCAAAAATGATCAGGCTATGTAAGTAACTATAGTAACATAGGCTCTGAACTTAACCTGGTAGGGGTAGGTTTTGTTCAGGTTATGTTCGGGTATTTAAGTGCACGTTCAGCCAGACCGCTGTTTCCACACTTGTCACACAATGACGTTTCCTTTTGAGGAAGATCCAGTTGACATTGAAGCACAAATCATTCGGGCTATTCACCGTGAGAGGGTGATAAGACCACGACTTAATATCCTTTCTTTTCCTGATGAGTTTTTGCCAGAGCGCTACTGTTTTTCTGCGGAATCTTTAATATATTTAAACAACATTCTCCATCCCCACATTTCGAACGTTACGCATCGTGGATTCGCTCATCGTAATTGTTGCGCGCGCGTGCGGGCTCCACCACTCCACCTCCACCTACAACTGAGAAGTTCATAAATTGGTCATTTTCGAACTTGCAAGGCTACACAAATTAGACATAAGTGATTTAGGCGTAGGCCTATTAGGGAAAATGCATTGCACTTGTTAATTTTGCTCCTCCTGGGAGGTTGAGGGCTCCGATGACGTGCCCCCAGAAATCCCCTCCATCATCGGACGCCCTCGATTGATACTGATCGCCAACTCCTCCACAGGGGTGAGGGGGGACACCGCTGGCCCAGAACCGGTCTTCCTCTCTTCTGCTTTCTTCCTATTGGCTTTGAAATGAATGTAACTTGTTGCAATATGGCAATTCAAGAATATAATACTGGATAAGTGATGTCTAAGATGATGCACCCAGATATATCTTACCAACTTGGACAATGTTTTTATATTTTGTTTTGACCTGCGGCCACGTTCTCTTGAGGGCGGTCGGGTTACATCTAATTAAAAATAATACAATATATGACAAGGTAGTCTATAGTATAAGAAAGTCTCATACAAAGCAGTTAATATGTAGCCTAATATCTACTGAATTATTGTGCTTCTGACACATTAATGTGCTATAGCCTACTAAACTTACGCATTTACGCGGTCGGCAATTCTCTGCCAAGCAAGATCTCGTTCCTTGGCAGACGCGCAAGTATTGCTTTTTTTCGTGATTATCGCTCTTTCCTCCTCGTACGCCTCGAGCAGAACTTGCTGCTCCGCTTCAGAAAAATAGGCTGCTCTGCGCTTTGCCATTTTTACTCATGGTTTCGACTCTCAATAGATGATGCCTTTATAACTTCGCCGTGATCGCGCACAACTCTGGGTTAAACAATCCGGGGTTGATTGAACTGATTGCTAACCGGTGTTTTGGAACCGACAGCTCGGGTTTAGTCGCCTCAGGTTCAGACAACCCAGAGGTTAAGTTTTATCTCAGTGTTTGTTAAACCTGCTTTCTGGAATACCCCCCAGCCCTTCTGTGGCAAAGGTACAGCTCCTGAAAACAATAAGAAACAATAACAAGCAGATACTGTGTCTTGGGAGACTAAAAAACTAAATGTATCTTATAGGTATGGTGATAGTAGACGTGGGTTTAGTTTCTCATCTTGTGGATTCTTGCTTGGACAGGCGGTACACAGCCAGGGCTACTGCTTTATTTCATTTTTTCTACACAACCAGCAGGTGGACTGAGTTAACGTTCACCTTTCTGTCTTTTGTCAACTGTGGCCATGTCTTTAATCACTGTCAAACCTCTTCAACAGCACCATCTGGTGTAGACAACCAGCACCACGCATTGTGCTCTTTTGACATTTTATTGAATAAATAAAGAACAATACATCCAGCTTTTGTGTCTGGCAACAGAATGCTGTTAGTGGGGGCCTTTGGATCCTATGGTTGAGGGGAGGGGCCTCTGTGGATCATCCCACAGATACTTGATCAGTTTGGGATGTAGTGAATTTTGAGGCCAGGGGGGTATTCCAGAAAGCGGGTTATGTGAAAACTCTGAGTTTGTTAACCCTGAGATGAGGGAAACTCTGAGTTATCCGTTCCAGAAAGAGAGGTAACTTAAACTCTGGGTCTGTTACTGCGGTAACTTACTCTGTGAACATAACCTGCTCGCTGGCAGGTTTACTATAAGAAACCCAGAGTTTCTACCTGTCTCCTCCCACACGAAGAAAGCAGTTAGACATGGATTGCCCATTCATTAGAAATCCAATCGACATTGAAGCCGTATTGATTAGAAATGCATTACGTCGTGAGAGAATCTTCCGACCCAGATTAGACGTTTTATCATTTCCCGAGGATTTTCTTTTTGAACGCTACCGCTTTTCATCCAACAGTATCATTTATCTCAATAACCTTCTCCGGCCATATATCACCAACCTCACACACCGCGGACGAGCACTCACATCAGAGCAAACTTTATGCATAGCGCAACGTTTTCTTGCAAACGGCAGTTTTCTTTATAACATCGGGGATGCAGAGCATTACGGAAAGGCAACAGTGTGTAGAGCTGTGAGGAAGGTCACCCTCGCACTGAAACGCCTGTTACCAGTGATGGTGGTGTTCCCCGGACACAAACCTGTTCGCACCATCAAAGAGGAATTCCACAGGATTGCAGGTTGTGACTGATGTAGAAATCATATATTCTGTTATTTTAAATTATGATATAGGCCTACATTCTGCTGCGGCCAGAGTGGGGTCAGTAGCTTAATTAGCTGTCATTTTGCAGGCCTTCCAAATGTGATAGGATGCATAGATGGGACACAAGGATTCAAGGATTCAAGGATTCTTTATTGTCATTACGACACATGTTGGTACATGGGAAGGAACGAAATTGGTTACTCTGGTCCCGATTCAAGCCATAAGTAAAGAAACAAAAAAACAAAAGTATAAATATAGAATATAGAATAAAAATTAGCTTTCCAAGCTAGGATTCCACAAATCCCTATTACCGCGCCTACACAAAATGAAGGGGACTATGTGAATCGAAAATCCTTTCACAGCATCAATGTCCAGGTATGTGACCTACCATCTTAAAAAATATGTACATGAAAATGTATACATTACAATACAACTAACTCATGTCATTCTCTGCACTGTAAAGATCATATGTGATGCAGCTTCTCTTATTACAAATGTAGAAGCTAAGTGGCCTGGCTCAGTTCATGATTCCCGGATCTACCGGGAGTGTAGTCTGAGCAACAGATTTGCACGTGGTAAGGAAGCTAAAGCTTTGTACAAATGTTCTTTGTCTCCCTTTCTAAATGCACTCAAATGTGTCCTCTATAATTACAGGAGAGTTTGATGGCTACCTGCTGGGGGATCGAGGCTATCCATGCCAGCCCTCTCTGTTGACCCCTTACCCTGACCCTGAGCCGGGGCCCCAACAACGTTTTAATGTGGCCCACTGCAGGACTAGAGCCCGGGTTGAGATGACCATAGGCATACTCAAATCCAGGTTCCAGTGCCTGCGTAAGCTCAGGGTCACCCCAGAGAGGGCATGTGACATCATTGTGGCATGTGTTGTTCTCCATAATATTGCAATTATTAGAGGAGAGCAACACCCTGCCGTACAAATCAACGACACTGAGGATGACCATCCCATCCCTGCAGATGTTCAGGATGGAAGGGCTGTAAGGGACCTCATCGCCCGAAACCACTTTTGATTAAAAATAAAAGACAAATTCACATGTGATTTGGTTCTTCTTTATTCCCTAAAAGTACAAAAGCAACAGTCAGGATTTGTAATATAGTTCCAACCATTAACATATTTCACATATTCACCTGTTTCACCATGACAATGCACCCACCTCAACTGGCGTTCAAGTAATAGAATTTCCAAGTCTGTTTTTCTGATTTGCCGGTCCAGGTACACCATTTCTTTTTCGTTTTTTTTTTAATGGTTTTCATTAGGTGCACCCTGTACAACTCTTTTACCGGCAACTGGGAAACATATGGACGACATTTAATTCCTGCAGTTCTACATACAGATTTAACATGGTATTGACCGAAAATCTCACTGTGTCAAGCTGTGCTCTAGAAGTTGATGGACCCTCCTCTTGGTGATGCCCAGCCATGTTCTGTTGAAGGACAAGAATGTGCTAGTTTGTCCATTATCTATGCTCATCACTTCAGTGTACATGTCAAACTCCAAATTCCACTCAAGAATGTAAATGAATATGAATGGGTAGAGCACTGCCAGTAGCTATACATAATATTAAGACACACTTCAGTAGGCCCCTCCGGATCTCTCCCTGTGGCAGCAGACAGCGTTTCCTCATCATCATCATCATCATCATCATCCACCTCCTCCTCCTCCTCCTCCTCCTCCTCCTACATAAGTGTATACTTGCATCTGATGTAGGCACTTGTGTCCTGGGGGGTGACAGGCTCAGATGAGCTTCCCCCGGGGATGCCTTCAGCCACAGGGCGACCCCTGTTTTGGCTGAGAGCCAGCTCCTCAGCCTCTGTCAGAGGTGGTGGAGGTGGCCCTCCACCCGTTTTTCGGGCCTCTGCCTTCTTTCTGTTGGCTGAGCAGAACTCAATGTTTGCAATCTGAATTAATATTTACTTTACGTTTAATAGCCTAAGTCAATTCAAAAAAAAAAAAAATCAAAGTGAGGTGCAATCATAGCCTAGCAAAATATGCCTTACCTTTTTGAATGATGTTTTTATGTTTCATTTTGAGCTGCTTCCAAGTCCTCATTTCTCCTGTTGGATTGCACCTAAATGAAAAACTCAGATTTCATTCCTACTTATATTCATAACTATAGGCTATGCTACGATCTTACGGTTAATTGTTACGTCAATGGAATAGTACATTCAAACTTACGCGTTGACTCGGGCAGCAATTTTCTCCCATGCCGTCTCTCTCTCCTTCGCTGCTGCAGCTGTGTTGCATTTGCAGCGAAATATGTGCTCACTCATATTCTCCGTAGGCCAGCATAAGGATGTCCAACTCCTTCTCACTGAAATAAGTTGATCTTTTGTTTTTCTCGGTTGTCATGGTGACTCGTGGTATCGGGGCTCCATTGATGATGGCTTTTTATAGTGGTTGTGCACGCGCGTAACTCGAGGTTAACATACTCAGAGTTGATTGAACTAACTCAGATCAGCTGTTCTGGAACCGGATATTCAGAGTTTCCCGACTCAGAGTAAGTCAACTCAGAGTTCAGGGATAGACTCAGAGTTTGTTGAACCTGCTTTCTGGAATACCCCCCAGGTCAACACATTGTGCTGTTTTTCATGTCAAGGGGTTTGTGGGATAATGGGGTATAGGACCCAAATGCAGGACAGAGAGGACTGAGGCAGGAGTTGGCGACAAAAATGTATTTAATAAAAAAAGACAACACCGAAAGCGCTGCAGAGACGGCAGGTATACCAAACATGACGAGACAAAAACTTCTAGAACACATGAACATGGCAAGGAGACAAGTATACGGACAACAAGTACAAGGTGACACAGAACAAAGGTGAAGGCAGGGCTATATATACAGACAGGGGACAGAGGGGTGATGAGACACAGGTGAAACAAATCAGGGCGGAGCACACAAAGAGAAATCAATGAATCAATCACAGGGAGAAACACAAGACAGGAAACCAAGAACTTAACAAAATAAAACAGGAAACAGAACCCCAGGAAAACTAATCACAAACCATGACATTTCATGTTTTTTCAGTTGTTCCTAAAGCGTTTTTGTGTGTGTGTCTAAGTAACATCCACATTAATGCCAGGTCTAAAAGTTTCCCAGCAAAACTGAATTGTCACAAGATGCTCAATGTTATTTATTTCACCTGTCAGTGGTTTTAATGTTGTGGCTGATCTGTGTATAGACACAGGCTAGAGCAGTTATGTTGCAACAGGACACTGGGAGGTGGCAGAAGGAATATTACTGCATGGTGTGGAGGGCTGTGGACACTCGGTCATGGACATTTCAGGAATGTTGTGTATATTGCAGAAATGGTTATTAAGCAAATAACAAATACAATGTCATCCAGAATATCTAGAATGAAATGATGTGTCCAGTATCACAAAATATGACCTCTAAAAATACACTTTAATAAAGCAATCAAGGAAATTGGTCGTACAAATGATTTAAAATGCTTTCAGTTCAACTCAGCGAGCAGTGAAAAACACAAGCATGTTTAAAAGAAATACATTTCAGAATCTAAATATTACAATTCTGCATTTATTACTTGTAAATCACAATTAACGAATTGCATCTACATCCTGTCCACATGCCTTTCCTGTCCATCTCTAGTTTTCTCTCCTTCTGCACTTGAACACCCGTCCCTTCGTGGTTTAACACTTAGTGGATGTGAACAAGTTGCACATTGAGATTAATTGTTACAGCCGCACCAACCAGCCAAGATGATGCGGCTGCAACAGACAAGATGTTATGTGTAAAGCAGCAGGGTCACAGTGATGGTGCAACAGTTCATCGGTTGACAAAAGCCAAGATTTTGTTGTTGTTGTTTTTGTTGCATCAGTACTGCAAATGATGCAACTGACCATCTTTGTCTTGAGCAAACTATTTTTGTTGAAGCATTTTTCCCGGTTGAAGGGAAAATATAATAAAGATGACATTAATGCCAAACAGTGATAAGGACATTGACCAACTACAACAGTATCTGAACCTCGTGTGGTTAAGAAGCAGAGCTTACCAGACATTTCATTGTTTCTGTCACTTCCTGGACATGTTAACTAAGCGACACTTGTGGGTTTGTAAACTGACATGTCTCTGTCTATAAGTAACAGCAGTTTCCCACAGAGGACTGCAGGAGATCAGAAAGTCAGACCTTTCACTGAAATAACAGAGTAATCTTATCAACTCTACTAACTGTAAAACATAAAAGCACAAGCAAACAGAAAGCAACATCACAAACATCAGCATGTAATGCTTAGTACATTATTCAGTGAGTCTACACATGACTAATCCACATAGACCACTGGCTCAACTCATTAAAGACGTATTAAAGCCATAAATGTTAGGTATGGGAAATGTTCAGGCAAAGATGACGGTGGTATAAAGTGGATCTTTATCTTTTTGAGTCTCATTCTGTTGTTCTTCAGCAGACTGGTCAGTGACAGTATACACTGCACAGTTTAACACTTGGCTGTCTGCTCTCTCTGCATCTGATTTGAAAGATAAAAGAAAAAGAAAAAATAAATTATGAGGTGGTAAGAAGAGAAATGTATATGACGTATATTTTCTATAATCAAAAATGACAATACATATTAACATTCTTACGATTATGGCCACAAATCCTCAGCACTATTATCAACATCAATGTGCCAAACAGGAGAGCTACGATGAGGCAGGTGGCAAAGTACGGCAGCCATGGCACAACTAAAAGGAAAAGAATCAAATCAATGATCTTAAACTGCATCTATTATGATGCACATCACACAGTTACTGTACAGGTTCTTACCTGGATCATTGACAGGTATCATGTTGTTTTCAACCCCCTCATATGTGTCTTTAAAAATAGATAGCAGATAAAATGAATGATATTTATTGAATATATATTTTAATGTTAAGAGAGAAAAACAACTGCCTACCTGAAACTGAGATGTTGATGGCATGACTGAATGTACGATGTTTGTGTCCCATTAAACCACATCTGTACAGGCCGTCATCATGAACTGAAATCTCTTTGAAACTCAAATATGAGACCAGTTTGTCCCCAACATGGTTCTGTCTTATTTCTACATTCTTTGATTTATTAACCCTCTCACAGGTATTTATGTCAAACAGTTTACACCAGATGACGTTAAGAGGCTCTTCACAGTGTCTGACCGGACAGCTGACTGTAAGACTTTGTCCTGGAGCAGTAAACCATGTTGTGCCTCTCCGGATCGAAAGCTCAACTTCACATGAAGAAGACAAGTCTGGAATGAAAGTAAAAAAAAAAAAACATATGATTTCAGTGAAAACCTTGGCATTGTCTTACGTAATTTACTTTATTTTTTGATTTGATGAAAAACACTTTAACATTTAAAGAAAAGGTGAAAGACAGCTTCAGAAAAGTTTGAATGTATCTTTTATGGAACAAACTGTGTTGCATTTTTAAAGGATAACTTGTGTAATTAATTCCATCAGCATCCACAAACAAACAACATACGTGAAACAGATGTGTGTGTACACATGCCACTAATCAAAAAAGATATATTATTTGTACTCATGTTATTGGATAGTTATCTTGGTAACAGTTTCTAATACAGTCCACTGTTTACATACAGAGCATCAATGAATCGCCAAAGAAGAGTGAATGAGAAGGTGGAAAATTAACATCATAGATTTTAAATTATGGTCTTGGTAAATGGTCTTGTTTTTATACAGCTCCTTTCTGTCTACTGGTACTCAAAGTGCTTTACAGTCACAGTAACACATCTAGCCATTCAGTCACACAAGCACACAAACTGGAAGTTATGTCATATATATAATGACACGTACCAACATACTACCTCTAAACTGTCAAAACAACATGCTTCATCCTCATCATAGTATACTGACATCAAATCTAACACCCATCACATCTGATGTGCCTCAAGTGGCTTGTATTTTGAAACAAGGAAACGCAAAAATCACAGAAAACTGACTTATTAAGTATCGAACAGGTCAGTACACAGTTAGGGTTTTTTGTTTTTCTTTTACTCTAAATTTTCAGATTGCCCTCATTTAAGAACATTTGCCTGATTAACTGTTTATGCATTAGTTACATGACAGGATGTGGTAGCTCATGTTGGCTCATTTCTATCATCTGATTTGAAGATTATATGATTCTGACACTGACTCCACAAATTGTGTTTCACCATCATTTTATCACCACTCTTAAATCCTTTTGTTTGACTATTTTATAGCTTTAAAGTCACAACTTCATCTAAGTTGTTTTTCTGCTGCCATCATACGTACAGACATTCATTTTCTTGTCATGGTTTTACATGGCCTGTCCAAATTCAGTTCTTACATAAGTTTTAAAATGTTTTAAGATTTACCTTCACCTCTTTCGGATGCGTGGATACATGTGAAGCACAATAAGATCACCAGGTAGCTCAGTCTGTCCATCAGGCTCAACACGCTCTGGACCTGAAACTCTTGAAATGGTCTAGTGTAGTGGCTGCTCAGTTCACTCAAGACAAGCTCACCACTTCCTGACCTCCCACCAGTGAAGTATATATGACCATCCGGCACACGTGTGTATTCCAGCATGTCACGACAGAATGTAGTTTCTGTTGTTGGGTGCAGTGGCGGTTCTACATTGAATTACGCCCCGGGGGAGACCACCTTCGAGCGCGCCCCCCCCCACAAAAAAAAACAGCCATGAATTGCAAATTTAAATAAACATGCCCTTACCGCTACGTGTCTGTCATTAGACGCTACATTAATCTATCTTTCAGGGAGGAGCAATTAGCTCCTTGGTTACTGCCTCAAATTCTATGCTTGGTACACTTTTATTTATGACTGGTTAAACTATGTTTTGAGTTGTAGCAAATGGCAAATGTTCATCTTTGAAACTACCTACAGATATGAAAATTCCGTTGGCTAATTACAGGACCCAACGTGGAAATAAATAATAAATGAACTTATATATAATAGTTATAATAGTTTTGTTGCAAAGCACAATCTTATGGTGAAATTAGATCTGGTGTTTGTTAAGACGAATTACTGTTGTATAAGCATGGCAAGCATCATAGCAAAAAGGCTACCAAACGTATACCAACAATTAACATTCGCCCTTCATTCATGACATGGATACTGTAATCATACAGAGAGAAAACATAGAATAGGTTACCTTGATATTTTCTTTTTTTCCTAAATTGGTCACCTGATGGCTTTGACCTTTTTCTGTCCATCTCTGCGTTTATTTGACAATCGACAATCAACAGATTTCCATCTCCCCCAGCGCTGTCACTCACGACCAGAAGTCAAGACTAAACCAATTCACCTTGGTGACCACATAATCGTTTTGTATTAACTATTTTTATTTGGCCATTTCACACAATTCATAAATACAAAAACGTGCAGAACTTATAGGCCTGTATTTGTAATATTATGAATGAAATGTGCATTATATGGAATAAAGTCAAGGTGTGACTGACTTTAGCCCTGTTATACAGTGGACCCCCCCGTCCGTTCAATTTGGGAAAGACCCAGAGGTGAACTGTCCCCCTGCGCCCCCCTCCCCTTTCCCTTTCTCACACACACCTTTTATGCACGGCACCTTCTCAGCAAGCCGGGGCGACTGCAGCTGCAGGGGGCGCCAATTTGCCAATTCCCCACACAGATATGACAGATAATAGAAAACCATGGAGCCGCGCAGATTTATTTGTTTATTTTTTATTTTTTTCAAAGTGCTCGTGCCGCCCCCCTTGTGTCGAGAAAAAATGCCGGCCCGGGAGGCTGCCCGGTTCGCCCGTGTCTAAAACCGCTACTGGTTGGGTGAACCAGAGATCAACTTTGTAACATCTACATATCTATTATCTCAACAGACACAGTTCCTGGTCCATCAGCCCTTCTGTGGCAAAGGTACAGCTCCTGAAAACAATAAGAAACAATGACAAGCAGATACTGTGTCTTGGGAGACTAAAAAACTAAATGTATCTTATAGGTATGATGATAGTAGACGTGGGTTTAGTTTCTCATCTTGTGGATTCTTGCTCAGACAGGCGGTACACAACCAGGGCGACTGCTTTATTTCATTTTTTTCTACACAACCAGCAGGTGGACTGAGTTAACTTTCACCTTTCTGTCTTTTGTCAACTGTGGGCATGTCTTTAATCACTGTCAGACCTCTCCAACAACACCATCTGGTATACGGACAAGTAACAAGTACGACGTGACAGAGAACAAACGGAAGGCAGGGCTATATATACAGACAGGGGACAGAGGGGTGACGAGACACAGGTGAAACAAATCAGGGCGGAAAACAGAATGAATCAATTACAGGGGAAAACACAAGACAGGAAACCAAGAACTTAACAAAATAAAACAGGAAACAGAACCCCAGGAAAAAACATGACATTTCATGTTTGTTCAGTTGTTCCTAAAGCGTTTCTGTGTGTGTTCCTGTGTCAGGCTGCATCCGGCTGGGGATGCTGCCATCAAGGAGTGTCATTGCTATGGGGTGGGGGTGTCTGGTCTGGTCTGGATGAATGGTACATGTCGAAGTGGCATCCACATGAATGCCAGGTCCAAACGTTTCCCAAAAGAACATTGAATTGTCACAAGATGATCAATGTTATTTACTTCACCTGTTAGTGGTTTTAATGTTGTGGCTGATCTGTG
The DNA here is from genome assembly GCF_963514085.1 of Chelon labrosus. NCBI lineage: Eukaryota > Metazoa > Chordata > Actinopteri > Mugiliformes > Mugilidae > Chelon > Chelon labrosus. The sequence goes on from NC_140341.1 coordinate 14,330,768, forward strand.
TATAGACACAGGCTCTAGCAGTTATGTTGCAACAGGACACTGGGAGGTGGCAGAAGGAATATTACTGCGTGATGTAGAGAGCTGTGGACACTCAGTCAAGGACATTTCAGGAATGTTGTGTATATTGCAGGAATGGTTATTAAGCAAATAACAAATACAATGTCATCCAGAATATCTAGTATGAAATGATGTGTCCAGTATCACAAAATATGACCTCTAAAAATACACTTTAATATAAGCTGAAAGCAAAAGTGAAAAGCAATCAAGCAAATTAGCCGTACAAATGATTTAATATGCTTTCAGTTCTACTCTGCAAGCAGTGAAAAAAAAAAAACAAGCATGTTTTAAAGAAATACATTTCAGAATCTAAATATTACAATTCTGCATTTATTACTTGCAAATTACAATTAACAAATTGCATCTACATCCTGTCCACATGCATTTCCTGTGTTCTTTCTTCCATCTCCAGTTTTCTCTTCTTCAACAATTAAACAACTGTCCCTTCGTGGTTTAACACTAGTTGATGTGAACAAGTTGCACATTGAGATGAACTGTTGCAGACCCAACCAGCAGAGATGATGCGGCTGCAACAAACAACATGTTATGCGTAAAGCAGCAGGGTCACAGTGGTGGTGCAACAGTTTATTGGTTGACAAAAGCCAAGATTTTGTTGTTGTTGTTTTTGTTACATCAGTACTGCAACTGATGCAACTGACAACCTCTGACTTGAGCAAAATACTTTTGTTGAAGCATTTTTCCCTGTTGAAGGGAAAATCTAATAAAGATGACATTAACCCTTTAACGCCTGAATTGATTTTTCAATTATGTAAAGAAATTAATTATTTGTGTTTCTGCTTACCACTCCGACCGGTCCTACGAGAAACTAGTGCTTGCAAAAGGTTCCTAGGAATTATTTGAATGTGCACAAACCGACATTGGAGTATTACATGCGTTATTTCGGCTGCAGTCTGAGCGGAAACAATGCATCGTGAATTTGCGACAATAGGCAGGAAGGGGTTAATGCCAAACAGTGATAAGGACATTGACCTACTGCAATAGTATCTGAACCGTGTGGTTAAGAAGCAGAGCTTACCAGACATTTCATTGTTTCTTTCACTTCCTGGACATGTTAACTAAGCGACACTTGTGGGTTTGTAAACTGACATGTCTCTGTCTATAAGTAACAGCAGTTTCCCACAGAGGACTGCAGGAGATCAGAAAGTCAGACCTTTCACTGAAATAACAGAGTAATCCTATCAACTCTACTAACTGTAAAACATAAAACCACAAGCAAAACAAAATGTTCAAGATTATATTGCAGAAAGCAACATCACAAACATCAGCATGTAATGCTAAGTACATTATTCAGTGAGTCTACACATGACTAATCCACATAGACCACTGGCTCAACTAATTAAATACGTATTGAAGCCATAAATGTTAGGTATGGGAAATGTTCAGGCAAAGATGGTGATGGTATAAAGTGGATCTTTATCTTTTTGAGTCTCATTCTGTTGTTCTTCAGGAGACTAGACAGTGACAGCATACAGTTCACAGTTTAACACTTGGCTGTCTGCTCTCTCTGCACCTGCTTTGAAGGATAAAATATGAATAAAAAATAAAGTATTAGGTGGTAAGAAGAGAAATGTATATGACGTATATATTCTATAATCCAAAATGACAATACATATTAACATTCTTACGATTACGGCCACAAATCCTCAGCACTATTATCAACATCGATGTGGCAACCAGGAGAGCTACGCTGAGGCCGATGGCAAAGTACGGAAGCCATGACACAACTAAAAGGAAAAGAATCAAATCAATGATCTTAAACTGCATCTATTATGATGCACATCACACAGATACTGTACAGGTTCTTACCTGGATCATTGTCATGTGTCATGTTGTTTTCAGCCCCCTCATATGTGTCTTTAGAAATAGATAGCATATAAAATGATATTTATTGCATGTATATTTTAATGCTGAGGGAAAAAAAACAACTGCCTACCTGAAACTGAGATGTTGATGGCATGGCTGACTGTAGGATGTTCGTATCCCATTAAAGCACATCTGTACAGGCCGTCATCATTAACTGAAATCTCTTTGAAACTCAAATATGAGACCAGTTTGTCCCCATCATGGTTCTGTCTCATTTCTACATTCTTTGATTTATTAACCTTCTCACAGGTATTTACATCAAGCAGTTTACACCAGATAATGTTAAGAGGTTCTCCACAGTATCTGACCGGACAGCTGACTTCCACACTTTTTCCTAGAGCAGTACGCCATGCTGTGCCTCTCCGGAGGAAAATCTCAACTTCACACGAAGAAAACAAGTCTGAAATAAAAATTTAAAAAAAGCATCTGATTTCAGTGAAAACTTTGGCATTGTCTTATGTAATTTACTTTATTTTTTGGTTTGGTGAAAAACAGTTTATCATTTCAAGAATAGGTGAAAGACAGCTTCAAGAAGAGTTTGACTGTTTCTTTTATGGAACAAACGGTGTTGAATTTTTAAAGGATAACTTCATTTTTGTGTAATTACTTCCATCAGCATCCACCAACGAACAACATACATGAAATAGATGTGTGTGTACAGATGGCACTAATCAAAAAAGACATATTATTTATACTGATTTTATTGGATAGTTATCTTGGGAACAGATTCTAATACAGTCCACTGCTGTTTACATACAGAGCATCAATGAATAACTTACTCGCCTAAGAAGAGTGAATGAGAAGGTGGAAAATCTACATCGTAGATTTTAAATTATGGTCTTGGTAAATGGTCTTGTTTTTATACAGCTCCTTTCTACTGGTACTCAAAGCACTTTACAGTCACAATAACACATCTAGCCATTCGCTCACACAAGCACACAAACTAGAAGTTATGTCATATATATAATGACACGTACCAACATACTACCTCTAAACTGTCAAAACAACATGCTTCATCCTCATCTTAGTATACTGACATCCAATCTAACACCCATCACATCTGATGTGCCTCATGTGGCTTGTATTTTGAAACAAGGAAACAGAAAAATCACAGAAAACCAACGTATTGAGTATGGAATAGATCAGTCGTACACGGTTAGGATTAGGATTTCTTTTTTCTTTTCCTCTAAATTTTCAGATTGCCCTCATTTAAGAGCATTTGGCTGATGAACTGTTTATGCATTAGTTACATGACAGGATGTGGTAGCTCATGTTGCCTCATTTCTATCATCTGATCTAAAGACTATATGATTCTCACACTGACTCCACAAACTATGTTTCACCATCATTTTATCACCATTCTTAAATCCTTTTGTTTGACTATAGCTTTAAAGTCACAACTTCATCTAAGTTGTTTTTCTGCTGCTATCATACGTACAGACATTCATATTCTTGTCATAGTTTTTCAAGTCGTATCCAAAGTCACTTCTAATATAAGTTTTAAAATGTTTTAAGATTTACCTTCACCTCCTTCAGATGCGTGGATACATGTGAAGCACAAAAAGATCACCAGGTAGCTCAGTCTGTCCATCAGGCTCAGCACTCTCTGGACCTGAAACTCTTGAAGTGATCTACAGTAGTGGCTGCTCACTTCACTCACGACAAGCTCACCACTTCCTGACCTCCCACCTGTGAAGTATATACGACGATCCGGCACACGTTTGTATTCCAGCATGTCACAACAGAATGTAGTTTCCAGTATGTATGTATATATAAAAAACAGAAACGTACACTATATTGCCAAAAATATTCACTCACCCATCCAAATAATTGAATTCAGATGTTTCAATCACTTCCATGGCCACAGGTGTATAAAATCAAGCACCTAGGCATGCAGACTGCTTCTACAAACATTTGTGAAAGAATGGGTCGCTCTCAGGAGCTCAGTGAATTACAGTCGTGAAATTTCCTCGCTGCTAAATATACACAGTCAACTGTTAGTGGTACTATAACAAAGTGGAAGTGATTGGGAATGACAGCAACTCAGCCACAAAGTGGTAGGCCACATAAAATGACAGAGCGGGGTCAGCGGATGCTGAGGTGCATAGTGTGCAGAAATCGCCAACTTTCTAAAGAGTCAAACAAAAACATCGTCATCCCCTACGTGGCTGGAGTGTCCGAGAAACTCAATAGAATTTTCAGAAATCACCGTATTCCAGTTTATTTCAAACCAGGAAACACACTTAGGCAAAGACTGGTCCACCCAAAAGACAAAACACCCATGCAGAAACGGAGTAATGTGGTGTATGCTGTTCAGTGCAGTGAGGAGTGTACAGACTTATTCATTGGGGAAACTAAACAACCCATCCATAAACGCATGTACCAGCACAGGAGAGCCAGCTCATCAGGAAACGATTCAGCGGTCGACCTCCACCTGAAGGACAAAGGACACTCCTTTGAAGATAACAACGTCCAAATCTTAGCCAGAGAAGACCGATGGTTTGAAAGAAAAGTAAAGGAAGCCAATCATGTCAGACTGGAAAAACCTTCACTAAATAGAGGAGGTGGACTAAGATTTAATCTGCCATCTATTTACGATACAGTTTTAACTTCTGTCCCCAAGAAGTTTCAACCTCATTCACACCTTGACACTGGAGCCTCAGACGGACAAGAGTCGTTAGAGAACCATTCATAGGGAAGAGGACAGGGACAAAAACAGTCCCCCCTCAACAACAGGTAAGTACCCAGTCATTGATGGAAATTAGCTGCACCAGTTTCTGGTTATTAGCATAACAAGCAAGTTCTTTCAGGAGGAGTTCCTATTTAAACCTCAGACTTCCCACCAGTCCCCTAGAACTGAAGAAGCTACTCAGATGAGTGGTGAAACGTCTTCTCTAAAAATCTACAAATCCAGTTGCCTTTTTTGAAACTTTTTTGGATATAACATGACCTGGATGACTGAGAACCTTCACAGACATACGAGACTATAAAACTAAATGTATCTTATAGGTATGGTGATAGTAGACGTGGATTTAGTTTCTCATCTTGTGGATTCTTGTTCGAACAGGCGGTACACAGCCAGGGCTACTGCTTTATTTCATTTTTTTTCTACACAACCAGCAGGTGGACTCAGTTAACTTTCACCTTTCTATCTTTTGTCAACTGTGGGCATGTCTTTAATCACTGTCAGACCTCTCCAACAGCACCATCTGGTGTAGAAAACCAGCACCACACATTGTGCTCTTTTGACATTTTATTGAATAAGTAAAGAACAATACATCCAGCTTTTCTGTCTGGTAACAGAATGTTGTTAGTGGGGGCCTTTGGGTCCTATAGGTTGAGGGGATGGGCCTCTGTGGATCATCCCACAGATAATTGATCAGTTTCGGATCCAGTGAATTTGGAGGCCAGTTCAACACCTTGTGCCTTTTTTCATGTCAAGGGGTTTGCGGGTTAGGTAGGACCCAAATGCGGAAACAATGCATCGTGATTTTTGCGACAATAGGCATGAAGGGGTTAATGCCAAACAGTGATAAGGACATTGACCTACTGCAACAGTATCTGAACCGTGTGGTTAAGAAGCAGAGCTTACCAGACATTTCATTGTTTCTTTCACTTCCTGGACATGTTAACTAAGCGACACTTGTGGGTTTGTAAACTGACATGTCTCTGTCTATAAGTAACAGCAAGGAAATCAGAAAGTCAGACCTTTCACTGAAATAACAGAGTAATCCTATCAACTCTACTAACTGTAAAACATAAAACCACAAGCAAAACAAAATGTTCAAGATTATATTGCAGAAAGCAACATCACAAACATCAGCATGTAATGCTAAGTACATTACTCAGTGAGTCTACACGACTAATCCACATAGACCACTGGCTCCACTAATTAAAAACATATTGAAGCCATAAATGTTAGGTATGGGAAATGTTCAGGCAAAGATGGCGGTGGTATAAAGTGGATCTTTATATTTTTGAGTCTTATTCTGTTGTTCTTCAGCAGACTAGTCAGTGACAGCATACAGTTCACAGTTTAACACTTGGCTGTCTGCTCTCTCGGCACCTGATTTGAAGGATAAAAGAAAAATAATAAAGAAATTATTAGGTGGTAAGAAGAGAAATGTATATGACCTATATATTCTATAATCCAAAATGACAATACATATTAATGTTCTTACGATTACGGCCACAAATCCTGAGCACTATTATCAACATCGATGTGGCAACCAGGAGAGCTACGCTGAGGCCGATGGCAAAGTACGGCAGCCATGACACAACTAAAAGGAAAAGAATCAAATCAATGATGTTAAACTGCATCTATTATGATGCACATCACACAGATACTGTACAGGTTCTTACCTGGATCATTGTCATGTGTCATGTTGTTTTCAGCCCCCTCATATGTGTCTTTAGAAATAGATAGCATATAAAATGAATGATATTTATTGCATGTATATTTTAATGCTGAGGGAGAAAAACAACTGCCTACCTGAAACTGAGATGTTGATGGCATGACTGACTGTAGGATGTTCGTATCCCATTAAACCACATCTGTACAGGCCGTCATCATGAACTGAAATCTCTTTGAAACTCAAATATGAGACCAGTTTGTCCCCATCATGGTTCTGTCTTATTTCTACATTCTTTGATTTATTAACCCTCTTACAGGTTTTATCGTCAAGCAGTTTACACCAGATGACGTTAAGAGGTTCTTCACAGTGTTTGACTGGACAGCTGACTGTAAGACTTTGTCCTGGAGCAGTAAACAATGTTGTGCCTCTCCGGATCGAAAGCTCAACTTCACACGAAGAAGGTGAGTCTGGAATGAAAGTAAAACAAACAAAAAACAAAGAATCTGATTTCAGTGAACACTTTGGCATTGTCTTATGTAATTTACTTTATTTTTTGGATTTGATGAAAAACACTTTATCATTTCAAGAATAGGTGAAAGATAGCTTCAGAAAAGTTTGACTGTTTCTTTTATGGAACAAACGGTGTTGCATTTTTAAAGGATAACTTCATTTTTGTGAAGTTAATTCCGTCAGCATCCACAAACGAACAACATACATGAAACAGATGTGTGTGTACAGATGCCACTAAACAAAAAAGACATATTATTTGTACTCATGTTATTGGATAGTTATCTTGGTAACAGATTCTAATACAGTCCACTGTTTACATACAGAGCATCAATGAATCACCAAAGAAGAGTGAATGAGAAGGTGGAAAATCTAAATCATAGATTTGAAATTATGGTCTTGGTAAATGGTTTTGTTTTTATACAGCTCCTTTCTACCTACTGGTACTGAAACAATTTAGAGTCACAGTAACACATCTAGCCATTCGCTCACACAAGCACACAAACTGGAGGTTATGTCATATATATATAATGACACATAGGAACATACTACCTTTAAACTGTTAAAACAACATGCTTCATCCTCATCGTAGTATACTGACATCCAATCTAACACCCATCACATCTGATGTGCCTCATGTGGCTTGTATTTTGAAACAAGGAAACACAAAAATCACAGAAAACCGACTTATTAAGTATCGAATAGATCAGTCGTACACAGTTAGGATTAGGATTTTTTTTTTTTTTCTTTTACTCTAAATTTTCAGATTGCCCTCATTTAAGTTTATTTTTTGGTGAAAGAAAGAACATTTGGCTGATTAACTGTTTATGCATTAGTTACATGACAGGATGTGGTCGCTCATGTTGGCTCATTTCTATCATCTGATTTGAAGATTATACGATTCTCACACTGACTCCCCAAACTGTGTTTTATCATCACTTTATCACCATTCTTAAATGACTATTTTATAGCTTTAAAGTCACAACTTCATCTAAGTTGTTTTTCTGCTGCCATCATACGTACAGACATTCATTTTCTTGTCATAGTTTTTCATGTCGTGTCCAAAGTCACTTCTAATACAAGTTTTAAAATGTTTTAAGATTTACCTTCACCTCCTCCAGATGCGTGGATACATGTGAAGCACAAAAAGATCACCAGGTAGCTCAGTCTGTCCATCAGGCTCAACACGCTCTGGACCTGAAACTCTTGAAATGATCTGCAGTAGTGGCTGCTCACTTCACTCAAGACAAGCTCACCACTTCCTGACCTCCCACCTGTGAAGTATATACGACCATCCGGCACACGTTTGTATTCCAGCGTGTCACAACAGAATGTAGTTTCCAGTATGCATGTATATATAAAAAAAAAGAAACATGCACCATATTGCCAAAAATATTCACTCACCCATCCAAATAATTGAATTCAGATGTTCCAATCACTTCCATGGCCACAGGTGTATAAAATCAAGAACCTGGGCATGTAGACTGCTTCTACAAACATTTGTGAAAGAATGGGTCACTCTCAGGAGCTCAGTAAATTACAGTCGTAAAATTTCCCTGCTGCTAAATATACACAATCAACTGTCAGTGGTACTATAACAAAGTGGAAGTGATTGGGAATGACAGCAACTCAGCCACAAAGTGGTAGGCCACGTAAAATGACAGAGCGGGGTTGGCGGATGCTGAGGCGTACAGTAACCAGAGGTCACCAACTTTCAAGTCAGTCGCTACACATCTCCAAATTTCATGTGTCCTTCAGGTTAGCTCAAGAACAGTGTGTAGAGAGCTTCATGGAATGGGTTTCCATGGCCGAGCAGCTGCATCCAAACCATACATCACCAAGTGCAATGCAAAGTGTCGGATGCAGTGGTGTAAAGCACGCCACCGCTGGACTCTATAGCAGTGGAGACGTGTTCTTTGGAGTGACGAATCACGCTTCTCCATCTGGCAATCTGATGGACAAATCTGGGTTTGGTGATTGCCAGGACAACGGTACTTGTCTGACTGCATTGTGCCAAGTGTGAAGTTTGGTGGAGGGGGGTTATGGTGTGGGGTTGTTTTTCAGGAGCTGGGCTTGCCCCCTTAGTTCCAGTGAAAGAAACTCTGAATGCTTCAGCATACCAAGAGATTTTGGACAATTCCATGCTCCCAACTTTGTGGGAACAGTTTGGTGATGGCCCCTTCCTGTTCCAACATGACTGTGCACCAGTGCACAAAGCAAGGTCCATAAAGAGATGGATGAGAGAGTTTGGTGTGGAAGAACTTGACTGGCCTGCACAGAGTCCTGATCTCAACCTGATAAAACACCTTTGAGATGAATTAGAGCAAAGACTGTGAGCCAGGTCTTCTCATCCAACATCAGTGTCTGACCTCACAAATGCGCTTCTGGAAGAATGGTCAAAAAGTCCCATAAACACACTCCTAAACCTTATGGAAAGCCTTCCCAGAAGAGTTGAAGCTGTTGTAGCTGCAGAGGGTGGGCCAACATCATATTAAACCCTTTAGATTAAGAATGAGATGTCACTTGAGTTCATACAGTATGTGTATAAAGGTAGATGAGCGAATACTTTTGTCAGTGTAGTGTAAGATGTGAAGTTACTGGCATTTTTTTTGTTGGGTGAACCAGAGATCAACTTTGTAACATCTACATATCTATCATCTCAACAAACACAGTTCCTGGTCCATCAGCCCTTCTGTGGCAAAGGTATAGCTCCTGAAAACAATAAGAAACCATGACAAGCAGATACTGTGTCTTGGGAGACTAAAAAACTTAATGTATCTTATAGGTATGGTGATAGTAGACATATATGTCTACTGTATATGTCTACTGTATATGTCTACTGTTATATATATATATGTCTACTGTAAAATACATTAAGAAACTAAACCTATAGGTTTAGTTTCTCATCTTGTGGATTTTTGCTCAGACAGGCGGCACACAGCCAGGGCTACTTCTTTATTTCATTGTTTTCTACACAACTAGCAGGTGTACTGAGTTAACGTTCACCTTTCTGTCTTTTGACAACTGTGGGCATGTCTTTAATCACTGTCAGACCTCTCCAGCAGCACCATCTGGTGTAGACAACCAGCACCACGCATTGTGCTCTTTTGACATTTTATTGAATAAGTAAAGAACAATACATCCAGCTTTGAAAGGAATATTTGAATGTTACAAAAAACTCAAAGTCCTTGTTCTCTTTTGAGCTTGATTCTGAATCAATCAGCCACAACATTAAAACCACCTTCCTAATATTGTGTAGGTCTCCCCTGTGCCTCCGAAACAGTTGTGACTCATCAGAGAATGGACATGGGCCTTCTGAGGGTGTCCTGTGGTGTCTGGTAGCAGGATGTTGTTAGTGGGGGCCTTTGGGTCCTATGGGTTGTGGGGAGGCATCTCTGTGGATCATCCCTCAGATACTTGATCAGTTTGGGATCCAGTGAATTTGGAGGCCAGGTCAACACCTTGTGCCGTTTTTCATGTCAAGGGGTTTGCCAGGTAATGGGGGTAGGACCCAAATACAGGACAGAGAGGGCTGAGGCAGGAGTTGGTGACAAAAAGGTATTTAATAAAAAACACACAAGACCAAAAGCACTGCAGAGATGGTAGGTATACCAAACATGACACGACAAAAACTTCAAGGAGACATGAACATGGCGAGGAGACAAGTATACGGACAAGTAACAAGTACGACATGACACAGAACAAAGGGGAAGGCAGGGCTATATATACAGACAGGGGACAGAGGGGTGACGAGACACAGGTGAAACAAATCAGGGTGGAGCACACAAGGAGAAATCAATGAATCAATCACAGGGGGAAACACAAGACAGGAAACCAAGAACTTAACAAAATAAAACAGGAAACAGAACCCCAGGAAAACTAATCACAAACTATGACATTTCATGTTTGTTCAGTTGTTTCTAAAGTGTTTTTGTGTGTGTGTCTGTGTCAGGCAGGGTGTGTCCAACATCATGAAATAAGACCTCCAAAAATACACTTTAATATAACCGGAAAGCAAAAGTGTAAATCAATCAGTTATTTAAAATGCTTTCAGTTCTACTCAAGAAGCAGTGAAAAAACAAGAAAGTTTTAAATAAATACATTTCAGAATCTAAATATTACAATTTTGCTTTTATTACTTGTCCATACTCTATGCCCTGTCCACATGCATTTCCTGTCCATCTCCAGTTTTCTCTTCTTCTGCACTTGAACACCCGTCCCTTCGTGGTTTAACACTAGTTGATGTGAACAGGTTGCACATTGAGAATTATTGTTGCAACCGCACCAGCCAGGCAGACCCAACCAGCATCAAACAACATGTTATGCGTAAAGCAGCAGGGTCACAGTGATGGTGCAATGTCTCGTCTCGTCTCGTCTTCTTCCGCTGCAACGGCTTATTGGTTCACAAAAGCCAAGATTTTGTTGTTGTTGTTTTTTTTGCATGAGTACCGCAACTGATGTAACTGACAACCTTTGACTTGAGCAAAATATTTTTGTTGAAGCATTTTTCCCGGTTGAAGTTTGTCATTTGTATCTGTAGTTCTATTAAAGTATTAATATCTTATATCTGATAAAGATGACATTAATGCCAAACAGTGATAAGGACATTGACCTACTGCAACAGTATCTGAACCGTGTGGTTAAGAAGTAGAGCTTACCAGACATTTCATTGTTTCTGTCACTTCCTGGACATGTTAACTAAGCCACACTTGTGGGTTTGTAAACTGACATGTCTCTGTCTATAAGTAACAGCTCACAGTAACAGCTCACGGTGGTATAAAGTGGATCTTTATCTTTTTGAGTCTCATTCTGTTGTTCTTCAGCAGACTGGTCAGTGACAGTATACACTGCACAGTTTGACACTTGGCTGTCTGCTCTCTCTGCATCTGCTTTGAAGGATAAAGAAAAATGAAAAATAAATTATTAGGTGGTAAGAAGAGAAATGTATATGACACATATTTTCTATCATCCAAAATGACAATACATATTAACATTCTTACGATTACGGCCATAAATCCTCAGCACTATTATCAACATCGATGTGGCAACCAGGAGAGCTACACTGAGGCCGATGGCAAAGTACGGCAGCCATGGCACAACTACGCCATGGTCAGCGCTTAGTGATTCAGCTGCAAAAAGGAAAAGAATCAAATCAATGATCTTAACCTGCATCTATTATGATGCACATCACACAGATACTGTACAGGTTCTTACCTGGATCATTGTCAGGTCTCAGGTTGTTTTCAACCCCCTCATATGTGTCTTTAAAAATAGATAGCATATAAAATTTATGATATTTATTGCATGTATATATTAATGCTGAGGGAGAAAAACAACTACCTACCTGAAACTGAGATGTTGATGGCATGACTGAATGTAAAATGTTTGTGTCCCATTAAAGCACATCTGTACAGGCCGTCATCATGAACTGAAATCTCTTTGAAACTCAAATATGAGACCAGTTTGTCCCCATCATGGTTCTGTCTTATTTCTACATTCTTTGATTTATTAACCCTCTTACAGGTTTTATCGTCAAGCAGTTTACACCAGATGATGTTAAGAGGTTCTCCACAGTATCTGACCGGACATCTGACTGTAACACTTTGTCCTACAGCAGTAAACCATGTTGTGCCTCTACGGATTGAAAGCTCAACTTCACATGAAGAAGACAAGTCTGGAATGAAAGTGAAAAAAAAAAAAAAAATGCATATGATTTCAGTGAAAACTTTGGCATTGTCTTATGTAATTTACATTATTTTTTGGTTTGATGAAAAACACTTTATCATTTAAAGAATAGGTGAAAGACAGCTTCAGAAAAGTTTGACTGTTTCTTTTATGGAACAAACAGTGTTGCATTTTTAAAGGATGACTTCATTTTTGTGTAATTAATTCCATCAGCATCAACAAACAAACAACACACATGAAACAGATGTGTGTGTACAGATGACACTAATCAAAAAACACATATTATTTGTACTCATTTTATTGGATAGTTATCTTGGTAACAGTTTCTAATACAGTCCACTGTTTAGAGCATCAATGAATCGCCAAAGAAGAGTGAATGAGAAGGTGGAAAATCTACATCATAGATTTTAAATTATGGTCTTGGTAAATGGTCTTGTTTTTATACATCTCCTTTCTATCTACTGGTACTGAAAGCGCTTTACAGTCACAGTAACACATCTAGCCATTCGCTCACACAAGCACACAAACTAGAAGTTATGTCATATATATAATGACACGTACCAACATACTACCTCTAAACTGTCAAAACAACATGCTTCATCCTCATCGTAGTATACTGACATCCAATCTAACACACATCACATCTGATGTGCCTCATGTGGCTTGTATTTTGAAACAAGGAAACAGAAAAATCACAGAAAACCAACGTATTGAGTTTGGAATAGATCAGTCGTACACGGTTAGGATTAGGATTTCTTTTTTCTTTTCCTCTAAATTTTCAGATTGCCCTCATTTAAGAACATTTGGCTGATGAACTGTTTATGCATTAGTTACATGACAGGATGTGGTAGCTCATGTTGCCTCATTTCTATCATCTGATCTAAAGTCTATATGATTCTCACACTGACTCCACAAACTATGTTTCACCATCATTTTATCACCATTCTTAAATCCTTTTGTTTGACTATTTTATAGCTTTAAAGTCACAACTTCATCTAAGTTGTTTTTCTGCTGCCATCATACGTACAGACATTCATATTCTTGTCATAGTTTTTCATGTCATGTCCAAAGTCACTTCTAATATAAGTTTTAAAATGTTATAAGACTTACCTTCACCTCCTCCAGATGCGTGGATACATGTGAAGCACAAAAAGATCACCAGGTAGCTCAGTCTGTCCATCAGGCTCAACACTCTCTGGACCTGAAACTCTTGAAGTGATCTACAGTAGTGGCTGCTCACTTCACTCACGACAAGCTCACCACTTCCTGACCTCCCACCTGTGAAGTATATACGACGATCCGGCACACGTTTGTATTCCAGCATGTCACAACAGAATGTAGTTTCCAGTATGTATGTATATATAAAAAACAGAAACGTACACTATATTGCCAAAAATATTCACTCACCCATCCAAATAATTTAATTCAGATGTTTCAATCACTTCCATGGCCACAGGTGTATAAAATCAAGCACCCAGGCATGCAGACTGCTTCTACAAACATTTGTGAAAGAATGGGTCGCTCTCAGGAGCTCAGTGAATTACAGTCGTGAAATTTCCTCGCTGCTAAATATACACAGTCAACTGTCAGTGGTACTATAACAAAGTGGAAGTGATTGGGAATGACAGCAACTCAGCCACAAAGTGGTAGGCCACATAAAATGACAGAGCGGGGTCAGCGGATGCTGAGGTGCATAGTGTGCAGAAATCGCCAACTTTCTGAAGAGTCAAACAAAAACATCGTCATCCCCTACGTGGCTGGAGTGTCCGAGAAACTCAATAGAATTTTCAGAAATCACCGTATTCCAGTTTATTTCAAACCAGGAAACACACTTAGGCAAAGACTGGTCCACCCAAAAGACAAAACACCCAGGCAGAAACGGAGTAATGTGGTGTATGCTGTTCAGTGCAGTGAGGAGTGTACAGACTTATTCATTGGGGAAACTAAACAACCCATCCATAAACGCATGTACCAGCACAGGAGAGCCAGCTCATCAGGAAACGATTCAGCGGTCCACCTACACCTGAAGGACAAAGGACACTCCTTTAAAGATAACAACGTCCAAATCTTAGCCAGAGAAGACCAATGGTTTGAAAGAGGAGCAAAGGAAGCCATTCATGTCAGACTGGGAAAACCTTCACTAAATAGAGGAGGTGGACTAAGATTTAATCTGCCATCTATTTACGATACAGTTTTAACTTCTGTCCCCAAGAAGTTTCAACCTCATTCACACCTTGACACTGGAGCCTCAGACGGACAAGAGTCGTTAGAGAACCATTCATAGGGAAGAGGACAGGGACAAAAACAGTCCCCCCTCAACAACAGGTAAGTACCCAGTCATTGATGGAAATTAGCTGCACCAGTTTCTGGTTATTAGCATAACAAGCAAGTTCTTTCAGGAGGAGTTCCTATTTAAACCTCAGACTTCCCACCAGTCCCCTAGAACTGAAGAAGCTACTCGGATGAGAGGAGAAACGTCTTCTCTAAAAATCTACAAATCCAGTTGCCTTTTTTGAAACTTTTTTGGATATAACATGACCTGGATGACTGAGAACCTTCACAGACATACGAGACTATAAAACTAAATGTATCTTATAGGTATGGTGATAGTAGACGTGGATTTAGTTTCTGATCTTGTGGATTCTTGTTCGAACAGGCGGTACACAGCCAGGGCTACTGCTTTATTTCATTTTTTTCTACACAACCAGCAGGTGGACTGAGTTAACTTTCACCTTTCTATCTTTTGTCAACTGTGGGCATGTCTTTAATCACTGTCAGACCTCTCCAACAGCACCATCTGGTGTAGAAAACCAGCACCACACATTGTGCTCTTTTGACATTTTATTGAATAAGTAAAGAACAATACATCCAGCTTTTCTGTCTGGTAACAGAATGTTGTTAGTGGGGGCCTTTGGGTCCTATAGGTTGAGGGGATGGGCCTCTGTGGATCATCCCACAGATAATTGATCAGTTTCGGATCCAGTGAATTTGGAGGCCAGTTCAACACCTTGTGCCTTTTTTCATGTCAAGGGGTTTGCGGGTTAGGTAGGACCCAAATGCGGAAACAATGCATCGTGAATTTGCGACAATAGGCAGGAAGGGGTTAATGCCAAACAGTGATAAGGACATTGACCTACTGCAATAGTATCTGAACCGTGTGGTTAAGAAGCAGAGCTTACCAGACATTTCATTGTTTCTTTCACTTCCTGGACATGTTAACTAAGCGACACTTGTGGGTTTGTAAACTGACATGTCTCTGTCTATAAGTAACAGCAGTTTCCCACAGAGGACTGCAGGAGATCAGAAAGTCAGACCTTTCACTGAAATAACAGAGTAATCCTATCAACTCTACTAACTGTAAAACATAAAACCACAAGCAAAACAAAATGTTCAAGATTATATTGCAGAAAGCAACATCCCAAACATCAGCATGTAATGCTAAGTACATTACTCAGTGAGTCTACACATGACTAATCCACATAGACCACTGGCTCAACTAATTAAATACGTATTGAAGCCATAAATGTTAGGTATGGGAAATGTTCAGGCAAAGATGGTGATGGTATAAAGTGGATCTTTATCTTTTTGAGTCTCATTCTGTTGTTCTTCAGGAGACTAGACAGTGACAGCATACAGTTCACAGTTTAACACTTGGCTGTCTGCTCTCTCTGCACCTGATTTGAAGGATAAAATATGAATAAAAAATAAAGTATTAGGTGGTAAGAAGAGAAATGTATATGACGTATATATTCTATAATCCAAAATGACAATACATATTAACATTCTTACGATTACGGCCACAAATCCTCAGCACTATTATCAACATCGATGTGGCAACCAGGAGAGCTACGCTGAGGCCGATGGCAAAGTACGGAAGCCATGACACAACTAAAAGGAAAAGAATCAAATCAATGATCTTAAACTGCATCTATTAAGATGCACATCACACAGATACTGTACAGGTTCTTACCTGGATCATTGTCAGGTGTCATGTTGTTTTCAGCCCCCTCATATGTGTCTTTAGAAATAGATAGCATATAAAATGATATTTATTGCATGTATATTTTAATGCTGAGGGAAAAAAAACAACTGCCTACCTGAAACTGAGATGTTGATGGCATGGCTGACTGTAGGATGTTCGTATCCCATTAAACCACATCTGTACAGGCCGTCATCATTAACTGAAATCTCTTTGAAACTCAAATATGAGACCAGTTTGTCCCCATCATGGTTCTGTCTCATTTCTACATTCTTTGATTTATTAACCTTCTCACAGGTATTTACATCAAGCAGTTTACACCAGATAATGTTAAGAGGTTCTCCACAGTATCTGACCGGACAGCTGACTTCCACACTTTTTCCTAGAGCAGTACGCCATGCTGTGCCTCTCCGGAGGAAAATCTCAACTTCACACGAAGAAGACAAGTCTGAAATAAAAATTAAAAAAAAGGCATCTGATTTCAGTATACACTTTGGCGTTGTCTTATGTAATTTACTAAATTTCTTGATTTGATGAAAAACAGTTTATCATTTCAAGAATAGGTGAAAGACAGCTTCAGAAAAGTTTGAATGTTTCTTTTATGGAACAAACTGTGTTGCATTTTTAAAGGATAACTTCATTTTTGTGTAATTAATTCTGTTAGCATTTGCAAACAAACAGCATACATGAAATAGATGTGTGTGTACAGATGGCACTAATCAAAAAAGACATATTATTTGTACTCATTTTATTGGATAGTTATCTTGGTAACAGTTTCTAATACAGTCCACTGTTTAGAGCATCAATGAATCGTCAAAGAAGAGTGAATGAGAAGGTGGAAAATCTACATCAAAGATTTTAAATTATGGTCTTGGTAAATGGTCTTGTTTTTATACATCTCCTTTCTATCTACTGGTACTCAAAGCACTTTACAGTCACAGTAACACATCTAGCCATTTGCTCACACAAGCACACAAACTGGGTGTTCGTTGTCCTGCTTCGGCGTGCGGCACATTCTACGTGAAATAATGACACGTACCAACATGCTACCTCTAAACTGTCAAAACAAAACTTTTTTTAACGCTTCCTCCTCATCATAGTATACTGACATCAAATCTAACACACATTTTTTTTCCTCTAAATTTTCTGATTGCCCTCATTTAAGTTTATTTTTTGGTGAAAGAAAGAACATTTGGCTGATTAACTGTTTATGCATTAGTTACATGACAGGATGTGGTAGCTCATGTTGGCTCATTTCTATCATCTGATTTGAAGATTATATGATTCTCACACTGACTCCACAAACTGTGTATTACCATCATTTTATCACCACTCTTAAATCCTTCTGTTTGACTATTTTATAGCTTTAAAGTCACAAATTCATCTAAGTTGTTTTGCTGCTGCCATCATACGTACAGACATTAATTTTCTTGTCATAGTTTTTCAAGTCGTGTCCAAAGTCACTTCTAATACAAGTTTTAAAATGTTTTAAGATTTACCTTCACCTCCTCCAGATGCGTGGATACATGTGAAGCACAAAAAGATCACCAGGTAGCTCAGTCTGTCCATCAGGCTCAACACGCTCTGGACCTGAAACTCTTGAAATGATCTACAGTAGTGGCTGCTCACATCACTCAAGACAAGCTCACCACTTCCTGACCTCCCACCTGTGAAGTATATACGACCATCCGGCACACGTGTGTATTCCGGCATCTCACAACAGAGCATAGTTTCCAGTATGTATGTTTGTATGTGTAAAAAACAGAAACATGCACTATATTGCCAAAAATATATAAATATAAATATTCACTCACCCATCCAAATAATTGAATTCAGATGTTCCAATCACTTCCATGGCCACAGGTGTATAAAATCAAGCACCTAGGCATGCAGACTGCTTCTACAAACATTTGTGAAAGAATGGGTCGCTCTCAGGAGCTCAGTAAATTACAGTCGTGAAATTACCCTGCTACTAAATATACACAATCAACTGTCAGTGGTACTATAACAAAGTGGAAGTGATTGGGAATGACAGCAACTCAGCCACAAAGTGGTAGGCCACATAAAATGACAAAGTGGGGTCAGTGGATGCTGAGGTGCATAGTGTGCAGAGGTCGCCAACTTTCTGAGGAGTCAGTGCTACACACCTCCGAATTTCATGTGGCCTTCAGATTAGCTCAAGAACAGTGTGTAGAGAGCTTCATGGAATGGGTTTCCATGGCCAGGCAGCTGTATCCAAGCCATACATCACCAAGTGCAATGCAAAGTGTCAGATGCGTTGGTGTAAGACACGCCACCACTGGACTCGGGAGCAGTGGAGACGCGTTCTCTGTAGTAACAACTCACGTCTCTCCGTCTGGCAATCAAATGGAGTAATCTAGGTTTGGCGGTTGCCAGTAGAACGGTATTTGTCTGACTGCATTGTGCCAAGTGTGAAGTTTGGTGGAGGAGGGAGATTATGGTGCGGGGATTCAGGAGCTGGGCTTGCCCCCTTAGTTTCAGTGAAAGGAACTCTGAATGCTTCAGCATACCAAGAGATTTTGGACAATTCCATGCTCCCAACTTCGAGGGAAATGCTTTGGTGATGGCCCCTTCCTGTTCCAACATGACTGTGCACCATTGCACAAAGCAAGGTCCATAAAGACATGGATGAGAGAGTTTGGTGTGGAAGAACTTGACTGGCCTGCACAGAGTCCTGGTCTCAAACATAAAAAAACACCTTAGGAATGAATTAAAGCGAAGACTGTGAGCCAGGCCGTCTCATCCAACATCAGTGTCTGACCTCACAAATGCGCTTCTGGAAGAATGGTCAAAAAGTCCCATAAACACACACCTAAACCTTGTGGAAAGCCTTCCCAGAAGAGTTGAAGCTGTTATAGCTGCAGAGGATGGGCCAACATCATATTAAACCCTTTAGATTAAGAATGGGATGTCACTTAAGTTCATATGTGTATAAAGGTAGATGAGCGAATCCTTGTGTCAGTATAGTGTAAGATGTGAAGTTACTGGCTTTTCTTTTGTTGGGTGAACCAGAGATCAACTTTGTAACATCTACATATCTATCATCTCAACAAACACAGTTCCTGGTCCATCAGCCCTTCTGTGGCAAAGGTACAGCTCCTGAAAACAATAAGAAACCATGACAAGCAGATACTGTGTCATGGGAGAAAACACCTATTACTATAAAACTAAATGTATCTTATAGGTATGGTGATAGTAGACGTGGGTTTAGTTTCTCATCTTGTGGATTCTTGCTCAGACAGGCGGCACACAGCCAGGGCTACTGCTTTATTTCATTTTTTTCTACACAACCAGCAGGTGGACTGAGTTAACTTTCACCTTTCTGTCTTTTGTCAACTGTGGGCATGTCTTTAATCACTGTCAGACCTCTCCAACAGCACCATCTGGTGTAGAAAACCAGCATCATGCATTGTGCTCTTTTGACATTTTATTGAATAAGTAAAGAACAATACATCCAGCTTTGAAAGGAATATTTGAATGTTACAACAAACCCAAAGTCCTTGTTCTCATTTCAGCTTGATTCTGAATCAATCAGCCACAACATTAAAACCATCTTCCTAATACTGTGTAGGTCTCCCTTGTGCCTCCAAAACAGTTGTGACTCATCAGAGAATGGACATGGGCCTTCTGAGGGTGTCCTGTGGTGTCTGGCAACAGAATGTAGTTAGTGGGGGCCTTTGGGTCCTTTAGGTCCCATGGGTTGTGGGGAGGGGCCTCTGTGGATCATCCCACAGATACTTGATCAGTTTGGGATCTCGTGAATTTGGAGGCCAGGTCAACACCTTGTGCTGTTCTTCATGTCAAGGGGATTACGGGTTAATGGGGGTAGGACCCAAATGCAGGACAGAGAGGGTTGAGGCAGGAGTTGGTAACAAAAAGATATTTCACAAAAAAAGACAATACTGAAAGCCCTGCAGAGACAGCAGGTATACCAAACGTGACAAGACATGAACATGGCAAGGAGACAAGTATACAGACAAGTAACAAGTGCGACGTAACAGAGAACAAAGGTGAAGGCATGGCTATACAGACAGTGGACAGAGGGGTGACGAGACACAGGTGAAACAAATCAGGGCGGAGCACACAAGGAGAAATCAATGAATCAATCACAGGGAGAAACACAAGACAGGAAACCAAGAACTTAATAAAATAAAACAGGAAACAGAACCCCAGGAAAACTAATTACAAACCATGACATTTCATGTTTTTTCAGTTGTTCCTAAACTGTTTTTGTGTGTGTGTCTGTGTCAGGCAGGGTGTGTCCAACATCATGAAATAAGACCTCCAAAAATACACTTTAATATAACCAGAAAGCAAAAGTGTAAATCAATCAGTTATTTAAAATGCTTTCAGTTCTACTCAAGAAGCAGTGAAAAAAACAAGCAAGTTTTAAAGAAATAAATTTCAGAATCTAAATATTAAAATCCTGCATTTATTACTTTGCAAGTTACAATCAATGAATTACGTTTACGTCCTGTCCACATGCATTTCCTGTGTTCTTTCTTCCATCTCCAGTTTTCTATTCTTCTGCACTTGAACACCCGTCCCTTCGTGGTTTAACACTAGTTGATGTGAACAGGTTGCACATTGAGAATTATTGTTGCAACCGCACCAGCCAGGCAGACCCAACCAGCATCAAACAACATGTTATGCGTAAAGCAGCAGGGTCACAGTGATGGTGCAACGTCTCGTCTCGCCTGGTCTTCTTCCGCTGCAGCGGCTCATTGGTTTACAAAAGCCAAGATTTTGTTGTTGTTGTTTTTGTTGCATGAGTACAGCAACTGATGTAACTGACTCTCTGCAAATGCTTGTTGAAGCATTTTTCCCAGTTGAAGTTTGTCATTTGTATCTGTAGTTCTATTAAAGTATTAATATGTTATATCTGATAAAGATGACATTAATGCCAAACAGTGATAATGACATTGACCAACTACAGCAGTATCTGAACCGTGTGTGGTTAAGAAGCAGAGCTTCCCAGATGTTTCACTATTTCTGTCACTTCCTGGACATGTTAACTAAGCCACACTTGTGGGTTTGTAAACTGACATGTCTCTGTCTATTAGTAACAGCTCACAGTAACAGCTCACGGTGGTATAAAGTGGATCTTTATCTTTTTGAGTCTCATTCTGTTGTTCTTCAGCAGACTGGTCAGTGAAAGTATACACTGCACAGTTTGACACTTGGCTGTCTGCTCTCTCTGCATCTGCTTTGAAGGATAAAGAAAAATAAAAAATAGATTATTAGGTGGTAAGACGAGAAATGTATATGACATATATTTACTATAATCCAAAATGACAATACATATTAACATTCTTACGATTACGGCCATAAATCCTCAGCACTATTATCAACATCGATGTGGCAACCAGGAGAGCTACACTGAGGCCGATGGCAAGGTACGGCAGCCATGGCACAACTACGCCATGGTCAGCGCTTAGTGATTCAGCTGCAAAAAGGAAAAGAATCAAATCAATGATCTTAACCTGCATCTATTAAGATGCACATCACACAGATACTGTACAGGTTCTTACCTGGATCATTGTCAGGTCTCAGGTTGTTTTCAACCCCCTCATATGTGTCTTTAAAAATAGATAGCATATAAAATTTATGATATTTATTGCATGTATATATTAATGCTGAGGGTAAAAAAAAACTACCTACCTGAAACTGAGATGTTGATGGCATGACTGACTGTACGATGTTTGTATCCCATTAAAGCACATCTGTACAGGCCGTCATCATGAACTGAAATCTCTTTGAAACTCAAATATGAGACCAGTTTGTCCCCATCATGGTTCTGTCTTATTTCTACATTCTTTGATTTATTAACCCTCTTACAGGTTTTATTGTCAAGCAATTTACACCAGATGATGTTAAGAGGTTCTCCACAGTATCTGACCGGACACCTGACTGTAAGACTTTGTCTTGCAGCAGTAAACCATGTTGTGCCTCTACGGATTGAAAGCTCAACTTCACATGAAGAAGACAAGTCTGGAATGAAAGTGAAAAGAAAAAAAAAAAAAAAGCATATGATTTCAGTGAAAACTTTGGCATTGTCTTATGTAATTTACATTATTTTTTGGTTTGATGAAAAACACTTTATCATTTAAAGAATAGGTGAAAGACAGCTTCAGAAAAGTTTGACTGTTTCTTTTATGGAACAAACAGTGTTGTATTTTTAAAGGATAACTTCATTTTTGTGTAGTTAATTCCATCAGCATCCGCAAACAAACAACACACATGAAATAGATGTGTGTGTACAGATGGCACTAATCAAAAAAGACATATTATTTGTACTCATGTTATTGGATAGTTATCTTGGTAACAGATTCTAATACAGCTCACTGTTTACATACAGAGCATCAATGAATCGCCAAAGAAGAGTGAATGAGAAGGTGGAAAATCTACATCATAGATTTTAAATTATGGTCTTGGTAAATGGTCTTGTTTTTATACAGCTCCTTTCTATCTACTGGTACTGAAAGTGTTTTACAGTCACAGTAACACATCTGGCCATTCGCTCACACAAGCACACAAACTGGGGGTTATGTCATATATATAATGACACGTACCAACATGCTACCTCTAAACTGCCAAAACAAAAGTTTTTTTAACACTTCGTCCTCATCATAGTATACTGGCATCAAATCTAACACACATTTCTTTTCCTCTAAATTTTCTGATTGCCCTCATTTAAGTTAATTTTTTTGGTGAAAGACAGAACATTTGGCTGATGAACTGTTTATGCATTAGTTACATGACAGGATGTGGTAGCTCATGTTGGCTCATTTCTATCATCTGATTTAAAGATTATATGATTCTGACACTGACTCCCCAAACTGTGTTTAATGATCATTTTATCACCAATCTTAAATCCTTTTGTTTGACTATTTTATAGTTTTAAAGTCACAACTTCATCTCAGTTGTTTTTCTGCTGCCATCATACGTACAGACATTCATTTTCTTGTTATAGTTTTTCATGTCGTGTCCAAAGTCACTTCTAATACGAGTTTTAAAATGTTTTAAGATTTACCTTCACCTCCTCCAGATGCGTGGATACATGTGAAGCACAAAAAGATCACCAGGTAGCTCAGTCTGTCCATCAGGCTCAACACGCTCTGGACCTGAAACTCTTGAAATGATCTACAGTAGCGGCTGCTCACTTCACTCAAGACAAGCTCACCACTTCCTGACCTCCCACCTGCGGAGTATATACGACCATCCGGCACACGTGTGTATTCCAGCATGTCACAACAGAATGTAGTTTCCAGTATGTATGTATATATATAAAAACAGAAACATGCACCATATTGCCAAAAATATTCACTCACCCATCCAAATAATTGAATTCAGATGTTCCAATCACTTCCATGGCCACAGGTGTATAAAATCAAGCACCTAGGCATGTAGACTGCTTCTACAAACATTTGGGAAAGAATGGGTCGCTCTCAGGAGCTCAGTGAATTACAGTCGTGAAATTTCTGCGCTACTAAATATACACAGTCAACTGTCAGTGGTACTATAACAAAGTGGAAGTTATTGGAAATGACAGTAACTGAGCCACAAAGTGGTAGGCTACATGAATTAACAGATTGGAGTCCACGAATGCTGAGGTGCATAGTGTGCAGAGGTCACCAACTTTCTGAGTCAATCACTACACACCTCCAAACTTCATGTGTCCTTCAGATTAGCTCAAGAACAGTGTGTAGAGAGCTTCATGGAATGGGTTTCCATGGCCAAGCAGCTGCATCCAAGCCATACATCACCAAGTGCAATGCAAAGCGTCAGATGCGGTGGTGTAAAGCAATCCATCGTTGGACTCTAGAGCAGTGGAGACGTGTTCTCTGGAGTGACAAATCACGCTTCTCCATCTGGCAATCTGATGGCCCAAACTGGGTTTGGCGGTTACCATGAGAACGGTACTTGTCTGACTGCATTGTGCCAAATGTGAAGTTTGGTGGAGGGAGGATTATGGTGTGGGGTTGTTTTTCAGGAGCTGAGCTTGGCCCCTTAGTTCCAGTTAAAGGAACTCTGAATGCTTCAGCATACCAAGAGATTTTGGACAATTCCATGCTCCCAACTTTGTGGAAACAGTTAGGGGATGGTCCCTTCCTGTTCCTATATGACTGTGCACCAGTACACAAAGCAAGGTCTATAAAGACATGGATGAGCTAGTTTGGTGTGGAAGAACTTGACTACATCATCATCATCTACATATCTATCATCTCAACACAGTTCCTGGTCCATCAGCCCTTCTGTGGCAAAGGTACAGCTTCTGAAAACAATAAGAAACAATGACAAGCAATACTGTGTCTGGGGAGAAAACCTGTATTACTATAAAACTAAATGTATCTTATAGGTATGGTGATAGTAGATGTGGGTTTTGTTTCTCATCTTGTGGTTTCGTGCTCGGCCAGGCGGCACAAAGACAGGGCGACTGCTTTATTTCATTTTTTTCTACACAACCACCGGGTGGACTGAGTTAACGTTCACATTTCCTGTCTTTTGTCAACTGTGGGCATGTCTTTAATCACTGTCAGACCTCTCCAACAGCACCATCTGGTGTAGAAAACCAACACCACGCATTGTGCTCTTTTGACTTTTTATTGAATAAGTAAAGAACAATACACCCAGCTTTGAAAGGAATATTTGCCTGGGCCTTCTGAGGGTGTCCTGTGGTGTCTGGTAACAGGATGTTGTTGGTTGGGGCCTTTGGGTCCTATGGTTGAGGGGAGGCGTCTCTGTGGATCATCCCACAGATACTTTACCAGTTTGGGATCAAGTGAATTTGGAGGCCAGGTCAACACCTTGTGGCGTTTTTCAAGTCAAGGGGTTTGCGGGTTAATGGGGGTAGGGCCCAAATGCAGGACAGAGAGGACTGAGGCAGGAGTTGGCGACAAAAGACAAGACCGAAAGCACTGCAGAGATGGTAGGTATATCAAACATGATGAGACAAAAACTTCTAGGAGACATGAACATGGCAAGGAGATAAGTATACGGACAACAAGTACGATGTGACGCAGAACAAAGGGGAAGGCAGGGCTACATATACAGACAGGGGACAAAGGGGTGATGAGACACGGGTGAAACAAATCAGGGCGGAGCACACAAGGAGAAATCAATGAATCAATCACAGGGGGAAACACAAGACAGGAAACCAAGAACTTCATAAAATAAAACAGGAAACAGAACCCCAGGAAAAGTAATCACAAACTATGACAATTCAGGTTTGTTCAGTTGCTCCTAAAGCATTTTTGTGTGTGTGCCTGTGTCAGGCCGCATCCAGCTGGGGATGGCTGCTGCCATCAAGGAGTATCATTGCTATGAGGTGGGGGTGCCTGGTCTGGTCAAGGTGGGTGGTGCATCCACATTAATGCCAGTTCTAAAAATTCCCCAGCAGAACACTGTATTGTAAAAAGATGGTCAGTGTTGTTTAATTCACCTGTCAGTGGTTTTAATGTTGTGGCTGATCTGTATATCGACACAGGCTCTAGCAGTTATGTTGCAACAGGACACTGGGAGGTGGCAGAAGGAATATTACTGCATGATGTAGAGGGCTGTGGACACTCGGTCAAGGACATTTCAGGAATGTTGTGTATATTGCAGGAATGGTTATTAAGCAAATAACAAATACAATGTCATCCAAAATATCGAGTATGAAATGATGTGTCCAACGTAACGAAATATGACCTCTAAAAATACACTTTAATATAAGCTGAAAGCAAAAGTGGAAAACAATCAAGCGAATTCGCCGTGCAAATGATTTAAAATGCTTTCAGTTCTACTCAGTGAGCAGTGAAAAAACAAGCATGTTTAAAAGAAATACATTTCAGAATCTAAATATTACAATTCTGCATTTATTACTTGTAAGTTACAATTAATGAACTGTGGCTACGTCCTGCCCACATGCATTTCCTGTCCATCTCCAGTTTTCTCTTCTTCTGCACTTGAACACCCGTCCCTTTGTGGTTTAACACTAGTTGAAGTGAACAGGTTGTACAATGACATTAATTGTTGCAGCCGCACCAGCCAGACAGACCCAACCACCTGAGATGGTGCTGCTGCAACAGACAAGATGTTATGCGTAAAGCCAAGCTTCTGTTGTTGTTGTTTTTGTTGCATGAGTACTGCAACTGATGCAACTGACGAGCTTTGACTTGAGCAAAGTATTTTTGTTGAAGCATTTTTCCCAGTTGAAGTTTGTTGTTTGTATCTGTAGTTCTATTAAAGTATTAATATGTTATATCTGATAAAGATGACATTAATGCCAAACAGTGATAAGGACATTGACCAACTGCAACAGTATCTGAACAGTGTGGTTAAGAAGCAGAGCTTACCAGACATTTCATTGTTTCTGTCACTTCCTGGACATGTTAACTTCGACACACTTGTGGGTTTGTAAACTGACATGTCTCTGTCTATTAGTAACAGCAGTTTCCCACAGAGAACTGCAGGAGATCAAAAAGTCAGACCTTTCACTGAAATAAGAGAGTAATCTTATCAACTCTGCTAACTGTAAAACATCAAGCAAAACAAAATGTTCAAGATTATATCACAAACATCAGCATGTAATGCTAAGTACATTATTCAGTGAGTCTACACATGACTAATCCACATAGACCACTGGCTCAACTCATTAAAAACGTATTGAAGCCATAAATGTTAGGTATGGGAAATGTTCAGGCAAAGGTGGCGGTGGTATAAAGTGGATCTTTATCTTTTTGAGTCTCATTCTGTTGTTCTTCAGCAGACTGGTCAGTGACAGCATACACTGCACAGTTTGACACTTGGCTGTCTGCTCTCTCTGCATCTGATTTGAAGGATAAAACAAAAAGAAAAAATAAATTATTAGGTGGTTAGAAGAGAAATGTATATGACATATATATTCTATAATCCAAAATGACAATACATATTAACATATTCTTACTATTACGGTCAAAAATCCTCAGCAGGATTATCAACATCGTGACAATCAGGAGAGCTATGCTGAGGCAGATGGCAAAGTATGGCAGCCATGGCGCGATTTTGCTACGGTCAGCGCTCTGTGGTTCAGCTGCAAAAAGGAAAAGAATCAAATCAATGATCTTAAACTGCATCTATTATGATGCACATCACACAGGTATTGTACAGGTTCTTACCTGGATCATTGTCAGGTATCATGTTGTTTTCAACTCCCTCATATGTGTCTTTGAAAATAGATAGCATATAAAATTAATGATATTTATTGCATGTATATTTTAATGCTGAGGGAGAAAAACAACTGCCTACCTGAAACTGAGATGTTGATGGGATGACTGACTTCAATTTGTTCGTCTCCCATTACATCACATCTGTACAGGCCGTCATCATGAACTGAAATCTCTTTGAAACTCAAATATGAGACCAGTTTGTCCCCAACATGGTTCTGTCTTATTTCTACATTCTTTGATTTATTAATCTGCTCCCAGGTTTTATCGTCAAGCCGTTTACACCACATAACGTTAAGAGGTTCTCCACAGAGTTTGACCGGACAGCTGACTGTCACACTTTGTCCTGGAGCAGTAAGCCATCTTGTGCCTCTCCGGATCAAAAGCTCAACTTCACACGAAGAAGTCAAGTCTGAAATAAAAGAGAAAAAAAAAAAGAAAAAAAAGCATCTGATTTCAGTGAAAACTTTGGCATTGTCTTATGTAATTTACTTTATTTTTTGTCTTTAGTTTTTGGTTTGATGAAAAACAGTTTATCATTTTAAGAATAGGTGAAAGACAGCTTCAGAAAAGTTTGACTGTTTCTTTTATGGAACAAACTGTGTTGAATTTTTAAAGTATAACTTAATTTGTGTGTAATTAATTCCATCAGCATCCACAAACAAACACCATACATGAAATAGATGTGTGTGTACAGATGGCACTAATCAAAAAAGACATATTATTTGTACTCATGTTACTGGATAGTTGTCTTGGTAACAGATTCTAATACAGTCCACTGTCTACATACAGAGCATCAATGAATCGCCAAAGAAGAGTGAATGAGAAGGTGGAAAATCTACATCATAGATTTTAAATTTGGTAAATGGTCTTGTTTTTATACAGCTCCTTTCTATCTACTGGTGCTCAAAGTGCTTTACAGTCACAGTAACACATCTAGCCATTCACTCACACAAGCACACAAACTGGAGGTTATGTCATATATATAATAACACGTAGGAACATACTACCTCTAAACTGCCAAAACAACACGCTTCATCCTCATCATAGTATACTGACATCAAATCTAACACCCATCACCTCTGATGTGCCTCAAGTGGCTTATATTTTGAAACAAGGAAACACAAAAACCACAGAAAACTGACTTTCTTAAATGTCGAATGTGTCAGTACACAGTTAGGGTTTTTGTTTTTATTTTACTCTAAATTTTCAGATTTGCCCTCAACACATCTAGCCATTCGCTCACAAGCACACAATCTGGGTGTTCGTTGTCTTGCTTCGGCGTGCGGCACATTCTGCGTTGAAATAATGACACGTACGAACATGCTACCTCTAAACTGTCAAAACGAAACTTTTTTTAATGCTTCCTCTTCATCATAGTATACTGACATCAAATCTAACACACATTTTTTGGCTCTAAATTTTTAGATTGCCCTCATTTAAGTTTATTTTTTGGCTGATTAACTGTTTATACATTAGTTACATGACAGGATGTGGTAGCTTATGTTGGCTCATTTCTATCATCTGATCTGAAGATTATATGATTCTGGCACTGACTTCACAAACTGTGTTTCACCATCATTTTATCACCACTCTTAAATCCTTTTGTTTGATTATTTTATAGATTTAAAGTCACAACTTCATCTAAGTTGTTTTTCTGCTGCCATCATACGTACAGACATTCATTTTCTTGTCATAGTTTTTCATGTCGTGTCCAAAGTCACTTCTAATACGAGTTTTAAAATGTTTTAAGGTTTACCTTCACCTCCTCCAGATGCGTGGATACATGTGAAGCACAAAAATATCACCAGGTAGCTCAGTCTGTCCATCAGGCTCAACACGCTCTGGACCTGAAACTCTTGAAATGATCTACAGTAGTGGCTGCTCACTTCACTCAAGACAAGCTCACCACTTCCTGACCTCCCACCTGTGAAGTATATACGACCATCCGGCACACGTTTGTATTCCAGCGTGTCACAACAGAATGTAGTTTCCAGTATGCATGTATATATATAAAAACAGAAACATGCACCATATTGCCAAAAATATTCACTCACCCATCCAAATAATTGAATTCAGATGTTCCAATCACTTCCATGACCACAGGTGTATAAAATCAAGAACCTGGGCATGTAGACTGCTTCTACAAACATTTGTGAAAGAATGGGTCGCTCTCAGGAGCTCAGTAAATTACAGTCGTAAAATTTCCCTGCTGCTAAATATACACAGTCAACTGTCAGTGGTACTATAACAAAGTGGAAGTGATTAGGAATGACAGCAACTCAGCCACAAAGTGGTAGGCCACGTAAAATGACAGAGCGGGGTTGGCGGATGCTGAGGCGTACAGTAACCAGAGGTCACCAACTTTCAAGTCAGTCGCTACGCATCTCCAAATTTCATGTGTCCTTCAGGTTAGCTCAAGAACAGTGTGTAGAGAGCTTCATGGAATGGGTTTCCATGGCCAAGCAGCTGCATCCAAACCATACATCACCAAGTGCAATGCAAAGTGTCGGATGCAGTGGTGTAAAGCACGCCACCGCTGGACTCTATAGCAGTGGAGACGTGTTCTTTGGAGTGACGAATCACGCTTCTCCATCTGGCAATCTTTTTTTTTTTTTTTTTTTTTTTTTTTTTTTTTTTAAACGTATCTTTATTACTTTTTCAATTTATACAGGAAAGGCTTTGTACAAAAGCATAAAAGTGCCTTATACTACACAGAACATGGTGAACAGACAAACAAACAACCACAGCAACAACAAAAACCCACACTGTGAAAGAAAGAATAAATAAATAATAATGATAATAATTACCAAAAATTAAAAAAAAAAAAAAAAAAAAAAAAAAAAAAAAAAACAGGAGACCCTGTAAAAATATATTCACATAAGATAAATGTAAAGTACAGACATGTAAGAGAGAAAACTTGAAAAAATTATTAAATAAATAAAATAAAAATTTAAAAAAAAAAAAAAAAAAAAAAAAAAAAAAAGGGGTGGAGAACCAAAACAAAGCAAAATCATACAACAACATTAAAGGTCAAATTTGTTCATGAGTTAAAGGGATACGTAAGCAGATATTCAGGTATTACAGCATTACTATGGTGTTTGGTTGATTTCACAACTTAAGTGTGGCTCCCTCTAGGGATGTCCGACCAGATAAGTCCATAAAGGCCCTTCTGTAGAGTCTGCGCACTCTCCAAACCGATATAGTCTAAAAATGGATTCCAAGTTTTGTAAAATAACAGAGGCTTGTCCCTAAGCCAGTAGGTCATTGCTTCCAGGGGAATAAGTTCCCTTATACTCTGCAGCCACTGTGAAAGCTCAGGAGGTTTGTCAGAGATCCACTGAAGTAGGATACATCGTCTGGCACCAAACAGAAGAACATCAAGCAGTCTCAGCATACAAGAATTAAGGTTCAGTGCAGGATGTAAACCAAGGATACAAGACAGTGGGGTTAGGTCCAGGTCTTTACCAAATATGTCAGAAATTTCTTTACAGACCTTTCTCCAGAAATTTTTAATAAAAGGGCAGTCAAAGAAGCAATGGTAGTATGATCCCTCTGAGATCTTGCATTTATTACAGTATTTGGAGAGTGTGGGATTAAATTTGTTCCTTAGCACTGGTGTAATCTGGAGCCTGTGGGTGATTTTGAATTGAAATTCCTTAACTTTGTTAGTGGACAAACAGCCGAGAGAGCTCAACCACACATCACCCCAATCATCATCTGAGATTGATACCCCCAGATCAGCCTCCCAGAGCAATTTAAGATGACCCGTGCTCTCAACTGGGGGAAACAGAGCACTATATAACCTGGTTATCAGTTTTCGGGGCTCAGGGTCTTGTAGTATCTCTTCTATAGAAGAGCGAGAGAACCCACCTGGACACAACCTTGTTTTTGAGGAGATAAAACTACGGACCTGCAGGTATCTAAATAAATGTCTGGAGGGAAGGTCATATTGTTCGATTAGCTGGTTAAAGGATTTGACCGTGCCATCAGTTACCAAGTCTCCTATAGTACAAATACCCTTTTCAGACCAAGAATGAAATGCATTGTCTTCAAGGCCAGGAGGAAACTCTGGGTTAAAATGAATGGGGGTGGAAAGAGAGAGACAATCCTCCTGAGACCCTATTTTATTGAAAATTCTCCAAACCTTTAATGTATTTTGGAGGAGGTAATTCCCCCTTACTTTGTTCGACACCCATTTTTTAGAAACATATAAAACATTACGAAGAGGAATTGGATCAAGAGGGCCAGCCTCAATGCTAAGCCAAGTGGATCGGGGATCATTTCTAAACCATTCCCAGAGATAGCGGCCGAGGCAGGCTAGTTGATAATATTTAATATTCGGCAAGGATAACCCTCCTTCTCCTAGGCGAAGTTGTAGCTTTTGTAATTTCAGTCTGGCACGTTTGTTCCTCCACAAAAAGGAAGATAAAGAACTATTCAGGATAGAGAGTGACTTTCTAGTCAGAAGAACTGGGACCATTTGGAACACGTAAAGCAGACGAGGAAGTATGTTCATCTTAAAAAGGTTTACCCTGCCCATAAGAGATAATGGGAGACTGGTCCAGCGTGCCAGATCCTCTTTAATTTTACGGATTAAAGGTACAAAATTGGCTTTATAAAGACCAGAGAGGGAGGGGGTTATATGAATACCAAGATAAGTAAGCCCAGAAGGTGACCATCGAAAAGGTGCTGCACTAGAGGAGGACCAGGGGGTGTCGAGGGTTAGGGGCATAGCCTCTGACTTTGAATAATTAATCTTGTAGCCCGAAAACTGGCCGAAGGTACCAATAATTTCAACAATTCTGACAATAGAAATCTCAGGGTTACTTAGGAAGAGCAGCACGTCATCTGCATAAAGGGAGATGGTGTGTTTCTGGGGACCTATGTTAATGCCAGCCACCTGAGGATCGCTCCTAATCGCCTCTGCCAAGGGCTCAATCGCAAGCGCAAACAGAAGAGGAGAGATTGGGCAGCCCTGGCGTGTGCCACGCGCAACTGAAAACGTGGGAGATTTCCAACCATTTGAAATGACGGACGCACGAGGGGAATCATATAAGAGAGAAATCCATTTAATGAAGCTATCTCCTAAATTAAATTTAGAGAGGACATTCAGTAAATATGACCATTCGACTCTGTCGAAAGCCTTCTCGGCATCGAGAGAGACTACGACAGCTTTAGCTTTCAAATTTGTGCCAAATTGAATAATATTCAGCAGTCTCCTGATGTTATTGCAGGAATTACGTCCTTGAATAAAACCGGTCTGGTCCATCGAAATAAGGTCTGGAAGGACAAGCTCTAATCTTTTAGCTAAAATTTTTGCAATAAGTTTTCTATCAACATCAAG
This sequence comes from Chelon labrosus, assembly GCF_963514085.1. Lineage (NCBI taxonomy): Eukaryota > Metazoa > Chordata > Actinopteri > Mugiliformes > Mugilidae > Chelon > Chelon labrosus. Next base: position 14,363,789 of record NC_140341.1, read on the forward strand.
CAAAGCAATTGGTCTGTATGAGGAGCAATCCTCTGATGGTCTGCCCATCTTCAGGATCAGCGAAATGTTGGTATCCATCATTGTATTCGGAAGGTGGCCGGAATTAAACGAATGGGATAACATTTTAAGCAGAGGGTCGACTAGCAGGTTCTGAAAAGATTTAAAAAACTCAGGAGTCAGGCCATCAGGGCCCGGGGCTTTGTTATTTTGTAGTTCATTAATAGCAGCAATAACTTCTTCTCGTGAAATGGGGCTGTTTAAGAGATCTTTCTGGGTCTGAGAAGCCTGAGGTAGAGTGATGGCTGACAGAAAATTTTGCATCAGGGCCTCAGACTGAGGCTCAGTTTCAGATTTATATAAAGATTCATAAAACCCTTGAAAGCAACTATTAATATCCTTACCATAATGGACTATTTTACCTGTCTCATCTTTTATTGCAGAGATAGCTTGTGAGTTAGATCTGGTCTTAACTAAGTTTGCCAAGTATTTACCAGACTTATTCCCAAACTCATACATTCTGTGTTTAGAAAAAAACAGGGATTTCTGAGCTTCTGCTGACATAAGTGTATCCAGAGCTGCTGTTGTGGTATCAATTTGAGATCTCAAGTCAATGGAAGGGTTGATATCAAATTCTCTCTGGAGCTTCTCTAATTGTTGTTCCAAATTCTGCCGTTCTGCCTCCTTATTGCGCTTGAGATGGGCAGAAAAAGATATTGTAATGCCCCTAGAAACAGCTTTAGAAGTCTCCCAAAGCACATTAGGAGAGACATCGGGGGTATCGTTCTCAGCCAAAAAGAGCTTAAACTGCTCAGTAAAGTATTTTATAAAATCTGGGTTTTTAAGCAGGAAGTTTTTAAAACGCCACTGAGGCGGTGGACGCTGTTCTTTACTAGACATAACCAGAAACAATGGGGCGTGATCTGAAATAACAATATTACCCATTGAGCATGAGAGCACTTTCCATCTGGCAATCTGATGGACCAATCTGGGTTTGGTGAATGCCAGGACAACGCTACTTGTCTGACTGCATTGTGCCAAGTGTGAAGTTTGGTGGAGGGGGGTTATGGTGTGGGGTTGTTTTTCAGGAGCTGGGCTTGACCCCTTAGTTCCAGTGAAAGAAACTCTGAATGCTTCAGCATACCAAGAGATTTTGGACAATTCCATGCTCCCAACTTTGTGGGAACAGTTTGGGGATGGCCTCTTCCTGTTCCAACAGCAAGGTCAATAAAGACACGGATAAGTGAGTTTGGTGTGGAAGAACTTGACTGGCCTGACCTCAACCTGATAGAACATCTTTGGGGTGAATTAGAGCGATGACTGCGAGCCAGGCCTTCTCATCCAACATCAGTGTCTGACCTCACAAATGCGCATCTGGAAGAATGGTCAAAAATTCCCATAAACACACTCCGAAACCTTGTGGAAAGCCTTCCCAGAAGATTTGAAGCTGTTATAGCTGCAGAGGATGGGCTGACATCATATTAAACCCCATTAGATTAAGAATAGGATGTCACTTAAGTTGATATGCATGTAATGGCAGATGAGCGAATACTTTTGGCAATATAGATGTGAAGTTACTGGCATTTCTTTTGATGGGTGAACCAGAGATCAACTTTGTAACATCTACATATCTATCATCTCAACAGATACAGTTCCTGGTCCATCAGCCCTTCTGTGGCAAAGGTACAGCTCCTGAAAACAATAAGAAACCATGACAAGCAGATACTGTGTCTTGGGAGACTATAAAACTAAATGTATCTTATAGGTATGGTGATAGTAGACGTGGGTTTAGTTTCTCATCTTGTGGATTCTCGCTCAGACACGCGGTACACCACCAGGGCGACTGCTTTATTTCATTGTTTTCTACACAACCAGCAGGTGGACTGAGTTAACATTCACCTTTCTGTCTTTTGTCAACTGTGGCCATGTCTTTAATCACTGTCAGACCTCTCCAACAGCACCATCTGGTGTAGAAAACCAACACCATGCATTGTGCTCTTTTGACATTTTATTGAATAAGTAAAGAACAATACATCCAGCTTTGAAAGGAATATTTGCATGTTACAACAAACGTCCTTGTTCTCATTTGAGATTGATTCAGAATCAATCAGCCACAACATTAAAAGTACCTTCCTAATATTGTGTAGGTCTCCCTTGTGCCTCCAAAACAGTTGTGAGTCATCAAAGAATGGACATGGGCCTTCTGATGGTGTCCCGTGGTGTCTGGTAACAGGATGTAGTTAGTGGGGGCCTTTGGGTCCTATGGGTTGAGGGGAGGGGCCTCTGTGGATCATCCCACAGATACTTGATCAGTTTGGGATCTAGTAAATTTGGAGGCCAGGTCAACACCTTGTGCCGTTCAAGTCAGGGGGTTTGCAGGTTAATTGGGGTAGGACCCAAACGCAGGACAGAGAGGGCTGAGGCAGGAGTTGGTGGCAAAGACATATTTAACAAAAATAGACAAGACCGAAAGTGCTGCAGAAACAGCAGGTATACCAAACGTGACGAGACATGAACATGGCAAGGAGACAAGTATACAGACAAGTGCGACGTGACAGAGAACAAAGGTGAAGGCAGGGCTATATATACAGACAGGGGACAGAGGGGTGACGAGACACAGGTGAAACAAATTAGGGCAGAGTACACAAGGAGAAATCAATGAATCAATCACAGGAGGAAACACAAGACAGGAAACCAAGAACTTAACAAAATAAAACAGGAAACAGAACCCCAGGAAAACTAATCACAAACTATGACATTTCATGTTTTTTCAGTTATTTCTAAAGTGTTTTTGTGTGTGTGTCTGTGTCAGGCAGGGTGTGTCCAACATCATGAAATAAGACCTCCTAAAATACACTTTAATATAACCGGAAAGCAAAAGTGTAAATCAATCAGTTATTTAAAATGCTTTCAGTTCTACTCAAGAAGCAGTGAAAAAACAAGCAAGTTTTAAATAAATACATTTCAGAATCTAAATATTACAATTTTGCATTTATTACTTGTCCATACTCTATGCCCTGTCCACATGCATTTCCTGTGTTCTTTCATCCATCTCCAGTTTTCTCTTCTTCTGCACTTGAACACACGTCCCTTTGTGGTTTAACACTAGTTGATGTGAACAGGTTGCACATTGAGAGTTATTGTTGCAACCGCACCAGCCAGGCAGACCCAACCAGCATCAAACAACATGTTATGCGTAAAGCAGCAGGGTCACAGTGATGGTGCAACGTCTCGTCTCGTCTCGTCTCGTCTTCTTCCGCTGCAGCGGCTTATTGGTTTACAAAAGCCAAGATTTTGTTGTTGTTGTTTTTGTTGCATGAGTACCGCAACTGATGAAACTGACAACCTTTGACTTGAGCAAAATATTTTTGTTGAAGCATTTTTCCCGGTTAGTAGTTTGTTGTTTGTATCTGTAGTTCTATTAAAGTATTAATATTTTATATCTGATAAAGATGACATTAATGCCAAACAGTGATAAGGACATTGACCAACTGCAACAGTATCTGAATCTTGTGGTTAAGAAGCAGATCTTACCAGACATTTCACTGTTTCTGTCACTTCCTGGACATGTTAACTTCGACACACTTGTGGGTTTGTAAACTGACATGTCTCTGTCTATTAGTAACAGCAGTTTCCCACAGAGAACTGCAGGAGATCAGAAAGTCAGACCTTTCACTGAAATAACAGAGTAATCGTATGAACTCTACTAACTGTAAAACATAAAACATCAAGCAAAACAAAATGTTCAAGATTATATTACAGAAAGCAACATCACAAACATCAGCATGTAATGCTAAGTACATTATTCAGTGAGTCTACACATGACTAATCCACATAGACCACTGGCTCAACTCATTAAAAACGTATTGAAGCCATAAATGTTAGGTATGGCAAATGTTCAGGCAAAGATGGCGGTGGTATAAAGTGGATCTTTATATTTTTGAGTCTCATTCTGTTGTTCTTCAGCAGACTGGTCAGTGACAGTATACACTGCACAGTTTGATACTTGGCTGTCTGCTCTCTCTGCACCTGCTTTGAAGGATAAAATAAAAAAAAAAAAAAAATTATTAGGTGGTAAGACGAGAAATGTATATGACATATATTTTCTATAATCCAAAATGACAATACATATTAACATTCTTACGATTACGGCCATAAATCCTCAGCACTATTATCAACATCGATGTGACAACCAGGAGAGCTACGCTGAGGCCGATGGCAAGGTACGGCAGCCATGGAACAACTAAAAGGAAAAGAATCAAATCAATGATCTTAACCTGCATCTATTATGATGCACATCACACAGATACTGTACAGGTTCTCACCTGGATCATTGTCAGGTAACATGTTGTTTTCAACCCCCTCATATGTGTCTTTAAAAAATAGATAGCATATAAAATGAATGATATTTATTGCATGCATATTTTAATGCTGAGGGAGAAAAACAACTGCCTACCTGAAACTGAGATGTTCATGGGATGACTGACTTCAAGTAGTTTGTCTCCCATTACATCACATCTGTACAGGCCGTCATCATGAACTGAAATCTCTTTGAAACTCAAATATGAGACCAGTTTTTCTCCATCATGGTTCTGTCTTATTTCTACATTATTTGATTTATGAACCCTCTCACAGGTATTTTTGTCCGGCAGTTTACACCAGATGACATTAAGAGGTACTCCGCAGTGTCTGACAGGGCAGCTGACTGTCACACTTTTTCCTGGAGCAGTAAGCCATATTGTGCCTCTCCGGATCGAAAGCTCAACTTCACACGAAGAAGATGAGTCTGGAATGAAAGTAAAAAAATTTTTTAAAAAAAAGCATCTGATTTCATTGAAAACTTTGGCATTGTCTTATGTAATTTACTTTATGTTTTGGTTTGATGAAAAACAGTTTATCATTTAAAGAATAGGTGAAAGATAGCTTCAGAAAAGTTTGACTGTTTCTTTTATGGAACAAACTGTGTTGCATTTTCAAAGGATAACTTCATTTTAGTGTAGTTACTTTAATTCTGTTTTCTTTCTTTCATCCAGCATAGAGCATCCACCAACGAACAACATACATGAAATAGATGTGTGTGTACAGATGGCACTAATCAAAAAAGACATATTATTTGTATTCATTTTATTGGATAGTTATTTTGATAACAGATTCTAATACAGTCCACTGTTTACATACAGAGCATCAATGAATCGTCAAAGAAGAGTGAATGAGAAGTGGAAAATCTACATCATAGATTTTAAATTATGGTCTTGGTAAATGGTCTTGTTTTTATACAGCTCCTTTCTGTCTACTGGTACTCAAAGCGCTTTACAGTCACAGTAACACATCAAGCCATTCAGTCACACAAGCACACAAACTGGGGGTCATGTCATATATATAATGACAAGTAGGAACATACTACCTCTAAACTGCCAAAAGAACATGCTTCGTCCTCATCGTAGTATACTGACATCCAATCTAACACCCATCACCTCTGATGTGCCTCAAGTGGCTTGAATTTTGAAACAAGGAAACGCAAAAACCACAGAAAACTGACTTATTAAGCATCGAATAGGTCAGTACACAGTTAGGGTTCGGGTTTTTTGTTTTTATTTTAGTCTAAATTTTCAGATTGCCCTCATTTAAGAACATTTGGCTGATTAACTGTTTATGCATTAGTTACATGACAGGATGTGGTAGCTCATGTTGGCTCATTTCTATCATCTGATTTAAAGATTATATGATTCTGACACTGACTCCCCAAACTGTGTTTCACCATCATTTTATCACCACTCTTAAATCCTTTTTTTTTTTTACTATTTTATAGCTTTAAAGTCAAAACTTCATCTAAGTTGTTTTTCTGCTACCATCATAGGTACAGACATTAATTTTCTTGTCATAGTTTTTCATGTCGTGTCCAAAGTCACTTCTAATACAAGTTTTAAAATGTTTTAAGATTTACCTTCACCTCCTCCAGATGCATGGATACATGTGAAGCACAAAACGATCACCAGGTAGCTCAGTCTGTCCATCAGTCTCAACATGCTCTGGACCCGAAACTCTTGAAATGATCTACTGTAGTGACTGCTCACTTCACTCACGACAAGCTCACCACTTCCTGACCTCCCACCTGCGAAGTATATACGACCATCCGGCACACGTGTGTATTCCAGCATGTCAAGACAGAATGTAATTTCCAGTATGTATGTTTAAATAAAAAACAGAAACATGCACTATATTGCCAAAAATATTCACTCACCCATCCAAATAATTGAATTCAAGAGTTCCAATCACTTCCATGGCCACAGGTGTATAAAATCAAGCACCGAGGCATGCAGACTGCTTCTACAAACATTTGTGAAAGAATGCGTCGCTCTCAGGAGCTCAGTGAACTCCAGCGTGGTACTGCGATAGGATGCCACCTGTGCAACAAGTCCAGTCATGAAATTTCCCTGCTACTAAATATTCCACAGTCAACTGTCAGTGGTGTTATAAAAAAGCGGAAGCGACTTGGAATGACAGCAACTCAGCCATGTAAAATGAAAGAGCAGGGTTCAGTGAATGCTGAGGCGTATAGTGTGCAGAGGTCGCCAACTTTCTGCACACTGTGCTACAGTCAATTGCTGCAGACCTCCAAACTACATGTGGCCTTCAGATTAGCTCAAGAACAGTGTGTAGAGAGCTTCATGGAATGGGTTTCCATGGTCGAGCAGCTGTATCCAAGCCATACATCACCAAGTGCAATGCAAAGCGTCAGATTCGGTGGTGTAAGACACGCCACCACTGGACTCTAGAGCAATTGAGACATGTTCTCTGGAGTGATGAATCACACTTCTCCATCTGACAATCTGATGGACAAATCTGGGTTTGGTGGTTGCCAGGAGAACGTTACTTGTCTGACTGCATTGTGCCAAATGTGAAGTCTGGTGGAGGAGGGAGATTATGGTATGGGGATTCAGGAGCTGGGCTTGGCCCTTTAGTTCCAGTAAAAGGAACTCTGAATGCTTCAGCATACAAAGAGATTTTGGACAATTCCATGCTCCCAACTTTGTGGAAACAGTTTGGTGATGGCCCCTTCCTGTTCCGACATGACTGTGCACCAGTGCACAAATCAAGGTCCCTAAAGACATGGATGAGAGAGTTTAGTGTGGAAGAACTTGACTGGCCTGCAGAGTCCTGATCTGAACCAGATAAAACATCTTTGGGATGAATTAAAGCGAAGACTGTGAGCCAGGCCTTCTCATCCAACATCAGTGTCTGACCTCACAAATGCGCATCTGGAAGAATGGTCAAAAATTCCCATAAACACACTCCTAAACCTTGTGGAAAGCCTTCCCAGAAGAGTTGAAGCTGTTATAGCTGCAGAGAGTGGGCCAACATCATATTAAACCCTTTAGATTAAGAATGGGATGTCACTTAAGTTCATATGCATGTAATGGCAGATGAGTGAATACTTTTGTCAGTATAGTGTAAGATGTGAAGTTACTGGCATTTCTTTTGTTGGGTGAACCAGAGATCAACTTTGTAACGTCTACATATCTATCATCTCAACAGACACAGTTCCTGGTCCATCAACCCTTCTGTGGCAAAGGTATAGCTCCTGAAAACAATAAGAAACCATGACAAGCAGATACTGTGTCTTGGGAGACTAAAAAACTAAATGTATCTTATAGGTTATGGTGATAGTAGACATAGGTTTAGTTTCTCATCTTGTGGATTCTTGTTCGGACAGGCGGTACACAACCAGGGCAACTACTTTATTTCATTTTTTTCTACACAACCAGCAGGTGGACTGAGTTAACTTTCACCTTTCTATCTTTTGTCAACTGTGGGCATGTCTTTAATCACTGTCAGACCTCTCCAACAGCACCATCTGGTGTAGAAAACCAGCACCACACATTGTGCTCTTTTGACATTTTATTGAATAAGTAAAGAACAATACATCCAGCTTTGAAATGAATATTTGCATGTTACAACAAACGTCCTTGTTCTCATTTGAGATTGATTCTGAATCAATCAGCCACAACATTAAAAGTACCTTCCTAATATTGTGTAGGTCTCCCTTGTGCCTCCAAAACAGTTGTGAGTCATCAAAGAATAGACATGGGCCTTCTGATGGTGTCCCGTGGTGTTTGGTAACAGGATGTTGTTAGCGGGGGCCTTTGAATCCTATGGGTTGAGGGGAGGGCCCTCTGTGGATCATCCCACAGGTACTTGATCAGTTTGGGATATAGTGAATTTGGAGGCCAGGTCAACACCTTGTGCCGTTCAAGTCAGGGGGTTTGCAGGTTAATTGGGGTAGGACCGAAATGCAGGACAGAGAGGGCTGAGGCAGGAGTTGGTGACAAAGACATATTTAACAAAAATAGACAAGACCGAAAGCGCTGCAGAGACGGCAGGTATACCAAACGTGACGAGACATGAACATGGCAAGGAGACAAGTATACAGACAACAAGTACGACGTGACAGAGAACAAAGGGGAAGGCAGGGCTATATATACAGACAGGGGACAGAGGGGTGACAAGACACAGGTGAAACAAATCAGGGCGGAGCACACAAGGAGAAATCAATGAATCAATCACAGGGAGAAACACAAGACAGGAAACCAAGAACTTAACTAAATAAAACAGGAAACAGAACCCCAGGAAAACTAATCACAAACTATGACATTTCATGTTTGTTCAGTTGTTTCTAAAGTGTTTTTGTGTCTGTGTCAGGCAGGGTGTGTCCAACATCATGAAATAAGACCTCCAAAGATACACTTTAATATAACCGGAAAGCAAAAGTGTAAATCAATCAGTTATTTAAAATGCTTTCAGTTCTACTCAAGAAGCAGTGAAAAAAACAAGCAAGTTTTAAATAAATACATTTCAGAATCTAAATATTACAATTTTGCATTTATTACTTGTCCATACTCTATGCCCTGTCCACATGCATTTCCTGTGTTCTTTCTTCCATCTCCAGTTTCTTCTCTTCTTCTGCACTTGAACACACGTCCCTTTGTGGTTTAACACTAGTTGATGTGAACAGGTTGCACATTGAGAGTTATTGTTGCAACCGCACCAGCCAGGCAGACCCAACCAGCATCAAACAACATGTTATGCGTAAAGCAGCAGGGTCACAGTGATGGTGCAACGTCTCGTCTCGTCTCGTCTTCTTCCGCTGCAACGGCTTATTGGTTTACAAAAGCCAAGATTTTGTTGTTGTTGTTTTTGTTGCATGAGTACCGCAACTGATGTAACTGACAACCTTTGACTTGAGCAAAATATTTTTGTTGAAGCATTTTTCCCGGTTGAAGTTTGTTGTTTGTATCTGTAGTTCTATTAAAGTATTAATATATTAATTAATATTAATATGTTATATCTGATAAAGATGACATTAATGCCAAACAGTGATAATGACATTGACCAACTGCAACAGTATCTGAACAGTGTGGTTAAGAAGCAGAGCTTACCAGACATTTCATTGTTTCTGTCACTTCCTGGACATGTTAACTAAGCCACACTTGTGGGTTTCTAAACTGACATGTCTCTGTCTATTAGTAACAGCAGTTTCCCACAGAAAACTGCAGGAGATCAGAAAGTCAGACCTTTCACTGAAATAACAGAGTAATCTTATCAACTCTACTAACTGTAAAACATAAAACATCAAGCAAAACAAAATGTTCAAGATTATATTGCAGAAAGCAACATCACAAACATCAGCATGTAATGCTAAGTACATTATTCAGTGAGTCTACACGACTAATCCACATAGACCACTGGCTCAACTCATTAAAAACGTATTGAAGCCATAAATGTTAGGTATGGGAAATGTTCAGGCAAAGATGGCGGTGGTATAAAGTGGATCTTTATCTTTTTGAGTCTCATTCTGTTGTTCTTCAGCAGACTGTTCAGTGACAGCGTACAGTTCACAGTCTAACACTTGGCTGTCTGCTCTCTCTGCGCCTGATTTGAAGGATAAAATATGAATAAACAATAAATTATGAGGTGGTAAGAAGAGAAATGTATATGACATATGTATTCTATAATCCAAAATGACAATACATATTAATGTTCTTACGATTACGGCCATAAATCCTCAGCACTATTATCAACATCAATGCGACAACCAGGAGAGCTACGCTGAGGCAGATGGCAAAATACGGCAGCCACGGCGGGGCTGTGCCACGGTCAGCGCTCTGTGGTTCAGCTGCAAAAAGGAAAAGAATCAAATCAATGATATTAAACTGCATGTATTATGATGCACATCACACAGATACTGTACAGGTTCTTACTTGGATCATTGTCAGGTGTCATGTTGTTTTCAACCCCCTCATATGTGTCTTTAAAAATGGATAGCATGTAAAATTAATGATATTTATTGCATGTATACTTTAATGCTGAGGGAGAAAAACAACTGCCTACCTGAAACTGAGATGTTGATGGGATGACTGAGTGTACGATACTCGTATCCCATTAAAGCACATCTGTACAGGCCGTCATCATGAACTGAAATCTCTTTGAAACTCAAATATGAGACCAGTTTGTCCCCATCATGGTTCTGTCTTATTTCTACATCCTTTGATTTATTAACCCTCTTACAGGTTTTATCGTCAAGGAGTTTACACCAGATGACATTAAGAGGTTCTCCACAGTGTCTGACAGGGCAGCTGACTGTCACACTTTGTCCTGGAGCAGTAAACCATGTTGTGCCTCTCCGGATCGGAAGCTCAACTTCACACGAAGAAGACCAGTCTGAAATGAAAGTAAAAAAGGCATCTGATTTCAGTGAAAACTTTGGCATTGTCTTATGTAATTTACTTTATTTTTTGGTTTGATGAAAAACAGTTTATCATTTCAAGAATAGGTGAAAGACAGCTTCAGAAAAGTTTGACTATTTCTTCAATGCAACAATCGGTGTTGAATTTTTAAAGGACAACTTCATTTTTGTGTAATTAATTCTGTTAGCATCTGCAAACAAACAATATACATAAAATAGATGTGCGTGTACAGATGGCACTAATCAAAAAAGACATATTATTAATACTCATGTTATTGGATAGTTATCTTGGTAACAGTTTCTAATACAGTCCACTGTTTACATACAGAGAATAAATGAATCGCCAAAGAAGAGTGAATGAGAAGGTGGAAAATCTACATCATAGATTTTTAATTTGGTAAATTGTCTTGTTTTTTTTACAGCTCCTTTCTATCTACTGGTACTAAAAGAGCTTTACAGTCACAGTAACACATCTCGCCATTCGCTCACACAAACACACAAACTGGGTGTTCGGTGTCCTGCTTCGGAGTGTGACACATTCTACGTTGAAATAATGACACGTAGGAACATACTACCTCTAAACTGTCAAAACAAATTTTTTGAACGCTTCCTCCTCATCATAGTATACTGACATCAAATCTAACACACATTTTTTTTTACTCTAAATTTTCAGATTGCCTTCATTTAAGTTTATTTTTTGATGAAAGAAAGAACATTTGGCTGATTAACTGTTTATGCATTAGTTACATGACAGGATGTGGTAGCTCATGTTGGCTCATTTCTATCATCTGATGTGAAGATTATATGATTCTGAAACTGACTCCCCAAACTGTGTTTTACCATAATTTTATCACCACTCTTAAATCCTTCTGTTTGACTATTTTATAGCTTTAAAGTCACAACTTCATCTAAGTTGTTTTTCTGCTGCCATCATACGTACAGAAATTCATTTTCTTGTCATAGTTTTTCAAGTCGTGTCCAAAGTCACTTCTAATATAAGTTTTAAAATGTTTTAAGATTTACCTTCACCTCCTCCAGATGCGTGGATACATGTGAAGCACAAAAAGATCACCAGGTAGCTCAGTCTGTCCATCAGGCTCAACACGCTCTGGACCTGAAACTCTTGAAATGATCTACAGTAGTGGCTGCTCACTTCACTCAAGACAAGCTCACCACTTCCTGACCTCCCACCTGCGAAGTATATACGACCATCCGGCACACGTGCCTATTCCGGCATCTCACAACAGAGCATAGTTTCCAGTATGTATGTTTGTATGTGTAAAAAACAGAAACATGCACTATATTGCCAAAAATATATAAATATAAGTATTCACTCACCCATCCAAATAATTGAATTCAGATGTTCCAATCACTTCCACAGCCACAGGTGTATAAAATCAAGCACCTAGGCATGCAGACTGCTTCTACAAACATTTGTGAAAGAATGGGTCGCTCTCAGGAGCTAAGTGAATTTCAGTCGTTAAATTTCTGCGCTACTAAATATACACAGTCAACTGTCAGTGGTACTATAACAAAGTGGAAGTGATTGGGAATTGGATTGTGGATTGTGGGAGTCAATCGCTACACAACTCCAAACTTCATGTGGCCTTCAGATTAGCTCAAGAACAGTGTGTAGAGAGCTTCATGGAATGGGTTTCCATGGCCAAGCAGCTGCATCCAAGCCATACATCACCAAGTGGAATGCGAAGCGTCAGATGCGGTGGTGTAAAGCAGTCCATCGTTGGACTCTAGAGCAATTGAGACGTGTTCTCTGGAGTGACAAATCACGCCTCTCCATCTGGCAATCTGATGGACCAATCTGTGTTTGGAAGTTGCCAGGACAACGGTACTTGTCTGACTGCATTGTGCCAAGTGTGAAGTTTGGTGAAGGGAGGATTATGGTGTGGGGTTATTTTTCAGGAGCTGGGCTTGGCCCCTTAGTTCCAGTGAAAGGAACTCTGAATGCTTCACCATAATAAGAGATTTTGGACAATTCCATGCTCCCAACTTTGTGGAAACAGTTTGGGAATGGTCCCTTCTTGTTCCAACATGGCTGTGTAGCAGTGCACAAAGCAAGGTCCATGAAGACATGGATGAGAGAGTTTGGTGTGGAAGAACTTGACTGGCCTGCACAGAGTCCTGACCTCAACCTGATAGAACACCTTTGAGATGAATTAGAGCGAAGACTGTGAGCCAGGCCTTCTCATCCAACATCAGCGTCTGACCTCACAAATGCGCTTCTGGAAGAATGGTCAAAAATTCCCATAAACACACTCCTAAACCTTGTGGAAAGCCTTCCCAGAAGAGTTGAAGCTGTTATAGCTGCAGAGGGTGGGCCGACGTCATATTAAACCCGATTAAGAATGGGATGTCACTTAAGTTCATATGTGTATAAAGGTAGATGAGCGAATACTTTTGTCAGTATAGTGTAAGATGTGAAGTTACTGGCTTTTCTTTTGTTGGGTGAACCAGAGATCAACTTTGTAACATCTACATATCTATCATCTCAACAAACACAGTTCCTGGTCCATCAGCCCTTCTGTGGCAAAGGTACAGCTCCTGAAAACAATAAGAAACCATGACAAGCAGATACTGTGTCTTGGGAGAAAACACCTATTACTATAAAACTAAATGTATCTTATAGGCATGGTGATAGTAGACCTGGGTTTAGTTTCTCATCTTGTGGATTCTTGCTCAGACAGGCGGCACACAGCCAGGGCTACTGCTTTATTTCATTTTTTTCTACACAACCAGCAGGTGGATTGAGTTAACTTTCACCTTTCTGTCTTTTGTCAACTGTGGGCATGTCTTTAATCACTGTCAGACCTCTCCAACAGCACCATCTGGTGTAGAAAACCAACACCACGCATTGTGCTCTTTTGACATTTTATTCAATAAGTAAAGAACAATACATCCAGCTTTGAAAGGAATATTTGAATGTTACAAGACACCCAAAGTCCTTGTTCTCATTTCAGCTTGATTCTGAATCAATCAGCCACAACATTAAAACCACCTTCCTAATATTGTGTTGGTCTCCCTTGTGCCTCCAAAACAGTTGTGACTCATCAGAGAATGGACATGGGCCTTCTGAGGGTGTCCTGTGGTGTCTGGCAACAGAATGTAGTTAGTGGGGGCCTTTGGATCCTTTGGGTCCCATGGGTTGTGGGGAGGGGCCTCTGTGGATCATCCCTCAGATACTTGATCAGTTTGGGATCTCGTGAATTTGGAGGCCAGGTCAACACCTTGTGCTGTTTTTCATGTCAAAGGGTTTGTGAACCCCAGAAAAACTAATCACAAACCATGACAATTCATGTATGTTCAGTTGTTCCTAAAGCATTTTTGTGTGTGTTCCTGTGTCAGGCTGCACCCTACTGGGGATGGCTGCTGCCATCAAGGAGTGTCATTGCTATGGGGTGGGGGTGCCTCATTTGGTCTAGTTGGGTGCTACATGTCTAAGTAAACATCCACATGAACACCAGGTCCAAATATTTCCCAGCAGAACATTGTATTGTAAAAAGATAGTCAATGTTATTTAATTCACCTGTGGTTTTAATGTTGTGGCTGATGTGTGTATAGACACAGGCTCCAGCAGTTACGTTGCAACAGGACACTGGGAGGTGGCAGAAGGAATATTACTGCATGATGTAGAGAGCTGTGGACATTCGGTCAAGGACATTGCAGGAATGGTTAGTAAGCAAATAACAAATACAATGTCATCCAAAATATCTAGTATGAAATGATGTGTCCAACATTACAAAATATGACCTCTAAAAATACACTTTAATATAAGCTGAAAGCAAAAGTGGAACGTGTGGAGTGAAGGCACATAATCGTACATGAAAATAACCCGTTTGCTAAATCTAGTACCTAAACCCAATATTTTTCTATCAGAAAGCAATCAAGCAAATTAGCCGTACAAATTTAAAATGCTTTCAGTCCTACTCTGCAAGCAGTGAGAAAAACAAGCATGTTGTGTTCTTTCTTCCATCTCTGGTTTTCCCTTCTTCTGCACTTGAACACCCGTCCCTTCGTGGTTTCACACTTAATTGATGTGAACAGGTTGCACTTTGAAAATTATTGTTGCAACCGCACCAGCCACGCAGACCCAACCAGCTGAGATGGTGCTGCTGCAACAAACATGTTATGCGTAAAGCAGCAGGGTCACAGTGATGGTGCAACTGTTTATTGGTTGACAAAAGCCAAGTTTTTGTTGTTGTTTTTGTTGCATGAGTACTGCAACTGACAACCTTTGACTTGAGCAAAGTATTTTTGTTGAAGCATTTTTCCCGGTTGAAGTTTGTTGTTTGTATCTGTAGTTCTATTAAAGTATTAATATGTTATATCTAATAAAGATGACATTAATGCCAAACAGTGATAAGGACATTGATCATCTACAACAGTATCTGAACCGTGTGGTTAAGAAGCAGAGCTTACCAGACATTTGTTTCTGTCACTTCCTGGACATGTTAACTAAGCCACACTTATGGGTTTGTAAACTGACATGTCTCTGTCTATTAGTAACAGCAGTTTCCCACAGAGGACAGCAGGAGATCAGAAAGTCAGACCTTTCACTGAAATAACAGTAGAGTTGATAAGATTACTCTAACTGTAAAACATAAAATCACAAGCAAAACTAAATGTTCAAGATTATATTGCAGAAAGCAACATCACAAACATCAGCATGTAATGCTAAGTACATTATTCAGTGAGTCTACACATGACTAATCCACACAGACCACTGGCTCAACTAATTAAAAACATATTAAAGCCATAAATGTTAGGTATGGGAAATTGTTGCGTCCCCAGGTGTGTCCAGGGAAAAATCAGGGACAAACAATACAACCAATGCTCAAGTCTGGAGTAACAAAAGTTAAATATTTATTGAAATATAAAAGATAACTAAACAAAAATCTCCTCAAAACAAAAACAGTGGGGAAGAATTGGACCACGTGGTTGTGCCAAATAAACGAAAGCAATAAAACAAAACTAGGCCTGGCTAACACACTGCCATATAGAAAACAACAAACAAAAAGGGCCTAACTATCTTTTCTACTAAAAAACGTTATCAGAACTACATGGGTGGCACCAACCAATAATCCTAGTGTGTATAACAGAGGAATCCTACGTGGTGGGGTGTAAAGGGTACCCCAGTCTTACCTCTGGTCCGCACCTTCAACCACAACTGAAATAAATTAAACAGAAAGGGTCCACACGTCTCAATACCACGGTAGGTGACAGAAAACAAAAGAACAATCGAGCCGGGCAACAAGCAAAGGGCAGATATTGAACCATGTGGTTCTCAAAACAAGCTGCAAGCAGTCAACGCAACTAGCATGCAGCAGTAAATCAGGTGCAGGGGAAGTAGAGGGCATGGAGCCTGTAGCTGGATCCTTTTGAAGTAGGTCCTGTGGTGGCAATTGGATGAACTAACCAATCAGCAGGCTCTGACAGACTTCCCAGGTGGAATCACACAGTATTACGTGAACACACAGGGGAGAGGGGAGAGAGAGTGAGAGAAAAACCAAGAAAAATACGCTGCCCCTGTCTGGCACGTAACAGAAATGTTCAGGCAAAGATGGCGGTGGTATAAAGTGGATCTTTATCTTTTTGAGTCTCATTCTGTTGTTCTTCAGCAGACTGGTCAGTGACAGCATACACTGCACAGTTTGACACTTGGCTGTCTGCTCTCTCTGCACCTGCTTTGAAGGACAAAAGAAAAAGAAAAAATAAGTATTAGGTGGTGAGAAGAGAAATATATATGACATGTTCTCTATAATCCAAAATGACAATACATATTAATGTTCTTACGATTATGGTCACAAATCCTCAGCAGGATTGCCAATATCAATGTGACAACCAGGAAAGCTACGCTGAGGCAGATGGCAATGTATAGCACAAGATAATAACTGTCACTGCTCAATGATTCAGCTGCAAAAAGTAGAAGAATCAAATCAATGATCTTAAACTGCATCTATTATGATTCACATCACACAGATACTGTACAGGTTCTTACTTGGATCATTGTCAGGTGTCATGTTGTTTTCAACTTCCTCATATGTGTCTTTAGAAATAGATAGCATATAAAATTAATGATATTTATTGCATGTATATTTTAATGCTGAGGGAGAAAAACAACTGCCTACCTGAAACTGAGATGTTGATGGGATGACTGACTGTAGGATGTTTGTCTCCCATTAAACCACATCTGTACAGGCCGTCATCATGAACTGAAATCTCTTTGAAACTCAAATGTGAGACCAGTTTGTCTCCATCATGGTTCTGTCTTATTTCTACATTCTTTGATTTATAAATCTGTTCCCAGGTTTTATCGTCAAGCAGTTTACTCCAGATGACGTGAAGACGTTCTCCACAGTGTTTGACCGGACAGCTGACTGTCACATTTTGTCCTGGAGCAGTAAACCATGTTGTGCCCCTCCGGAGGAAAATCTCAACTTCACACGAAGAAGTCAAGTCTGAAATAAAAGTAAAAAAAAGGCATCTGATTTCAGTGAAAACTTTGGCATTGTGTTATGTAATTTACTTTATTTTTTGATTTGATGAAAAACAGTTTATCATTTCAAGAATAGGTGAAAGACAGCTTCAGAAAAGTTTGAATGTTTCTTTTATGGAACAAACTGTGTTGCATTTTTAAAGGATAACTTCATTTTTGTGTAATTAATTCTGTTAGCATTTGCAAACAAACAGCATACATGAAATAGATGTGTGTGTACAGATGGCACTAATCAAAAAAGACATATTATTTGGACTCATTTTATTGGATAGTTATCTTGGTAACAGATTCTAATACAGTCCATTGTTTACATACAGAGCATCAATGAATCGCCAAAGAAGAGTGAATGAGAAGGAGGAAAATCTACATCATAGATTTTAAATTATGGTCTTGGTAAATGCTCTTGTTTTTATACATCTCCTTTCTATCTACTGGTACTGAAAGCACTTTACAGTCACAGTAACACATCTAGCCATTCGCTCACACAAGCACACAAACTGGGTATTCGTTGTCCTGCTTCGGCGTGCGGCACATTCTACGTGAAATAATGACACGTACCAACATCCTACCTCTAAACTGTCAAAACAAAACTTTTTTTAACGCTTCCTCCTCATCATAGTATACTGACATCAAATCTAACACACATTTTTTTTGCTCTAAATTTTCAGATTGTCCTCATTTAAGTTTATTTTTTGGTGAAAGAAAGAACATTTGGCTGATTAACTGTTTATGCATTAGTTACATGACAGGATGTGGTAGCTCATGTTGGCTCATTTCTATCATCTGATCTGAAGATTATATGATTCTGACACTAACTCCCCAAACTGTGTTTTACCATAATTTTATCACCACTCTTAAATCCTTCTGTTTGACTATTTTATAGCTTTAAAGTCACAACTTCATCTAAGTTGTTTTTCTGCTGCCATCATACATACAGACATTCATTTTCTTGTCATAGTTTTTCATGTCGTGTCCAAAGTCACTTCTAATACAAGTTTTAAAATGTTTTAAGATTTACCTTCACCTCCTCCAGATGCGTGGATACATGTGAAGCACAAAAAGATCACCAGGTAGCTCAGTCTGTCCATCAGGCTCAACACGCTCTGGACCTGAAACTCTTGAAATGATCTACAGTAGTGGCTGCTCACTTCACTCAAGACAAGCTCACCACTTCCTGACCTCCCACCTGCGAAGTATATACGACCATCCGGCACACGTGCCTATTCCGGCATCTCACAACAGAGCATAGTTTCCAGTATGTATGTTTGTATGTGTAAAAAACAGAAACATGCACTATATTGCCAAAAATATATAAATATAAGTATTCACTCACCCATCCAAATAATTGAATTCAGATGTTCCAATCACTTCCACAGCCACAGGTGTATAAAATCAAGCACCTAGGCATGCAGACTGCTTCTACAAACATTTGTGAAAGAATGGGTCGCTCTCAGGAGCTAAGTGAATTTCAGTCGTTAAATTTCTGCGCTACTAAATATACACAGTCAACTGTCAGTGGTACTATAACAAAGTGGAAGTGATTGGGAATTGGATTGTGGATTGTGGGAGTCAATCGCTACACAACTCCAAACTTCATGTGGCCTTCAGATTAGCTCAAGAACAGTGTGTAGAGAGCTTCATGGAATGGGTTTCCATGGCCAAGCAGCTGCATCCAAGCCATACATCACCAAGTGGAATGCGAAGCGTCAGATGCGGTGGTGTAAAGCAGTCCATCGTTGGACTCTAGAGCAATTGAGACGTGTTCTCTGGAGTGACAAATCACGCCTCTCCATCTGGCAATCTGATGGACCAATCTGTGTTTGGAAGTTGCCAGGACAACGGTACTTGTCTGACTGCATTGTGCCAAGTGTGAAGTTTGGTGAAGGGAGGATTATGGTGTGGGGTTATTTTTCAGGAGCTGGGCTTGGCCCCTTAGTTCCAGTGAAAGGAACTCTGAATGCTTCACCATAATAAGAGATTTTGGACAATTCCATGCTCCCAACTTTGTGGAAACAGTTTGGGAATGGTCCCTTCTTGTTCCAACATGGCTGTGTAGCAGTGCACAAAGCAAGGTCCATGAAGACATGGATGAGAGAGTTTGGTGTGGAAGAACTTGACTGGCCTGCACAGAGTCCTGACCTCAACCTGATAGAACACCTTTGAGATGAATTAGAGCGAAGACTGTGAGCCAGGCCTTCTCATCCAACATCAGCGTCTGACCTCACAAATGCGCTTCTGGAAGAATGGTCAAAAATTCCCATAAACACACTCCTAAACCTTGTGGAAAGCCTTCCCAGAAGAGTTGAAGCTGTTATAGCTGCAGAGGGTGGGCCGACGTCATATTAAACCCGATTAAGAATGGGATGTCACTTAAGTTCATATGTGTATAAAGGTAGATGAGCGAATACTTTTGTCAGTATAGTGTAAGATGTGAAGTTACTGGCTTTTCTTTTGTTGGGTGAACCAGAGATCAACTTTGTAACATCTACATATCTATCATCTCAACAAACACAGTTCCTGGTCCATCAGCCCTTCTGTGGCAAAGGTACAGCTCCTGAAAACAATAAGAAACCATGACAAGCAGATACTGTGTCTTGGGAGAAAACACTTATTACTATAAAACTAAATGTATCTTATAGGCATGGTGATAGTAGACCTGGGTTTAGTTTCTCATCTTGTGGATTCTTGCTCAGACAGGCGGCACATAGCCAGGGCGACTGCTTTATTTAATTTTTTTCTACACAACCAGCAGGTGGATTGAGTTAACTTTCACCTTTCTGTCTTTTGTCAACTGTGGGCATGTCTTTAACACTAGAAGTCCCAGAGAGCAGCCATTTGGCTTTTCTACCTATAAAACCCACAGGGCAGCCGATCGGCTGGAAGGCTTTTAGCTAATATCCTAAATCACCTGTGAACCCTCCTTTGGTTATGTAAACGAGGCAATCACTGGGGCACCACAGGAGGGGACATGCTGAGCCACTTCAAGGAAACTTGTGGGGAGGGGAGGGGGAGTGGGCCCAGAGAGCTTGTGGGGGACGGGGTAAGCACACAGAGCAGTGTTCACTTCTAACCTGGCAACACCTTGAGACAGAAACTGGTTCATCCCAAAGACAAAACACCTTGACATAAAATGGGGGAGGGGGGGAATCAGAGAGGAGCAGGATTGCTGGGGGTTTGGAGGCCAGAGTGTGTGGGGGAGGGAGGCACACCTGAGGGCTGTGAACTCATTTGCTCTGTCCAGGCTGCTAACTGACTGTCTGTCTTTCACCAGTTTCACCAGGTGGCAGCCTGGGCAGAACAAATGAGCTGAATCAAAATGTAATATATGTAGAAGGATGTAGAAGTTATCAGGACCCTACAACACTGGGCTTCCAACATCCCCACCAGACACATAGGAAAAGTAAAATAACAGAACCACATCAAAAAAGCACTCAAAATCTGTGGTTATCCCAACTGGGCCTTCATGATATTTACACATATTTACAAATAATAATAAAAAAAAATGCATTATCAGGATACAGTGTTAGAGAGTGGAAGTGAGTGAGACTTAGACTTAGAACTTAGACTTAAAACTTTATTGATCCCTTTGGGGTGACTCCCTCAGGGAAATTTGAGTTTTCCGCAGCAGCAAGCACGCAGAGCAGTTTGCAGACAAACAACAGCAGTGGTTTGCAAATAGTTATAGAAAAAGTGATTGAATAATAAAATGGTGAACATTAAATAATGAATGGTGAACTTCCTTTGAGTGGGATTAAAATAAGCTGTAGTAAAACTCTAGTAGGGAAAAATAAACAGTAAGTAACAGTAAGCTCGGGTGGGGACTGACCAGACAGAGACGGCGAAAGATGGCACAGTGTGGTGTGAAGAACAGGTGGGGACAAGTCTCCATTTCACCCCTCCATCTCCATACGACGCAGATGGAGAGCCAACGGCTAAGGCCAGGAGGTCCATCTTGAGTCGTCTTCAGAGCTTCCTGTGTTTTATCACTCTGGAAATGCTTGGTTCCATTTGAGACTGTACTGTTGAACACACACAGCAAACGGAGCATGTGGACTGGTTCATGGCCCTCCTTGAACTAATGGCATTTATTGCTATTGTCATCTTGCGGGGGCTGACCAAGGTTCCATCACTGCGTGACTGCTGGTCAGCAAACCTGGGAAACCCCCAGATCACTGCAACTATGTCCCGAAATTGCTTCCAAGACATCATGCGACACCTACGCTTTGATGACAAGGACACCCGCAGTGAGCGAGCAAAGACAGATAAGTTTGCTGCAATTTCCGGTGTGTGGGGATCGTTTGTCGCCAACTGCATCACATCCTACAACCCTGGTCGACACATCACCATTGATGAACAGCTTTTCCCGTCAAAGACTCGCAACGAAACCTGACAAGTTTGGGATCAAGTTTTGGGTGGCTTGTGACTTGAAATCCAAATACATCTGCAATGTCCTCCCATATCTTGGCAAGGACCCCAGTCGTCCCAGTGGGGAGAGACTGTCCGAGAATGTAGTTATGAGGCTGATGGAACCATTCCTGGACAAGGGCAGAAATGTTACCACGGACAATTTCTTTACATTGCTGTCACTTGCACAACGACTGCTTAGCCGGAAAACCACCATTATCGGCACAGTCAACAGGATTCGGCGAGAAATTCCACAATCAACAAGACAGAGGGACCGCGATGAATTCACCACTCAGGTATTTTCAACCACTGGTGCCACGCTGATGGTGTATGCGCCCAAACGGAAGAAGACAGTCTACATTCTCAGCAGCATGCACAGCGTGGTTCAGACTGAGAATACCACCAAAAGGAAGCCAAACACTGTCACCCTTTACAACACCACAAAGTGCGGCGTTGATGTGATGGACCAGATGGTGCGGGAGTACACTGTCCGCACAGGAACACGGCGCTGGCCAGTCGCTGTGTTCTATAACATGATTGATATGGCAGCACTGAATGCATATGTGCTATATCAAGCATGCACCGGGAGGCATGCAGAAAGGAGATGGCTTGGCAGTGCCAGCATTGTGCGTGATTATTGAAATGTACTCACCTCACTCACTGTTACTTACTGTTTATTTTTCCCTACTAGAGTTTTACTACAGCTTATTTTAATCCCACTCAAAGGAAGTTCACCGTTCATTATTTAATGTTCACCATTTTATTATTCAATCACTTTTTCTATAACTATTTGCAAACAACTGCTGTTGTTTGTCTGCAAACTGCTCTGCGTGCTTGCTGCTGCGGAAAACTCAAATTTCCCTGAGGGAGTCACCCCAAAGGGATCAATAAAGTTTTAAGTCTAAGCTCTAAGTCTAAGTCTCACTCACTTCCACTCTCTAACACTGTATCCTGATAATGCATTTTTTTTATTATTATTTGTAAATATGTGTAAATATCATGAAGGCCCAGTTGGGATAACCACAGATTTTGAGTGCTTTTTTGATGTGGTTCTGTTATTTTACTTTTCCTATGTGTCTGGTGGGGATGTTGGAAGCCCAGTGTTGTAGGGTCCTGATAACTTCTACATCCTTCTACATATATTACATTTTGATTCAGCTCATTTGTTCTGCCCAGGCTGCCACCTGGTGAAACTGGTGAAAGACAGACAGTCAGTTAGCAGCCTGGACAGAGCAAATGAGTTCACAGCCCTCAGGTGTGCCTCCTTCCCCCACACACTCTGGCCTCCAAACCCCCAGCAATCCTGCTCCTCTCTGATTCCCCCCCTCCCCCATTTTATGTCAAGGTGTTTTGTCTTTGGGATGAACCAGTTTCTCTCTCAAGGTGTTGCCAGGTTAGAAGTGAACAGCCACCCTCTCCTCCATAAGCTCTCTGGGCCCACTCCCCCTCCCCTCCCCACGGGTTTCCTTGAAGTGGCTCAGCATGTCCCCTCCTGTGGTCCCCCAGTGATTGCCTCGTTTACATAACTAAAGGAGGGTTCACAGGTGATTAGGATATTAGCTAAAAGCCTTCCAGCCGATCGGCTGCCCTCTGGGTTTTATAGGTAGAGCAAAAAATGCTGGGACTTCTAGTGTTAATCACTGTCAGACCTCTCCAACAGCACCATCTGGTGTAGAAAACCAACACCACGCATTGTGCTCTTTTGACATTTTATTCAATAAGTAAAGAACAATACATCCAGCTTTGAAAGGAATATTTGAATGTTACAACACACCCAAAGTCCTTGTTCTCATTTCAGCTTGGTTCTGAATCAATCAGCCACAACATTAAAACCACCTTCCTAATATTGTGTTGGTCTCCCTTGTGCCTCCAAAACAGTTGTGACTCATCAGAGAATGGACATGGGCCTTCTGAGGGTGTCCTGTGGTGTCTGGCAACAGAATGTAGTTAGTGGGGGCCTTTGGATCCTTTGGGTCCCATGGGTTGTGGGGAGGGGCCTCTGTGGATCATCCCACAGATACTTGATCAGTTTGGGATCTCGTGAATTTGGAGGCCAGGTCAACACCTTGTGCTGTTTTTCATGTCAAAGGGTTTGTGGGATAATGGGGGTAGGGCCCAAATGCTGGACAGAGAGGGCTGAGGGAGGAGTTGGTAACAAAAAGATATTTCACAAAAAAAAGACAAGAACGAAAGCCCTGCAGAGATGGTAGGCATATCAAACATGATGAGACAAAAACTTCTAGGACACATGAACATCGCAAGGAGACAAGTATACAGACAACAAGTACAAAGTGACACAAAACAAAGGGAAAGGCAGGGCCATATATACAGACAGGGGACAGAGGGGTGATGAGACACAGGTGAAACAAATCAGGGCGGAGCACACAAGGAGAAATCAATGAATCAATCACAGGGAAAACACAAGACAGGAAACCAAGAACTTAAATAAAACAGGAAACAGAACCCCAGAAAAACTAATCACAAACCATGACAATTCATGTATGTTCAGTTGTTCCTAAAGCATTTTTGTGTGTGTTCCTGTGTCAGGCTGCACCCTACTGGGGATGGCTGCTGCCATCAAGGAGTGTCATTGCTATGGGGTGGGGGTGCCTCATTTGGTCTAGTTGGGTGCTACATGTCTAAATAAACATCCACATGAACACCAGGTCCAAATATTTCCCAGCAGAACATTGTATTGTAAAAAGATAGTCAATGTTATTTAATTCACCTGTGGTTTTAATGTTGTGGCTGATGTGTGTATAGACACAGGCTCCAGCAGTTACGTTGCAACAGGACACTGGGAGGTGGCAGAAGGAATATTACTGCATGATGTAGAGAGCTGTGGACATTCGGTCAAGGACATTGCAGGAATGGTTAGTAAGCAAATAACAAATACAATGTCATCCAAAATATCTAGTATGAAATGATGTGTCCAACATTACAAAATATGACCTCTAAAAATACACTTTAATATAAGCTGAAAGCAAAAGTGGAACGTGTGGAGTGAAGGCACATAATCGTACATGAAAATAACCCGTTTGCTAAATCTAGTACCTAAACCCAATATTTTTCTATCAGAAAGCAATCAAGCAAATTAGCCGTACAAATTTAAAATGCTTTCAGTCCTACTCTGCAAGCAGTGAGAAAAACAAGCATGTTGTGTTCTTTCTTCCATCTCTGGTTTTCCCTTCTTCTGCACTTGAACACCCGTCCCTTCGTGGTTTCACACTTAATTGATGTGAACAGGTTGCACTTTGAAAATTATTGTTGCAACCGCACCAGCCACGCAGACCCAACCAGCTGAGATGGTGCTGCTGCAACAAACATGTTATGCGTAAAGCAGCAGGGTCACAGTGATGGTGCAACTGTTTATTGGTTGACAAAAGCCAAGTTTTTGTTGTTGTTTTTGTTGCATGAGTACTGCAACTGACAACCTTTGACTTGAGCAAAGTATTTTTGTTGAAGCATTTTTCCCGGTTGAAGTTTGTTGTTTGTATCTGTAGTTCTATTAAAGTATTAATATGTTATATCTAATAAAGATGACATTAATGCCAAACAGTGATAAGGACATTGATCATCTACAACAGTATCTGAACCGTGTGGTTAAGAAGCAGAGCTTACCAGACATTTGTTTCTGTCACTTCCTGGACATGTTAACTAAGCCACACTTATGGGTTTGTAAACTGACATGTCTCTGTCTATTAGTAACAGCAGTTTCCCACAGAGGACAGCAGGAGATCAGAAAGTCAGACCTTTCACTGAAATAACAGTAGAGTTGATAAGATTACTCTAACTGTAAAACATAAAATCACAAGCAAAACTAAATGTTCAAGATTATATTGCAGAAAGCAACATCACAAACATCAGCATGTAATGCTAAGTACATTATTCAGTGAGTCTACACATGACTAATCCACACAGACCACTGGCTCAACTAATTAAAAACATATTAAAGCCATAAATGTTAGGTATGGGAAATTGTTGCGTCCCCAGGTGTGTCCAGGGAAAAATCAGGGACAAACAATACAACCAATGCTCAAGTCTGGAGTAACAAAAGTTAAATATTTATTGAAATATAAAAGATAACTAAACAAAAATCTCCTCAAAACAAAAACAGTGGGGAAGAATTGGACCACGTGGTTGTGCCAAATAAACGAAAGCAATAAAACAAAACTAGGCCTGGCTAACACACTGCCATATAGAAAACAACAAACAAAAAGGGCCTAACTATCTTTTCTACTAAAAAACGTTATCAGAACTACATGGGTGGCACCAACCAATAATCCTAGTGTGTATAACAGAGGAATCCTACGTGGTGGGGTGTAAAGGGTACCCCAGTCTTACCTCTGGTCCGCACCTTCAACCACAACTGAAATAAATTAAACAGAAAGGGTCCACACGTCTCAATACCACGGTAGGTGACAGAAAACAAAAGAACAATCGAGCCGGGCAACAAGCAAAGGGCAGATATTGAACCATGTGGTTCTCAAAACAAGCTGCAAGCAGTCAAAGCAACTAGCATGCAGCAGTAAATCAGGTGCAGGGGAAGTAGAGGGCATGGAGCCTGTAGCTCACAGGTGTCAAACTGATCCGTGAAAGGGCCACTGTGGCTGCAGGTTTTCATTCCAACCATGCAGCAGCACACCTGACTTGGCTCAATCAATCAACTGAACTGCCTTCACACAGTCAATTCAGGTGTCCTCTTGCTTGATTGGAACAAAAACTTGCCAGCCACACCCACTGCATGGGTGCTGCATGGTTGGAATGAAAACCTGCAGCCACAGTGGCCCTTTCACGGATCAGTTTGACACCCCTGCTGTAGCTGGATCCTTTTGAAGTAGGTCCTGTGGTGGCAATTGGATGAACTAACCAATCAGCAGGCTCTGACAGACTTCCCAGGTGGAATCACACAGTATTACGTGAACACACAGGGGAGAGGGGAGAGAGAGTGAGAGAAAAACCAAGAAAAATACGCTGCCCCTGTCTGGCACGTAACAGAAATGTTCAGGCAAAGATGGCGGTGGTATAAAGTGGATCTTTATCTTTTTGAGTCTCATTCTGTTGTTCTTCAGCAGACTGGTCAGTGACAGCATACACTGCACAGTTTGACACTTGGCTGTCTGCTCTCTCTGCACCTGCTTTGAAGGACAAAAGAAAAAGAAAAAATAAGTATTAGGTGGTGAGAAGAGAAATATATATGACATGTTCTCTATAATCCAAAATGACAATACATATTAATGTTCTTACGATTATGGTCACAAATCCTCAGCAGGATTGCCAATATCAATGTGACAACCAGGAAAGCTACGCTGAGGCAGATGGCAATGTATAGCACAAGATAATAACTGTCACTGCTCAATGATTCAGCTGCAAAAAGTAGAAGAATCAAATCAATGATCTTAAACTGCATCTATTATGATTCACATCACACAGATACTGTACAGGTTCTTACCTGGATCATTGTCAGGTATCACGTTGTTTTCAACTTCCTCATATGTGTCTTTAGAAATAGATAGCATATAAAATTAATGATATTTATTGCATGTATATTTTAATGCTGAGGGAGAAAAACAACTGCCTACCTGAAACTGAGATGTTGATGGGATGACTGACTGTAGGATGTTTGTCTCCCATTAAAGCACATCTGTACAGGCCGTCATCATGAACTGAAATCTCTTTGAAACTCAAATATGAGACCAGTTTGTCCCCATCATGGTTCTGTCTTATTTCTACATCCTTTGATTTATTAACCCTCTTACAGGTTTTATCGTCAAGCAGTTTACACCAGATGATATTAGGAGGTTCTCCACAGTGTTTGACTGGACAGCTGACCTCCACACTTTGTCCTGGAGCAGTAAACCATGTTGTGCCTCTCCGGATCGAAAACTCAACTTCACACGAAGAAGACGAGTCTGAAATGAAAGTAAAATAAAAGGCATCTGATTTCAGTGAAAACTTTGGCATTGTCTTATGTAATTTACTTTATTTTTTGATTTGATGAAAAACAGTTTACAATTTCAAGAATAGGTGAAAGACAGCTTCAGAAAAGTTTGACTGTTTCTTTTATGCAACAAACGGTGTTGCATTTTCAAAGCATAACTTAAGTTTTGTGTAGTTAATGTAATTACGTTTTCTTTCATCCAGCATAGAGCATCCGCCAACGAACCACATACATGAAATAGATGTGTGTGTACAGATGGCACTAATAAAAGAAAACATATTATTTGTATTCATTTTATTGGATAGTTATCTTGGTAACAGTTTCTAATACAGTCCACTGTTTACATACAGAGCATCAATGAATCGCCAAAGAAGAGTGAATGAGAAGTGGAAAATCTACATCATAGATTTTAAATTATGGTCTTGGTAAATGGTCTTGTTTTTATACAGCTCCTATCTATCCACTGGTACTCAAAGTGCTTTACAGTCATGGTAACACATCTAGCCATTCGCTCACACAAGCACACAAACTGGGTGTTCGGCTTGTGGCACATTCCACGTTGAAATAATGACACGTACGAACATGATACCTCTAAACTGTCAAAACAAAACTTTTTTAACGCTTCCTCCTCATCATAGTATACTGACATCAAATCCACACATTTTTTTTTGCTCTAAATTTTCAGATTGTCCTCATTTAAATTAATTTTTTTGGTGAAAGACAGAACATTTGGCTGATTAACTGTTTATGCATTAGTTACATGACAGGATGTGGTAGCTCATGTTGGCTCATTTCTATCATCTGATCTGAAGATTATATGATTCTGACACTGACTCCCCAAACTATGTTTCACCATCATTTTATCACCTCTCTTAAATCCTTTTGTTTGACTATTTTACAGTTTTAAAGTCACAACTTCATCAAAGTTGTTTTTCTGCTGCCATCATACGTACAGACATTCATTTTCTTGTCATAGTTTTTCATGTCGTGTCCAAAGTCACTTCTAATATAAGTTTTAAAATGTTTTAAGATTTACCTTCACCTCCTCCAGATGCGTGGATACATGTGAAGCACAAAAAGATCACCAGGTAGCTCAGTCTGTCCATCAGGCTCAGCACTCTCTGGACCTGAAACTCTTGAAATGATCTACAGTAGCGACTGCTCACTTCTCTCACGATAAGCTCACCACTTCCTGACCTCCCACCTGTGAAGTATATACGACCATCCGGCACGCGTGTGTATTCCAGCATGTCACGACAGAATGTAGTTTCCAGTATGTATGTATCTATAAAAAACAGAAACATGCACTATATTGCCAAAAATATTCACTCACCCATCCCAATAACTGAATTCAGATGTTCCAATCACTTCCATGCAGAGTGCTTCTACAAACATTTGTGAAAGAATGTGTCGCTCTCAGGAGCTCAGTGAATTACAGTCGTGAAATTTCTGCGCTACTAAATATACACAGTCAACTGTCAGTGGTACTATAACAAAGTGGAAGTGATTGGGAACGACAGTAACTGAGCCACAAAGTGGTAGGCCACATGAATTAACAGATTGGGGTCAACGGATGCTGAGGCATATAGTGTGCAGAGGTCACCAACTTTCTGAGTCAATCACTACACACCTCCAAACTTCATGTGTCCTTCAGATTAGCTCAAGAACAGTGTGTAGAGAGCTTCATGGAATGGGTTTCCATGGCCGAGCAGCTGCATCCAAGTTATACATCACCAAGTGCAATGCAAATCGTCAGATGCAGTGGCGTAAAGCACGCTGCTACTGGACTCTAGAGCAGTGGAGACGCGTTCTCTGGAGTGACGAATCTCGCTTCTCCATCTGGCAATCTGATGGACCGATCTGGGTTTGGTGGTTGCCAGGACAACGGTACTTGTCTGACTGCATTGTGCCAAGTGTGAAGTTTGGTGGAGGGGGGTTATGGTGTGGGGTTGTTTTTCAGGAGCTGGGCTTGGCCCCTTAGTTCCAGTGAAAGGAACTCTGAATGCTTCAGCATACTAAGAGATTTTGGACAATTCCATGCTCCCAACTTTGTGGGAACAGTTTGGTGATGGCCCCTTCTTGTTCTAGCATGACTGTGCACCAGTGCACAAAGCAAGGTCCATAAAGACATGGATGAGAGAGTTCGGTGCGGAAGAACTTGACTGCCCTGCATAGAGTCCTGACCTCAACCAGATAGAACACCTTTGGGATGAATTAGAGCGAAGACTGTGAGCCAGGCCTTCTCATCCAACATCAGTGTCTGACCTCACAAATGCCCTTCTGGAGGAATGGTCAAAAATTCCCATAAACACACTCCTAAACCTTGTGGAAAGCCTTCCCAGAAGAGTTGAAACTGTTATAGCTGCAGAGGGTGGGCCTACGTCATATTAAACCCTATAAATTAAGAATGGGATGTCACTTGAATTCATATGCATGTAAAGACAGATGGGCGAATACTTTTGGCAGTATAGTGTAAGATGTGAAGTTACTGCCATTTCTTTTGTTGGGTGAACCAGAGATCAACTTTGTAACGTCTACATATCTATCATCTCAACAAACACAGTTCCTGGTCCATCAGCCCTTCTGTGGCAAAGGTACAGCTCCTGAAAACAATAAGAAACCATGACAAGCAGATACTGTGTCTTGGGAGACTGTGAAACTAAATGTATCTAATAGGTATGGTGATAGTAGTCGTGGGTTTAGTTTCTCATCTTGTGGATTCTTGCTCAGACAGGCGGTACACCACCAGGGCTACTGCTTTATTTCATTTTTTTTTCTACACAACCAGCAGGTGGCCTGAGTTAACGTTCACCTTTCTGTCTTTTGTCAACTGTGGGCATGTCTTTAATCACTGTCAGACCTCTCCAACAGCACCATCTGGTGTAGAAAACCAACACCATGCATTGTGCTCTTTTGACATTTTATTGAATAAGTAAAGAACAATACATCCAGCTTTGAAATGAATATTTGAATGTTACAACAAACCCAAAGTCCTTGTTCTCATTTGAGATTGATTCTGAATCAATCAGCCACAACATTAAAAGTACCTTCCTAATATTGTGTAGGTCTCCCTTGTGCCTCCAAAACAGTTGTGAGTCATCAAAGAATGGACATGGGCCTTCTGAGGGTGTCCTGTGGTGTCTGGTAATAGGATGTTGTTAGCGGGGGGCCTTTGAGTCCTATGGGTTGAGGGGAGGGCCCTCTGTAGATCATCCCACAGATACTTGATCAGTTTGGGATCTAGTAAATTTGGAGGCCAGGTCAACACCTTGTGCCGTTCAAGTCAGGGGGTTTGCAGGTTAATTGGGGTAGGACCGAAACGCAGGACAGAGAGGGCTGAGGCAGGAGTTGGTGACAAAGACATATTTAACAAAAAAAGACATGACCGAAAGCGCTGCAGAGACGGCAGGTATACCAAACGTGGCGAGACATGAACATGGCAAGGAGACAAGTATACAGACAACAAGTGCGACGTGACAGAGAACAAAGGGGAAGGCAGGGCTATATATACAGACAGGGGACAGAGGGGTGACGAGACACAGGTCAAACAAATCAGGGCGGAGCACACAAGGAGAAATCAATGAATCAATCACAGGGAGAAACACAAGACAGGAAACCAAGAACTTAACAAAATAAAACAGGAAGCAGAACCCCAGGAAAACTAATCACAAACTATGACATTTCATGTTTGTTCAGTTGTTTCTAAAGTGTTTTTGTGTGTGTGTCTGTGTCAGGCAGGGTGTGTCCAACATCATGAAATAAGACCTCCAAAGATACACTTTAATATAACCAGAAAGCAAAAGTGTAAATCAATCAGTTATTTAAAATGCTTTCAGTTCTACTCAAGAAGCAGTGAAAAAACAAGCAAGTTTTAAATAAATACATTTCAGAATCTAAATATTACAATTTTGCATTTATTACTTGTCCATACTCTATGCCCTGTCCACATGCATTTCCTGTGTTCTTTCTTCCATCTCCAGTTTTTTCTTCTTCTACACTTGAATACCCATCCTTTCGTGGTTTAACACTAGTTGATGTGAACAGGTTGCACATTGAGAGTTATTGTTGCAACCGCACCAGCCAGGCAGACCCAACCAGCATCAAACAACATGTTATGCGTAAAGCAGCAGGGTCACAGTGATGGTGCAACGTCTCGTCTCGTCTCGTCTCGTCTTCTTCCGCTGCAACAGCTTATTGGTTTACAAAAGCCAAGATTTTGTTGTTGTTGTTGCATGAGTACCGCAACTGATGTATCTGACAACCTTTGACTTGAGCAAAGTATTTTTGTTGAAGCATTTTTCCCAGTTGAAGTTTGTCATTTGTATCTGTAGTTCTATTAAAGTATTAATATGTTATATCTGATAAAGATGACATTAATGCCAAACAGTGATAATGACATTGACCAACTGCAACAGTATCTGAACAGTGTGGTTAAGAAGCAGAGCTTCCCAGACATTTGTTTCTGTCACTTCCTGGACATGTTAACTAAGCCACACTTGTGGGTTTGTAAACTGACATGTCTCTGTCTATTAGTAACGTTAGGTTACGTTGTAACCTTGGTTCTCTGAGTGAAGAGACTATCTCTCCACTCCGTTACATATTCCATATGTACGGGGAATGACCTCCCCTGCATGTCAGGGTACGTGGATACTTCTTTAAGACACACCGGCTCGCCCGGTCACGCCCCCAGGTTTACCCTATAAAGCACCTGTGCTGGCGTGAAATCAGTGATAGTTTGATCGACACTGGTCTCCGAGCGGCCCTAAGAGTTGGAGAGATAGTCTCTTCACTCAGAGAACCAAGGTTACAACGTAACCTAACGTTCTCTTTCGTCTCGAGACTATCTCTCCACTCCGTTACATATTCCATATGTACGGGGAACTCTTTAAGACACCCCGTGAGGAGACGGTGCAGCCCATAACCTGAAATGCAAACGTGCAACAAACGAACTATTTACAAATGTACACTATTTACATACCACCCAGGTCAAGGCCCGCAAGGCGCAAGGCCAAGCCTGAGAGGCAGAAGGCTGCTCAGGTCGATCCGCAAGACGCAGGATCGACCCAAGAACACAGGAAAAAGGCCCCACAAGACGTAAAGGCCAGTTACTGTGAAAGGGGGTGACCACTCAGACCAACTGACTCGGTCGAGGGTCAACAGGTGATGGGGAAGGAGGCACAGCCCCCTAACAAGTCTCACCCAGCACCCTGTCCCCAAAGGAAGGGGTGGCTGCGATGTTTAGTCGGTAAAACCTTGAAAAGGTGGACTGAGACGACCATGTGGCCGCGGCACATATGGTGGCCAGAGAAGCTCCTCGCCATAAGGCCCACGAGGTGGCCACACCCCGAGTTGAGTGTGCCCGAACCCGGGGTGGGACAGGTATACCAGAAAGTGCGTATGCCTGCTGAACCATGTCCACGACCCAGTGGGACAGCCTCTGTTTTGACAGGGGTCTCCCCAAACGACTGGTGTCGAAACAGATGAAGAGCTGATCAGTCTTCCTGACAGCCTGAGTGCGCCGGATATACTCCTTCAAGGCCCTAACCGGACACAGCACACACTGGCGTTGCCCAGACATCCCATCTCCGCCAGAAGGGAGCGCTCGTAGTTCTACCGACTGAGATAAGTGAAACTCGGAAAAAACCTTAGGCAGGAAAGCTGGGTTGGGGTGGAGGACCACGCTTGACCCATCTGGTGAGAACCTGCAGCAGTCACTGTGGACCGACAGTGCCTGGAGCTCACTCACCCTCCTGGCAGAGGTTATGGCCAGCAAAAATGCAGTTTTAAGGGAAAGCCACTTCACCTCAGCAGCCCCAAGGGGCTCGAAGGGAGGGCCCCTAAGCGCGTCGAGGACCACGTCCAGATCCCATGGAGGGACTGTAGGTCTAGTCCTGCAAACCGTAAGCCGCCGTGCACCTTTAAGGAACCTTGAAATCAAGGAGCAGCTGGCCTCACTCAGGGCGTGTTCACCGCCACGCACTGCCTTGATTGCCGCCACCATACCTCGGAGGGTAACGGCAGACTTTCCTGCATCCAGCTGGCCCTGCAAGAACAGCAGGATGTCCTTGGCCATGGCTGAATAGGGGTCCACCTGGTGGGCCCTACACCAAGTGGAAAACACCTCCCAGCGATATGAGTAGGCCATCCTAGTAGATGGTGCCCTTGCTTCTTGTATAGTCCTCACCACTGGCGCTGGCAAACCTAGATCCAGGAGCCTGTCCCTCTCAGGGGCCAGGCCACCAGTCTGAGGCCCGCTGGGAAGGGGTGGAACAGGGTTCCATTTGCCTGAGACAGCAGGTCCCTGCGCTGTGGGAGTTCCCACGGCATGCCGTCCAAGAGTTGAGGAATCGCCGAAAACCATGGCATGTGGGGCCAAAACGGAGCCACCAGAATCAGCCTCCCCCCTTCCATCTGCAACCTTCGGAGAAGAGGCTGGAGAAGGGAGAAGGGGGGAAAAGCGTAGAGCAGCCTCTGGGGCCATGGGTGAGCCAGAGCATCCCACCCCAGAGGAGGATTGTCGTTCCTCAGGGAGAAGAAGAGTTGACAATGTGTTGACTCCCTGGAGGCGAACAGGTCGACCTCCGCCCTGCCGAGGTGACCCCAGATCTGCTCCACCACTTGCGGGTGGAGCCTCCATTCTCCTGGACATGGGCCCCCTCTCGACATGATGTCCGCGGCCGTGTTCAATGACGCCGGCACATGTACTGCTCTGAGCGAGCAGAAGAGGGGGTGGGCCCATTTCAGCAGCCTGGTTGCCAGCTTGCACAAGATGAGGGAACCCAGGCCCCCCTGCTTGTTGATGTAGGCAGCTGCCACCGTGCTGTCGGTCCTGACAATGACATGGTGGTCTCTCAGTCTCGGCAGGAACTGGTGAAGTGCAAGAAAGACGGCTCTCAACTCCAGGACATTTATGTGCTGGGTTGTCCAAGGACCGGTCCAGCAACCGCTGACCCCGCAGCCCTCGTAGACGGCGCCCCAGCCTGCCAAGGATGCATCGGTGGAGACCACTTGGCGATAGACCACTGGTCCCAGAGTACTCCCTTTCTCTATGTTGTCCGAAACTCTCCACCAGTGAAGGGCTGTGTGAAGTCCCCGGGAGACCACCACCTCGGAGTGGTGGGACCTTTGTGGACATAAGCCCAGGCTCAGCAAGGACCGTTGGACAGGTCTCATGTGCAGCAGGGCCAGAGGGACTACTTGCACCATTGCCGCCATCAAGCCCATAAGGCGAAGGCAGAGCCCCCAGCTGACCCGAGAATGCAGCTGGAAGTGTCTGAGGCAGGCCCTGAAGGCCTGCCGCCTCTTCTGTGACAACACGATGGTTGCAGTCCTGGAGTCCAGGACTGTGCCTAGAAACGTTGTCACCTGGGCAGGCTGGAGCCTGCTCTTCTCGCAATTGAGGCGTAGCCCCAAGCCCTGAATGTGCTCCAGGAGCAGAGCCACGTGACTGTGGCATTGCTCCTCCGAGACTGCACAGACCAGCCAATCGTCGAGGTAATTGAGGATCCTCAGTCCTCGGCGCCTCAGTGGTGCAAGGACCGCATCCATGCATCGAGTAAATGTACGGGGGGCCAGGGAAATGCCAAAAGGCAAGACCTGAAATTCGAAGACCCTGCCCTCGAAGCCGAACCTCAGGAAACGCCAGTGCCCCTTCCAGATGGGAATCTGGAAGTATGCATCCTTGAGGTCGATGGTGGCAAACCAATCTCCCGCAGTGATGGCCTGCCTCACCCTGGGGACTGTCAGCATCCTGCATCTCAGGGGGCGAAGGAACTTGTTGAGCCCCCTGAGGTCCAGAATAGGACGAAGCCCCCCGTCCTTTTTGGGTACCAAAAAATAGCGGGAGAAAAACCCAGCCTGGTGATCTCCCTGGTCCACCTGCCGTATGGCCTTCTTCTCCAGAAGGGAGGACAGCTCGGCCCGCAGAACTTCTGCATGCCGAGAGTCGCTCACCGTGGTGAAAGTGGCCAGTCTCGTCACACGGGGTCGGCGAAGAAACTGCAGACGGTAGCCCTGTGTCATGGTGGATACAACCCATGGGTCCGCCTCCAAGCCCAGCCACGCTGCCCTGAAACTGGCAGACAGGGGAGGCTGGCTGACTGGGTTTCGGGATTAGTCAGGAGGGGGGAGGCTGCCTGGAAGACCCCCGAGCCTTAGATGACGGTCCCCTGCCCCTTGCTTGACGGCGGGTGTTCCGTCTACGGAGAGCCTCCAGCTGTGGTCTGAGGTCCCCCGGTCCCCATGCCGGAACCTCAGGTGTTGGACGAGGTGCGGGCGCTATTTTTGCCCGTCTCGAACCCCTGGAGCGCCTCAAGAGGCTCCCCGAGACTTCCTGCGCGCAGCGGCGATTTTCCTGTGCCTGCTGCAGCAGCCTAGCAGCATCTGGGCCAAACACTGCTGAGGGGTCTACGGGCAGCTTAAGCAGGCAGTCCCGATCCCCCTGCTGTAGCTGGGACTGAGACAGCCACAAGTGGCGTCTGACCACCCAAAGGGATGCCAGAGCTTTGCCTGCGGTCTCCGCCTGCTCCTTCATAACTGAGGAGAGGCATGAGGAAGCTGCCTGAAGCTCGCCCACAACACCGGATCCCCCTGAACCGTCCTGTAGCTGACGAGACAGCTGGCAAACGTACAGGGACATGATCGCTCCAGTGTTAGCCAGGCCGGTCTGAGTAGCCATGGCTCTGTGCAGCTTGGCAAGCAGGCCGTCCATAACCCTGCAATTCTTGCTAGGGCAGGCGGCTCTGCCGAGAACAGAGCTGGAGGGAGAGACCAGCGGAGTAAGAGCCGGGTCCAGTGGCGGAAGCGACCCACAGGCGACCTGCTCCTTATCCTGCATGTCAGAGAGCCTTCTGCATGAAGTAGACGGCCTAGTTCTGGCAGCTGGTGTGGTAAACTGTTTGCAAACCAGGTCTTTGAAGTCGGGCAGGAGGGGGATCTGGGCCGGTATGGGGCGCATATCCGCATCCTCCTCAAACCGAGAGGCGGGTGCCGAGGGTTTCTCTGGCAGGGCAACATCCAGGGCCCTGGTGGCCCTGCTAATAACCCCAGCGAAATGATGGGCCACCTCCCCTTTCCGGGTGTCACCTGGCAGTTGCTGCCCACATGGGACATCATTGTCATCGGAGAAGACTGTCTCTACATCGACGTCATCGTCATCGTCGTCGTCGTCCTCCTCCTCCTCCTCCTCAAGTAGAGGGACGGGGGGAGGGATGAGGTCAGCGTGAGGCCGGGCCGTCGAAGGCCCGGGAGCAGGAGGGGCCAGCGTGGTTGGCCAGGCTGGATGTGCCCCTTGACCCCCTGTGGCCTCAGCAAATCTCCCAGTTTTACCCCTAACTTCATCAGAGAGGGGTGGGCCTGCCCGCTTAGCACTGAAGAAGCGACAACGCGCTTCCCTGGTCCGCGCAGGCATTATAAAACAGTCCATGCAGCTCTCCGGGGCCTCCCTAGATAAGGAGGCATGCTGGTGCCCCAGACACAGCACACACTTAACGTGCCCATCCTCCAGGGGCATGGGCACCCCACAACCGAGACAGCAGTGTCCCTGCTGACCGGACGCGTCAGCTCGCGAGTCGCAAGCAATACGCCGGTAAGGGAACAGCCGTCGTAGCCGCTGCCGAGCGCGTTAGCTCGCGAGACGCGAGCAATACGCCGGTGTCGGCTCTGCTGGAAAAATGTCGACTCGACTGGCTGGGTCGGCTGGCTGCAGACTGGACGCCTGCGCTCAGCTGATTTCCCACCGGACGCGTCAGCTCGCGGGCCGCAAGCAATACGCCGGTAAGGGAATAGCCGTCGTAGCCGTAGCTTTCACTCCTCTTTGGAGAAGCACCGTCACCGGGGCAAGCCACCGGTGATAGCGCATAACAATGAATGAAACAAAGGATCAGCATCCAGGGTGGCTGCCCATAGACAGACACCTCCGATAAGTAGTGATGGCCGTCTGACACCCGAGGCTCCGACACATGCGCCGTAGCTCATGAAGCAATTGTATCGAACCACTGTGCCGAGGCGTGGTTCGGTCACGTGACTAGTGACGTTTGAAGCACTTGAGTGACGTTCGAAGCAGTTCAAGTGCTTCGAATGCTTCAGCGGCAAACGAATCACTGAGGGCTTCGGTTTGTCATGTGAATCACCTGGTGGGATCGAGTGTGTTCAGGGATATCCCGGATATCCTATCCCTATTTAATGGCGCTCATTTGAATGTTTCTTTGCAGAGTTGGTTGGTTCGTTGCTGTAGTTGGTGTTAGTTGCGTATTTTGTGGAGATAGATCGTAAGATTCCGAGAGAAATAGATGAATTACATGATAACACTAGATTGATAGATAGACATAGTTACATAGATAGTCATAAATAGCGTTATATATAGATAAGACAGAGAGAGAGAGATACAGATAAGATACAGATATATAGTCAGAAGTATGTGTATAGTTTTGGTTGGGACAAATCACGTGTTTTGTGACGTATGAACCATTTCACTGCTTCATTCAGAAACCCTGTCACTGGTTTGGTTGTCTCGGCTCTTCGGGAGAGATGAGATGAACAAATAATGAGTCAAGAAAGATTTGGTTTGACACTGTTGCATTCAGTACAACTATTCTCTCACACTACTAAACCCATGACACCAAGAGCAAAAGAAAATAGTTGATGTAAGCGCTGAAACATAAACATTAGTGTAAATTAGCGAAGGTTCATAGAGTGTAGTAGTGACGTAATCAAAATGGTCCAACGACAACAGAGCAGCACTAATAGGGTTAGTGGTACACTGTGAAATCACCGCCCTTTCGTTAACGAAGCAAGGGTTCGATTCCCATTTTTTCATTTTTTTTTTTTTTTTTTTTATAGACATATAATCAGAAGTGCGTGTATAGTTTTGGTTCGGACAAATCACGTGTTTTGTGACGTATGAACCATTTCACTGCTTCATTCAGAAACCCTGTCACTGGTTTGGTTGTCTCGGTTCTTCGGGAGAGATGAGTCTTCGAAGCAAATAATGACTGAGTCAAGAGAGATTTGATTTGACAGTGTTGCATTCAGTACAAATATTCTCTAACACTACTAAACCATGATACCAAGAGCAAATGAAAATAGCTGACGTAAGCGCTGAAACATAAACATTAGTGTAAGTTAGCAAAGGTTCATAGAGTGTAGTAGTGACGTAATCAAAATGGTCCACTCACAATGATGCTTCACTGATGAGGTTCGTGGTACACTGTGAAAGCACCGGTCTTTCGTTAGCAAAACAAGGGTTCGATTCCCCTTTGTTCTTTATTATTTATTTTATTGTTATATATATATAATTTTATTATAATAAACTTTAAACCACATATCCATGTAATGTAGTCGAATAGGAATGTGCATGGCAAATCAAGTACCATACAAGAATGAAACAGTATGACACGTCTCCATTGCACTACATTTTATTGTCCACTAGATGTCCTAATAGAGCACTGTGTCATTGAAGCTTCGAGTAATGAACCTTTTTTTGAACCACGTGTCGAGGCTTCAACAAAGCCTCGACTGGCCATCACTACCGATAAGGTAAGTGGATACCTGCTGTAACCCTCTTTACTTTCTCTTTCTTAGATTATAACTCTGCACCCTGACTGAGGTGGAGATCAAACAATCACTGATTTCACGCCAGCACAGGTGCTTTATAGGGTAAACCTGGGGGCGTGACCGGGCGAGCCGGTGTGTCTTAAAGAAGTATCCACGTACCCTGACATGCAGGGGAGGTCATTCCCCGTACATATGGAATATGTAACGGAGTGGAGAGATAGTCTCGAGACGAAAGAGAACAGCAGTTTCTCACAGAGGACTGCAGGAGATCAGAAAGTCAGACCTTTCACTGAAATAACAGAGTAATCGTATGAACTCTACTAACTGTAAAACATAAAACATCAAGCAAAACAAAATGTTCAAGATTATATTACAGAAAGCAACATCACAAACATCAGCATGTAATGCTAAGTACATTATTCAGTGAGTCTACACATGACTAATCCACATAGACCACTGGCTCAACTAATTAAAAATGTATTGAAGCCATAAATGTTAGGTATGGGAAATGTTCAGGCAAAGACGGCGGTGGTATAAAGTGGATCTTTATCTTTTTGAGTCTCATTCTGTTGTTCTTCAGCAGACTGGTCAGTGACAGCATACACTGCACAGTTTGAAACTTGGCTGTCTGCTCTCTCTGCACCTGCTTTGAAGGATAAAAGATAAAGAAAAAATAAATTATTAGGTGGTTAGAAGAGAAATGTATATGACATATATATTCTACAATCCAAAATGACAATACATATTAATGTTCTTACGATTACAGCCACAAATCCTCAGCACTATTGTCAATATCAATGTGACAACCAGAAAAGCTACGCTGAGGCCAATGGCAAGGTATAGCATAACATCATCACTGTCACTGATCGATGATTCAGCTGCAAAAAGGAAAAGAATCAAATTAATGGCCTTAAACTGCATCTTTTATGATGCACTTCACACAGATACTGTACAGGTTCTTACCTGGATCATTGTCAGGTATCATGTTGTTTTCAACCCCCTTATATGTGTCTTTAAAAACAGATAGCATATACAATTAATGATATTTATTGCATGTATATTTTAATGCTGAGGTAGAAAAACAACCACCTACCTGAAACTAAGATGTTGATGGCGTGACTGGCTGTAAGTTCTCCGTATCCAGTTAAAGCACATCTGTACAGGCCGTCATCATGAACTGAAATCTCTTTGAAACTCAAATATGAGACCAGTTTGTCCCCATCATGGTTCTGTCTTATTTGTACATGCTTTGATTTATTAATCTGCTTACAGGTTTTATCGTCAAGCAGTTTACACCAGATGACGTTAGGAGGTTCTCCACAGTGTCTGACCAGACAGCTGACTGTCACATTTTGTCCTGGAGCAGTAAACCATGTTGTGCCTCTCCGGAGGAAAATCTCAACTTCACACGAAGAAGTCAAGTCTGAAATAAAAGTAAAAAAAGGAATCTGATTTCAGTGAAAACTTTGGCGTTGTCTTATGTAATTTACTTTATTTTTTGATTTGATGAAAAATAGTTTATCATTTAAAGAATAGGTGAAAGACAGCTTCAGAAAAGTTTGACTGTTTCTTTTATGGAACAAACGGTGTTGCATTTTTAAAGGACAACTTAATTTTTGTGTAGTTATTGTAATTACGTTTTCTTTCATCCAGCATAGAGCATCCACCAACGAACAACATACATGAAATAGATGTGTGTGTACAGATGGCACTAATCAAAAAAGACATATTATTTATACTCATTTGATTGGATAATTGTCTTGGTAACAGATTCTAATACAGTCCACTATTTACATACAGAGCATCAATGAATCGCCAAAGAAGAGTGAATGAGAAGGTGGAAAATCTACATCATAAATTTTAAATTTGGTAAATGGTCTTGTTTTTATACAGCTCCTTTCTACCTACTGGTGCTCAAAGTGCTTTACAGTCACAGTAACACATCTAGCCATTCACTCACACAAGCACACAGTCTCGGTGTTCGTTTTCTTGCTTCGGCGTGTGGCATATTCTGCGTTGAAATAATGACACGTACCAACATCCTACCTCTAAACTGTCAAAACAAAACTTTTTTTAACGCTTCCTCCTCATCATAGTATACTGACATCAAATCTAACACACATTTTTTTTTACTCTAAATTTTCAGATTGCCCTCATTTAAGTTCATCTTTTGGTGAAAGACAGAACATTTGACTGATTAACTGTTTATGCAATAGTTACATGACAGGATGTGGTAGCTCCTGTTGGCTCATTTCTATCATCTGAATTGAAGATTATATGATTCTGACACTGACTCCCCAAACTGTGTTTCACCATCATTTTATCACCATTCTTAAATCCTTTTGTTTGACTATTTTATAGTTTTAAAGTCACAACTTCATCTAAGTTGTTTTTCTGCTGCCATCATACGTACAGACATTCATTTTCTTGTCATAGTTTTTCATGTCGTGTCCAAAGTCACTTCTAACATAAGTTTTAAAATGTTTTAAGATTTACCTTCACCTCCTCCAGATGCGTGGATACATGTGAAGCACAAAAAGATCACCAGGTAGCTCAGTCTGTCCATCAAGCTCAATACACTCTGGACCTGAAACTCTTGAAATGATCTACAGTAGTGGCTGCTCACTTCACTCACGACAAGCTCACCACTTCCTGACCTCCCACCTGTGAAGTATATACGACCATCCGGCACACGTGCCTATTCCGGCATGTCACGACAGAGCATAGTTTCCAGTATGTATGTTTGTATGTGTAAAAAACAGAAACATGCACTATATTGCCAAAAATATATAAATATAAATATTCACTCACCCATCCAAATAATTGAATTCAGATGTTCCAATCACTTCCATGGCCACAGGTGTATAAAATCAAGCACCTAGGCATGCAGACTGCTTCTACAAACATTTGAGAAAGAATGGGTCGCTCTGAGGAGCTCAGTGAATTACAGTTGTGAAATTTCTGCGCTACTAAATATACACAGTCAACCAGGCCTGGAATTTCGTCATTTTAGGGTCAAGGCCACTTGGCCTTTTGTCTTGTCAATTTTTTGAGGGCACAACGGCCAAAAGCCAGGGCACCAAGGCCATAAAATAAAACAATGATTTTAAGTCCACGTCCATAATGAATTTAATGTAAGGACTAATGATGCTTCTGTGGAAGATTGGAGTCTCAGTTGAAACTGTCAAGCAGGTAAAGAAACATCTCCTATACTTTTTCATGCCTGAAGAAACTATTGAACCTATCTAAAAAGAATACAAAATGAACCGTATCAATCTGATTTTTGACTGTAAACAGTAATGTAGCCAGCCACCGGTGTTAGCCTACCTGTCTTAATTTTTATTTAACCAGAAAAAACCCACTGAGATAAATCTCCCCCCATAGCAAAACTGGTCTGGCCCAGTGGTGGGACACACAACCCACTTGCACTTGGCCCACATGCATGAATGAATTGCGGCCCTTATGTGGCATCCAACATGTGTGCCACATAAGGCCCACAACTCAGCCAAACTGCAACCAGAGCTGGCCCTAATCTGGCCCGAAGGTGGGCCAAACTATTTTCAGAAGTGGTTCCTGATGTCAGCCTTAATTCAACCTTAACTCAGCCACTTAATTTATGTGCCATATTTATTCAGATATATATATATATATGTGTGTGTGTGTATATATATAGATTTAAAAAAAACAAGTACAGTATTATAAGCAAATGTTTATTTTTTTAGTCATGTCAACACAGTACACACACCTGCACATTTAACATATTTAAAAACTGTACATTTATGATTCTACACATGTCCATAAACTGGATAAACTGGATTCTCCCCACTCTCAGCACCAGTTTAAGATATGGTGCTGTCCGTTTCCTGCTTTCTCTTCATCCTCTTCAGTCTGCCACCATCTCTACCTGGAGAGAGTAGTAACCATCTTTTGATGGTCGAGTCGATTTGCTGGTCTGTGGCCCCAGATGTTAGACAGTTACGCCAACAGCAGCTGAAACATACACACACATAGCACAAATGATTGGAAATTAACATTTTTGTATCATTAGGTAATTAGGTAATTACAGCAGCCATAATGTAATCAATAAAAATAACTCTTTAAGATTCTTAAAAATAGAGTCTGTTGGTTTGTAAACACAACATTCAAACTGAACCGGTTTATGGTTGTTTACACAAACAATATTTCAGTATAAGTTCCTAAACCTCAAACTTCCTAACGCTAACCGTTAGCCACAAAGCTAAACGTTAGCGCCCCTTGTTAACATTCAGGCTAGACTTTTGCGATGGTGATCTGGCCAAGACGGCAGCAGTTACACGTCGGTTAAACAGCAAACATAGACTAAAAAGCGACTATGAACAGTCAGCACACGTCAACTAACTGTAACTTACCAAAGTAGCAACACCAAGATCATAAAGACATAAAAATTAAACATTACGACAGGAACAAGCAAACAAAAACTTGACAGCAAGCTAGCAAGCGTTTGTTGACGTTATGGTCGGCACGTTAAAACTGGGCCAACGTTGTACTGATATAACGTTACTGTACAAGCAATTTAACGTTAACTAACTTATATGTTGAAATTCCTATCTTATTCGTAATTTATCACACTGTCTTACCTCAGTCCCGGTGACTTTCTGCCATTCTTCAGTTCAGTCTCAGACCCAACGTCACAGCGGCGCGGACGCGGACACAAGAGGGTTGTGAGGGTGGGGTGCGTTTGATGAAGTCTCCTTGAACGGCCGGTGATAGATTGGTGTCGAACTGTCATTACAGCCCGTCCGAGCGGTTCATGCCAGGCTCGAATCAAACCCACCTCTGATGATGAACGTCATCAAAACAAGTTTTTTTTTTCTTAAAAGACGCTAGGTGTCAAAGCTGTGTTAACAGGAAAGAGGCAGACTAGAAAACCGCAAAACCACCTGGGGCAGTGCGGGCGGGGCATCAAGGCCACCGTGGCCTTAGGGCACATATTTTTTTCAAGGGCACAAGGCCAAATTGCGATTGCGATTGGGAACAACAGCAACTGAGCCACAAAGTGGCAGGCCACATAAAATGACAGAGCAAGGTCAGCAGATGCTGAGGTGCATAGTGTGCAGAGGTCGCCAACTTTCTGAAGAGTCAGTCAATATAGACCTTCAAACTTCATGTGGCTTTCAGATTAGCTCAAGAACAGTGTGTAGAGAGCTTCATGGAATGGGTTTCCATGGCTGAGCA
The DNA here is from genome assembly GCF_963514085.1 of Chelon labrosus. NCBI lineage: Eukaryota > Metazoa > Chordata > Actinopteri > Mugiliformes > Mugilidae > Chelon > Chelon labrosus. The sequence continues at coordinate 14,408,153 of NC_140341.1, forward strand.
GCTGCATCCAAACCATACATCACCAAGTGGAATGCAAACGCTGTGGCGTAAAGCATGGTGCCACTGGACTCCAGAGCAGTGGAGACGTGTTCTCTGGAGTCAGGAATCACGCTTCTCCATCTGGCAATCTGAATATACTAATTCTTGGTTTAGTGGTTGCCAGGACAACAGTAGGCTACTTGTCTGACTGCATTGTGCCAAGTGTGAAGTTTGGTGAAAGGGAGATTATGGTGTGGGGTTGTTTTTCAGGAGCTGAGCTTGGCCCCTTCGTTCCAGTGAAATAAACTCTGAATGCTTCAGCATACCAAGAGATTTTGGACAATTCCATGCTCCCAACTTTGTGGGAACAGTTTGGTGATGGCCCCTTCTTGTTCCAACATGACTGTGCACCAGTGCACAAAGCAAGGTCCATAAAGGTATGGATGAGCAAGTTTGGTGTGGAAGAACTTGACTGGCCTGCACAGAGTCCTGATCTCAACCTGATAAAACAGCTTCGGGATGAATTAGAGTGAAGACTGTGAGCCAGACCTTCTCATCCAACATCAGTGTCTGACCTCACCAATGCGCTTCTGGAAGAATAGTCAAAAATTCCCATAAACACACTCCTAAACCTTGTGGAAAGCCTTCCCAGAAGAGTTGAAGCTCTTGTAGCTGCAGAGGGTGGGCCTACATCATATTAAAACCTATGGATTAAGAATGGGATATCACTTAAGTTCATATGTGTATAAAGGTAGATGAGCCAATACTTTTGTCAGTATAGTGTAAGATGTGAAGTTACTGGCATTTCTTTTGTTGGGTGAACCAGAGATCAACTTTGTAACATCTACATATCTATCATCTCAACAAACATCGTTCCTGGTCCATCAGCCCTTCTGTGGCAAAGGTACAGCTCCTGAAAACAATAAGAAACCATGACAAGCAGATGCTGTGTCTTGGGAGACTATAAAACTAAATGTATCTTATAGGTATGGTGATAGTAGACGTGGGTTTAGTTTCTCATCTTGTGGATTCTTGCTCAGACAGGTGGCACACAACCAGGGCTACTGCTTTATTTCATTTTTTTCTACACAACCAGCAGGTGGACTGAGTTAACGTACACCTTTCTGTCTTTTGTCAACTGTGGGCATGTCTTTAATCACTGTCAGACCTCTCCAACAGCACCACCTGGTGTAGAAAACCAGCACCACACATTGTGCTCTTTTGACATTTTATTGAATAAGTAAAGAACAATACATCCAGCTTTGAAAGGAATATTTGAATGTTACAACACACTCAAAGTCCTTGTTCTCTTTTGAACTTGATTCCGAATCAATCAGCCACAACATTAAAACCTTGTTCTCTTTTGAGCTTGATTCTGAATCAATCAGCCACAACATTAAAACCACCTTCCTAATATTGTGTAGGTCTCCCCTGTGCCTCCGAAACAGTTGTGACTCATCAGAGAATGGACATGGGTCTTCTGAAGGTGTTACCTCCCGAGTTTGTAGCCAGGGGATGAAGGGAGGAAAACAAAAGAAAATTGTTTCCGGGTAAAAGGAAAGCGACACAGAGACCGATAACTGTGTGTAAAAGGAATGGTTCTTTATTCAAAAACAAAATACCAATGATAACTAAGAAAGCTGGGGGGTATTCCATCAAGCAGGCTAAAGGCAAAGCCAAGCTTAAATGGCCAAGTCTGGCTAATATGAGTGAGAGTTCGGTTCCATCAAAGAGGCTGAGATTAGCCCCAACTCAGTAACCATGGAAACTATGACTCCGGCTAAGCCTCAACCATAGCTAAACCAGAACTGTGGCTCAGGTTTCCGTTCCATCAATCTGAGCCTCAACCCTGTTCCACCAAGGTGGCTAATGTGAATGCCAGCCAAGTAACCATGGTAACTTATCCTGCCGGGCAAACCTGGTCTGTAGCAGGCTAAAAGTGAAGCTTAGCACCATCTATGATCAAAGAATGTCCAATAGACAGAAACAGAGACACACAACTGTCATGGAATGATAAAATAATATGTAAAACATAAAATATATAATAAAATGTATTAAAGAAATTATCTATACTAATAATTATATATATATTATCTATAAGTACATTAAAGAACATTATCACAAAAATAAAATAAGACACAAATAAATTAATTAATAAAATTAAACTAATTAGCCAAAAAATATAATAAAAGGAAATTGAGGCATTGAAAATAAAAGATTTAATATGTACACCAAACCACAATTAGATGTAAATGTGTAAAACCACCACCAGCACCAAGGGTCTTCCAGGACAGGACCAACCCGTTGACCCACACAGATGTGTACCTGTGGGAGAGGTACCGGTTCAGCAGGCAAAGCATTGTGAATTTATTCAGTTTGCTTGAACCACACATTATGAGGGTCACTCGCCGCAGCCAGTCTCTGACCACTGTGCAGTCAGTCTGTATTGCACTGCGGTTCTTTCTCTACAGTGTTGGTGATGCTGAGAAGTTAAGCAAGGCAACTGTTTGCAGAGAGGTAACAATTATATGTCCTCTATTCATTTGTGATTATTTCCAGCATCGCCACATATTATGCAAAGGAGTTGAGATGATCACATGGGGGCGTCCATGATGTCATATTGTCGTAGGCCATGACTAATTGGAAACAGAGACAGATGGCAATGAAGTAATATATTTATTTGAATAAAGTAATTTCCATAGTTATCTTTCATATTTATACATTAAACATGACACAGAGCAAACACATTACAGGTAAGAGCAGTCTACCTGGCCCTGAAGCAGTTCCTTAATATCTACATCACCTTCCCTGGCCATCATGACCCACAGCGGATCAAGGAGACATTCTATGCAATTGCAGGTTTGTGACAGTCATGTAAAATACTTTGATTAAATGTAGCCTATCATTATCAAAAATGTAGGCAAGGCCACTTTATATAGCACATTTTAGCACAAGGTGATTCAAAGTGCTTTACATAAAATAAAATGAAAATACAACAATTCAACATATAGCATCTGGGACAAAATACAGAAGTAGCACAAATACAGCATGTAAAAATGACAGACTTAAATGAAAATGATATAAATTCTATACAATTAAACAGAGCAATTGGCCATGCAGGAAATAAATTAAAGCTATCCCATCGATTTGCATAACAATCAGTTGATAAATGTGATGAATATCACTTTCTAACATTACTACTAGGGCTGCCAAATGATAAAATATGGAGAATTTCACATAAATTGCAGTGAAACAATAATGCTATTTTAATTATGTTCATATGAATGTTACTTATTAGGGCTGTCTTTTTGTTCTTTGGGGATTTTCCTTTTAATTTTAAGGATTTGGTGCATTAATAGGTTCACATAATTGATTAGTTTAAAACAAAAACCATCAAGAAATCAATTGGTAGATTATTGTCTACATATATTTTGTCCCTTTGATAGGGGATTTATATTACATGATGATGCTGAAATACTTAATTTTCTTTGTCACTTACGCATTCAGCCTGTCGGCAATATTCTGCCACGCCACATCCCTCGCTTTATTGATTGCCGCGGTATTGCCCTTCTTTCGGATTATGTGGCTGTAATCCTCATATACCTCCATGAGGAGGGTTTGCTCCGCTGCAGATAACATTTCTGCACGCTTTCCCTTGCTTTTCGGCACTCGACTATAATGGGCTTTTTTATTTTTCCTGTGGGCGTGCACAAGTTGAGACTTAACAGGTGAGGCTTGACTAAGCGTCAGGTGGAGCCAGCTGATTTCACTTGATGGAACGACTTGGAGCTAGATTGAGAAGTGGAGTTTAGTCAAGCTTCAAGCTTACACCTAAGTCTGGCAATTCTTAGCTACGTTGATGGAATACCCCCCAGATCTTACCAGACATTTCACTTCCTGGACATGTTAACTTCGACACACTTGTGGGTTTGTAAACTGACATGTCTCTGTCTATAAGTAACAGCAGTTTCCCACAGAGGACTGCAGGGGATCAGAAAGTCAGACCTTTCACTGAAATAACAGAGTAATCCTATCAACTCTACTAACTGTAAAACATAAAATCACAAGCAAAACAAAATGTTCAAGATTATATTGCAGAAAGCAACATCACAAACATCAGCATGTAATGCTAAGTACATTATTCAGTGAGTCTGCACGTGACTAATCCACATAGACCACTGGCTCACCTCATTAAAAACGTATTGAAGCCATAAATGTTAGGTATGGGAAATGTTCAGACAAGGATGGTGGTGGTATAAAGTGGATCTTTAACTTTTTAAGTCTCATTCTGTTGTTCTTCAGCAGACTGGTCAGTGACAGCATACACCGCACAGTCTGACACTTGGCTGTCTGCTTTCTCTGCACCTGATTTGAAGGATAAAATATGAATAAAAAATAAATTATTAGGTGGTAAGAAGAGAAATGTATATGACATATATTTTCTATAATCCAAAATGACAATACATATTAACATTCTTACGATTACAGCCATAAATCCTCAGCACTATTGTCAACATCAATGCGGCAACCAGAAGAACTACGCTGAGGCCGATGGCAAAGTATGACAGCCATAGCAACACAACATCATCATTGTCACTGCTCAATGATTCAGCTGCAAAAAGGAAAAGAATCAAATCAATGATCTTAAACTGCATCTATTATGATGCACATCACACAGATACTGTACAGGTTCATGTCAGGTATCATGTTGTTTTCAACCCCCTTATATGTGTCTTTAAAAATAGATAGCATATAAAATGAATGATATTTATTGCATGTATAGTTTAATGCTGAGGGAGAAAAACAACTGCCTACCTGAAACTAAGATGTTGATGGCATGACTGACTGTAGGATATTTGTATCCCATTAAACCACATCTGGCCGTCATCATGAACTGAAATCTCTTTGAAACTCAAATATGAGACCAGTTTGTCCCCATCATGCTTCTGTCTTATTTTTACATTCTTTGATTTATTAATCTGCTCCCAAGTTTTATCGTCAAGCAGTTTACACCAGATGATATTAAGAGGTTCTCCACAGTCTTTGACTGGACAGCTGACTGTCACACTTTGTCCTGGAGCAGTAAACAATGTTGTTAATTCTGTTTTCTTTTGTCCAGCATAGAGCATCCATCAACTAACCACATACATGAAATAGATGTGTGTGTACAGATGGCACTATTCAAAAAAGACATATTATTTATACTCATTGTATTGGATAGTTATCTTGGTAACAGTTTCTGATACAGTCCACTGTTTACATACAGAGCATCAATGAATCGCCAAAGAAGAGTGAATGAGAAGGTGGAAAATCTACATCATAGATTTTAAATGATGGTCTTGGTAAATGGTCTTGTTTTTATACAGCTCTTTTCTATCTACTGGTACTCAAAGCGCTTTACAGTCACAGTAACACATCTAGCCATTCGCTCACACAAGCACACAATCTGGAGGTTGTGTCATATATATAATATACACGTAGGAACATACTACCTCTAAACTGCCAAAACAACATGCTTCATCCTCATCATAGTATACTGACATCCAATCTAACACCCATCACATCTGATGTGCCTCAAGTGGCTTGTATTTTGAAACAAGGAAACGCAAAAAACACAGAAAACTGACTTATTAAGTGTTGAATGGGTCAGTACACAGTTAGGGTTTTTTTGTTTTTATTTTACTCTAAATTTTCAGATTGCCCTCAACACATCTCGCCATTCGCTCACACAAGCACACAATATGGGTGTTTGTTGTCTTAATTCGGCGTGTGGCACATTCTGCATTGAATAATGACACGTACGAACATGCTACGTCTAAACTCTCAAACCAAAACTTTTTTAACGCTTCCTCCTCATCATAGTTTAATGACATCAAATCTAACACACTTTTTTTTTTTTTTGCTCTAATTTTCAGATTGTCCTCATTTAAGTTTATTTTTTGGTGAAAGAAAGAACATGTGGCTGATTAACTGTTTATGCATTAGTTACATGACAGGATGTGGTAGCTCATGTTGGCTCATTTCTATCATCTGATCTGAAGATTATATGATTCTGACACTGACTCCCCAAACAGTGCTTAATAATCATTTTATCACCATTCTTAAATCCTTTTGTTTGACTATTTTATAGCTTTAAAGTCACAACTTCATCTAAGTTGTTTTTCTGCTGCCATCATACGTACAGACATTCATTTTCTTGTCATAGTTTTTCATGTCGTGTCCAAAGTCACTTCTAATACAAGTTTTAAAATGTTTTAAGATTTACCTTCACCTCTTCCAGGTGCGTGGATACATGTGAAGCACAAAAAGATCACCAGGTAGCTCAGTCTGTCCATCAGGCTCAACACTCTCTGGACCCGAAACTCTTGAAATGATCTACAGTAGTGGCTGCTCACTTCACTTACGACAAGCTCACCACTTCCTGACCTCCCACCTGTGAAGTATACACGACCATCCGGCACACGTTTGTATTCCAGCATGTCACGACAGAATGTAAATTTTTTATATAAAAAACAGAAACATACGCTATATTGTCAAAAATATTCACTCACCCATCCAAATTATTGAATTCAGATGTTCCAATCACTTCCACAGCCACAGGTGTATAAAATCAAGCACCTAGGTATGCAGAGTGCTTCTACAAACATTTGTGAAAGAATGGGTCGCTCTGAGGAGCTCAGTGAATTTCAGTCGTTAAATTTCTGCGCTACTAAATATACACAGTCAACCATCAGTGGTACTATAACCAGTGTTGGGAACGTTACTTTAAAAAAGTAATTAGTTATAGTTACTCACTACTTGTTCCAAAAAGTAACTGAGTTAGTAACTGAATTACTCTATAATAAAAGTAACTCGTTACCAGGGAAAGTAACTATTTGCATTACTGTTAAAAAAAAAAAGTTGCCATATGTCAAAGAATTTGGATTTTTTTGAGCAGTTTTCACAAGTCAGTTGAAATGAGTAGAACAGACAGGTGTTTGTACATAACTTTCGATATTTATATATTTTATAATTATATTTATATTATATTTATATATATATAATATTTATATTTCGATAGGGTTTAGACGGCGAGCTATCATCTGTAGTGGAGGTATCGGTGTTTTTGGCCACTATCTTTGTAGATGCGTGTGTAGTTGTGAGATGCTTCATTAAATTAGAGTTGCTTACAACGGATGTCGAGAAAGTCTTCGCTCCTGGACATAATGTACACATTACATGCACGTTCCTCCCTTTGACCACAATGAATTTTTTTTATTTATTGAAGTAGTGCTTATATCTCCACCTTGAAAATGCCAACTTTTCATCGGATTGCTCCTGACTCGCCATCTCTGCTTCTTCGTCGAATCTCTGTTTAGCTGGTGTGTGTGGGGGGGGGCGTGTGCTGGCATGTGTGTAAAAACACTGGCTCTGATTGGCTACCATGAAACATGACTCTGCCTTAGCCAATCATAATCGCTTACCTCGTTATTAACCCACCTCCGCACTAGCGGTGAGCCAGGGGTGCATTCGGATTACACAGTTTATTCAATCAATGCATAGTAACGCACCGCATTTAACGTCCAGTAACGTTAACGGCGTTGTAACGACGGGAAAAGTAATTAGTTAGATTACCCCGTTACTGAAAAAATAACGTCGTTACCTAACGCCGTTCTTTTAAACGGCGTTATTCCAAACACTGACTATAACAAAGTGGAAGTGACTGGGAATGACAGCAACTGAGCCACAAAGTGGCAGGCCACATAAAATGACAAAGTGGAGTCAGTGGATGCTGAGGTGCATAGTGTGCAGAGGTCGCCCACTTTCTGAGGAGTCAGTGCTACACACCTCCAAATTTCATGTGGCCTTCAGATTAGCTCAAGAACAGTGTGTAGAGAGCTTCATGGAATGGGTTTCCATGGTCGAGCAGCTGTATCCAAGACATACATCACCAAGTGCAATGCAAAGTGTCAGATGCGGTGGTGTAAGACACGCCACCACTGGACTCTAGAGCAGTGGAGACGCGTTCCCTGTAGTAACAACTCACACCTCTCCATCTGGCAATCAAATGAGGTAATCTAGGTTTGGCGGTTGCCAGGAGAACGGTACTTGTCTGACTGCATTGTGCCAAGTGTGAAGTTTGGTGGAGTAGGGAGATTATGGTGCGGGGGTTCAGGAGCTGGGCTTGCCCTCTTAGTTTCAGTGAAAGGAACTCTGAATGCTTCAGCATACCAAGAGATTTTGGACAATTCCATGCTCCCAACTTTGTGGGAACAGTTTGAGGATGGCTCCTTCCTGTTCCAACATGACTGTGCAGCAGTGCACAAAGCAAGGTCCATAAAGACATGGATGAGAGAGTTTGGTGTGGAAGAACTTGACTGGCCTGCACAGAGTCCTGACCTCAACCAGATAGAACACCTTTGGGATGAATTAGAGCGAAGACTGTGAGCCAGGCCTTCTCATCCAATGTCAGTGGCTGACCTCACAAATGCGCTTCTGGAAGAATGGTCAAAAATTCCCATAAATACACTCCTAAACCTTGTGGAAAGTCTACCCAGAAGAGTTGAAGCTGTTATAGCTGCAAAGGATGGGCTGACGTCATATTAATCCCTGTGGATTAAGAATGGGATGTCACTTAATTTCATATGTGTATAAAGGTAGATGAGCAAATCCTTTTGTCAGTATAGTGTAAGATGTGAAGTTACTGCCATTTCTTTTGTTGGGTGAACCAGAGATCAACTTTGTAACATCTACATATCTATCATCTCAACAAACACAGTTCCTGATCAGCTCTTCTGTGGCAAAGGTACAGCTCCTGAAAACAATAAGAAACTATGACAAGCAGATACACTGTAAAATCTAATTAGTTGACCTTACTTAAAAAAAGTATGCAAACTCGTTGCCTCAAAAAAATTAAGCAAAGTAATCTTAAGATTAGTGAGTTAGAAAAACTTGTTTATTTTAAGTGTGCAGTACTAAATGTAGTAGTACAACTAAAAAGAAAAAATTAAGTTCATGTAACTTAATAGCCATGCTTACTGTTAACTTAATTTTTTCATGTTGTGTGGACTGCTTGATATAAATTTAACCCCACTTAGAATTACTAAATACCTACAACTTATTACTCACTCATTTTTATAAAGTTCACTTAAATTAAACAAATCAACTTCCTTGAATGGGTCCTTGTCCTTCTTCTCGCTCTCCCATTTCTTATCTATTTTAGCTGTTATTATCTAATAAATCAAAAACACCACAAAAATATACTTAAAAAAACACTCACTGGTTGATTCAGCTGTATTACAACATTTATTAAAAAAATAATTGCATCATTGAGAGATCTAGGCTGAAGAATAAACGTTTTATTACTCTAATAACCTTACAATAAGGCATTCATTATTCATTACATTCATTGCATTTCTGATCAAAACTACAAGTACAACAAATGCTTTTGTGTCCCAAAGCGAGCATCAGTCCAAGGTTTAAACCAACCAATCCAAATGCAAAGCATATGTAAGCCCAAGTAACAGACAAACTGCCTGAGGCAAGTTTTTAATACAATCCATGATAATACCTCCCTCCAGAATGGTGGCAGTGGAGATGGGCTGGAGGTCCACTGAACTTGGACCCTTGTGAGGACTATCTTCACTGACAACTGTCAGCACACCAACAGTGATGCATTCTAGAGCCTCGTCTCTCGCTGTATCCTACAAAGACACACACGTTCTTCAGCATGGCAATTTGTACTCTTCTAAAATATTCATTTTGAGTGTTGAAAGCATTTGATAGAGAATATGATTTTAAATATGTGTTCACACTGGAGTGCTGTAATATAGCCAACAAAATAAATGTGGTGTAGTTTAAACTAAAGCTATGGTCCACAAGGTCCATATATGAACAGTGACACTGACTTTTCAACCTTAACTCCTGCTCCTTAGATTTAAAATGTATTAATGTGTACAATGTTTATGTGGCAAATTTCATTTTTATTTACTGGCTGTTTAAATACCTCTTAGATTAGCTGTGGAGGAAATGCTATACAAAATACATCAATCACACTCAAATGTATATTGTATATTGTGCAGATAGAATTACATCTTCTATGTCAGCACAGATACAGTTCTATATTAATGCAGACCAAACTTTTTCTTATGTGCAAGTACTTACAGAGCACGTCTTGAAGAATTCACTGGAGTCGTCACCAAGTAAAATGGGAATGCCTTTGAGGAGCGAAGTGCTGTCACGTCTGGTGTCCAATAATACACAGAGAGAGAAAAGACCAGTTAACAGAGTAATTTGCACAAGGACAAGTCAGACAGGAAATAGAATAGGTTGGTCTGGATCATCTCATTTAGAACTTGATTGATGAACTATCATATAGATCAAAAGCAAAATTAACCTACTTACCATCCAGCTCATGTGCTGCATCAGCTCACTGAGTTTCTGGACAACAGTTCCCTTTTGAAAAGTTCGATGAAACACGGGGCGTACTGGTCCAGAGGCTCAAAGAAGTCTCCCTCAAGATCCTTACTGGCGATTCTATTAAACTCAGCAAACACCTGAAAAAGTATTGAGAGGGGTGGGTAGGGATGGAGAGATGGTAGAGGTGTTAACATTCCAACAATGTACATCTACACAGTCTTTGACAAGCACAGACTGTTATTGTTGGTAGCTAAAGTTAGCTAAGTTAGCATCGTTCCTAACTTAATAGCCTAGCTTAAAATAAAATGACACATCCAGACTTGTTCTGATGTTCTGCCATGTGAATGACCTCCTGTTCATGGAAACTCACAAACCGCCGGGATCAGTCTCTCATCTTCAGTCAGTACTGACAAAAAATAAAAAATAAAAATTTCCGGCAGCGGGTGTGCGCGTGCACTTGACGAGCGCCCGCGACCGTTACGCTAAAGTTTCTCCTCAACTTTAACGTGACAAAAGTCTTCAATGTTACCTATTTTTAATAACAAGCAAGTCGTGGGTTGAAAAAATAATAAAGTATTGACCAAGTTTCATCACAATTTAGCCACATTATGTCTATAAGTTAAGCTAGCGTTAACCGACATCACTACACACATCATTACTAGCTAGCACGAAAAATATGGCGCTTACTTACAGAAACAAAACGGTCTAAACAAGGGTAAAATATTACTCACCAAATGAGTGTGCCAAGCACAAGAATGTTGAAAATAATTATCACGAGTGCCGTTGCAGCAATAAGGTCCAGCTCCACTGCGTCCGTTGCGGGTGAGTTGTTGACATGTATCGTCAAGTGCAGAGAGGACGGGTCTGCGCATGCCCAAAGGTCGAAAAAAAGTTTTCAAATCCATAGAAAAAAAGCACAATTATCAAAAACCATGACAAGCAGATACTGTGTCTTGGGAGACTATAAAACTAAATGTATCTTATAGGTATGGTGATAGTAGACGTGGGTTTAGTTTCTCATCTTGTGGATTCTTGCTCAGACAGGCGGCACACAACCAGGGCTACTGCTTTATTTCATTGTTTTCTACACAACCAGCAGGTGGACTGAGTTAACTTTCACCTTTCTGTCTTTTGTCAACTGTGGGCATGTCTTTAATCACTGTCAGACCTCTCCAACAGCACCATCTGGTGTAGAAAACCAGCACCACGCATTGTGCTCTTTTGACATTTTATTGAATAAGTAAAGAACAATACATCCAGCTTTGAAAGGAATATTTGAATGTTACAACAAACCCAAAGTCCTTGTTCTCTTTTGAGATTGATTCTGAATCAATCAGCCACAACATTAAAACCACCTTCCTAATATTGTGTAGGTCTCCCTTGTGCCTCCAAAACAGTTGTGACTCATCAGAGAATAGACATGGGCCTTCTGAGGGTGTCCTGTGGTGTTTGGCAACAGACTGTCGTTAGTGGGGGCCTTTGGGTCCTATGGGTTGAGTGGAGGCATCTCTGTGGATCATCCCACAGATACTTGATCAGTTTGGGATCTAGTGATGGCCATCTAGTGGCCAGGTCAACACCTTGTGCCGTTTTTCATGTCAAGGGGTTTGCGGGATAATGGGGGTAGGACCCAAATGCAGGACAGAGAGGGCTGAGGCAGGAGTTGGTGACAAAAAGGTATTTAATAAAAAAACACAAGACCAAAAGCGCTGCAGAGAAGGCAGATATTTCAAAGGTGACGAGACATGAACATGGCAAGGAGACAAGTATACGGACAACAAATACGACATGACGCAGAACAAAGGAGAAGGCAGGGCTATATATACAGACAGGGGACAGAGGGGTGACGAGACACAGGTGAAACAAATCAGGGCGGAGCACACAAGGAGAAATCAATGAATCAATCACAGGGAAAACACAAGACAGGAAACCAAGAACTTAATAAATAAAACAGGAAACAGAACCCCAGGAAAACTAATCACAAACTATGACATTTCATGTTTTTTCAGTTGTCCTAAAGCGTTTTTGTGTGTGTGTGTGTCCGTGTCAGGCAGGGTGTGTCCAACATCATGAAATAAGACCTCCTAAAATACACTTTAATATAACCGGAAAGCAAAAGTGGAAAGCAATCAGTTATTTAATATGCTTTCACTCCTACTCAGCAAGCAGTGAAAAAAACAAGCAAGTTTTAAAGAAATAAATTTCAGAATCTAAATATTAAAATCCTGCATTTATTACTTTGCAAGTTACAATCAATGAATTGCGTTTACGTCCTGTCCACATGCATTTCCTGTGTTCTTTCTTCCATCTCCAGTTTTCTCTTCTTCTGCACTTGAACACCCGTCCCTTCATGGTTTAACACTAGTTGATGTGAACAGGTTGCACATTGAGAATTATTGTTGCAACCGCACCAGCCAGGCAGACCCAACCAGCATCAAACAACATGTTATGCGTAAAGCAGCAGGGTCACAGTGATGGTGCAACAGCTTATTGGTTTACAAAAGCCAAAATTTTGTTCTTGTTATCCTTTTTGTTGCATGAGCAACTGATGCAACTGACGAGCTTTGACTTGAGCAAAGTATTTTTGTTAAAGCGTTTTTCCCGGTTGAAGTTTGTCATTTCTATCTGTAGTTCTATTAAAGTATTAATATGTTATATCTGATAAAAGTGACATTACTGCCAAACAGTGATAAGGACATTGACCAACTGCAACAATATCTGAACCGTGTGGTTAAGAAGCAGAGCTTACCAGACATTGTTGTTTTTTCTGTCACTTCCTGGACATGTTAACTAAGCGACACTTGTGGGTTTGTAAACTGACATGTCTCTGTCTATTAGTAACAGCAGTTTCCCACAGAGGACTGCAGGAGATCAGAAAGTCAGACCTTTCACTGAAATAGTTATCTCATCAACTCTACTAACTGTAAAACATCAAGCAAAACAAAATGTTCAAGATTAAATTGCAGAAAGCAACATCACAAACATCAGCATGTAATGCTAAGTACATTATTCAGTGAGTCTACACATGACTAATCCACATAGACCACTGGCTCAACTAATTAAAAACGTATTGAAGCCATAAATGTTAGGTATGGGAAATGTTCAGACAAAGATGGCGGTGGTATAAAGTGGATCTTTATCTTTTTGAGTCTCATTCTGTTGTTCTTCAGCAGACCGGTCAGTGACAGCATACACTGCACAGTCTGACACTTGGCTGTCTGCTCTCTCGGCACCTGATTTGAAGGATAAAATATGAATAAAAAATAAATTATTAGGTGGTAAGAAGAGAAATGTATATGACACATATTTATTATAATCCAAAATTACAATACATATTAACATTCTTACGATTATGGCCATAAATCCTCAGCACTATTATCAACATCTATGTGACAACCAGGAGAGCTACGCTGAGGCCGATGGCAAGGTACGGCAGCCATGGCACAACTTTGCCATGGTCAGCGCTCAGTGATTCAGCTGCAAAAAGGAAAAGAATCAAATCAATGATCTTAAACTGCATCTATTATGATGCACATCACACATATACTGTACAGGTTCTTACCTGGATCATTGTCAGGTGTCATGTTGTTTTTAACCCCCTCATATATGTCTTTAGAAACAGATAGCATATAAAATGAATGATATTTATTGCATGTATATTTTAATGCTGAGGGAGAAAAACAACTACCTACCTGAAACTAAGATGTCGATGGCATGACTGACTGAATTATGTTTGTATCCCATTACATCACATCTGTACAGGCCGTCATCATGAACTGAAATCTCTTTGAAACTCAGATATGAGACCAGTTTGTCCCCATCATGGTTCTGTCTTATTTCTACATCCTTTGATTTATTAACCCTCTTACAGGTTTTATCGTCAAGCAGTTTACACCAGATGATATTAGGAGGTTCTCCACAGTGTTTGACGGGGCAGCTGACTGTCACACTTTCTCCTGGAGCAGTAAACCATGTTGTGCCTCTCCGGATCGAAAGCTCAACTTCACACGAAGAAGACGAGTCTGAAATGAAAGTAAAATAAAAGGCATCTGATTTCAGTGAAAACTTTGGCATTGTCTTATGTAATTTACTTTGTTTTTTGATTTGATGAAAAACAGTTTATCATTTCAAGAATAGGTGAAAGACAGCTTCAGAAAAGTTTGACTGTTTCTTTTATGGAACAAACGGTGTTGCATTTTCAAAGGACAACTTCATTTTTGTGTAGTTAATGTAATTACGTTTTCCAATCCACCAACGAACCACATACATGAAATAGATGTGTGTGTACAGTTGGCACTAATAAAAAAAGACATATTATTTGTACTCATGTTATTGGATAGTTATCTTGGTAACAGTTTCTAATACAGTCCACTGTTTACATACAGAGCATCAATGAATCGCTAAAGAAGAGTGAATGAGAAGGTGGAAAATCTACATCATAGATTTTAAATTATGGTCTTGGTAAATGGTCTTGTTTTTATACAGCTCCTTTCTCTCTACTGGTACTCAAAGCGCTTTACAGTCACAGTAACACATCTAGCCATTCGCTCACACAAGCACACAAACTGGGTGTTTGGCGTGTGGCACATTCTTAGTTGAAATGACACGTACGAACATACCTCTAAACTGCCAAAACGACACGCTTCGTCCTCATCGTAGTATACTGACATCAAATCTAGCACACTTTTTTTTTTTTTTTTTGCTCTAAATTTTCAGATTGCCCTCATTTAAGTTTATTTTTTGGTGAAAGAAAGAACATTTGACTGATTAACTGTTTATGCATTAGTTACATGACAGGATGTGGTAGCTCATGTTGGCTCATTTCTGTCATCTGGTTTGAAGATTATATGATTCTGACACTGACTCCCCAAACTGTGTTTCACCATCATTTTATCACCACTCTTAAATCCTTTTGTGTGACTATTTTATAGCTTTAAAGTCACGACTTCATCTTTCATGTCGTGTCCAAAGTCAATTCTAATACAAGTTTTAAAATGTTTTAAGATTTACCTTCATCTCCTCCAGATGCGTGGATACATGTGAAGCACAAAAAGATCACCAGGTAGCTCAGTCTGTCCATCAGGCTCAACATGCTCTGGTCCCGAAACTCTTGAAATGATCTACAGTAGCGGCTGCTCACTTCACTTACAACAAGCTCACCACTTCCTGACCTCCCACCTGCGAAGTATATCCGGCACACGTGTGTATTCCAGCATGTCACGACAGAATGTAGTTTTCAGTATGTATGTATCTATAAAAAACAGAAACATGCACTATATTGCCAAAAATATTCACTCACCCATCCAAATACTTGAATTCAGATGTTCCAATCACTTCCATGGCCACAAGTGTATAAAAGCAAGCGCCGAGGCATGCAGAGTGTTTCTACAAACATTTGTGAAAGAATGGGTCGCTCTCAGGAGCTCAGTGAATTACACTCGTGAAATTTCTGCCCTATTAAATACACACAGTCAAGTATCTGGTATTATAACAAAGTGGAAGTGATTGGGAATGACAGCAACTGAGCCACAAAGTGGCAGGCCACATAAAATGACAGAGTGGGGTTGGCGGATGCTGAGGTGCATAGTGTGCAGAGGTCACCAGCTTTCTGCAGAGTCAATCACTACACACCTCCAAATTTCATGTGGCCTTCCGATTAGCTCAAGAACAGTGTGTAGAGAGCTTCATGGAATGGGTTTCCATGGCCAAGCAGCTGCATCCAAACCATACATCACCAAGTGCAATGCGAAGCGTCAGATGCGGTGGTGTAAAGCATGCCGCTACTGGACTCTAGAGCAGTGGAGACATGTTCTCTGGAGTGATGAATCACACCTCCATCTGGCAATCTGATGGAGAAATCTGGGTTTTGCGGTTGCCCGGAGAACGGTACTTGTCTGAGTGCATTGTGCCAAGTGTGAAGTTTGGTGGAGGGGGTAATATGGTGTGGGGTTGTTTTTCAGGAGCTGGGCTTGCCCCCTTAGTTCCAGTGAAAGGAACTCTGAATGCTTCAGCATACCAAGAGATTTTGGACAATTCCATGCTTTCAACTTTGTGGGAACAGTTTGGTGATGGCCCCTTCTTGTTCCAACATGACTGTGCACCAGTCCACAAAGCAAGGTCTGTAAAGACATGGATGAGAGAGTTTGGTGTGGAAGAACTTGACTGGCCTGACCTCAACCTGATAGAACACCTTTGAGATGAATTAGAGTGAAGACTGTGAGCCAGGCCTTCTCATCCAATGTCAGTGGCTGACCTCACAAATGCGCTTCTGGAGGAATGGTCAATAATTCCAACAAACACACACCTAAACCTTGTGGAAAGCCTTCCCAGAAGAGTTGAAGCTGTTATAAATGCAGAGGGTGGGCCAACATCATATTAAACCCTTTAGATTAAGAATGGGATGTCACTTAAGTTCATATGTGTATAAAGGTAGATGAGCAAATACTTTTGTCAGTATCGTGTAAGATGTGAAGTTACTGCCATTTCTTTTGTTGGGTGAACCAGAGATCAACTTTGTAACATCTACATATCTATCATCTCAACAAACACAGTTCCTGGTCCATCAGCCCTTCTGTGGCGAAGGTACAGCTCCTGAAAACAATAAGAAACCATGACAAGCAGATACTGTGTCTTGGGAGACTATAAAACTAAATGTATCTTATAGGTATGGTGATAGTAGACATAGGTTTAGTTTCTCATCTTGTGGGTTCTTGCTCAGACAGGCGGCACACAACCAGGGCTACTGCTTTATTTCATTGTTTTCTACACAACCAGCAGGTGGACTGAGTTAACTTTCACCTTTCTGCCTTTTGTGAACTGTGGGCATGTCTTTAATCATTGTCAGACCTCTCCACCAGCAGCATCTGGTGTAGAAAACCAGCATCACGCATTGTGCTCTTTTGACATTTTATTGAATAAGTAAAGAACAATACATCCAGCTTTGAAAGGAATATTTGCATGTTACATACAAGAAACCAAAAGGCCTTGTTCTCATTTGAGCTTGATTCTGAATCAATCAGCCACAATATTAAAACAACCTCCCTAATATTGTATAGGTCTCTAGCAGTTATGTTGGAACAGGACACTGGGAGGTGGCAGAAGGAATATTACTGCATGATGTAGAGGGCTGTGGACACTCGGTCATGGACATTTCAGGAATGTTGTGTATATTGCAGGAATGGTTATTAAGCAAATAACAAATACAATGTCATCCAGAATATCTAGTATGAAATGATGTGACCAGTATCACAAAATACGACCTCTAAATAAAAATACACTTTAATATAAGCTGAAAGCAAAAGTGGAAAACAATCAAGCAAATTAGCCGTACAAATGATTTAAAATGCTTCCAGTTCTACTCAGTGCGCAGTGAAAAAAAACAAGCAAGTTTTAAAGAAATACATTTCAGCATCTAAATATTACAATTCTGCATTTATTACTTGTGAGTTACAATTAATGAACTGTGGCTATGTCCTGCCCACATGCATTTCCTGTCAATCTCCAGTTTCCTCTTCTTCTGCACTTGAACACACTTCGTTGGTGTGAACAGGTTGTACAATGAGATTAATTGTTGCAGACCCAACCAGCTGAGATGGTGCTGCTGCAACAAACAACATGTTATGCATAAAGCAGCAGGGTCACAGTGGTGGTGCAACAGCTTATCGGTTGACAAAAGCCAAATTTTTGTTGTTGTTGTTTTTGTTGCATCAGTACTGCAACTGATGCAACTGACAGCCTCTAACTTGAGCAAAGTATTTGTGTTTGTTTATTTCTGTTGTTCTATTAAAGTATTAATATGTTACATCTAATAAAGACTATATAAAGGCCAAATAGTTATAAGGACATTCACCAACTACAACAGTATCTGAAACATGTGTGGTTAACCAGACATTTACCAGACATTTCATTGTTTCTGTCACTTCCTGGACATGTTAGCAAAGCCACACCTGTGGGTTTGTAAACTGACATGTCTCTGTCTGTTTTACCACATAGAACTGCAGGAGATCAGAAAGCGAGACTAGCTCTGCTAACTGTAACACATAAAATTACAAGTTAAACAGAAGTGAGCTGAGTGTATTCAGAATGTTCAGCGTTATACTGCTATGTAAGTACATTATTCAGTGAGTCTACACATGACTAATCCACATAGACCACTGGCTCAACTTATTAAAGACGTATTGAAGCCATAAATGTTAGATATGGGAAATGTTCAGACAAGATAGCGGTGGTAAAAAGTGGATCTTCATCTTTTTGAGTCTCATTCTTTAGCAGGTATCTCATACTGGTCAGTGTCAGCACACGACGTACCGTTTGACACTTGGCTGTCTGCTCTCTCCGCATCAGGTATGAGGGTATATAGCACTAAAAAAAAATAATAATAATAATTATTAGCTTGTAAGCAGAGAAAATGTATATGACATATGTTTTCTATCATCCAAAATGACAATACATATTAATGTTCTTACAATTCCGGCCATAAATCCTCAGCACTATTATCAACATCGATGTGGCAACCAGGAGAGCTACGTTGAGGCCGATGGCAAGGTATGACAGCCATAGCAACACAACATCATCATTGTCAGCGCTCTGTGGTTCAGCTGCAAAAAGCAAAAGAATCAAATCAATGATCTTAACCTGCATCCATTATGATGCACATCACACAGATACTGTACAGGTTCTTACCTGGATCACTGTCAGGTGTCATGTTGTTTTCAACCCCCTCATATGTGTCTTTAAAAATAGATAGCATATAAAATTAATGATATTTATTGCATGTATATTTTAATGCTGAGGGAGAAAAACAACTGCCTACCTGAAACTGAGATGTTGACGGCATGACTGACTGTAAGACGTTCGTCTCGAATTAAACCACATCTGTACAGGCCGTCGTCGTAAACTGAAATCTCTTTGAAACTCAAATATGAGACCAGTTTGCCCCCATCATGGTTCGGTCTTATTTCTACATCCTTTGATTTATTAACGTGATCACAGGTTTTATCGTCAAGCAGTTTACACCAGGTGACATTAAGAGGTTCTCCACAGTGTTTGACCGGACAGCTGACTGTAAGACTTTGTCCCGGAGCGGCAAACCATGTTGTGCCTCTCCGGAGGGAAATCTCAACTTCACACGAAGAAATCAAGTCTGAAATAAACAAGATAGGATAATAATCTGTTTTCAATCAAATCGATGGTATTGTCTTATGTAATTTATTTAAGATCAAACACCTTTGGTTTGATGAAAAACAGTCCCTTGTTTCAAGAACATGTGAAATACAATTTCTCAAATGCAACATCGACATTAAATAGGTTGAAAGCCTTTTGTTGTCTTCATTTGTACATATACAAAGTAAGTATTCTGTTCTATATCTCTTATATGACATCATTATCCTATAATCTTAGGTGTTTATATTCCTCTGAAAATTACTTTCGGCCATCATTAAAATGTCCCCCTGCTCTGTTGAGAATCACACTAACCATAAAAGAACATTAAGCTTTACCTTCACCACTTTCGTACATGCAGACACATGTGACGCAGCAATATATCATCAGGCAGCTCAGTCTGTTCATTTGGATCAGCATGCTCATGACCTGAACCTCTTCAAATGGTCTGCTGCAGCTACTGCAGGGTCTCACTTCATTTGTGACAAGCTCACCACTTCCTGACCTCCACCTGCAGTCGACGACCCACCAGTCGTTGTGTCATGAATTCATATAGTTGTGCGCATGTCTGTGTGTACATGTGTTAAAAAAAAAAAAAAACTTTCATTCTATAAGTCAGACATACAGAGACACTTTTTTTTACAGAGATAAACTCTGCTCCTCCTCCTTCAGAGACATGTAGTTAAATTCATTTTTAACTAGGGGCCGCTTGTGCACATCTTCATCACCTGATGGTAATTGCATTTTTCATTCATTCATTCATTCATCTTCTGTAACCGTTTGTCCTGTGAAGGGTCAAGAGGGGGCTGGAGCCTATCCCAGCTGTCATCGGGTGAGAGGTGGAGTACACCCTGGACAGGTCGCCAGTCTATCGCAGGGCTAACACAGAGAGACAGACAACCATTCACACTCAAATTCACACCTACGGCCAATTTAGAACCACCTATTAACTTAACAAGCACGTCTTTGGACAGTGGGAGGAAGCTGGAGTACCCAGAGAGAACCCACGCGGACACAGGGAGAATATGCAAACTCCACACACAAAGGCCTGATTTGAACCCAGAACCTTCTACCTGTGAGGCATCAATGCTAACCACCTCGCCACTGTGCCGCCCCGCATGTAATTGCATTTTTGAGCTGGATAATGGCTGGAATGGTTTGTGTAACACAGCAGCGAGTTCAAGGGGTTGGCTTGCCCTCCACATTCCCCAGATTTCAATCCAAAGTAGCATCTGCAAGACATAAAGGATCTGCTGCTAACATCTACCATATGTGCCACAGCATGCCCTCTGAGGTCTAGTGGAGTCAGTGCCTTTATGGATCAGGGCTGTTTTGGCAGCAAAAGGGGGACCGACACAATTGAAGATAATGGTTTGGTCATAATGTTATGGCGGATCCATGTATATTAAAGCATTAACTGCAGGCAACATTCTCATGAGCTTTATGAAATCATTACATACCTTTACGATTCTGTGCAACTGATGCAGCTCTAGAGATGTAGGTTTTCATCTTGTGTCATGTTTCTTATGAAATGTGATAAATGCAAAGATTGATGCAACCAGCAGATGGTGTTAAGTTGAATTTCTGTTGCAACCTGTGCTCACGTTTCTTTCTTCAGTCCCAGACTTCTATAGCAGCACCATCTAGTGTAGAAATTTAGTGCTATATGCTACAGGTGGAAGCACGTTTTTTTTTGTCACTGAACTGGAAGCAAATAAGCATCTGTTCAGCCAACGAATGTTGTTTGTCGCAAGCCTCAGGTTCTTGTTCTTAGTCCTAGAGGAGAAAAGTTGCACCTGCCTGACATATCCTGGGTTTAGAGCAAGTCACCATCTCAGCTGCTGATTATTTCAAGCAATGTGCTTACCTTTTTAAGGTGTACCCCTTTTAAGATGTGCCTCAAATTGTCAACCCAGGACAAATAAAGTTTTCTAAATCTGAATCCGTACCTTTATCAACACAGTTCTTGCCTTCTTAAATAAATGTAGCCATCTTTTCTGCATAAAGTGTCCAACCCAGCAGTGCCTGTTCCAGAGACTTCAATTATCCACCCCTGTGTTACCTCCATCTGACCTACGACTGCTATTTCCAGTGTGGACGTGTCACACTAGAAATCCCTCAGTATTTTAAAGAATGACATGAATTTGGAAATTGGATTCAACTTTGATTGAATGAAACTTTCCCATACCTGCGTGGTAATTCTCAACCCTCATGCATTGTAAGGGACATTTTTGTCCATTTGGGCAATTTTTTCCTCTTCATGGCCGTCATTTTGGCTGTGTTAGAGCATGTGGTACACAAAGTTTGAAATTAAAAAGAAAAAATTCTAATAGGTCAACAGAACACTGTGAAAAAGAAATTGCTGCCCTCTTGAGTCATTAAGGACAAAAATGTCCACTTCCAAAAAACTGCTATAAAAATTTAACTGATTAATATTTTTTTCTGCCTTTTTTCTGCATAAAACTCTTAAACCACCACTACCATAAAACTGATATTGGAAGGGTGAGGCTTTTTTCTTGTTTCTTTTTCAGATCTGTCTTAGATATGACCAAGATTATCAAAAATATTGACTTGATTGCATTATTAGTTTTTGTGTAGCATCAGATTTAAAATTTACTATCCTCTTGTGACCTTAGCGGACAGAAATGCCCCATTGTCTCCCATTATAACCACATTTTTCAATTTCTCCGCCATGACACAATATAATCATTCATTCTGCAATATTAGGGTTTCATTTTTGAGAAAACCAGTCAAATTTGTCACTATACACTATATATGGATAAGATGTTTGTTATTTCATTAGCCATATATGCACTCTTTCAAGAAAATAAAAACATGGGCCCCTTCTCTTACTGCACCTCATTGTGGAGACAACAAAAAACAGTTAGTAAGTTTATGCATCTGGCTGGAGTCCTGTCACAAACTGTTTGGAGCTTGGTTGTCTGGTCATTTCATTCCTTTGACAAGCAAGAAGCAAGATGAAGAGCTTCTTCTCTATGGAAAAGGATCAGAACGAAAACATGTGGCCTGTAACTGCCAGAGAGATGCAGGAAAGTGAACCATCCTCAGAAGGAGAGTCTGATGTGGACTTTGTGGTGGAGTCAGATCATTCTGCTTCCTCTTCTTCATCTCCTGACCTTTCCACTGTGTGTGGAGAGGACACAGCAAATCCTAAACAGAATGGACTTCAGAAGGTGGGCAAGTCTGGTTTCCTACTAATGCAGACATTAGTAGTTGCCAGAAGCTGTCACCTACATAGTAGTACTTTTTTCACTGTCTTACTCGATTTGTTTGAGGTTTCACCTCTCATCCAAGCAGGTTCTTTAATTCAGTCTTCAGTCAGGGTCCAACAAAAATAAATATATAGTACTGGATGTCTGCATTACGGGGACATCGTCAAGTTGTGACATGCTTTATGCTAATTCTTAATTGGTCTAATACATTTAAAGAACTGTGTCTGAGAATTAATAATTTTCAGCCAATAGATGATGACTAATTAGTGATATTTTGCATTTCCTGTCATTAGTAAATCCCATGGTTCGATGCCAGCAGACATCCTGGTTTTCTCTTCATTTCAATACAGCACATAGAGGAACTCTCTCAAGAGCAACCTCTAGTGTATAGCCTCGTTTACAGCACATGAATGCATGGTTTGGTCTAGAACCACAGAATGTACTTTTTTATTACTATTATTTGAATCTACTTCATCCTAAACGTCTGCCATTTAAAGTTGAGAACATTCAGCTCAGTGAGTAATTATCATCGAGTTCTTTTTTTGAAAGTAAAATTTTTCTGGCTGGTGCACATTACGGAACTATTACACTCTGTACTCTCACGACACATATAGAGACCTGTTTCTTTTAAAAACAAAAAAACAACAGACGCACTATTGTAAAGAAAACTGGACTTTCCAGCGTGCATGTAAAAAAAGTCAACAACTTCCTCGTATTGCTCATCAAACTCATTTGCACAATCATGCAAATGTGACCACACAGCAGCATTACAGTTAGGGGTCAGCTCGACTCGCCAGCATCTACCTGGATGCCTTTCTTATCTTGCGGCGCAGATGTGCTCGAGCTGACGACGGATGCTTTTAAATAGCTGCAGAAATAGATCACGGACACCACCCTGATAAGAGTCGCAGCAACACATTTGCTTATTCATTAATTTGAAGGCAACAATGTGTGCCTTCCTAGAAATAGAGTTGTGACAAATTTGCATTTTTAACAAACATTGCTGGGACTCATAACAAAATTAGTTTGACCACATTATGAGCATGCCTCAGGTGAACTGGCTAATGCGATTCATTTAAAGATCTCTGTATCGGCAGTGCACATGTTTCTGTCTGTGTGTCTGCGTTAATTATTGTTGGTGTTGTGTGCATGCACAGGAAATCAAAATAGCACACAAACAGTCCCTTGTATAGACCCCCCCGCCCCCTCACTCTCTTTATCTCTCTCTCGCTCTCTCTCTCTCTCTCTCTCTTGCACTCACCACTGTGGCCTGTGTGCATTTTGAAACAGCAGCGGCAGCAGACAGATCTGTGAGATCAGTGTCTACTACAGGCTTAGGGTTGTTCTCCAGCAACCGGGCGCTCTGTGGGATCATCATGGGAAACTGCACTTCAAGGTGAGTACTCACACTCACACATAGTGGAGGAAAACTCACACGCTACAGTGTACATCTCCAACATGTGGTGTTATCTGTGTGTAAACTTTTTTAAAAGACTGCAGAATACATAGAAAATAGCTTAAAGACAAGAGTAATTAAACTACAGTATAAGGTAGTAAAAAAACCACAACAAAAAAGAAGGTTAAAAGTGCGTCTTTAAAACAAATAGTGTTATAGTTTGTGCTTTTTTTTCCGTCTTGTGGTAGGCAGCTTCTGCATTTGCTTTAGCGAGGAAATAGCGGTTAATGGATATAAATAGACTTGGTTCCAGCCAAGTGTCGTTGCCAGCACAAGAGTCAGTTATGAAGAATTAACATCACTATTAATTGCTTAACATATCTGGCACAACAGGATCTGAGAGTGATCCCAGAAGCACGTAGGGTTCCTCGCCCTGAGCTCCAGGGCACTGACAGTTTCTAAGAGACGTATGACGGTTGTAGGCCCATGCAAAGTGTTTCCTGTTGCGGCACATGTTCTCATGCGTCAAGCTGTCAAGGGAACACTGTTGTGTGGTAAAAACCCTCTGATAAGCTGCAGCAGATAGTGTGTTTGCACATTTAATGTTTAGGAAGATATAAATGTCGAGTATATAGGTGTTAAATTTATTTCCTCGATCTTTGTGTAGTCCTGTGTTGTTCTGACTGTCCCCGCTGTGGTCTCATCTTTTCAATTTCCTTTGCTTTCAGGCAAAAGAAGAAAAGGAAAGGTTTAATACATTTATATAAGTATCTTTAACATTTAATAACATAAGCTGTTCATAATACGTATATAATACATGTATATAACTTTTCATTTTCTCTTTCAGGGGATTCTGATGATCAAAACACAGATAATAAGGTAGTTGTTTCAATGTTGGGTCTGTTTCCGTCGACCATGAATCTCCTTAGCTATCAGCTCCAGCTTTTCATTTACATTATTTCTGGGCTTTTATGATACGGGTTAGATTTGCATACTGGGTAAACTTCAGTGTAGGGCCTCTGTTGTAAGAGGAATTCTATGTTTCATTAACAGGAAGTCATATTACATAAAAAAACAACAACTGGCAACTGCGCTGGTTGCCGAAGAGACACACCAAACAGAAATGAAATAAAATATGTAAATCATAATGAAGACCGATGACTTCCTGTCTGTTTATTATGTCCTGACAGGCTAATGAGGACGTCACGTACGCTTCTATTAACCACAACACTGCCAAGGGATCAAGAAGGACCAGAGTCATCAGCGAGGACGATTGTGACTATGCCACGGTTAACATCCCAGAAGTAGTTCCACCCGAAGCTGTGTCTGAGTGCTCGTCTAAAGAGGAATGTGCGGATGATTATGTGCTCATGGGGTGAAAAGCGCAAAGCCGCCATTACAAGATGCAAAACAAACAGATTATATCCATGTCCCCTATCTTGTAATGGCATCAAAGAACTTGCTTCCAGTTGAAGTTAACAGTTGAATCAAGATCGAATCTTGGTTGTCATGGGAGACACTGTGAAAAGAAAAAGAAAAAAAAAAGTTTTCAATCAACAGAAGCTGGTGGTAGAAATGTCTAGCCTCAAGATCCTCCTTTCCACTTTTGAGGTAACCTTTAACCACTGTGTGTGTTCCTTCCTCAAGAAGACAAATTTGAATTTGAATTTGAGTTTCCTCCTTTGAAACAGAAGAAACTCAGGAGAACCAATTCATAAGACGTCATGAAGCCAGCAAAATATCTGGAAGTGGCCAAAGAGAGAAAACTGGATCCAATGTTGTTTGAGTTTGAAGACTTGAGGATGCAAAATCTGCAATAATTTCTCCCAGAGCAGCGACGTCTGCAAAGCAGCAAACCCGGCGTCTTTGGAAATGCTGTGCCGAGTTTCACTGATGACCAGAATGAATGAAGATTTAAAGGCACGTGTTGAACTTATATTTCTGTTTTTGAAATAAGTCATTGAGTGTGTGGTACTGAGACTTCAGCAGACTAGCACATCACCCCGTTAAATTGCACCCTGCGTTTAAATGCTCTAAGATTGGCAAAGCCTCTAACAAACTACCGGTAGTTACACCCTGAATGTCTGAGAACCTTAAAGCCACTACGTGTTGAATATTTATAATTATTTCTGATGGCGTAAATTTTTCTGCTTGTTAAAAAAAAAATAGCCGTCAGAATGAATGTATTCAGTGTGTTTGAGGTTTTAAAGGGTGCTTGTGCTGAAACAGTGAGAAGTTGCTGCTGAAGAAGCACGGTGTCTCTTCTAATTCGTGAGTGCTTTCTGGTGTCAGTCAGGATTTCCTACTGCAGATGAAGGTTTGATCTTTATCTGTAGCGTGCCGCTGTAGCTGACACACAGCGAACGCTTTCCTCCTCCTTAACCAAAGTTTCACAACCGAAACCTACACCTAGCTGCCTTAACCAGCTTTTACTGAAAATATTACCAATGCCTAAAATGCAGCTTATTTCCCCTCTTAATGATGTGTTCGTGAGGTTTATACCACATGAAATGTACGATGGAAAAATGCCGACGTATACTGTAGATTTTGAGCTTGTATTGCAGCTGAGAAGTACTGCACACTTCCTAAATATACTACAGACATATATTTAAGGCTTAGGAATTTATAGTTTTTTGTGATTCTTTTGTACATGTACACATTTTTGTCTGTATCTGTGTATTATTTATATGATTTAACTGATGAATATGAAATTTTAGAGTGTAGCTTAATTTACTGTACGTTCACTTTTTATAGTTTTTTTCTTTTTTGGTTTAACGAATTAAAAGTCGACCAAGTTCCTCTTTTGTTCTTTATTCTGCTCCGGCGTCTGTAAATCTACTCGATTTAAGCCACAGCAGTAATCTCGTTGCCTTATGCAAACCCTCACTGAGGTTATTTTGCTACTGCTTTAGAGTGTAAATCATGTTGATGGTGTTCGCCGGACTGGCTGCTGAACAGCTCGAAGACGGCCAAATGTGTCATCTCGCATAGACAGAAATAACCCTGTGAGGCCAAAATCTGTTTCCTTTTTGTCTTTGTAGAGCGACAACATAAGCGATCAGTGTAAGGCAAATTATATTCGTGGGATTCAGACAGAAAGACTGGCCGTGTGACAATAACACGGCAGTAGGAAGCTTAAGGTTCACAAATTTCTATTCTTTCACATGCTAGTATGCAAATTACAACAGGTTTTGCCTCTCTTGGTCGAAGCGGCCGTTGGAAGTCCAGTGCGTGCAGGAGATGCAAGAGATGAGCGACACAATCTTGACTCATGGCAACGATCTGTACGTATACTTATATATATTGATAAGTTCAAGTCTAGCAAAAAGATTTCGACTGGTACTGTTCGTCCAGATACACGGTGGAATGCATTTTTGCACTGAAAGGCGGCCATGGATTTCATTTTCATCATTTACGTTGGTGGCAAATGAAAAAGGTGATTTCCCTCAGTGGCCTTCATTAACAGGGAAAAATGTCTCTTTACCATACTGTTGCTCTCAGAGCACAGATATTTAACCCTTTCTTTATTTAAGTGTGTATTAATACTATTAATATTATTAATATTTACAAAATTCTGACATCTCAAGCCAGACTGTTAGAAAAACTACTTCCATATATCCGCCAATAGAGGGCACAACAGCTCCATTTCCTGGTTCATACTCTCTCAGTAATGGCTTTACTGTACATTCAGTCTATGGTTTACAGTCACTGTCTTTTCATGCTCTACCGCAGATATTCATCACACACATAAAGTATCAGTTGTGTTTTTTTATCTACAAAAGATATAAAAGTCACCTTGACACCAAAAATAGACCAGAGAGACAAACGGGACTATTTTAGTTTTTCATAATGTTACTTTCGACACGTCCTGTACTCGTTTAGTTATTAGTGTTCATGCTAATTGTGTAGAATGTAGCTAAAATTAGGTCAGTGTGTATAAATGTATTACAGTACACACGGTTTCATTAGTACACATTCCAGTATAATATGAATACTTCAAGTAATTCACTGAAATACACATTTTAATATAGTGGGCTGACTCCCAGCATCTCTGTACAGGCATACATCTATAAATAATTATCGGCGATCATAGCCAAACATCAGCGTCAAAAGTTGTGTAGTCTTGGTGTGCTGCATCCGCCTCAAGATGCCCTCCTTTTTTCAGTTCGGCGTTTCGTTCCACTTTAGTAGTAATTATTAATGTTCTCCATGAAAGAGTAGTGGGCTTGTGCGTGCCATCAGGTACATCCCCTGTTCCACCAGTCAAGAGTTTGTTAGGACAGGTTTGAAGTCAGACTCTTTCCTATGTGATCGGAAGTCTCGCCCTGCTCTCTCTTTACTATTACACCACTTCTCAGTTTCACAGCCTTCAGTTTCTCACAAGGGACCCGTGTGCATCTGAGGACGTCGTGCATGTGCGAGATTTTTATGTGTTGTAGATAGAGTTCACACGTTGAACATAGCTAGCATAGGGCTCCACGTCCTCCACATCCTCCGTCTGAAATGAGAAACAGACAGCAGGCGTTGTGAACAAAAGCTGACAAAGGGCTGTGAAATACAATTTTTTTTTTTTTTTTTTAAAAAGAAAACAATAAAGAAAGAAAAAAAAACGTACCTTTGGAGACTTAGACGGAGAGTCTGGCTGTTGGCCTTGCCTGGCAAAAGTTACACAAACCGACTCAGTGACTCAGCAAAAAAGGAAACAGGCTTACAAGTATTGTTTTTTATTCAGTCTTCTTGAAATCAATCGTCCTACCTTTTCATTAGTAGCTTCTGTGCCAAAAATACGACTCCCGCCAAAACTACGAGGCTCACAACAGCACCAAGTATCCACGGCCAAGGGAAGGCTGTAGTGAGAAAGAGATTCATGTTATGTTAATAATTTAACGGACATCCACACTGTGTATCTATTCAGAGTGAAGGAATATCGTAACATTATAAAAGACATAGAAAACCTTTTGCATCCGTACTTTTGTCTCGTTCTATCCCTTGGAGAGAAGCCTGACCTTTTTTGAGTTCTGGTTTGAGAATCTTCTCCTGATTCATGGACGGATGACTGATGAAACAGCTCAGGTTTTCGGCGGCCATGTCTACAGGGAGCTCCAGACGACTTTCTACAGTAAAAGAATTGGCTGTCTCATTAAGCGTTTGCACAGTTGGCACACTGCCTGTGTAACTCCAGCTGATGTTGGCTGCAGGATTTCCCTTTTCGGCTTTGCACACTGCCACCAGCTTGTTGCCATCACGCTCAAACCAGGCTTGTGTCACAGGAGGAACTGAACCGGGGAAAGACAAAACAGGAGAAATTAGACTTTTTCACTTTGCTGAATTAGAAGTGTAGCCACGTTCCAGAGATTAAATGTGCAATTACAACCACAGAAGTAACAGATAATCATTTAATCTGCTTTTTTCTTTTTTTTTTGTTTGCACATTGAGCCCAGTTCCAAATGAAAAATAAAGTAACGCTGTGTTACCCAGGGAAATATTAACAATACTGGATTTTATATATGAAGCATGCATTTCCAAATTTAACAGAGTAGTTTAAAAAATTAGCTCTTACCTGTGGTAGCCATGTAGATGTTATAAGTGTCAATTCCTCCCGAGTAAACCGACTCACAGCTGAAGACACCCACATCAGTAGCTGAGAATTTCGGGATGTGCAGGTACGGCTGAGCACTGGATGTGTTTCTGAGAGACTTGCCATCGCCACACGTGTCTTCGCTTTGACCATCAGTGCTGAAGGATATTTGACAGTTTTTGTTTGTTATCCGGATTTTCCA
This sequence comes from Chelon labrosus, assembly GCF_963514085.1. NCBI lineage: Eukaryota > Metazoa > Chordata > Actinopteri > Mugiliformes > Mugilidae > Chelon > Chelon labrosus. The sequence continues at coordinate 14,438,098 of NC_140341.1, forward strand.
GATAACAAACATTATTAAATCCCATGTCTTATTGCCGCATGTCAGGTTGACCTCGTTCTCAAGATTGAAAGTCAACTTTCTCTCAACTGGAAAAAGGGGGAAAAAAAAAAGAAAGCATGTTGCCATTAATTACACAATTTGAGTTTTCTTCAAATAAAAAGAATAATACAAAAAAATAAATGCTTTTGCCCTTACACTATACACATCTAAAATCAAAAGACAACTTCTGCATGGGGCATAGACACTCAAAGACAAAAAAATAAAAATACAAAAATAGTAAAAAAGAATATCATGTCACACACATTAGATTAGATTAGATGAGATTAGATTTCAGGCATGAAAATGAAACACGGCACAGGACAAAACAGTCCAATGAATAGTTGCTTTATATTACATGAAAAAATCTTTGAAACGGCAATATGTAGAATTGTTTACTCACTGGTCAAGGGGTTTTTTAAAAAGTCTTTTATCCCCAACGCCATTGACATTCTCAACACAACTAAGTGACCAATCCACATATAGTGACTCGAACTGCCATACCACTACCTTACTGTATTCATTATTATGTCAACTTGTGTACTGTGTTGGTGAGCCGAAGACAAATTTCCACCTCAGTTGGCAATAAAGTTTTATTCTATTCTATTCTATTCTAGACTTGGTAAAAAAATAAATAAATAAATGTACGCTTTCAATTCATTCTGACAGAAAAGAAAAAGAGCGTCATTTATGAAAGAAGTTTTAGGATTGGAGGGATTGACCGTGTCGTGTTCCACTTTCTGTGCCTTGCCTTGCTTTACTTTATACCACATCATGCTTTATAAGCATTGTCTTATTTAATGTATCACTGAGTGCAAAATGGCTGGACCGTAACATGGGGAAATGAGTTTACCGTAAACTTTGATACCAGCGGAAGAAATATTGGAGTTCACAGAGGTGCTTTCATTATTTCCTGAGAAAGATGGAGGTGGATGTAAGGAAAAAGTTAGTAAAGTTGCGCCATGTGTCGGTAAGCAGCAAATAGTGATTCATTCTGCAGTGATCAATTAGCAGAGCAACAATCAAGCGGGTTTAATTTTTAGTACGTGTTAAGTTAGTTAGTCGGTTAAGGATTTAAACAAGTCTAAATAACAAGCAGCTGCAAGAGAGAATCAACTTGTGAAAAAATACATCACACAAAAAATGAATAAAAACTGAGCTGGAGAAATCAAATGACACCATAATACTTAAACATGCTCACCCTCTGTCAAAGGTTACTTTCATAACCACCCCTGTTAGTTACTAGACCTGCCCTCCTTATTTCAATGAGATGGAAAATTTGGGCTTCATTTACTGTTATCTGACACTTGTTTACTTCTCAGTTGTAAGCAACACACCGCACACGAGGTGGAATAGTAAAACCACAAGTCTCAAAACAGAAGCGTGTTTCAGAGACCCCACAGGGGAGAGGTGCTCCTTCAAAGTAGTGCCACAATGAACTGTTATCAAGATTTCCACTTCAGACGCAGGTAGCAAACTGTACTGCATTGGCCCACCACTGTGTGTGGTCTTTCCACTGTGTTTGCTGTGAGTAACTAAGTGAGTCAGCACAGTAATTTTACATAGAATCTCAGCGTTCCTAACCACTTACAGTACAGCTGCTCATCAATCACATCTCATATTCACACAAAAGTTAAAATCTCAAATTTAGAAAGGTGTAAAAATGATTCCATTTACATGATTTTCTAATCATTTTGCATAGACTTTAGTAATGAGGACAACTTCTCTAAATCTTTGTGGACTCTGGGAAAAGCAATGGTCGCATTAAACTCTGTGATTTAAACAAAGGTATTGACAGAAAACAACACGGTGTGTTAATGTTCCAACCTGTAGTCTGGGCCCGCGCTTCTGAAAAGAAGATGATCACGACGCAAATCCACATGATCTCCCTCATCTCTGCTCGTCTTCAGGATCCTCTGTGAGTTTCTGTAGACTTTAGTCCGGTCTATAAACCATCAGTCCTTAACGTTCTCTAAAGCAACATCAGACTTTCCTGTGCTACCATGCCATGTAACCTACTTAACACCACAATTACACTTTCTCTGTTTCATGCCTCACAAGCTCTGGGTTAGCAGCTCTTCCGCCGCATCTAGACAAACTCAAACGCCCCTTGTGACAAAGAAATATATAAGACAAAAACAGATCCCTCCCTTCTCTTTCTCCCTCCTCTCCAAACTGACTTTCCACTCAAACATATACCATTTTTTGACTCCCACACAGGATGACGTCTGATAAGTTTCCTTTCAAGCTAAGTCACATGCTCATCCTCTCTCTCAGGGAGTTGGTGTGAACACCTGACGTGAGACAATGTTATGAACAGGAACAAACTGTGAAAACTGTGTAATAATAATCAGAAATCCTTCCTTTTTTCGAGTTATGGCACAGTTACTATTGAAACTCAGACACAGGTATTGGTTCTTTACAGGGATTTGTGCTGACATTTGTTGTGCTGGTGGATGTCAGAACTGAATGCAAATCCTCTTGTTTTATCCCCCGTAAAGGGAAGTTTTAATGTAAGATTGAGGATTACAGCCCTAAGGATGACTAAACTTATTGACAAATTTCAGGAAACAAAAAAAAAAGTCATTTCTGCTGAGTGGATGCAATTGTGAGATGGATGTGGTCTCAAAACTGCTGGTGTAAGTACATCTCACTGTTTAGGGCTCCCAAAACGCAGAGCTGCCTGCATACGCTGTTAATGTCGGTGCAGACGTTATCACTGACTCCATCCCCAAACTGCAGATCAAAGATTACTGCGAACAGCCCATGTGGTAGTCATTTCGTGGCTATGAATGTGGTGAAGAGCTGCAAGATGAATGTGGAGTTTGTGGTTAATGCGTGCATCTTGCAGCAAGACATGCTTTCAACTGCCCCACCAAAAAAAAAAAAAAAAAAAAAAGATGTGGTGGGTAGGCTTTGTGCTTTTCTGGCGTGTTTGCTTGTTGCAAGTAACGAAAAAGGTCTGGTTGAAAAGTCACTTGCAACTAAACCAACCTGACCTATTTGCATCTCCTCGTGTAAAAAAGAGCCAGATGCAGTAATCTAGCTAGGTTGTAACAAAGCACAACAAGCCCTTCTGCTTTTCCCTCAAGTCTAATATTAAACAGTGTCTATTTTACGCATTGGCAGCAGAAGTTCAGCTGACTGTGAGCTGGCACGGTTAAGGAACATTCTAGGGAACTAGCTTGACCACAAAGTTGCAAAACCTTGCAGCCAAGAAGCAATACTGGTCAGACGCATTGTCCACATATCATCCCAAAAAAGGGAGTTAAAAAAAAGCTGACATGTCTAAAAGTGTCCGACGGAATGTCAGACACTTTAAGGAGGAGAAGCGTTCGCACTGCATCTCATCGAGGGTGTGCATGTGCATGCACTGCTTCCCTTTGATAACACCAACTTCCTGTTGATGTCAAAATTAACCTTTCTTGGGGACCCAAAAATATGCTTCGAAGTAAAGGGCAAAGAAAGAAAAAGAGAGACGCACAAAGTGAAACGAGAATACAATCCAGACAAGACTTATCTTGGCTTTTGATGTTTCATCCAGTTTCTGTTTTCAGTTCACTTTTTTTCCGGTGTTTTCAAATCCGTCTCGTTTCAATTAATTTTTTCAGTTTAGTTTATGTTGTAGTTTTTACTGGGTGAGATCTAAGAAGCTCACAATAGTTTTTACAATACAAACGCAAGACTTGTGACTCACAGTCATGCTCAGACCCAAGTACTAATAAACATGCTGTATGCCTCCTTGTTCTTGTTGTGTCGACAAAATTGAGTAAGAATAAAACATTTCCTGTGTTGCATTTTTTTTTTCAGTCAGTTTTTACTTCAGTCAGCTCCTACTTTTTGTTTTGCTTTAGTAAACCTTACTCATCTGTGTTGAGAACAGACTTTTTATTTTTTATTTTCCAAGTTCTGCACTTCTACTCTTTTTAAATTTTTATTTCAGTGGGTTCAGTCAGAAATGAGAAGAGAAAGAAGAATCAGCCCATTCAGTAATGCCCACAATGTTAAGGGTCCAAAGATATACATGAAAACAAACAAAATCACCACATTTAATATTTTGAGTGGTTGACTGCCTAAAGTCACAGATAATCACCACATGATTTCTGTGTTTCTAAACACTCCCTGCAGACATTTGCACCTCCCGCTTCTGGCGCAGTCATTCTGAATTGTGTAGGAAAACATTCTGATAAAGGAACTAAAAGAAAAAAAAAAGTTTATTTTAACAGTTTACTAAACTTACTTTAACTTTTCACTTCAGTAAAAGTATATTCTCTTGCCAGACAAACAAATATAAATGTGTCTGCGCTTGGTGTTAAAGCAAAAAGCATTTTGGCTGACACAGTTAAAAATTTGCATGCCACGGTATTAAAGGTCATATAGGTCATGAAGTTGGTTCATTGCTGTATAGCAATAGGATTATAAGATCATGGGGAAATTCAGGGGTTGCAGCATTAGGGCAAGACAGTGGAAAAATACAAGTTATATACACAACAGAATAAGAGTTAAGAGAAGAAAAACTACTAACACTACTACTAAAAAACTACACTTAGAATAATATAATATAATATAACATTATATAGTATAATATAATAAAAAGTCCAGATGCGGAGGAGTAGCTTAAGTAGCCTACAAACTGCTCGTAGCAGTTGAGGTATGAGTCATGCAGGAGGAGAGAGATGGACTGAAACTTGCCGACTTCACTGGATTTACATAGAAGACAGAAACGTCCTACACAGATGAGGACAGTTTGTATAAACCAAGCCTCCAAAATGTAACAAGCTAGAGAGTCTCCACCACTGACTGTAGGTCTCCACCATTGACTGTGTATGCTAAGGTCTCCACCGTCTCCACACAGAAATCGACACAGGAAGTGGACCGAAGCTCGAGATAACTCCTCCCACTTCCGGGAGGCGAGTTTACCGTCTCCATGGTTACAGTGCTAAATACCGCAGTTTGACAACGACGTCTGAGAGTGAGAAATTACTTTGGAGAGGAATAAACAAAACGGCTTTTAATCATAACAAGACAATGAGCACGTCTGTCACTCGCATGGTCGCCAGGAAAAATGATGCTAACAAAGTTTTTTGGCGGGAACGAGTTTATGACCATTTGTATGGTGAGTAAACTTAAATAAAGCTGAGGCTGTATAGCTAACGTTTGAAAACCTGCTAGCTAACCCGAACTGTTCGACCGCAGATCCAGAGTACACAGTGGCATCGGAGACAGACCATGCCAGGGCCAATCTCAAGGCCTACGCGACTAAGAGTCGAGTTGTGAGTTAGATATGTCCTTATTTGCCCTACAGAGAAATATTGTTTCATATGCCATACAAGGGTGCTAACTATCACTTAATACTAGCATATTCCTTTAATATGCTAGTATTAAGTGAAAGGCAACCGTGGTTTTATATTAGTAACTCTTAATTAAAAGGTTTTGTTAAGTTGTATTACTTAAAGAGTCCACACCGTTTTTTCTAGCAGTACTTATAAGCACATTCCCCACATTTGTGCAGTATTATTGTTTGTTTTGTTTGACATAACTTAGTAGCTAGTCATGATCTGGTTTTGTCCTCTACTCCCCCTGTCCACAAACTCTGGCCTATGGCCCACATTGCTGAAAGAAACCGATCAAATGTGAAAATGCTGACATCAATTCCCTCTGCTTTACTCAGAGGCGAGTGCCCGAGTTTGCGTCTATGTTCAGTGACTACCCGTGCTACACTCTTAAACTGGACCCCGCGCAGCCTGTCCCCGCTTTAACTGATCATCAGTGGCGAGGGCACACGGAGCAACGCAAAGAGGCTCTGCAGCAGCTGGCCGGGTAAAACGGCACACACAGCAGTAGCTGTTAGAGATTTGCATGTTGTTAAAGTTTAGTCGTCAATCATTACAAACATAAACTGTGTCCCCTGGCATGTTTATGACATTCATTTTTTTTTTATTATTGTCTTGACAGGGTTCCAAATGCTCAGTCATGGCTGAAGAAGGAGTGCCACGTCACCGGAGCTGATTACTGCAAATACTTTAAACGGTTTGATTAGTCAGCCTGCAACCTCTGTCTTTGCCTGACACCACGACAAACAAAAGATAACTACCATGCTGCCCAGATTTCTACTGTAAATATTGATGTAGTCTCTGACACCGACGTTGCCTTCTGTTCTCTTTAGCCCTCTGATTCCCTTTGCACAGCAGCTTCCCCCAGATGCGATTTTTGCATTGCCAAAGTAAGTTCCAAAGGTTTGTCACGATGCGTTTTTTTTTTTTTTTCCAGCTTTGATTGCTGTGCACTTTTTTTGGGGGGTGAAAAGTCGACATCCGCTCTTTGTGTCACATTAGCGAGGACTTTTTAACTGCCGGTGGAAAGGATGAAGAGGAACATCCCACCCACTGCACCGTGGCAGTCCAGACTGATTACAGAGAAAGTGAAGCTCAGACAGATCCTTACAGCCCTGAGTATGTGATACAGCCTGGGTCAACTCCTTCAGAGCTCCTGCAATTGGCGGCTTTAACTTGGGGTACAAGATCAATATTTAAGATTTTCACTGGTTTTTAAACCAAGTAATTGCTTGAACAGTCTAACTATGTCTTATTCCATGTTGACTGGTCTCTTCAGGTCGTGGTCTGCCTGCAGGCTTAGCAGAAGTAGAAATGATAGAACGGGCACGTGCCAAACGTGTTTGGGAGGCAAGCCTTCCGCCGCTGGAAGACCTGAGCCAGCTTGACAAGAGGAGGCGGATGATGGAGGAGATGGAGGCCAAAGAGTGGGCTTTCAGAGAGAGAGAAATTGAGAAGTGAGTGGGACTATACCTCAGACACTTTTTATTTTATTTTTTTTTAACTCTGACTAGAAGAGACAGATAAAGAAATAAACTATTACTAAAATAATCCTAGTGAAGCATTTCACACAGATTTAAGCCATCTTTTAACCCACTTGGCAAGTAGTGTTATATCTTAAATCCACTACAGCTTAATTTTTAAACTTTTTGTTGTGTTGATAGCTTCTGGCACATGGAATTGATGTTCTTCCACACTACAACTATTTACTAACATATCTAAGATTCGTAGGACATATCCGGTTCTTGCTTTATTGAGTTATCGGAGTGAAACTTTCCTCTAATCTGTAATTACTGTGGGTGGTGGCCAGGCTGCAAGAGGCCCGTCTTGCCGTGCTGAACGACCTGCTGAGGCAGAGAGATGAGGCTCAGAAAGATGTCACAGATAAGAGACTAAACCAGATATATTCTAAGCACCAAAAGGACAAGGAAACCAAGCTACACAAAATCCAAAATGACTACATGAGGTGTAAGACAACCACGTCTCAGTTCTAACATAATATGTTGACCAAAAGTGTATTACGCATGGTTTTGTTTCACGCCTGCTCATCTATGACTTCTTTTTCGCTGTTTTGTCTGTAGCACTGAGAAAATTGGAAGCTAAGAGGAAAAATGTGGAGGGGAAGTTAGAGCGACGCGGCGTTGCCACAGATTCTCTCACATATATCCCTCAGGTCCGCAGGTTGACCAGCAGGAACACCAGGAGCAATGAGCTAAAAAGCTACTACTTAGACACATATGAAGGTCTGAATTTAAATGTTTTTGGTCAAATAAAGCTGAGTGGGTCATTTCCAAAATAGCACCACAGAGACAACAGTATTCATCAGTTGTTAAGGTCATATTTTTACTCTTTGTCGACCATAGGCTTGCTAGAGCTAGAAGCAAGACTCCTCAAGCCACGGGTGAAAATACTGAAATCCACAGTCAAAAAGGATGCATTCAACACCCCTGTGGACAGAGCCATGAAGCTGATGAATAGATACAAGGTAAAACAGGAAAGAATATGTTCATGTTCATGCTACTTAAGTGTTTTTTACAAATACATCACCAACTTTGTCTCCACAGGCCCTGAAGGAGGAGGAGAACAAACAAGTGACAAAGAAGTCCTTGCGTTTTCTTGTCAAAAATGAGAAGCCTGTTCCTCGCCCTGTCACTCCCCGAGTAGAGAAGCCACCAGAGGTCAGCTGACTGCTCTGGCTGTGATTTACACCTGCCTTATTACTATATAGTATATATTATAATACTACACGTATTATATTTGCTAATTAACTCATGAATTTCTTTAGGGAGATGAGGAGGCAGAGCTTGCCGTAATCTGCATTCAGAATCTGATGAGAGGAAGAAGTATCCAGTATGAGGTCTGGGAGTGTGTGATTACCTGCATGTGTGAGATTTCTTTACATGCTTGAAGATCTTACACAAATGTGTTTCATGTCTGAATTTCTTCTCTGTTTACTCCCGTCTTTGTTATGCAGATGTTTAAGAGCAAGGAGAACCGTCTGGAGTTCATCAATGAACTTAGGACTGTCCACGCCCTGCAGGGGGACAAGCAAGAGCTGCTGAAAGCCGACAAAAAGCGCGTAATGGCCCTGAAAAAACAAAGAGACGAGCAAAGACACAAGGTGAAAACACACAGATAGGACCTCACATGCAAAGTTTTAAGCTTTACAAACTTTGAATGATCTCATTGCCACTACTATTCCCAGATCTGTCAAGAGGAGGCGTCTCAAGCCAGAGTGGTAGGTGCCGAGCTTGAACAGCTGTTTGACACCTTGTCCAAGGAGCTGACCCGTCTCCAAGAGGAGCGCAGGATTCACGCCTTTACTCTGTTGGCTGAGAGGGAGCGTCGTCTGCGAGAGGCTGAGGAGAGCGGAAGGAGGCAGGTGGAGGAGCACAGGCGTAGAGAAGAAGACGAGATCTTCAAACAAGTACGTAACATGTGTCTTTTTACTGTTACAAGTGGGAAAAGGAGATTATCATAGGATGCGGGCGGAGGTGAGTGGTGCTTGTATTATAATGCTTAGCATGTCTGTGGGTGTCCTTCACGCTGTGTCACAGGTGGTGCAGGTACACCAGGAAAGTGTGGATTTGTATTTAGAGGACGTCATCTTGGAGACCTTGGATCAGATGGCTGACCAGCAGGCCAGAGAGGAGATCCAGAGGCGGGCAAAAGAGGTCAATGACATTGCCTATGCACTGGAGGAAAGGTAATGTACACCTCGGAATATCTGCTGATGCTTTGCAACCAGAAATTACAAACATGACTAATACAGAAAGTTATTTTTGTGTGTGAGTAGCCGGAACAGTCTTCAGTCGGAGGAGATTGTGTCAGAGCTGATGTACAGCTTCCTGATCCCAGAGCTTGAGAAGATCAGGCAAAAAGGTTTGTAAGAAGTTTTTGTTCAGCTTTATTCACACTTTATTGTCACAATGTAACCCTGTAAAGCAATAGACAAACCTTTGTAAACAAAAGAAATGTCAGACACGTGATAAAGTCAGATGCAAATTCTTTCCACGCTTGTCTGACCGTGTGGTTTCTCTTGCTGCCTTCTTGCCAGTGCACCAGAATCAGCACAGACACTTGCAGGCAGCACGGGGCATCGTGCAGGGAGCTGCAAAGCCTTCTGGGGTCCTCCCCAGCACTCCGGGTGCCTCGCAGGTGACCTGCCCCTCCGAAAAAGCTTCAAGTCAAGTGCTCGAGGAGAAGATCGGCCAAAGGGAGCAGGGAAAGGAAGGAGAGTGAGACCACACTGAGACTGAGACTGAGTAAAGAGAGGCGGAGAAGGAGAAGTGTTAATAGTGTTGCAATGCGATGTCTAAACGTGTTGTTCACTCATGTTATTAAAATATAAAAATGTTTTTTGGTGTAACTGTAGCCTTTTGATTGTTTGATATAAACCTTACAGTCTTGAAATAGTTGGAACAGTATCTTTCTAAAACTATTAAATAATAAAATCTCTAATCTTCGTGAAGTTAGGTTTTACTGAAAGATTGTTAAGCAGTAGTTTTAGCTATTTTTGTTCATTCACAATCTCTTTTTTTGGGGGGGCGGGGGGCGGGGGGCTCCTACTAGAAATCAATTTTTAGCAATCTCTTCTTCATTGTCTGACACTTGGAACAGTTTGGGTTCTTGGGGACTCTTTGAAATGAATTTGCTGCGACAGTCAGTCCTGGATAAATTACCAGTCATTTAAAATCTACACCACTTGTAAATGATTTGATTTGATTTATCAGGAGGATCAAAAAAAAAAAAAAAAAAAAAAAACCACAAGGGATATTTGACCACTAGGGGGCAATCAGACTCCAATCTTTAAGTCTCAAATATGCAATTCATGAAAAATAAATAAATAAATAAATAAATTACTTTTTGCAGTTGTCATGATCACACTGGTGGAAAAAAATGTGAGAGCATGGCTGTCACAAATCGCCCTCTTGTGACCCTTGATGTTATGTCAGTTTGATCAAGGTGGGCGGCGCTGGACTTGTATCTCCTCCTCCGCTGCAGCCTGGCACACTTGTTGCAACGAGCCCCGTCAAAAAAAAAAAAAAAAAAAAAAAAAAAATTGCAACAGGTCCAGCAGGAAAAGCTCGTACCGTACCTTACTCTTTCTCACCTTGTAGCTTGTTCGAGGAATAGGAAATCGACCTGGATTAACGGCAGAAGGCTGAGACGGAGATCAGTGGACTGTATGCACAGCTGTGTGGACATCTGGACTCGACCGGCGAGGGAGTTGAATGATCTCGACCTTTACCCAGGTAAAGAACAGGTAGGAAAAGTAGCTCTTGTTTTTATAAGCTCGACACAGAGCCTCTTACATGTCGTTACCTTTACATTAAAATGCACTTTCTTTTTGTCTCCTCATTCATTTTTTTTTTAACCGGATTGCACGAGATGATCAACCAGAAAATAAATGAATGTTTTTCAGGAAAATTACTTAAAATAAAATGGTGATGTTGAAAACTGTGCACTATTCACTACACCTACGTTAGACTTGCCCACTGTGACCATTTAGCTTCAGTGAAAAAATAAGAGTTGAAACCTTCTCATAGTTCCACACTGAGCCTTTATTCACATGTAGTTTTGCGTCACTGCGCCTTTATTCTGAACACAATAGAAGAATATGACTCAGACCCGGTGTTGTGGTGCTGTGCTCCTTTCTGAAGGCAAGTGTATCAAAGCACAGTGGATTGTGTGCCCTCTGTAAATGAGGTTATTCACTTCTCCTCTCAGTGGTCATAAATAGGACTCCTGTGCTCCATCTCAGACTGGTTTCTACCTGTGGCTGTCAGCCTCGCTCCCCCGCAACGCCGTCCCCGACTTGCAGAAACAACAACAACAGCTTCCCTCAGGTGAGAATGAGCAAGAAGGCCTCTGCTGGACTGCAGATGGTCCGTGAGCTGCTCTCAGCTCAAACCGAGGAGGACGAGGACGAGGAGGGGGCGCTGACTGAAGATGAGGAGCCAAAGGTCTGCGGCGTGTGTGGGGATCTGGCCAAGGGCTACCACTTCAATGCCTTGACGTGCGAAGGCTGTAAGGGCTTCTTCAGGTGAGGTTTTTCTCTTCATCTCTCACCTGCACAACGATAAGGCATAACATTATGACCGCTTTCCTAATATTGTGCCTCCAAAACAGAATAGAACAGAGAATGGACATGGGCTTTCTGAGGGTGTCCTGTGGTGTCTGGCGACAGAATGTGGGGGGCCTTTAGGTCCTATGGGTTGAGGGGAGGGGTCTCTGTGGATCAGGCTTGTTCCAGTGCATCCCACAGATTCTTGATCAGTTTGGGATCTTGTGAATTTGGAGGCCAGGTCAACACCTTGTGCTGTTTTTCATGTTTTTCTGAGTTGTTCCTAAATTGTTTTCGTGTGCGTGCCTGTGTCAGGCTGCATCCTGCTGGGGATGACTGCTGCCATCAAGGTGCTACATGTCTAAGTTACATCCACATGAATGAATGCCAGGTCAAAAAGTTTCCCAGCAGAACATTGCATTGTTACAAGATGGTCCATGTTATTCACTTCTCCTCTCAGTGGTCATAACGTTGTGGCTGATCGGTGTATATACATACACGTGGAAGCAAAAGTTTGCTATATGTTATATATATATATGCACTACACAATATCAGGCAGGTGGTCATAATGTTATGAATGATCGGTGTATGCACGCACAGTATGTACGCTCACTTGCCAGTTCATTAGGAACACTCGTGAACACGAATGCATTCCAGTATGACAGCCGCACACTACGTAATGTTGAGTTTATGTTCAGACATTTCATTTATCTGAAACCGTGCTGAATACCATGACCTTCATGAAGTTCATATTTAGCGCAGCACTGTTATTCTGGAACGTATTAATTTTCACTAAAGCGCTAAAGTAAGTTGCCCGTGAGTGTACGTACTGTATGGTACATGCACTAAAGCTCAGGTAAAACCCTAAAAGGAATGCTTGGCTGAATAAAGAAGGTCATTTGTTTCTTTTTAAAAGACCACAGCGTCTGAACCAGTGTGAGGTCAGCAGGCCAGTTGTTCTAAATGCAAAATGATTATCTGGTTACACTTTCTTGACCCCGGAAAATTGCCGGAATTGTGCACTGAAAGCATGTCTGAAATGTACCGTGGAGTCGGGGGCCATTGAGAGCTTTGTGTGCCAGGAGGAGAATTTCAAATTGCGCTCTTAAAGCTGTGGGTGGCCAGCGCAGGTCTGAGAGGAGTGATGACGTCTGATATATTAGTCCTGGTTAGAAGCCGTGTAGACGTGTCCTGAAAAGGTAGAAGCCTTTGAATAGATTTTAGCGGAAAAGGCTCCAAAACAGGAACAACAAAGGTTTCTTAATTGGCACAAGGTAATCTCAGTGATGTTGTTGCCATGATTTGAAAAAAGTTGTCCATCTATTAATACACGTGTCGAATGACGTGGACTTTAAGTATTCACGGCTTATCTGAATACAACTGAGATGTCATTTCTCCACGTTCAGCTGTAGATAGTTTATATCCATAAAAACAACTGACGAGACGAATAAACGGTCGGCTCGGTTTATTGTGTATTACTTTGGACCGGAGTTGCCTTCATTTAATTATTAAACTGAAGCTAACTGTGACGTATGTGGTCAAGTAATTTAGCCACCGTTACATGTGCTTACGTCTTTATGTTTCATTTGATCGTCTCAAACTTGAATTCATAACCTCAATGGTTTATTTCCTGGCTGGCGTACAGCTTGGTCAGCGCACACATGCATGCACGCAATAGTACCTTAATACCATCTGTGTGTTCATTCCCATGATTTCTAACTTCAGACTGATGTTCGTAAACTGTTATTATGATTTTTTTTAATAATTTCAGACGCATTATAAAGAGGTCGACAAAACTCCACTGTCCATTCCTGAATGAATGCACTATAACAAAGAACAATCGTCGGTCGTGTCAAGCCTGTCGCTTCCGTAAATGCCAGGCCATCGGCATGCGTGAAGAGAGTAAGTAACCTCTAGATATGATGCTTTATTATTAGGAAATTACTTTTATACTGTACTTTTGTACTGTGGTAGAGTGAATTTAAAGCAAAAGTTAAAGTATTTGTGTTGTGACGTGTGGTGCATGCTCTTTGCGTCCGCTTAGTGGTTATGTCCGAGAAAGAGGTGTTGGAGAGGAGAATCAAGATCAGGAAGAAAAAGATGCATAAAGTATCAGTGGAGCTTTCATCCCCGCAAGAAAATATGATCCAGGAGCTGCTCTGTGGCCACCGCAGCACATTTGACCCAGCCTTCTCCCGCTTCAGCGGATTCAGGGTGAGCGAACCTCTCCACGCGTGTTCACGTGCTCGCCATTTTTATTTTTTTTTTAAACTGACTGACGGTTTTACTTTTTCAGCCTATGGACCGAAACATCTTTCCCGAGAGCGAGAGCGGCCTTTCCGCAAGCGAGGCCTTTCACTCGCTGACACAACCCTGCACCACAGCTGACATGCCTGCACCTGACCCCGCGGCGTCCTCACATGCCGGCTCCCTCTCCTCCTTGTTTTCGTCATCCTCCTCCAGCCTCTGCGGTTCCGCCGAGAAACAAGAGGGCCAGGAAGGAGGCGAGGGCGGAAACGGATGCGTCTTCACTGCTCTTCCACATGTGACTGACCTCACGACATACATGATCCAGGATATAATTAGGTTTTCCAAAGGTCTTCAAGACTTCCGGTAAATATGTGCATCCATGCGTGTTGAAATATGTCTCAACGGGTATGTTTTTGGTGCTTAAAGGGGACTTAGTACACACATTTTTGACTATTTTTATTCAGGAACTCCACTAGAGTGGCTTTGGATTAATCATAGCTTCCAAACAATCTACTCTGCCTGGTCAAAAAAAAAAGTCGCCACCAAAAAAAAAAGGTCACACGCTCTAATATTTCATTGGACCGCCTTTAGCTTTGTTCTCTGTGGCATTGTTTCGATAAGCTTCTCCAGTGTCACAAGATTTATTTCCATCCAGTGTTGCATGCATTTTTCACCAAGATCTTGTATTGATGATGGGAGAGTCTGACCACTGCACAAAGCCTTCTCCAGCACATCCCAAAGATTCTCATTGGGGTTAAGGTCTGGACTCTGTGGTGCCCAATCCATGTGTGAAAATGATGTCTCATGCTCCCTGAACCACTCTTTCACAACTTGAGCCCCATGAATCCTGACATTGTCATCTTGGAATATGCCCGTGAACATCAGGGAAGAAAAAATCCATTGATGGAATAACCTGTTCATTCAGTATATTCAGGTAGTCAGCTGACCTCATTCTTTGGGCTCATAATGTTGCTGAACCTAGACCTGAGCAACTGCAGCAACCCCAGATCATAGCACTGCCCCCACAGGCTTGTACAGTAGGCACTAGGCATGATGGGTGCATCACTTCATCTGCCTCTTTTCTTACCCTGATGCCCCCATCACTCTTGAACAGGGTAAATCTGGACTCATCAGACCACATGACCTTCTTCCATTGCTCCAGAGTCCAATCTTTATGCTCCCTAGCAAATTGTAGCCTTTTTTTCCAGTTAGCCTCACTGATTAGTGTTTTTTTTAAGGCTACACAGCTGTTCAGTCCCAATCCCTTGAGTTCCCTTCACATTGTACGTGTGGAAATGCTCTTACTGTCACTATTAAACATAGCCCTGAGTTCTACTGTTGTTTTTCTTCTATTTGATTTCACCAAACATTTAAGTGATTACAGATCACGATCAATCAGGATTTTTTTCCGACCACATTTCTTCTTCAAAGACGATGGTTCCCCACTATCCTTCCAGTTTTTAATAATGCGTTGGACAGTTCTTAACCCAATTTTAGTTGTTTCTACAATCTCCTTAGATGTTTTCTCTGCTTGATGCATGCCAATGATTTGACCCTTCTCAAACAGACTAACATCTTTTCCACAACAACAGGATGTGTCTTTCAACATGGTTGTTTAAGAAATGAGAAGCTACTCATTGCATCAGTTGAGGTTAAATAACTTGTTGCCAGCTGAAAGATAATCACCCATGCAGTAATTACCCAATAGGAGGCTTCTACCTATTTGCTTAGTTAAATCCAGGTGGTGACTTTTTTTTTTTGGCCAGGCAGCGTGTATCCTCATCCCTCACTGCCAGTTAAACAGCCCAGCCGTATGAGCTCCTGTCTCTTTAAGGCTCACCTCCTTGGCCCACCTCCGCTTTGATAAAGATTTGCGTATTGGTCAATGGTCAGGAATCATAAGATCCGTTTTGAAGCTCAGCATGGGTGGAGCTGTCTGTCGCCAGCTTATCAGGCTAACTTAAAAAGGGGTGGAGAATGAGCGGAGGCGAGGCAGCCGGTGGAGACCTCGTCAGACAGCTTGTAACCTGAAAAGACACCCACATGTCACTCAGCACAGCCACTCCTTAAACAGTGCACAACTTCAAGCATTGATATATTTTAAATGAAATGAAAATGTGCTATTGCTAAGCTGCAGGTTTTGGCGCCTCAGTGTCGGCACCCAAACATCAAAGCATTCTATGTGTGTGGCAGAAAATAGGAAAGAAGTGTACTAGGTCCCCTTTAATATCCGTTCAGCATTAATTTAGTTTATGTCATGTCAAGCTGGTTTCCCACAGATCTCTGTCCATGGGGGACCAGATATCTCTGCTGAAGGGAGCCACGTTTGAAATAATGCAGATCCGTTTTAACATGGTGTTCAACTCAAAAACAAGCAACTGGGAATGTGGCCATATTACATACTGCATAGATGATGCCGTACGAGGTGAGGCTACTTTCACAAACACAAATAGGCAGACAGAAATCTACAGATGAGTACACAGATGTAAAAAGAAACTGTCACATGAATGAACTGTGAAAGAACTGATCGTAATCAGGCGAGCCACATATTTGACCATATTGTTGCTTACTTGGGAGCAGTGTTAAACACAATAACAATGTTATCACTTTTTAAAAATAGTTTCCCATCAACACTTTCTAAAGATGCAGAGGAGATTTAGCTGCCTAATTGTGCACAGTGTTCACCATGCCTACTCACCTTTTGGTGTTGCACAGGTAGTGCACATTTGTGTTTTTGGATGAAATGGAAACGGTAAAGCTGCAGGTGACAATTGGTAAAAGGTTCATCATCATTCATTGAGCGGTGGAATCACTTGGAGGTTTATCTGCCCCTGGATTTGTTAGGGCATAGTTATAATCAAGTCTGCTATTAAAACAATACAAAACACATTCAGTAGTGGACACAAATATGATCTGAGGTTGACTGAAAAAGCAGCAGCAGCAGCAGCAGCACAGATGTACAGTATGTTCTGTCTGCAAGGGACCAGGTTAAAGTTAACACTGAGAGTAACCGAAGACGTGTCAAGATTTACAGATACAGATACAGTACTCGTGATAAGAAGCAACGCCTGCACGCTGACATTTTGAGTCAAGCATGACGTGTTTTTTTGTGGTGGCGTTTCCTTCTCACGTCTTGATGATCTTTTAAGATGCACCTACAGTCGAACAGAATCATCATGACGGGTTTATTCTTACTGTACTTCACCTCGGTGACACCTTCGCAGAAACAGTAACGTGATTCCAGGACGAGCATCCGCCAGAATGCTGTCAAACTTGAATTGTCACGCTTAAAGATCAAAAGGGAGTTCACATTCGTTCATTGTCTCCCGGCTTCCTTTTTGGCAGTCCGTGACATATTAAAGATTAGGAGACTGCAGGAAATACCTTTCGAAATAGTAGGTGGTGGTAGGTGTCTGCTCATGTTTCATAGTCGCGTTAAACTACATATCAACGTGTTTATTTTTATGCCAGTGTGCAGCAAAAAAGCTTACGCTCCGACTGGTCAGACTAAACTTACCGTGGCATAAACAACGTACAACAAATAAACTTAAAGTGGATAAAGGTGTGACTACAGTCGCATTTTATTTAGTCACCTCAGTCAAAAGTGAAAACTAGATGGGCAATGTCTTATTTATTTATTTATTTATTTTTTTTAATCAAACTCAGTGAAACATCATTTCCTGTAGATGTTTTACATTAAAAAAGTGACTCTACCACTTTCCATGCTGATGGTTGCACTGCTGTATAAGCAGGAAAAAAGAAAGTTGTCAAAAGCCTTTGTAAATAGGTATATATATTTTTATTATTATGTTTCTCCATTTGTTTTTGGCCTTAAAGCAATTTGGCTCTGCGATAAAATCTGTTAACAGTCTTATAACTTTATATTACAGCTGCTAGGACAAATAAATGGACTCCTGATTGGATTAAAATTACAAAGGTCCACTCATCAACTTCCCTTTCAACTTTGAGCAGGAGGAGTAAAGAGGAAATGTAAATATCAGATGCAGATGTCTGTCCTTATTTACATATTTATCACATCTTCAGTTACTATTTTGTTGCAGCCCAGTTAAATGTTTAAAAAAAGATTCAATAAAGGTCCATTAACTTTCATTAAAAACTAAAGAATTGTACATAAGTAAAAAAAATAAAATAAAATAAGGAAAGATGTTGTATTGATGTCAAAAATGTCTTTACCTAGAATACTATATCTGTTTTTCTCATTTTCATGTTAAGTCCCAGCCAGCCAGTCTTATGAATAACAGGAAATGACAGATATCTCTTCAAAATATCAGTTTGACCCAATTATTCTCACTGCTTAAAATCTCCTCTATCTTGGTGTATGCTTTGGATGATATGTTAATATAATGTAAGCTGTGGATGAAGACTCCTCAACTCTAGTTGGTTGATCTACTAATAAAGATTTTTTCTTTGTTTTGTAGCGGGTTTCCAGCCACTCCTGCTGGAGCCTCTGCTCAAATTTCACCACACACTGCGCAGACTGAACTTGCAAGAGGAAGAGTACGTTCTCATGCAGGCCATGTCCCTGTTTTCTCCAGGTACCAAGCAGGTCTTCATCAGTTCATCCCAGTCCTCGCTCATCAATCATTTATGAACCCAGTAAATATTTAAACCTGACAAACAGGGAGCATATGCACCAAGCCAAGCATGAAAATGTATTTTAAGACGTTCTCAGGTTGGTTTTTAATTTAAGGATACGTGTCTTTGTTGGATCCAGATCGTCCTGGAGTGCAGCAGCACAGCGTGGTCGACAAGGTTCAAGAAAACCTGGCGCTGGCTCTTAAAACCTGGATCGACTGCAAGAGAACAGGCTCAGAAAGACAGTGAGTGACAAACCAAGTCTCACTCTCAGTCTGACACCTTTCACATATTTGTCTGCTTCACCTTCGCTTCCTGTTATTCCAGCTTGCTGTACCCGAAAGTGATAGCCTGCTGTACGGAGCTGAGAACAATGACAGAGGAGTACACCAAACAGATTATGCAGATCCAGGACATCCAGCCTGACACTTTATCTCCTCTCATAATGGAAGTGGTCAGTAAAAGCCCCTGTAGTGACTTCTGACGCAGGCATCCGCTGCACACGGACATCTCAAGCACTCAGAGTCCACCGCTGTTATTTAACAAGAACTGAACATGTCCATCGATTTAAATGAAAGTATTCATATAATGAAAGTATTCGTATTATGTCATCATACAAGCAAGGAAGTAGTAACAAATTGTGCCGTGCGATTGTTTTACGTTCTCTACACGCATCTTGCAAGGCAAAGATACTGTACTACAGGCTCTGATGACTTTTACAAAGTTTGTTTTGTTACAGCGCAGATTGAATCTTTATTTCTATGTCATTTGCTTTCAGTAAGTACATGTTGTGAGGCTGAACGTGTTTGTTTAAATGTTGTGAAGAATTGTCGAAGACCGAAAATGGTGTAGCTGCAGGAATCATCTTTAGTTTTCATATTTGTTACCTCAGGTTTAGTTTTGTGTTTTGGTGCTGTCACATGAAACGAAACAATCTCTACACTCATTGTAAATAAAACTGAATAAAGACACATCGGGCGAGAGGCTGGGTGCACCCTGGACAGGTCGCCAGTCTATCGCAGGGCTAACGCAGTGAGACAGACAACCAGTCACACTCACATGCACACCTACGGCCAATTTAGAATCACCTGTTAACCTAACGAGCATGTCTTAAGAGGGTGGGAGAGTACCTGGAGAGAACCCACACAGACACAGGGAGAACATGCAAACTCCAAACAGAAAGGCCCAGTCCGCCTGGATTCAAACCCGGAACCGTCTTGCTGTGAAGCATCAGTGCTAACTACCATGCCACTGTGCCACCCTTTATTTTACATAATAACAGAAAATAAGCTACTGGTCAATATAACTTATGCTGAAATTAGGTATGGTGATTGTTGATGGCTGCAGTGACTTCTAAGTGTAAAATATTCAGTAATTTATCACTATTGCCATATCAAATTATTTCAGTACAGATACTACATACTGATTTAAAGAAGGTTTAGTAAAATGTCACGAAAGGAATTTATTAAATTTACTGTATTTACTAAATATTGGTGCGTGTTCTTCATTTTTCAACAATTCAATGCACAATTGTTCAGAGTTAAGGTAGAGTCCTCGCGGACATTTCCCGTATTTGTCTTCTCAACTTTGGTGATGCTACGATGTTTCATTTAGCGCTATCAGAATTAATTTTATTATGATTTCGTGAAAGTGCTTGATCTGGACGTTTTAGGCCCCAGTTCCTATGCGGCATCTTGAGGAAAAAATTGAACGGAAATGTGTGAAAACTAACTGTTGCTAACTGACTGATGCTAACCGGCAAATGTTAGCAAGCTAATATGCTAAACTAAGATGGTGAACATGGTATTAATGAGCGTGAGAATGGCAGCGTGCTGGCGTGAGCAGACTCTACTTGTTTAATGTACATAGCCTTAGACATTTTATTAAAATTTAGATGCATCTAAAGCCAGTATTTACTCATGTAGCTGGGCACAGCAAAGTTAAGTGAAATTTAGATTTCATTATGGGGCGTTCTTTGACCGATACAGATACAAAAAATACCCCCGTATACAATTGGATAGTCGCGCAACCAATCAGAGTAACAAATTACTGTGTGTTATGTATGCTTCTTGGCAAATGTCTTAATCACTGTTAACTATTTGTCCTTTAAAGTTATTTCGTTGTCAATATTTTTTTGACAAACAGCAGAATCTAACAATCTTGCTTCTCCAGTGGCAGCCATTTTGTTGCGAACAAAATCAACTCAACGGTGCTCAAATAGAGAGCCGAAGTCCCGCCCCTCTACTTCCGGGTCATGGGACCTATCTTTCGAAAAAATATGAACGGCAGTCTATGGAGAGATAATAATTATTTTTTGGTCCCGTTCGAATTGTGGCATGAATTTCACATATGATGTGTGTGAATTTAAAAGATAATTTTTCACGTCAAGAGATAAATTATTTGACGTAAATAAGCTGAACAACATTAGGTTTTGTATAAGATCGCTTAGTGAACTACATCTCTCGTCTCGAACAATGTACGTCACTTGAGAACTATGGCTGTCTCCTTGTTGAGCTTTACCGTCTTCTTCCAGGACGAAGGCAGAAGCATCAAACGAGGTGAAAATCATTATAAATTGGGTCATGTCGAGAGCTGTAGTTACACGAAGGCAGTTTTGGTCGGTTCTGTACGCGCCAGCATGCGGGACTTGTAGTTCGTTTAATTACGTATTTTCCATAGCGTTTTACTTAACCATCTTGCGACAAACTGTGACATTCTTGACATGTAAAATCATTTTTTATTCTGAAAAACAACATATGTATAATCCAAGGCACAAGTCGATCGGGACCAGAAAATAATTTATCTTTCGCCATAGACTGCCGTTCATATTTTTTCGAAAGATAGGTCCCATAACCCGGAAGTAGAGGGGGCGGGACTTCGGCTCTCTATGACATCCATCAACGGATATAAACTCCGCCCACACAACTTAATTGACCTGGCAGATTTCACCAGATAAGGAGTTCTGAATGGAGCGACTCTCGGAACCAAAATTTTACAGGGGGGAAAAAAAAAGTGGGCGTGGTCTAGCATGCACATGACATCGACGTCAATTTTGCCGTTCGCCGCAAAAATTGATGCGCCTCACTTTATTCTTTATTTAAACAGCGATGGCACTAAAAGACGACCAAAGAGACACATTTCTTGATCATTTCCAGGCTATCCTACTCTTTATTTAATGCAAATTACAGTACCAGGGAACTATTCCTCGGAGCACGCAGAGGGAATATTTACAGAGGCGCACATTTAGCATACCTTCACAGAACAAAAAGAAAAACAAAAGAAAAAAAGAAAGAAAAATTTTCAGTCACAAACAGAGGCATTCAAGTAGTTGTACTGTTATACAGGATGTTTTTGTAGCATTTTTTTTAGATTTTCCTTTTCTCTAACCCCAGTTAAGCCCAGTTAGTGTATCCAACTAGCATATATGCTAGTATAATATATAATACTAGCATATATACTTTCTTTTTTTTTTTTTGGTAACCTTTGTGGTGTTTTTATCGAAGGAGTTAGGGGTAGGGTGAAGTGGTCAGACCTTCTGGTGGAGGGTGGCGACACGTTCATGAATGCGAAATTACTGCAAGCGGGAGGCGGGAGAAAGGCTACATGACTCGACCCCTTTAGGTGCTACTGAAACCCCCCAACCCACAACCACCCCACCCCGCCAACCCCTCTGGATGAGCACAGCCGGGACGAGAAGCAAGCAAGAGGACAGAGGGAAAACAACAAAATATCCAGAGAGAAGAATTAGAAGAAGAAGAAAAGTTATTGCCTCTGAGGATGACTCATCACGACTACATCATAGTTTGGCTTTGGTAACGGAACCAACACTGTGTGAGTGATACGGAAACTGTATCGTTTATATACAGTATATGAAGCCTTTCTTTGTTTTTTGAAACCCCTGCTGCCATCCACAACACCCCCACCCACTTCATGCCCCGGAGTCCAGGACTGTGGTATACATGTGTGTCCGAGATAAAACATCTATTAAAATAAACACTTGTCTACTTCAGTTAAGGAAAAATATCCTTACAATTAACAATGTCTGTATATTACATTAAGTGTGCAATGAAAAAAAGGCGGGGGAGGAAGATGTGCAACTGGAAGAGGAGGGGCAGGAAAAATCAAGTGAGCGTGTTTTTTTTTTTTGTTGTTTTTTTAAGCGTGTTGCAGGATAGCAGGACATTCAACAGCACCAAAGGGAGAGTCACAATATCAGGGTGAGGGCGGGTGGGGGTGGGGGGGCGATGGCAGGGGTCGGGTGAGGGGGCGGAAACAAGGCGAAGGTGTATGAAAGCAAAGGCACTCCAAACTATAGTTACACTATACATGACTAGTTCTTGTTACAATAATACAGCTGTCTTCTACTGTACTGTACAGGTAAGATTGAACATATGGCTGGATAAAGCTGATCATCATCTACAATATCCATAAACAACATCAGTTTTGCCCTGATTCTGTCTCTCTTTTTTTTTTTTTTTCTTTTTTTCCCCCCACTCCATTTCTTTCCCCACCCTCTGTCGTCTTTGTTTTTGCTCATAAACAGTACATGGGTCTGCATATATACATACCTTGAACACAACATGGAAATAAAAATAAATCAACATAAAAAAAAAAAAAACAACATACAAGTCATACAGAATTTTGGTGAGGAGCATTTATACTGTATATACAAATTCAGTTTCTCTCTTTTTTTTTTTAATTTTTTTTTATTATTTTTTCATTTTATCTTTTTTATGTAGTGAGTATTCTCTGTAAATAAGACGATTTGACAGACTGTACCGAGTGGCTCTATGTGCTCCAGGCGGAGGAGGAGGAGGAGGAGGAGGAGGAGGAGGAAGAACGCTATAGGCTAACACTTGGAGTCAGTGGTCACAACACGTACGAGACAGCCGGCGGCGGCGGCGCTGAAAAGACGACCGCTGGGGGCTTTCTCAAAAGGGTCGAGGAAAAGGAAAGTGATTCTTCACGGAGACAGAAAAAAGAGAAGGGGGGGGGGAAGAGGACACGTTTGCCTGGACTGTCACAGAAAACACTGTTGTAGACAGAGTCGGAGGGACGGGGGGGGGGGGGATAGAGCAATGCCCTAAATCCATCTACAGCCTTAATACAGACAACACAGGAGAACGAGGAGAGTAGCCGCTGGAATCTAACCACACTCCAGCAAAAAAGAAGAGGAAAAAAAATAAAATAAAACACCACCTTCTCTAAATCTATTGTCTTTAGGCAGCGGCAAATATTGCCACTGCTCTGCCAGATATGAGCTCACCATAAATGATTTCTGAACCATTGTAGTTAATATACATATATCTATATATACTTTTTATACATAAGGAAAAGTAATATATAAACTGTGTATGTATGCGTGTTTGTTTTTTTTTGTTTTGTCTTTTTGTACTGTATGTATATATATTATACAAGCACACAGGACCAGATACATGTCACATCCATCGCACGTGTCAATCCGAAAAGAAAAAAAAAAAAGATCCGCCCAGGAGTACAAAAAAAAAAAATAATAACATTAAAAACAAGGTAAAACTGCTCGCTAACCAGTTAAAAACAACCCCCAGGCAAAAGAAACAAAAGAATTAAACTGTCCCCACAAGTCGACGGCTTCTTTCCACATACATCATGCATCCGTGTGTGTGTGTGTGTGTGTGTGAGGATGGATGTGTCTGTTTGTGAGTGTGTGTGTTTGTGTGTATACGCGTGCGTGAGCCTCATGCCTTGTCTGCGGAAGTGGAGATGAGAGGGCGTGGCGACCCCCAGGTGATCCTACCATACTCAGGCCATGCACTACAGAAGGAACCAGAGGAGGAGGAGGAGGAGGAGGAGGAGGAGGAGGAAGAAGAGGGGGAATCGGCCAGGGGACACAGAGGTCAAAAGGATGAGGATGCGGAAAAATGGAAAAATGTGGGGGAGGACAACGGGTGAGGCCAGATAGGGGAGAGAGGGGAACAGCTTAGGACTTTTCTACAGATTGTCCTCTTACAAACATTAACAGGCTAGCATTGTGTATACATGTACAGTGTACTTTTATCAATAGTACCGTCGACAACACCTCTGGCCCTGCGATTCGCTTCCCTGTTGAAAGGGCCCGGAGAGAGATGTCTTTGACGCAGGATGGAGTTCAAACAGCTGTGTGAGGAAGGCCGGATCGAGGGGGGGTTAAAAGTGGGTCCGGTTGGGGGGGGGGGGGGGGGGGGGGGTGCTTGGTTTGTGGTCGTGGCGCGGGGCGGTCGGTTTAGCTGTTGAACCCGGACTGCTTCAGCGTCGCTCCGCTGCTGTCTGGGGGAGCAGAGCAGGGCAGAGCAGAGCTGGGCAGAGCTCACCCCCTGGCCAAGGGCGATGGAGAGGCTGTGGGCTGGGGCTGAGTCCGGGTCGGGCGGGCGGGCGGGCGGGCGGGCGGGGCGGTCTGCGGGCTCAGGAGGTGGAGTTGGAGGCCGAGGCAGAGGCGGTGGTGGTGCTGGGGCCTCGCTCTGTGCTGCTGCCATCTGTGGACGAGAGGAGGGGACACTCATTCACAAAAGAGTTTGTTTCTGAATGAAGAAAAAGAGCGAGAGAAATAAAAAAGCGTGGTTTTGCGGTGAACCGCCTTTTTAGCACCTTTAAACATAGGCAGGAATAGTGAATGAGTAATGGTGCCCCCTCTCTTAACCACCGCTGTGACTCTTATGAATAATGTTCACACTACGGTCGACAAAGTTTGCTGCCAAACAGCCAAAACGTGGCTGCTACACTGACGGAGAGTCGCTGTGCTCATTGAAACTTTGTCGTCCGTCCATTTGATAATTCTAAATGTGCACTGGAGCGCTGAGAAAACTTAAGGCCAGTTTTATATTTGATCTGTAGCCTGTCACAGCTGTCACACAGAGACAAGGGTTGACCTCCACAGAAACACGCAGTAACTACACGCTGTGGCCGCTGCGATTGGTCCAAAATGTCTTCTCTCGTCCAGTTCCCTCAGATAAATTCACCCTCCTTCTGCCTCCTACACGCCATCTCAGACCCAGATGTCTTATCTCTTTCCTGCATTGCAGAGATGTCAGTAAAACAACCCGCTAGGACGACTTCCGGGTGGGACACGGACAAGATGGCAGCTTAGTTAGGGAGCTCCCGCCTGCACCCTCTACAAAGTCATTGAATTAGCCCCCCAAAAAGCGAAATATCACTTTTATATACTCTGTTAAGCGGGGGCAACGATGGATACCAGGCTAAAAGGCAAGAGGGGGACTCAGCAGCCAGAAATAAATGACGGCGAAAGACCATTTGGCGACACGCAGACCACTGCTAGCAAACAGGCTAACGCAATGCCAGGCGAAGAGAAAGTTGATCTGGACTTGATCCTTCGGGAGCTGAGGGGCTTTCGCCAGGACAACAAGCAACAGTTGGAGGACATTAAGGGGGAAATTTCAAAGACCAACGTAAGACTAGACGAGGCGGAAGAGCGAATAATGAAAGTCGAGGAACGAGTCCAAAACACAGAGGATATCTTAGCAGAAATGCTTAAGCTACACAACTCGCTGGATGCCAAGATAACCGATCAGGAGAACCGGTCGAGACGTGAAAACATACGGCTCTATGGAGTCACCGAGGGAGCCGAAAAGCAGTCCCAATCCATGACTTCGTTCGTGGAAAAGTTACTCCGCGAAAACCTCGACATACCCGACGACATGCCCTTGCACCTGGAAAGAGCGCACCGCGCGCTCGGTCCACAGCCACCTGAGGACGCAGCGCCGAGATCCATCCTGGTGAGATTCCTCAGCTCCAAAACAAAAGAAAATGTTCTCCGCTTAGCTTGGCAGAAAAAGGGCTTTACCTGGCAAGGGAGGCGAATAAACCTGGACAACGATTATGCGCCGCGTACTCTTCAGAAAAGAAGGGCATATACAGAAATACGCAAGATCCTGAAGGAGCGCCAGATCCCGTTCCAAACTTTGTATCCAGCGCGGCTCAAAGTCAAATATAACGACGAAACCCAGATCTACGAGAGCGCCGAGGAAGCGGCAACTGACATGTCAGACAGAGGATACCCGGTAGAGATCGTCAAACCTCCAGAGACGCTGATGGACAAACTGCGACAGCTGACGTGGGAGAGGAACAGCCAGCGGAGGGGGAGACGCGCATCCCACTCCAGACGAGAGTCCAACTTCAAGGAGAGACTACAATCTTTCAGGCGGGCCTCACCTCCAACAACTTCAAGTTAAGACTGGTCATGTTTGTCTGGTAAATGAGCCCCCCTTCATTTTCTTTTTTTTTTTTTTTTTTTTTTTTTTTTTCCCCCTTCAAAGTCAGGTAGACGGGGATATAAAAACCTAAATCTAAACGGGGGAAATGTCACTATTGCCTGGTCACTCCGATCAATGATGTTAAGTTACTAAATGCAAGACTACAGGGTGCAGGGGGGGTCTTGTTGGTGCAGCTATCTTCAGTAGGGCCCCCTCTTCTGGACTCAGGGAGGGACTTTCCCTAGAGACTACAGTAGGGTCACATCAAAGACCTCTGGAGTGGAAGTCATACACAGCTTTGTTATATTTCATGTGCATTTGTTTTGTATTTTTGGTTTTACATTCTTTTTCTATGTTCATTCCCTGTCAGTTCTTTCAGGGAGGGGAGGCTTCCCTAGGAAGTATATGGAGACTGATTTCTGTTCACATGTATGCAGGGTAAAACTCTAAAAGTAGCTTCTTATAATGTAAATGGTATACATAGTCCAATCAAAAGAGGAAAAATTTTGTCCAAATTAAAAAAAGAAAAGATTCAAATCGCTTTTCTACAGGAAACGCATTTGAGTGATATAGAACATGACAAGCTAAACAAAATGGGCTTCAAATACATATATTCATCTTCTCACAAATCAGGACGCCGCAGAGGAGTCGCTGTATTGATATCGGGTCAAGTTAAATATGAACACGTGTCAGAAATTAGGGACAAGGAAGGAAGATTTGTTCTGGTTATTGGGAAAATTAACGGAGCCTTAATAACCCTCCTGAATGTCTATATCCCCCCTGGTAGTGACTGGCTATTTTACAAGAAAATATTTGAAATAATGACTACAAAAAGCCAGGGCACTTTAATCTGTGGAGGAGACTTTAATATTCGTTTGAATCCTAGATTGGACTCCTCCAATAAAAAGTCAGACTTAAAAGCTATCAGTAAGAAAGTGAATGCTTTGATGAAAGAAGTGGGAATTATCGATGTTTGGAGAGAGTTGTATCCGTCTGGCCGAGATTTTACCCACTTCTCCTCACCTCATGCAGTTTATTCCAGATTAGATTATTTTTTCACTTTTGGCAAAGACTTTCACAGAATAAGACAATGTAATATTGGTCCGATTACTTTATCTGACCATAGCCCCATATACATGTCAATACATTTAGACAATGAACCAAGATCTTTACCTTGGCGCCTGAATTCGAATCTTCTAAACAACTCACAAATTAAGGAAAAAATTAGGAAAGAAATTAAAATATATCTGGAGCTGAATGACAATGGGGAGGTGACGCCATCTGTGCTCTGGGATGCGCTCAAAGCAGTCCTCAGAGGGAAAATAATAGCTATCTCGTCGTACGAAAAGAAACTCAGAAAAGAAAGGCTCATTAATTTGGAAGAGAAATTAAAGGAATTACAAAGAGACCATGTAGAGACTCTAAATAAGGAAACTAGATTAAAAATGAATAAAATCAAAAAAGAAATAGATGAAATCACTACTTTAGAAATACAGAAAATGTTGTTATTTACAAAACAACGTTATTATGAAGCTGGTGGAAAATCTCTTAAACTCCTATCTTACAGATTACGCAAACAACAAGCAGACAATTCAATATATAAAATAAGAAATCCTTATTCGGGGAACATTGAAACAAAAACAGAGAGAATTCAGCAAAGTTTTGAAATGTATTATAAATCGCTGTACTCCCAACCAAGAATGAATAATGACTTTCAGATTGAATCATTTTTAGCCACTCTTAATTTACCTACCATTACAAATGAACAAAATGATAAACTATTGTCTGAAATAAAAATAGAAGAATTAAATGCAGCAATAAGTAAATTGAAAACAGGAAAGTCGCCGGGTGCAGATGGTTTCACTTCTGAATGGTACAGGACTATGAAAGAAGCACTGGCTCCAGTACTATTGAGAACTTTTAATTGGGTGTTGAAGAGGAAAGAGACCCCGGCCTCATGGAGATATGCTATTATTTCTGTGTTACCAAAGGATGGAAAAGACAAATTGGAGTGCAGCAATTACCGACCGATTAGTGTACTGAATATAGATTATAAATTATTTACAACTGTCCTGTCCAAAAGAATTGAAAATATATTACCAGAACTGATCCACTTGGACCAAACTGGCTTTGTAAAACAAAGACAAACACAGGATAATACTAGGAGAACTTTGCACATAATAGATTGGATTATCGAACAAGGAATAGAAACAGCCATTATTAGTCTAGATGCCGAAAAGGCTTTTGATTCAGTCAGGTGGTCTTTTTTGTATAAAGTATTAGAAAAATTTGGCTTTCATAAATCTATTATCGAAGTATTTGAAGCCCTATACGATAAACCTTCTGCAAAAATAAAAATTAATGGTCACTTATCTAATCCATTCATCCTTGAAAGAGGAACGAGACAAGGCTGTTGCGCCTCACCTCTCCTCTTCTCTCTATTTATTGAGCCCTTGGCCCAATGGATCAGACAAAGTACAGACATCAAAGGAATAAATATGCCATCAGGAGAAAATAAATTGGCCTTATTTGCGGACGATGTATTGATATATTTATCACAACCCACACAGTCACTTCCAAAGCTTATGAACCTGCTAGAACAATATGGGGTGTATTCAGGATATAAACTTAATATACAAAAAACACAGGTAATCACCTTCAACTATAACCCACCTAACCACATCAGAAGCAAATACAAAATGAAATGGGATGCAGAATCAATTAGATACTTAGGGGTAAACTTAACAAAGGATATCACAAAATTATTTGATTCGAATTATAACCCCTTAAATTCCCAGTTGAAATCTGACATTTCGCGGTGGAATATTATCCCTTTCTTGAGTCTAAGCTCCAGGGTGGAGTCCATTAAAATGAACGTATTGCCGAGATTGCTTTACCTTTTCCAGAATCTTCCAGTATCAATACCAACCAAGCAATTCATAGAATGGGATGTGATGATATCCAGGTATTTATGGCAGGGGAAAAAACCCAGGATTAAGTTTAAGACCTTACAACTAAGCAAAGAGAGTGGGGGTATGGGTCTCCCCTCCTTAAGAGAGTATTACTTAGCAGCACAGTTGAGGCCTCTGGTTTGCTTATGTACCCCAGCTTATTCTGCACGTTGGAAGGAAGTTGAACTTGAGCTACTAGAAGGGATGCCTATTGAAGCTACTATTGCAGATAACGAACTGTTGAATAAACAGCTGAACATAGGCAACCCTTGGTTAAACATACTATTGAGAACTTGGCAGGAAACTGCGAAAACTTGTAATATAAATGATTCAATTAAACTACTGAGATGGTGTGCTTATGACACCGAATTCATTCCAAACAGATCTGATGGTAAATTTAAAAAATGGGCTGCCAGAGGTCTAACAAATTATTTCTCATTTACGAAGGAGGGGACATTCCATAGTTTTGAGTACCTAAAGAAAAGATACAATCTTGAGCAAAAGGATTTCTATAGATATCTTCAAGTTAGAAATTACTTTAACCAGAATCTGAGACCAAACTTAGGTAAAATAGAAACAGGAATTCTGAAAATTCTCTTGTTGGTATCAGAGTCTCCCTGTACTAAGATTATCTCTAGACTATATAAAGCTATACTCCATCACAAATCAGGAAATACCTGGTATATAAAAGAAAAGTGGGAAAGAGAAGGCAATTTGATTATAACAGAGGATGCTTGGAAAAGAATGTGTCTCGTACAATGGACTTCATCCTGCTCGACTATTTGGCGTGAATTCTGTTGGAAGAGTGTAATTAGGTTTTTTATTACACCTTTACAAAAAAGATACGGGGGAGGGGGTTCCAGCTGCTGGAGACAATGTGGGATGGACAACGCCAATCATTTCCATGTTTTCTGGAGTTGTCCAGTCATTGTTCCTTATTGGCAGGAAATCCATAAACATATTAACAATGTATTTGGAGTCAATATCCCTTTTACAATTGATGCAATTTATATGGGAGACATTCAATTTGACGGATGGAGAAATACCGATAAAAAGTTGGTTCAGATTCTCCTAGCTGGAAGCAAAAAACTTATTACAAGAAACTGGCTGAAACCCCATCAACCCACTATAGATGAATGGATAGACATGATTTATGAAATTTATGTAATGGAGCGGCTGTCATATTCCCTTAAAGTCCAGAAAGATAGATTTTACATAATCTGGAGTAAATGGACTGAGTATATCAAACCTATAAGAATGGACTTCTCCTAAATTACTGAAGAAAGGTCAGGAAAACTGTTCTAGTGACCTAGGTTTTTCTTTTTCCTTTCTTTATTTATTTTTTTAACCTGAACCTATTTATTTTGCTATATAGCTACACTAGCATTTTGTTTTCTATACCTCTCCAATGTGGAAGCCTCCCATGTTCCTTCTTGTTAATAGTTTTTAGCAATGTTACATAAAATGTTAAAAACATCTGAAAGAGCTACATAGTAATACGCATACGCAGGTAATTTGTGACTATTTAAACGATAATGTCATTGTATACATACATGTGCTTGAGGCTGTTTGTAATAGACTGTGGCATTGTCATTTGTAAATGCTCTTTCTAAATAAAAAATTAAAAAAAAAAAAAAAAAAAAAAAAAAAAAAAAAAACAACCCGCTAATCATTCATTAGCTCCAACGACAACACCTGCTGCTCGGCTCTGGTCGTCACCGTTTGAGGTGCTCGGAGAAACCCAACGCAAGTGACTGGGCGACTGGTGGCTCAGCGGAGCAATTAAAGAACGATGCGACGCGCTGGAGCACAGGTGTAAATGCTGTCGTGTAGGCTCTGTATAAATAGCTGCGGCCATAAACGTGTGAACCTTGCACTGCAGCGTTTAATGTCCACGGTGCTCTTTAGCGTGTGCTGACCTCAAGTTAAAATCGACTCGACTCAGAACTAAACACGTCAACCTTTATGGGCTGAAGTGGTTTTTGTTTTTGTTATATTTGCAGTAACAGAAGCCACAACCCGACACTTCAAAGTGCTAAATATATATATGTACGGTAGCTGCTAGCCACGTAGAACAAGGGCCTGATAGAGGAAGCGTGGCTCTAACCTGTGGTGGCAGAGGCGTTGGTTGGGGTAGAGGCGGCAGCCTGGCTTCGGGCGTGGGCAGGGATGAGTATGGAGGCCAAAGAGGGATTACTAGATAGCTCTGAAAGGGAAAAACATAATATGTTAGAAGGGTCGTGATGTTGCTAAACTACCTGCAGCGTGTCCGCTAACAATGGACGCAAACAGTTTTGACAGAGGAGACAATCCAGGCAAACGGGGGAAGAAAAAACTCGAGCTGACTGGAGAACTTAAACACCGTGGAAGCCGACGCATGTGAAGAAAAAGGAAAGTGAGTCATTATTCAAAACAGCACTGGGCGTCTGCGTATCCTCCAAATCAGTTATTTTAATAACCTCATCCGCAACGTGAATGACAGTGTTGTGATGTACGCCCGCGTGTGTGTGTGTGTGTGTGTGCGCGTACCCTGGGTGGTGAAGTTGAAGAGCGAGGGCTTCTCCCTCCCGTTGGGCAGTTTGACGTTGGGGTCGCGCAGCTCGTCAAAGAAGGAGTGCGCGCAGGCCTCTAGCGGGGTGAGGCGGGCCGTGGGTGTGTACTCCAGCAGGCGAGAGCACAAAGCGATGGCCTCCGGGGGCGTACGTGGCCGGAACACCTGAACGGCAGTTAGAGGCATGGTCAGTAGGGCTCGCATGAAGCGTCGTTAGATAAAAAGTATAAATTTCAGTGACGTTAAAACACACATGCACACGAACACACACACATATAATGGGAATGAGCCTTCAGCAAATGCACTTACTCAAATGTATTTTTTATGAACGAATCAATGGATGATTGCTGATCAAGTGAGCAGCAGGAAACTAAATGCAGTTGCACAGAGCGGCCACAGCAAGGCGCCTCAGAGACGAACAAGAGGGCTTTTCGCTGCCTATGGGACTTGATGGCTCTTTTCCTTCCCAATAAAACTGCCACAGAGAGGGCGTCACGAAGGGAAAGAATGCCCCTTTAAATTTTACCCCCAGCGTCGACATTGGAGGCCTAATGTTGCGGGCAGACATGTAAGATAATTGTCTAATGTGTAGCAGCATTGCTAGAATTCCTGATCCCGTATCTGCTTTGAACTTTACTCGGACATGTCAGAACCTTTCATCGGTCACGCTGCTTGTTTATGGGGGAAGGCCTTGTGCTGCAAATTCTCAACATTTCAGTTTTATGGATGTCCGCGAAAAGATTTATAGACTCTGATGTCGCCGGCTTTATGGGAATCAACAGGGGGACGTGCTGGAAATGCAACAAGTGCTACTTTTGCGGCGCAGAGACGTTCAAAAAGGGGGGGGAGGGCAAAAGGCCGTTGCGCAAGACTAAAAAGCTGCCATATTGCATGGGTAAGCAAACCTTCTGTGTGTGTGTGATGCCGAGCTTAACATGTACTAGACAAAATAAAGAAAGCTAAAGTAGAAAGAGCAAAAGATTTAAGATTGATGTTTTTATAGTTGTTTTTTTTAGGCATTTTGGGGTATCAGTTCCTCAAAGCTCACACTGAACGTGCGGCTACTGAGTCCACTCGCTAGACACGTGTTAAATGGCGATGATGAGGTTTGATGGCGGTGGAGAGGCAAGCGGGCAACAAAAACAGGGATGGCATGGAAATGCTGCAACAATGAATCTTAAAGTAGTAAAAAGGGCTCCTGTACCTGTTGACTCACCTTAGTCCAAGGATGTGCCTTAATCTGGGGGAACTTGAACTCGGTGTAGTTTGGGTTCATCTCGCGGATCTGCTCTCGGGTCGGGGTTCCAAGAACCTGGGGAGACAGAGGAGGAACCGTTCAGTTCAGTGACGTCTTGGGCTCGGACGTGCCGTGCGTGAAGCCTCAATGCCCGGTGGGTTCCGGTCCGGTCATTACCTTGATAATTTCCACCAATTGATCCACTCCACTGTCACCGGGGAAGATCGGTTGCCCTAGCAACAACTCCGCCAGTACGCAGCCGGCTGACCACACGTCTAAAAAGGAAACAGACAGGTCACGAAAAGGAAGGAGGAATCACAGCGAATCTTTTTCAAGACGCGGCAGCAGCGCAGAATTGGCCTCGTTCACGCGTCGAGTTTAAACTCGTTCGTTGTCGAGGGGTTAAACGCTGCGCGGGGCAGATGGAATCGGCCTACCTATGCTGGAAGTGTAGTCAGTGGCACCAAAGATGAGCTCGGGGGCTCGGTAGTAGCGAGAGCAGATGTAGGACACGTTAGGTTCTCCGCGGACCAGCTGCTTAGCACTGCACACAAAACCGAGGCGTGCAAACGTTAATCATCACCTTCTTAATATTCAGAGAGGAGGGAAATATGAACCTGGAGAAACACTGAATGAAATACTAAACAGAAACACAATGGGAAATATTAAAAAAAAAGCCAAAATTAGTGATTAACAGTATCACATTAATTGCTAAAGGTTCACATGTCTGCCAAACTAAAGGGTGTGAAGGGGGTATTTTTATGAGAGTGTGTGATAATAAGTAAAGACTCCAGAAAGAAATAAGATGTACAGTGTCAAATTGTGAGCTTCATATGTGGTAATGGTCAGATTTTTTTTCCTTTGAACAGATCCTAGTTCCCTGTGTCTAGTCTTGGGGACTTTAAGACGGAAACTTTGGGACACTTCCGACGAGGGAGCTCCCCAGAGAACCACATGCCTTCAAGGGATTATTTTCTGTCGGCATTCATACTTCTGTGTCACACGTAAACTTGATGAAACTTCACCGTCTATTAGTCCACTTGTCTGTGTTTCGTTTGCACCATTTTTCTTTTTTAAATGTCGTCGCTGGTGCTACATTCGTTCGTTTATCCAATCAACACACGCTTATGTATGGACGAATCACTGAACGTTCCTCTTGTAAAGCAGGAGCCTAAAATAAATATAAAAACCTTTTTGATTCCCAGTTAAAGGAACTACGATAACGCTTCTGCGGTCCAAACACATCGGGAAATAAAGCGTATTTGCATATATTTGCAATCTGTTCCAGACCGCCGTTAAACGTGACGTGCAATGTGTCTAACCTGCCAAAGTCGCAGAGCTTGAGAACAGCCGTCTCCGGATCAAGCAGCAGATTCTGGGGTTTGATGTCCCGATGGCAAATACCGAACGAATGAATGTAAGCCAGGCTCCTGAACAGCTGGTACATGTACAACTGGTACACAGACAGAGACACACACAGACAGACAGACAGACACGCACAGAGGTTACAACTACAGAAACAGCATGCTCTAGTTTTCATTTCAAGGTTTAAATCTAGAAACAAACAGACAAGAATCTGTTTCAGCTCAGTCAAGTACATGACGCTCTATCAGCAAATGTTTCAACGTCTGCTCCTTTATGAATACGACTATATAAAACATAAATATATATGTAAATATACAGGGTATGTACAGGTGGCTGACCTGTCGAGAGTTTGGGGAGATAACCCTAACCCTAACCCTATATATTATTTTCTAACACAAACATAAACTGTAATATAACTGTGGTGCTCTACTCAGGTGGTTTTAATGCTACAATAAGAAATAAAACCCACTGTGTGTGGGAGTTTGGGTCAATATTGTCCCTTTCCAGTCTTTTTAATCAAGCGAGCTCTACCGTACCTTGACATAAACCATAGGCAGAGTCTGTTTGGCTCGGCTGTAGTGTCTGGCCACTCTGTAGACCGTCTCAGGAACGTAGTCGAGGACCAAATTCAGATACACTTCATCTTTCTGATGGAGGGAAGCGACAAGAAGGCAGTGGTCAAGCATCGTAAGGGGACTACACACAAAAATCAGAGGAATGGTTTAAAGACAAGTCAAACGATAGAACTGAAGTCATGATATCTACATCTGCACATAGCGATACGCGTCGGCTGTGACGTGTCATTTCCTGATAACAGAAGCCGTTTTCAGCTAACCGATGTTTTTTCACAGCCTTAACTGGGAATCCATTGTATCCCCCCTCGAGGGCAGGAAGCGCACAAACATGCGTCATAACAGCCTTTGCTTCAACAGTGGCCGCAGACAATGATATCATTTCCTTGTTTCCTGGTTGGACGGGGCCCCTGTTGGCGGGCGGGGTTGTGCGTGTTCTTCTCCGGAGCACACTGACCCTGAAAGGATGCTGCAACTGAGCTTTCTCCGCCCAATTATTCTAGGACTTCCTTTTTCCTTTGACTCCGGGCCGGGGTTAGCCAAAACTAAGTCATCAGTGTTTCCTGTGAAACGACTGTTCAAGACCAAAAGAAAATAGGGACTGAACGCAGTCATACACTGCAATGACATGCAACAATTGAGAAATATTTTTAGATACAACTCATATATTCACAAAGGAAATTACTCAAAGACTCATTCACAGCTACCCTTGATGGCGTGTTAGGAGGAACAGCAGAGCTCCCTGCATACAACCCTCTGACCTGGTTAAGGGTTGGGAAATGGGACGTACAAAATGTCTATCAGTGGAGTTTTTGGCAGCGATTTAAAAACTAGGTAAAATCAACAATCCCAAACACACTAAAACTGGAGCAAACAGAGTATATGAAAGGGGACTACTTTCATTGGTGGACTGATACGTTCAATATTTACAGGGCCATAGAGATGAAGGATTGACTGAAAATAAACTACATTAAGCATGTTTGTGGAAGTCGGTGAAACCGGTCAATCACTGCGACAACGTGGCCCCACTGGTTTGTTTTAAGTAGTTTTTTGGACATAAATTGAGGCATGTGGAGCAAAGGGGATTAGCTGCATCAGGCTGTGGCTACACAGGAAATGCTTGTTAGTAGGGATACGATCACTGTTGGTTTTGGGCTTTTCACATGATTGCTTGAATAAATGTATAACATTTATCTTTTCAAGGTTAAAACATAACTAGTTCTACAAAATTATTTTCTGTGCATTATATAGTTGCAACACAATCATTCAGCGTCAAACAGGTAACCGGAAATGAACCATGGCTTTCAGGAGACTTCTCACGGGTATATTTTTCATTTTAAGCCTGATAAACTCCAAATGCATCTGCTATCGCCAGCTTAAGGGGTAGCGACAGGGTTGTTAATACTATGGCGGCCCGCCAGGGTCTAATTTACTCATAACGTATCGGAAATATTTTTGCGCGTTTCCAACAACATTCGAATCGCTCCTTTCCTAATTTAACTCGATGGAGAAAACGGTACTGATAGCTCACGTAGCATGTGAACCTATTCGCGTTGTTCGCTAATAAAAATTACGTTACTGCTGCTTTTTAAAATCCCATACTTGTGCTCTTGATTTTTTTTATACCATGGAGATTTGCAATTATTTAAAAAAAAGAGCTGGTCAAAACCTGGAGGAAACGATTCCAAGCGTAATGCGAGCTAGCTTAACTTTATAAGCGCTAGCTAGCAAAGTTAGCTTGAAAGTCAGCTGTTTACTATAAATTTTATTTATTCGCTGATACCTTATTTAATCTTACATACATGTGTCCACGACATGCTATGTCTGAACCGTATATGTTTAGTATATAAACTGCGCAGGCTCCTGCTTTTGTCGCTAAATTCAATATCCGCGCTATTACGGTAATTTAAAGACGGACTGACACAAAACGCATGGTCCCACGAAATCTTGTGGGAAACATTGGGTAAAGATGACAAACACAAAATTTTGGCCACCAGGAATGTAAATTTATCCACTGCCATGGCTTGGAAAACATATGTCTGTAATATGTTTTATGGTGATGAATTCTTTGCAGATCTATGATGAGCCAGTTCTTAAGCTGCATGACGTAGCAGTGTCCACCACACCTAGTATCTCAAAGGACAATGAGTGAACTGGGTTTGTGAAAAGCCTCCTAGACAGACCTATGGTTGACTTCTGTCAGCCCCCTCTCTTGCTCTGTACTGACTGCTCCTTCCCCTTCACTCTCAGATGATTATACAGTGAGACGATGTCATATCCCCTTCTGTACAATGTGCAATTTCCTGATCAGCGTGTGGTTCTCTGATAAATGTACAACAGTCTATCAGTGCAATATTCCTAAGTCTCTCTCTCTCTAATGTTGTATAATGTTTCTATATTTTGTATTTATATTTTTCTTACTATAGTGCCTTATTTCCTGACATTGTATAGAGATTTCTATACTTAAGTTTCTTTCTTACTACCTAAATTGTTGACTCTGAGAGCCCTGCACAAGATTTCCAATGTGCCTGGACTGTTGGTTTATGCACAAATGGCCAATAAAGAAACTTGAACCTTGAACCTTGAGTGTAATGCAAGGCCTAAAGCACTGGAGCGCAGGCGCTGCACACACACATATACGCACACACACACACACACTTCGTTAGCAATACTGGTGACAACGGGCTGCATTTTCCGAACAACATCTCAAGCATTAGAGCCTAATTTAACACGCTGGCATCACTTTCGCTCCTTAGCATTCCTCCTCTGTGTTCCCCTCTCCACTGGCCATGCGTGCGTACACTCACTCCTCCTTCCCTTGCTGAACTCCCATTGATAAGATTTGCGACGGCTACCGAGCCCGTTCCGCCTCCCGCTAGCGCCACCAAAGCTATATTTAGCCTAGCAACAGCGGTGACTCACTTCCTGCCTCACTACAAAGCCACTTCCTTGGCTTTCTCCCAGAAGGTTAGCCAGGCGGGGATCTGATTGGCTCCTTCTTCACTCCCAGCTAAATAATTCAACCTCTAATTTGAGGAGCAAAACGGCTGCACCTGAAAAAAAAAACGGTCTAAGCTACAGTATGTGTCAACGACAATCTGCGTGATTTGCTGCGTCTGACACTTGACGGGATCTGTGCAGGACGCATGCCAGTTTCCACAGGTATAGCTTGTATTTGCGTGTGTGTGCGTTTTTCTGCGCATCCAGGTCATGTGCTCCTTATGGCAACTGCACTTGACACATAACAGTGGTTACACAACACGTCCAAATCAAATCCACAGCATTAGACACACACACAGTGTCTTTATGGCTATAGGAAAGGCATAGGAAGAGCGAGAGGGACGTACGGCGAGTGGATCTCGATTTTGACACGCGCTAACGAAGACATCCGATGAATAAGTCTGTAAATATGTGCAGGGGACAGAGACATGTGCGGATACGTTTTCAGGCACTGCCGCAGAAGCTGCCAGATCCCACAACGGCTCTACCAACTCATTAAACCTGAGTCATTACTCCGAAGCAATGTTGCCTGTAAACATCTGCATGCGTATTTGGAATACCTTTCCTGCGTGTAGGCATCAATTGTAAAGGCCAGATGGTCCTGGCAACCAGAAAGCTACACTGGGATGGACACAGCCGGATTAAACCAGGGGAAAAATAGAGCTGTGGGCCCTTCCGGTTATTTTTCCTGCCGCTCTCTCGTCGTTAGGCGCCTCTCGCAACACATCAATTTAGAAATACACACCACATC
Organism: Chelon labrosus; assembly: GCF_963514085.1. NCBI lineage: Eukaryota > Metazoa > Chordata > Actinopteri > Mugiliformes > Mugilidae > Chelon > Chelon labrosus. The sequence goes on from NC_140341.1 coordinate 14,477,032, forward strand.
AGCACGACACGCAACCATAAAACAATCAAGGATTTAAGATTCGCAAATTGCCAGACAAGGGCCTCTCAAGATTAGGTAGAAACAGTTGTCGCCACCTTCGCCAAGTTGATAATCTGACCTATGAACGCAGCAGCTCAGCTGAAAGGTTGACAAAATGAGCTTGTTCTTAAAATGTACAACAAGAACACGGCGATTAAATGACTCGGGCAGCTCCTCTCGCGCTCTCCCTCCGCTCCAGCTAATTCGCCAAGCCGGTAAAGTGGCCGAGTGACCCTCCAGGGGGCCCGAAAGCTCCAGGTTCATTGAGCGTAATTTAGTTGCACATAATTTAATTAGCTGGAAGTGTTTATGTAACACTAAGCTGCAACATAAACAGAGGAGATGGCTGTGATGTTACCGTACCTGGGTTTAAGAGCATCGTAATGTAAAGGTCTTAAGATATTTGTACTCTTTTAACATATGTACATGTTAATGTTGCATATTCTAGTGCATACAGTCACTGACAGATGGTTTGGGATCATGCAGAGGGAAAGGGGTTGGTTTCTGGGAAGATGACTACAGATCCCTCAACAGGTTCCACACTGACATTTCTGAATTTTCTACTTTATATTTGTATGTTGCCTGAACGTTTTCGGCTTGTTTGTAGCCTGAACAGATGCCTTTTTAAGACGCAACGTCTAACGTGCACTCTCACCGCGACTGTTTGCTTACCAGCCCACGCTGATTGGACCGGTGGCCTTCCGTTTAAACACGGTATTATACAAGTGGTTAAAGGGTAAAAGCAAAAGCACACTGTGTGCGTCAGGCTCGCCACATGCCAGCAGTTGCATAAGACTACCTGTGCACACGCTGACAGCTACAGCTAGGCAGCGGCCCTCTCTCAGCCCTCAGAGCTGCACCCACCGCGGACCCTCGCACGCAGACGGCACCTGCACACACGTCTGACCCGACCTCATTCCGTCTCTCCGTCGATATCGTTCTGTCACCTGTCCATCAACTTGTCTCAGGCGCTCCATCCATGCGCCAACATTCAACCAACATTTTTTTTGGCCTACTTCACTAGGAGCCCTCTCTCCTCTCTTTTCTCACTCCAAGTCTCTACGGGTGGTAAATCCCCATACCAACACCATGAGGCCGGTGTCCACAATTAGCAGAGCGACACAGTGAAGGGGGGGAGGGAAGGGGGAAAAAAAGAAATGGATCGCTACATGAAAGGGAACGCAGGATGGGGAAGATTAAAAAGGTTTAAAGGTGAAAGCAGTAGAAAGAAAACTCATTTGTCAAAAAAAAGAAATAAATAAAAAGATTCTGCAACTCTGCAAACGCTTCCGCCAGGGGCTGCCAGTGATTCCCAGAGGTCAGTGGGCACATGGCATGAGACGAGAGGTGGGAACAGGGGTGGAGCTAACGGAGGGGAGGGCTCGTGCGAATCTATAATTAACTGACACCCTCTGGCCTGGCAAATAGATGGCTCTAATCCATCTCCCTGTCCGTTCTCCTCCCACCAACCCCCACCCCTCCCCTCCCCTATGATCCTCAACAGCTCTCCTTGGCGTCGGTAGGTGTGCAACAGGGGGAGCATTCCTAAGTGCAGCGTCATGGGTATAGTCCCAACAGCGTGTGTGCCAAGTCCAAGTGTGTCTATATTTGACACACAGACCTTGGCCTGTTTGTTGGCCCGGTTGAATGACATAGCCCAGCCCGGTAGTCTCCAGGGGATCTCCGACGGTCGACGGGGGACAGACATCAAGGCAGAGAGTGGGACTTCCCTGTCACCGAGTACTGGATGTTCTACTGTGTGTATTAAGGCTAAACAGGCCAAGGGTCAGGCATATGACGAGAGATGATGTGGCTTAGAGGAGCAAACAGTTTAAAAGGCAACACAGAAAACATAATGGAAGAAAAAAAAGACGTAGTATGGCTGAATCCGACCTAAATTATAAACTGTGCACTTGAAGGTGAATCACAGTCGAAAATCCAGAAGTCAAAATTAACACCAACAAGAGATAAATGGTATTTATAAAGTTTTTCTAAGTATTGGTACTCAAAGTGCTTTAAGGTCAAAGTGACACGTCTACCCACCAGTGCCAAGTCCACGGAGCAACTGGAGGTTCAGTCTCTTGCTCTAAATGCCGAGTCACAGCCTTTATGCTTTAATTCAAACTGTACTTTTAAGATAATCCTATAAGATTTTGTCATAGGCGGTGACAGTCAGTAGAAAGGAAACAAAGGAATCTTTCTACTGAATAATATGCAGTTGATGACTAGAATATGCTGAACAGACAATTTTAGGAGAACAACGGTAAAAACATGGCAGATATTTACACTGCATGTTGATCTATTTGGCCCAGATTATCTTGTAATGTGAGATGTTTACAGATCTGCTCTCATCTCCCAAAAATGCACGCCTGATTAATATCAAACATCTTTTATATGTAGGATTTAAAATATGAAGGATTACCTCGGTACACGGCTAACGTTATATTGACACTTAACACGGTTAAAATCTCAGCTCCAGTTCTCTCTAAGAAATAGACACCCCCCTCAATCATTCTCCTCGTTCACGTCTTGTTCAGCCTCCTGCTGAGTTATATCCTGTAACGTGCGTTAGAGAGAGATTACAGAGAATATGTGTGAGGTTTCTACTTGCAACCAGATTTTCAAAAGATTTTAAAGCTCCTGCGGTCTGAGCCCGGCTTTATTTACAGCGGTATGCGGCCGTGCGCGGCTAATTATGCAAACCTCAGACGAGGGGCGGGAGAAGAATCAGGAGATGCACGCTCAGCCGACTCACCTTGTCTCCACTGGAGTAGAAGAAGTAGCGCAGGCGCACTATGTTGCAGTGGTCCAACTTCCTCATGATCTGCAGCTCGCGGTTCTGAACGAAAACAAGACAGGAAAGACACGGTAAATGTTGAGCTTCGGACACCTTTATTAAAATGAGAGATCACAGAAAGTAGTATGTGAGGGTTTAACGGCGATGGCTCGTTTAAGGAAAAGCAACTTTATATCGCTGTGTCTCATGACAGAAAAACACGCACGCCATTAGTCATCTGGCTCAACAATAATCTCATTGACGACCGCATCGCTGTCACAAGCCAGTGTGCCGGTTTGTCAGCGATCAGGATATGAGAAAATTGGATGTGGCGGCAGCGAAAGAATGAAACGGAAAAACACAGAAAAGCCCTCAATTATCTACCGTGTGGCATATTGTCTGTTCCCATTAAAAGCGACAACACCTACAGAAAATAGCCTCTGTTAGCAACCAGACAGACAGCGGCTTTTATGATTGGGTTCACATTGCAGTGTTGGGACCTTTACAGGGCAACTAGAACAAAAATGTAAGCGCTGAATCCTGGTGGAGCGTGCCATCTATACTCATACTCAGCGCGTCCATGCAGAAAACGGTCACGCATATGGACGTTCTCAAGGGTGGGCAGGAATTCAAGCATTACATAAAGCTTTAACATTTCCATTACAGTTCATATTTCCTCCCATTCTCCATTTCCCTTCCCTCCTCCTCCTCCTCTTTCTCCTCCTCCTCCTCCTCCTCCTCCTCATCACAGCACTTTGTGATGGCTTGAACTAAAGTGCTTGTGTAACATTTGGAGAGTGTAGAAAAATAAATAGCGTTCTGAACGCGGAGAACACGACGCACAAAACTGGATGCAAAGCAAAAGATCAGCGTGCGGCACAGGAGCGGAGTCATTACATAATAATCTGACTTTTGTTTTAGCAGTCATATGCAGGTTAATATTCTGAATATTACATTTATTATAGCCACTCGTTTGCATAACCGCTTAATTTTCCCTAGTATAAAAAGACAATCAGTGTTCTACCAGTGCAGTGTCAGCGAACATTATCAGATTCTTGGTATTTGATAAAGATCAGCGAGTTCTGTGAACAATATAATAATTACAACCATCTTATTACCCAGTCTTTCTGAGGTGTATATCTTCATGAGCGGTGATTTACACCTCAGTAGATTAGCTCGCTGACTAATGTGTCGGTTAACAGGCTGAACACCGAGCTAATTAGCTGACAAAATGATTGAGCAAACAGGAAACTGCGTGAGCGTCGGGATAACAAACAAGCTGGCCGTCAACCGCTCGGCCCGGACAATGCGTGCTGAGTGTTTCTAGGAGGAAGACGTCGGTGAGACAATTGCAGGATGCGCAATTAGCTGGCCCGACCAAAGAGCGGGGAGCAGGCAGTGACCTGATGCGCTGGTGTCTCGTCACGCGGAGAGGGAGTCATTCGGAGTCGTATATGTTTTTATTTGAAGCCGATTGAAGCTGGTGTAAAACTTCATGAGCCGAGTTTTTAATTTTATGATATTGTCTGGGTAATGAATTCTACCCGCGGGAATAAAACGAGACAAGAAGAGGGAAATGAAAAATCTGCTCACCGCTGTGTCTTTTTTATTAAAATAAAAAGTCAATTGACGAGAGGCTTACTGGACAAATATATTGTTAACGGATTATTTCACTCAAAGACAAGAAAAACTGCCCAACTGTCCCCAGGTCCAAGTTTGTTATAATCACATAAAACAATAAATAGAGAAAAAAATATGATTAATATATGAAATCAATGAAATTGGACCTGGCATTCGTGTGGATATTACTTAGACATGTACCCCCCAAAGGAATGGATCCACTTGTGAATACACCGATCAGCCACAACATTAAAACCAGTGACGGGAGATGTAAATAACATCGATCGTCTTGTGACAGTACAACGTTCTGCTGGGAAACTTTTGGACCTGGCATTCGTGTAGATGTTACTTAGACATGCACCACCCACCTAGACCAGACCAGACCAGGCACCCCCACCCCATAGCAATGACACTCTTTAATGGCAGCAGCCATCCACAGCAGGATGCAGCCTGACACAGACACACACACAAAGACGGTTTAGCGACAACTCAAAAAAACAAGAAGAACGGCACAAGGCGTTGACCTGGCCTCTAGATTCACTAGATCCCAAACTGATCGAGTATCTGCGGGATGTTCCACAGAGGCCCCTCCCCTCAACCCATAGGACCCAAAGGACACCCTCAGATGACCTACACCACATTATGCCTGATCAGCGTAAATTTAAATTAATTGTTTCTGCTCTATAACTATATGACCGATAAAGAAGCTGACAGGCCGACTAGCTGACTGCCTGAATGCGCTGGGCAAAATGGCACAAACCGTCTGTGATGCTCGCCGACTGTCTGAACGGGTGACTAATGAGATCGCCCGTTATGTGGGTCAGCACCGCGCTGGCTGGTGGAGGCAGACGTGCTGCTGTCCCTCACTTTACGAGGATTTAAACCCCCGTCGTTCATTTTTAACGGAGCACAGAGAGACGCCTGTGCACCGCACAAGGCCTCGTCATCTCAGCAGAGCATCTCGCACGGACAGTCACTCCAGTCCGGTCAGATGCAAACGGCTCCTTCAGTCCTCCCTCCTTGCACGGCCACGACCACATGCACGCACCCTGCATCATAAAGTGACGTCACCGCACGAGGGTCACAGACCAGCTGAACCATTGTGGACTGCGGGTAACGCCCTCGTTTTCTCGCACTGGAGTGTTTTTGAGGGTGTGTCTGCCTCCGTGTGTCGTTATGTGCGCGAGAGATGGTACCATATGGAGGAGGAGGAGCAGACAGGCTGTTGAGTAAAGCCCTGCCCAGCTCCAGTCATACTGCAGTCCTTCCTGCTGACCTGTCATACTCCAGTAGCCCAGCCAGCAGACAGAAAGAGAGAGAGAGAGCGAGACGTAAAGGAGACAGATGGAGTGAAAAAGGAGAAAGAGGGAGGAAAAAAAAACGCCTCGATTGTCTCGGCTGCAGGCTGGAGTGCAACACCTTAGCACTTCATGCTGCTGTTTTTGCATACTGCCGGACAAAACCACATCCAGTTTTCGAAAGAGGTTAAGACCACAATGCAAATGCAAACACTTCTTTTTTTTTTTTTTTTTTGCACCTAGGCAAAAGCTTAAGAACTGGCTGCAGACAAGAGACGACTTCTGTGGTTTACACAAGACTTAGAAATCCCGAATAAATGGCACATAAAATTGCCATTTTATGTAATAATTTATTGATTTTGTATAATTTAAATAAAGCAGATCCGTCACGGGTGCACCCCCGCATTTATTACACCTCCACATTCTTAAAAATGCAATCAGAGTAACAGCCTAGGTGCCAATTATTATTTAAGGAGGACATGTAGGGCCTGCTGTTCTCTTTGCTACTGTGTGCGGTGTCCTGATGCCAACATCTAAAGTGCTCTCTAAAGCCGTTAGAATAAAGAAAGGTTGCGGATGATTATAGGTCTGGCAAAGGATTTCAAAGAGATGTCGAAATTATTTGAAATAGATCATTCTACTGTAAGGAAAGTGAAGTATAAGTGGTGAAGAATTGAACGGCCGACAGCTTTGTCCAAGACAAACCGTTGCATCCTATTCAGCCCAAGAGGACACTGTCTGATGTGAAAAGAAAAGTCTTAAAGTACCCCCAAAATTTCATCTACAGTTAAATGGGGATGAGTCTACAATCAGAAACAGAGATAAAATAAGAAATCACCCATGTAGTCAAAAAATATATAATAATTCACCAATGAATATAGAGACTCAGACATTTGAATGTGCAATTTAATGCGCCCCGGGTACTGTAGCAAACAGATTTTCAGGAGAAGAATCTCATAACAACTGTGGAGCGCGGTGGAGAAAATGTTCTGGTTTGGGATTGCTTTGCTGCCTCAGGGACCCGGGAGCTTGTAGTCACTGATTCAACTGTGAATTCTGCGTAATATCAAACAGTGTGCAGATGTCTGTCAGGAAGTTGGAGGAGCTGAACCTGAAGTAGATCTTTCCGTAGGGTAATGATCTTCAGACGGCTTAATAAAAATCCAAGGACTGGCTCGAACAGAAGAATTTAAGGTTAGGGAGTGATCTAGAAAAATCTCAGTCTTTAATATAATAAACAGTACACTGAAGAAAACCCTTGTTAATCTTGTAACTTTTGCTTGGAGGAGTAAAACGTTATTTTTATTAAAGCTACTTTTCCTTGTGGTTGTTGGCTTGTTGAAATATACAGTATATACATTGATCAGCCACAACATTATGACCACTGACAGGAGAAGTAAACAACATTGATCATCTTGTGAGAATCCAATGTTCTGCTGGGAAACGTTTGGGCCTGGCATTCATGTGGATGTTACTTAGACATGTACCACCCACCTAAACCAGACCAGACCAGGCACCCCCACCCCATAGCAACGACGCTCCTTGATGGCAGCAGCCACACCCAAAACCGCTTTAGGAACGACTCAAAAAACAGGAAAAACAGCACAAGGTGTTGACCTGGCCTCCAAATTCACTAGATCCCAAAATGGTCCAAGTATCTGTGGGATGATCCACAGAGGCTCATCCCCTCAACCCATAGGACCCAAAGCCCCCCCCCCAGACACACCACAGGACACCCTCAAAAGGCCCACGTCCATTTTCTGATGAGTCACAACTGTTCTGGAGGCACAAGGGAGACCTGCACAATATTAGGATATTAGGTCATAATGTTATGCCTGATCGGCGTATGTCTGTGGACAGTTTCAATCCAACTGAAGAGGTAAATGAATAAAAATAGACTGCACATAACTGGTCTTACTAGGGGTTGGAAAGACTAATCGACTAGTCTGCTGTACCGCGTCACTTTAAGCAGGAAGTCGACTAGTCGCTGATCACGTGACAATAACAACACCGACGCCACCGAGAGCCCAGTGGGTCATTGTAGCAAACTAGCAGCGGTTCATCAAGTGCGGGGAAGAAGATGAAGCCCATTCTACCATGACGTGCAAAATATGTAAGTCAGTCCTGAAGTACAACAAATGTACTACTGCAATAGACAAATGTACTACTGCATTTGAAAAGACATCCGCTAACGCTAACAGAGGAACGGTCCAACTCCTCTCAGCGGCAGTCGATGAACACCTTCACCAAACGTCATGTGGTAACAGAGAGAAGGACTCTAATCAACAATTTGCTGGTGAATTTCATCGTCTAAAGTTATTAGACCTTTAGCTGCTATTGCATACACGGAAAAGGAGATATATATTCGGAGATATACGGCATTTTTTGTTGTTGTTGTTTTATCCCGACTACTTTATTCTGTCTTACAACACGCTGCGAAGTATTGATAAGCTCATGTGTTTATGTTCAGTGTTGTGTTCTATTGGTTGACACTGATGCTACGGTCGCAGAGCGTGTTTCTATTTCTTTTTTTTAATATGCCGAGAGAGACTGACGGTGTTTATGGTGTTGATGTGGGCTACGGCTGAGAGTGTTTAAGCTTCAATTACCTTTCAGAAAAGCATCTGTAGCTTCTCTTGTGTGAGACGCCACAATATGTATTCAGGTCAAGAATATAGATTTCACTGTTGTTGCAAAGCATTACTTTCTGCTGTGTTTTTATGTGTGACGTCATCAACTAGTCGACGTCGACTTCGCCACATATTAGTCGAATTTAAAAAATCCTTAGTCGTTATATAGTTTTTAGCAGTTGTTAATCCAACACTAGTAAGTGTATTAGTAACTATTTTCACTATTTCAGGTACAAATAAATACATATCTGGGTCTCCAGAGACTATTTACAGCAGTAAGGTGGTATAAGTGGTAGAGACACAAACTAATGCCATCAATAACTAAAACCCAGTGTTTAGCTATCCTTATTCTTCAAATATGTAGCCTTAGAGCAGCCGCCACTATACACGCTCTCACTGCGCGAGCGAGAGCTCTAATGCGAGCATCCATTTTCCAATAGGCTGATATGTGATCCCTCAGATGGGAACGGAGAAGGACCTATCCCATAATGCACCACTGGCAGACTGTAAACCCACCAAGACCGTCTCCAACGTTCATCAGCTACACCCTGAAGTGGGGGCCTATTCACATGATTTCCCCGTTTGACTTGAGCGTGCGTCAGTGAGAGAAAATAAAAGCATTTTGCACGTGTTGGCCGTAGCTTGGCTGAGTCAACCCAGGCTCTCTTCACAGACGAGCACCCAATCAGACAGGAAAAAAAAAAATAAAAGAACTGAAGTGTGGAGAGAAAAGCTTTGAAGAGGAGGAGAAGAAAATAGAACGCAGGTGTTTGTGTGTAACGGGGTACGCACACTTGACGGCACGTTGGCGCCTAACAGTCATGTGAAGAGCCTTAACGCTCGCTGGCTTCGCTTTTCTTAACAAGAGAAGAGAAGAACGGCCGAGCAGGAAGAGGCGCAGAGGGGAAAAAACAAAAACAGGAGACAGAGCGGAGGCTGAAAAGATCAAACTGAACGGTAAAACAGTGTGATCTTCAGCCGACCACTGAGCCGTTTGAAGATGCAACCTGCTAGCGTGTCATGCTAACCACAGGCTAACAGGAAGAACAAGACGTGACTTCATCGTGGCCAGCACGGAGAGTCACAAAGGGGTGCGTGCGTGTGTGTTCCTAACAAGCAATAAATTTCGCGGCAGATGGTCGACCCCCACACCATTAAGTGACATAATGATCTTGTCAGGTTTCGGATAGCCGAGGACTACCACACGCTGAAAAACTGAACTGCTGCTGCTGCTGCACCACCACAAAGGTTAAACCCGGGGCACTGAGCTGCTGAAGTATTTAGCTGAACCAGTTGGGTGAAACTACAGCTACAGGCGCGCAGATCTGACGGAAAATTTCAGCAACTCTCATGAGAAATGGAGCTGCAGGTTGGGAGGCTGGGAGACAGAACAGTGAGCGCCTGAGCTTGTCAAGCCTTCCCTTCTCTTTCTAACACACCCTGACTCTCCTGAGAGAGGCCAAGCAGACACAGAATAATGAGCAAGAAGCAAACGGCTCTGGCTTCTGTGTTTGAGTCAAGCGAACCCGTTGGCAGGTCACACTAGACGAGGATTTAATTAATTGATTTAGTTTAACAATATTTATTTAACAGTACAAACACAACGACTATCACAAAGCTTCATATTTATTCATAAATTTTGGCATTATTAACTTACTGCCGTGGTCAGTGACTCCCATTACCTTGTGCTTATTGTATTTTGTACTTTCTAAATGTTATTCTGGATGTGAATTCTAAATTTGCACAAATTAAGTAGTTTGGACTGAACAACAACGAGTAGAAAAACAACATATCTGAATTGCCAGTTTAGTGCAAGCCGGCTTATGGGCACACCGTCACGGTTAAGGGAACCCATGACACATGACAACTCAAAACGTCTGCTGTGAAAACGGTCTCTCGTTGCACGCACGCTGAACCAGGCTCTGCTCCAAGACTTTTTTTATTTAAGGTAGACTTCTTGTCCATTGCCGCCGCCCTCTATTATAAATGCATAAACGAACTGAGAGCATGAACAGCATAAAACTCGACCGTGAAGTGTGGATTTTTTGGTGTTTCTTGCGTCGGCTGTCACGCTGTACGGTGTTAACAGTCCTTTCCTGTGATCATAAAGCAGAAATGTGCTCCCTCCAATTACCACGAAAGCTTTTCATGATTGCCCTGAAAGTTAAACGTTAACTGAATCCATCCAGAATTGCACAGTAATTGCTGTATTTAGACAGGAATAGCTCGTGGTGCGCTTCTAATTAAAAAAAAAAACTAAACTAACCGTCGCTCCATTGCAGGTTGCCAGTGTATCAGGTGCGTGTATCATGAACGAAAGCCGTCCGGTTCAATAAGCTTGCGACGAATCTAGTTTTTAATAGATGTTATCGAGGATCAATGTTTATGGCCTGTCCACGTGTGAAGTTATTCGCTCGTCACCGATCGCTCTGTAGCTGAAGGTCGGCCGCTAGTGGACGCCCCAGTGAACGCCATTGCCGCTCCAACGCTACTCACCCAACACCCCAAATCTGCTGTCAGCGTGGTGAGTTTGGTGGTAGGAACCAAAAGCCTGCAGTTTAAAGGAACTCTATGTTTGCGTCGTGTGCCGATCAACTCTGACAGTTGAGGTTAGTTTATGTCGGTGCCCGCCAACTTCACCCATCATCATTGACGACGCACTACATTTCATTAAACTTACATGGTCTTCTGTCGTATATTTCTGGGCTGTTGAACAAAACTGAAAAATTTGTCCTACATGTATAACATATATAGATGATGACAGGCCACCCTCAATCATATAGACCTCTTAGGCTTTATGGCAGTAATGTTTTCTCAGACTGCATCGGCATCATTTTGACACTGGTCGTAATTCAGTAACTCCTTGAGCCCTTTTCCAGTTTTACTTAAACCCAATCTTGCAATTAAACTACTGTCTTATATTTAAAGCCCATGATACTAAACAGCTATTCTGCAGACTTATCTTAATTGGGCTACAGTCAGGATTGTTTCATATCCCGAGCTCTCGGTTTCAAGGAACTCAAATATTCTAGTTTGACCACTCGTAAAGAAGCCAAGCTATTGGTACTAGGGATGCACGATAACTTTTTTTAAAAACCGATACCGATAACCGATAACATACCTGAAGATGAGGAAGACTAATGAGCAAAAGTAATGCCGCGCAGGCGTCCTCATGCGCCTTCAAAACCCCATCGAATCGATGGCTATGTTTCAAATGACTTTTCATGTTCGAGGTATTAAAGCTGGTGCTGATTTTTCCACCTCGTATCACTTTCTTTAAACATTTATTACAAACAGCCAGAGAAGTGTCATCCTCGGAAACTTTGAAAAAGTCCCACACCACCGCCGCCGCCGCCGTGTTGTTTGTTTACAAACGTATGCACGTTGTGCTGCATTCAAGTGGTGACGGAAGTTCCGTGTTCCCGGTTTGAGAGTCGTTTTATCCGACCTTTTATGTTTCCGTGGTTTATGTGTAACATCCTGGGTAACGGCAGCTACTACCAAAATCACGACCGAGTTGACGAGTTGTTTTCCGACACGAGGGAGTATTTTAATTATTTTTGTTTTTCAGCCTGAATGTTGTTTTTCCGATTATACCCGATTCACAATAAAAAGAGTTAAATATACCTACGTAATTTACATTGGAGAAAGCACCAACTTGTTGACCTATTTAAATCTGTAGTAAACAGGTTACAGGATCCCGGTTTATGCAGCCCGATATTGCAAATCAGATTTCACCGTCTTCAATGTAAACAATACGTCCGCAATATGATCATAAGCGGGGTGGGCCTCATGACAGGGTTACTTATGACCGTGTCAGCGCTGTCAGTGAGGCCCCACACCGAGGGAGCAGAGACAATGTTGCCTCAGCGGAGAAACAACAAGCCATCAGTCAAATCTATTCAAAGCGCAGGAGGAGGATTCCAGCCGAGCATTACTTGGAAAGAAAGATGACATCTCCAAGGTGGCAACTGAACTAAATCTGACAGATGACGGAGTATTAATGGGTTCAAGTTTGTTTGTGTGAAAAAAGACCCTCCCACTTCGAGCGCACACACACACACACACACACACACACACACACAAACACACACAGTCACAGAACCCTCTTGCAAAACACTGAAGAGAAGTTTCTCCTTTGTATTCTCTTGATTCGCAGCTTCTCTGATCTCCCCGTTTGTGAGAAAGATCACTCCATTCATATCTCTTTCACAGATACTTATATTCATTAATGTGACAACTCACTACTTTGGTCACATTGTGCAAGTTTATGTGAATTATCTTCCAAAAACACTTCTCAATTTCATTCTTGCTTTTTGTCGACGAGTGAGCTTGAAGATGCATTGTGCATCTGTGCATGTTTTACCTTAAACCTCTTGTCTTGCAGGACCTTCTTGATGGCCACCAGCTCTCCAGAGTCACAGAGTTTAGCTTGGTAGACGACGCCAAACGAGCCGTTGCCGATGACCTTAGTGTCCGTGTAGCTCACCTCCTGTGGCCGGTCGGGACCCTGGCCTGGGGTGGCCACAACTGTCGTTACCTTGCTGCCATCTTTATCCCCTGCAGAGAGAGAGAGACGAGCAGGCGTTCAGAACAAAGCAGTGGTTGGAACCGTAAGGTGTAGCAGATTCAGGTACAGGAGAGGAAATTGGTTTAGTTAGCTTCTGGGGCAGGAAGAAACTGGTGACTCTCAGGCCTCTCCAGCCATGCGCCATCCAAAGACACCTGGCCTGCCACTGCGCAGTCAGTGGAGGTGAAAAGGGGCACTTCCCACATCGAAAGGGTTCCTCCAGGAGGACCCCGGATGAGCCCCTAATCACGTTACGTCCCACCTTCAGGGTCTTACCATAAAGGGCCTGTTCAGACCTTGCTTTAAGATCTGATCTGGACAATCCAAGTGGCTAGCTTTAAGTACGTGTGTTCAGACCCAGCATTAACATGCGTCTCCAAATCAGTCTTCAAATCTAATGTCAGTTTCCACAACATCATTCGAGGCGCAGTAGAATATTTTAACAGCGGCCATCCCCGATGGATCTCTACCGCCGCAGAGCTGTTTTATGTGTGTGCGTCACGACTTTGGCAAACACATTTATTTGTTATTTATTGATCTCCGCCCTGACGTTGGTCAGACCTGCACAAAACTCAGATTATAACTCCAACCCTGGAAGTTTCCATACGCACAGTGATCCCTGGTAATAAAGGCATATAAAAAGAAACCTGTAATGAGGAAACTCTCAACTTAACACCACGCGGTTCCTTATATAGTAACACAACCGCATCAATAATTAACCACATGCTAATACGTTATTTAATGACAGAATCACACTCGTGTACTCATATTAAATACTTTCATTTGTTAATTCTTGATTAGATTTATTTATTATTTAGTAGATTAACAGCTCCAAGGACAGAATATTTTAAAAGGCTCTCATGACTAATGAACAGACATCACTCATGATACTTCGTCATTTCTTAGGCGATCATTCATAATAGTGGTGTGGCGAGTATAGGCGGCCGTTAATGTGACTCAGGACGCACTGCGATCACACCACCAAAAGAATGCGGGAACACGTGACCCAGGCCGCCTCCAAATGTGGTCAGAGATCGGATCTCTTAAATGTGATCTCAATGCGTCCTGGGGGTGTTCAAGCCCGTCTTTTACACGGTCAGATAGACCAGATCGGATCTTAATGCAAGGTGTGAACAGGCCCCTAATACAACATCATGGTTACAAAACAAATGGTTTGGCTTTTGTGGCAGCAAGCGGCCCTTTTATTAGCCTTTATCCACACCCAGGTGTGGCTGGTTAGGTTATTTAGGCCAATGCACCAGCAAAAGACTCTTGCACTACCACGCCAAGGCCTGAGGGGATGCAGAGAGGCATAACAAATAGAGTAAAGGCCAAACATTTTTCTGTGTAAACCGTACAGTTTGGCTACAGTGTCGTTGATAATATGCAAAAGTCACACTGTGGGAATATTGCTGCCTTCAAATGGAACTCGTGGATATGGGACGTTGTGCTTCAAGAGGTAACAGCAGTCGTAAGTTGTGAGAACACCTCTGCTAGTCAACTGTTGGCGTCTTGACATTTCAGCAAGTTAATGACCTGGTAACCAAATGCAGGAAAGCCAAAGGGCATAAAGAACAGATGAGGTTGTTGGGAACGTCAACATTTTACTCGGACCAATGATAAAATGACGGCAACAACAGCCAAATTACAAAATAATAACTTACCATGCACCTCCGCCATTTCTGAAAACGTCAGCAAACACACGTCACAACTGGTAAACTAGGACCTTAAGTTCTTGTCCACTTGTGAGGCCGTGAATACCCCAAGAGGGAACGTTCATATGAACTCACAAGCACAGAAAACACGACCCCATTTGAAGGTAGCATGAGATGAGATTTTGTCTCTAAAATCTATTAAGTAAAGGGGCCTTAAAGTCGAGTTTAAAGGGTTCTCTCTATCTGCCTCACATTGCCTCACTCTCTCCATGGTGGTGTCAAAGGGTAAAGTCCACATAAGCAGGCAGTTAAAAGGACGACCGGGCCGGAGTGTGTGTCACATGCCACAAATGTTTGTTAGGCTCTGAAATTAACTCCAAAACCTCCACAACCGACCCTTCGAACAACACGTGAATCCTTTCTAAATCCTCTAACTCGGTTTATTGGCGTATCCCACGAACTTCAGGAGCGGCAGCTAAATAAATCAAACACATTCAAACCTCTGCAAACCGCATTCGCCAATAGCTCGTATAAAATCACGCTGATGGACGGATTAGAGCCGCTTCGTAACCTTGGCTGTTGCAGATCCCCGTGTTGTTCAGCAGAAAGCTCACGCAGCATGCAGTGGCAGCAAACCACCTCCACATGGACGACGCCGGCGGGCCACTGGGTCTTATCCACGACAGGTGGACATGTCATGTTGACTTCTGGCGAACCACCAGCTGACGAGTCGTCTCGTGTGTATGTCAAATGAACAGCCTGTTCAAACCTGCATCACTTGATTTATTTTAAAAACGTCAACGCTTTGGTTGTAGCGAGAGGAGATCTGCCGCTTTCATACGGAGCTCATTTTCCAGCAGAATTATTCATTGCCTTATTCAAGGCAAAAAACTACACATCCAGTGTCCAAACCAAACACAAAAATGATAGTTTTATGCATTTTGAAGATGCCGTAACAGTGAGAGGGGGGAAGGTAAAAAGCAGGGGAAAGCTGCATGTAAAATAAACAAAAAAAACAACTAACATCTCTTTCTCCAGGACCCAGTCTAGAAAGAGAAACTGAAGACGGATTCTGCAACACCAGAAATAGACTCTCTGAGACCGTGTGTGTGTGTGTGTGTGTGTGTGTGAGAGAGAGAGAGGGTGAGAGAGAGGACTCTAACTCCGCCTACATATTCCTGCAAGGCCATTTCTATGACGCCTCTGCACTTCCTCAAACCGTGAGAAAAGTCTGTGCACAGTCACACACACGCACAGACATGCACATATTCAGCTCGCAGCGAGATCCCACACCGCTGCCAACGAGAAATGACCGAGAAATCAGACCGCACTTGAACTGAAACGGCATTATATTTCTTTTACATTCTGAGGGACTGATTGGAGGCCTATAGGAAGCGCGGCCTTTCTCACTTTAATCTGTAAAAAGTCTAATTTTCATTCTCCGTCGCACAGATGTTCCCTTCATTTTGAAGAAGAAGAAAAAGGCCGCAATCAAAACCAACACATCTGAAATGAGATTCCGCTCATTTTCAAGCCTGAATTATTTTTATTCTAATAAATTATCTTAAGGGGAACACCAGAAAGTTAAACGGCGAAAGATGTCTCTTGGAAAATGGAAAATGTTCCTTTAAAATATAAAGTAATGTAAAAAAACAAACGTACAAACAGAATATAAGGTGCGTTTGAAGTGCTGCCGCGGTTACCTGGTCAACCAACCTGCCACAAGATTACAACTGGTGTCGCAGCGCCTTACTTCACATACATATGCTATATTGCTCTGCCACAAAGTGGAGCAGCAGAGAGGCAGCTGGTGCAACTTTTAGCCAGAGGCATCAATAGTTGATTCAGGTCAGCAGACTAGACCAGGCCACCACTGAATATGGCTAACACGTGCACGCAGAGGGGGAAAAACCCGCACTACTGTGGAGCAGTTGCGAGGATGCGTGCAGGGAAGAGGTTTGGTCACAGGTTCCAAAGTGTGCGTCTCAACTTAGGCTGCCAAAAAATGCCTTAAAGTAGAAATAAGATCATTTAATGAAACAAATAGGACTAAGGATTTACCAACCTGTTGCCGCGAATCTCTCGGAAGTACAGATTGTCTGCATTTCCTTGGCCTAAATTTATCAACCTCATCTTACACACATGACTGAAGGTTGACACACGCAAATAAGAGAGAATGTGTTGTGCTTTTAAGAAGTTAAATTAGTTACTTGCCTCAGGTTTATTACTTTTTAAAAGACAATACATTTCTTTCTGATCCACATCCTGAAATTTGTGCGAGCACTTCAGTGTCACGCACGCAGCGTAGGAAGTTTGAGTGCCGAGCCTCACGCAGTCCCCGGCAGAGTTTTTGCGCGAGCCGGCAAATTCGATTCACACTTTTATTGAGAATTTCTTTCCACAGCTGCAAACCTTCTCTAATTATTGACTTTTTTTTTTTTTTTTTTTTTTATTCGTTCCGAGCATTTCATTTCACAAACTGAAAACTGACAAATCGGTTGTTGCTCACTGCCTGACGCACTGAAGCTCAGCGGTGCATACTTCCTCTGTTAAAAGATAATTGTCTGTTAGTTGTTAGGTGTTTTCATTGCATTCAAGACCATTACTCCTCTTGGCGCTCTTTGGAGCTTGCGTACAGCGATCAGGCATAACATTATGACCGCCTTCCTAATATTGTGTAGGTCTCCCTTGCGCCTCCAAGGGTTGTGACTCATCAGAGAATGGACATGGGTCTCCTAAGGGTGTCCTGTGGTGTCTAGCAACAGGATGTTGTTAGAGGGGGTCTTTGGGTCCTATGGGGGGAGGGGAGGGGCCTCTGTGGATCAGGCATGTTCCAGTGCATCCCACAGATTGCTAGATCAGTTTGGGATCTAGTGAATTTGGAGGCCAGGTCAACACCTTGTGCTGCTTTTCATGTTTTTGTGAGTTGATCTAGGTGGGTGGTACGTGTCTAAGTAACGTCCACATGAATGCCAGGTGCAAAAATTTCCCAGCAGGACACTGCATTGTCACAAGATGGTCCACGTTATCAACTTTACCTGTCATAATGTTGTGGCTGATAGTAGTAAAATTAGTCATGCATTTATTGCAGGGTGAAGAATAATTTCCGTACCATCCCCGTTGCATCACCACACGTGAATGCCACAGAACGTGAACCTGCCAAACTGTCCATGTGTTCGCTGCGCTCATATTTGGCAGACAGTTACTCGCTTATATGGAGCGTTTATTTACTGCGTGGCTCTAACAGATAAATCATGTCACACATACCGAGAAGTCAAACGCTGAGGGATGACTACAGTGATACTACAAACCTGTTTAATTGTTTCAAAAATGTGGGTCATGACGGTGTTATTGCAAGATTATAGACTATAAGTTAGACGGTTTATGTAGCGCGGCAGAGGTAGAGTGCAGATCAAAATGACATCTATTATGAATGCTGTGTTGATAAGAGAGAGGCATTATCCCTTTCCCCAGCCAGGTTTCAACCTGCCACACTGGGGGAGCGCACTTCTCGAACCGCTAGGCCACCGCTGCCCAATTAGCTGCATTCCTGGACTGTGCCGCAAGCAAACGCGAGCGCGAACTGCGTGTGCGCCGTCCAGGTACATGCAGCCGTGCAAAGCGTTCCGACACTGCGATGGCAGCTGACGAGATAATTCACTACACTACTGGAACATCCAGTCGCAGGAATGTCAGCACTGACACAGAGCGAGCGAGCGAGCGAGCTCGGCCAAGCAGCGCCGACATGGAGGCAGAGGTTTTGATCAGACACGAGGAGGGTGCATGGATTTTAGATATCGCTGCGCGGCCTGCAGTGCCACGGCCGCCCAGTCGTGTGACCACACTGATTGTATCCAATAAACCGAGCAGAGATTGAAGCATCCTCTGATTTCTCTCTCTGACTCAAAACTCCGCTGGCTTTTTAAATCCCCGAGCGATTCTGGTGGTTCTTGTCTCGTCTGCGAGCCCCGCTGTTTCATTTGGAATCAGAGAGTATAATTAGTTCATTTTGTTCACTTGCTAAATGTGAGAGAGAGGGACAGACAGGAAAAGAGGGAAAATGGGGGGAGCGGGAGAGAGAGCGCGCTGCAGCTTTGAAATGCAAAACAAGCCGCTCATTGTTCTTGGCCAGCTGCCTCACCCCCTAAAAAACAAAACCTAAGAGTGCTCAGGAGCGTGCGCGCGTGTGTGCGCGTGTGTGTGTGTGTGTGTGTGATTTATGCATGCGTATGCACGTGTGTGTTTCCGTCTGGTCGTGTGGGAGGGGTAAGAGCATTCTCTCCAGGATCATCACACACTGGCTACAGCTGCTTAGGATCATCAGCCAAGTTATTCACACACACATGTGAGCGTTACGTGTGTGTGTGTGTGTGTGTGTGTGTGTGTGTGTTGGGATGTTGGAGGTCAGGGTATTGGTAGATGGCATGTTGGAAAGGAAGGGAAAAAACAGGTCTAGGTAGATACCAGGAAGGTGACACGGTGTTATGTAAATTCATTCAGTCCTAAGTCCAATCACGGTACAGCTGACACTGCATGCCATGCACTTCTAAGTGACAAATGGGATCTTAGATTATAAAAATAAATGACTTTTCCACGGTCGCTTGTTAGCGTCATGAATGTAGGCCACCGTTTTTATTATGAATAGAGTCAAAACTGTTACTTTGGTCTTCAATGAGAGTCGGTAACTCGGGATTATCGGTAGATTATATGAGAAATCAAGCAAACTGACTACAGGACCTAGGAATCGGTAACAGCAGCAAGAGCAGAGTGACTGATAATGAAAATATAAGCTGGAGACACGCATTTACGCTGAGACGCACCCAATTAGAAGCGTGTTTCACAACAGTTTCAATTGTGAATTTATTTAGGCACAAATCATGAAGTACTCGGTGCTTTTAGGTTATATTTAGACTTAAGAAAAGGTGATATATCGTGACTTAAATGAATATATATGACTATGATTGCCAAAAAAAGCAACGTTTAGCCACTGTGACTTATCTCCGACCTGCGAATACGCTCCAAAACCTGCGCATTTAAGTACATTTAAGCCTTTAAGACCAGGAAATGACAGCACTACAGTATATATCACACACCATTGCATCGCAGGGGACATATGAGCAATCAACAGCTCTATTTTCCTCCGTGTGTGTCCACTGAACACCACCTGTTTGCAGAAATCAGATGTGATGTGTTTTTTTAAAAGGGTGTTTCCAGGATGAGCCTCTGATGACTGATAATGATGTACTGACATACCAGATGAGTCTCTTGGAGAACAAACAAAAAAAAAAAAGAAAGAAGTTGTGAAACCACAGAGGAGTGGGGGTGGGGGGGTAATGGTGTAACAGCAGGTCCATAAGGTCAGCCGCACGTTCCGCTTATTCAGTAGCTTACGTCTGAAAACCAATTAAAACAGAGACCTCCAGTTCTTACATGTAGCCGCCTCACTGACAAAAGATTCCTGCGTTTTCTGGAAAGCGTTTCCCTTCCGTCTCCGTTATAAACTCGCCGCCGACTGGAACGCTCCAACACCCATACGCGTATCTGGGGCAGGACGAGTATTAGGATTGGAGCGCGTCTCCCTGTTTAGAAAGCGTGCGTGTCACAGTCCACTAAGTGGTTTCCAGTGCCAGGGCCTAGAGGAGAGCCTCAGCCTCAGGCCTCACCCTACTAACACACATCGTGATCACATCACAGCCCAAGAAGCATCAGCAACATTCCTCAACGGACGAATTTTTTTTTTTTCCCACACACTCATCCAAATGTGTGCATAAGATAAGAGATAAGTGTAGTTAGATACTGCAGATGTCTCAATTCAGTCAAATCAAGCCAAATGTGGGTCTTGCAAGTGTAATGCACGATTTTCGACAAAGCAAGCCATTAATTTATCGGAAACACATCCAACATTGAAATATTTCAGCTAGTGCTCTCTGCAGTCAGTGGCACACTTATCAAATGCTACGCCGGTTTGCAAAGAGAACCCTGGACAGTAAGAAGACAGCAGAAAAGGGTGAGTGAATCTGACATGCTAGCCGGATACGAACTGAAGCAGAAATTGGGTGAGAGATGTGTGTCCGAGGTGCCACACTGACAGGCTCCCATGCCCAGCTGGCAGGCCCCGTCAGTCGCATGGATTCATCTCTGCAGCCAGTCTATAACCAGTCTCCGGCGCGGTGCCAGCGGGGGGGGGGGGGGGCTTCATGAACAAGACACTCTGGGTCACACTCCTTCCAGCCGTCGCGACGTCTAATTCCGACGCGGCCCCACGGAAACGGGAGCAGCAAGGCAGCCCTTTCCAGCACCGCGCCAGCTCAGCCCGAGTCGGCTATGGGCGCACCTTCCGCTTTGACAGTTGCGTAATGAGACGCCGGCCCTGTCGCTTTAACTCTATTACGCGTATGATTGGTGCCGTGTAGTAACGCCGCTATGACATCTAATCTACATTCACGTTGGCATTAATCAGGCCGGATCTGCGGTATAAAGGAAAGGGGGCTCGGTTTGCGACCTGGACCGGCGCCAATAGTACCTTCCCCCTGCTGGCCCGGCCCCGGCCCCGGCCCCGGCCAGGCCCTGCCCGGCGCGGCCTGCTAACCCCCGGTCAGACTGACCGGCCCCGGGGCGGCGCGTCAGGGGGCGCAGGCGGTGTGCGGTCACTCCGAAGCGAGAAGAAGCGGCGTGCGTGCCCGTCCAATCTCAGCTTGCGACACAGATACATGACAGGGCTAAGCTAACGTTATGCTAGCTTGACACATTTCCCGGCTGCTGAGTGAGAAGACGATTCCGCGAGCATGTGTGGAGCCTACTATGGGCCTGGTGCATGCAGAGGAAAAAGGTGCTCTAGGATTACAAGGGGAGGGGGGGGGGGGGGGGGGGGGGGGGGGGGGGGGTGTACTTACTGCTGACTTTCATGCTGCCGAAAGCAGAAGGCTGCGGCACTGGTTTGCAGCTCTCCGCGAAGGATGTGGTCCTGGGCCGACCCGACATGATCCGATCCCCTTTGATTCTCTCGACTCGGGAGACTGTGACTTGCTAAACGGCAGGGCTGATCGATCCGCCGGACCTTCTCATCCAAAAAAGGATGACAAGTGTATGTAATATCAGTACAATTCACAGGGAGGACAGGCAGAAAGACAACCCCCTTTTATCCCACGATCCTCCACACTACTCGGTATCACCTAATAAACTACCCTTTCTTTCCCCGCGGACAGTCAATCAGAGCATCGCTTTCCTCCTTATAATCCAGGTTCTCTTTCAGCGGGCCTTTGAAGACACGTCTCCGACTAAAATAGTCATGAATCTGGCCTCTCCTTGTGGCCCCCCCCCGTTTAAAACCAATTGCGATTTCTCGGTGGGTGTGGAATCAATTTCGCGAAGGGGGTGAGTTCGGGTGTGGGTCCGGCGCGGAGGAGAGATGAATGCGGCGTTTTCTTGTCGATTCGGGACACATGCAGTTCCTCTTCATATCCCGATGTGGAGGCTCAATGATCCGACTGCCATGGCGGCTCCCTCGCTATACCCTAGCCTACAGACCGTCCAACGGAAAAATCTGCCAGTTGCCACAGTCTTCTTCTACGGATTCGCTGGCTTCACGCTGACTCAAAATCCGGTCTCGCCGCTGTCAAATTCCCGTGTCTTCGCCGAGACCCAGGGCCAGCGAGCTCCTCGGAAAATGATGGTCTTTAGGAACAGTGCGACGATACTGATTTTTTTTTTTTTTTTTTTTTTTTTTATTCCTTCCCCATAGGTTTCGGGCTCTCGCTCTTTGTCGCTGCGCATATTATGTACGTCGCTGCCGTAAAGTGTTACGAGAGCCGCCTCGTCGTCATAGCAAGAAGTTCACGCTCTTGACGTAACCCTCAACGGAGAATAGCGAACCCGTGAACGCGCACGCTGTGAATCTGGGGTGGCCGGTTTAGCCAATCACAGAGGGTATCCTTCACGAGTGGGCGTTAACCGGATTTCCCGTCGTCCAATGGGAGCGCGGCCAGTGAGCACCACATGGCATAATTCGCTCCGCGCCGCCCTCACGACTTCAAAGGCTTTTCCCCACGCCGCGGCGGGGGAAAACGGGAGGAGCTGCCCCCGAGATTGATGACTCCGTCGGCCAATGGAGCTCCAGGACCCGGCTGTCAATTCAAATTGACCAGCTGTCACAGACTACCGGTGGTCATGCAGCACTGTTGCCATGTAAGTCACAAAAGCCTATCCTCCACCTCTCCTAAACATTAGTACACCAGAGTCTAATAATATACTAATCCATCTCTAATTTCACATAATCTTTTTTATAGTCTAATCTAACATTTTAACTGTTGCCTTAATATTTTACTCCAGCATAAATTACACTTTGCGTAAGAACAATGCAAAATAAATCTAGTTTTATACTGTTTATTTAATCCCACTACCTGTAATTTGAATTACAATTTAATGATAATTTGCATATGGCGCAAAATAAATATATCTTACACTGCATTTCTTTTATGCTCATTTACTATCTTTGACCTATTTATGCATTTTATGCTTGTGTGGCGTGACTTTCATGCAGACTTTCGTGCATTTCTTTGTGCATCTCTGTATTGCACGAAGACAATAAAATGATTAACCTTGAACTTTTGCTCATGCCATATCAACCAGGTTTTTAATCTCAGTTAATAAGTGTAATTTTGTGTTGGCCGGACTCTGAAATGTTCCATTGGCTATTGTTTCTCTTTTATTTTTTGCTTTACTTCATATTTGGGAATAGCGAATGTATGTATGGCGTACCACTAATAATAAGCTGTTATACACGCATGTTATTCCACCATCTAGCTATTCAGAAATAAAAAGTATTCAAGGGTTATGACTAATCTCTAAAACCTGAGCTATCAACAATCAGTTACAGATTATAAACCATTAATAAAAGATAACTTGATAGAAAATTACCTAAACTGCTACCATACTACCAGTATAGCTCATTTTACACCGAATGCACGTCACTACTCTTATCTTAGCAGGAAAGTCCTTCTTCCTTCACAGTGATAGTTGGGAGGGTATTCTGTCTTTTGTGTGCTTTATATATATATATATATATATATACTCTGTTATGCTCCGTATCAAAGGGAATTTCTCCCCGGCTTCTCCTTCAGTGATTCACGAGCAGAATAGAGGGAGCAGCCGCATCTCAAAAGCAGGCAGCCGAGCAGAAGTAACGCAGCACACTGTTTTCCCTTTGCAGCAACGCCTCCCCCGGCAAACACACAGCTTCCCATTAGTGGTAGGAAAAAAATACAGAGAGACAGATCGTGGAGAGGGGTGAGAGTGAAGGGCAAGTCAGAAAAGAATATGTATATATGCATATCAGTGTAGAGAGAGAGTCGTGTGTGTGTGTGTGTGTGTGTTGCAGGATTTCCATGAAAACTCCTGAATCTGTCTTAATGAACTACTTGGATCATGACGTGACATAAGGTTTGCAAATATTCTTAACCTGAGGAAATATTGCTTTTAACATGAAATGCTCTGACTTAGCATTTTAGCATAGAGCTGTAGCTGCATAGAGCAACCAGTTGAGGAGCTCTGACCAAGCCAATGTGATATACACTCACAGTTACTTTGTGGTAAAATTACTGTCTTAGTTACATATTGGTTTGGGAACATAGCACAATTAAAAAATGAAATGGAAAGGGTGGAGTTTTTTTTTTTCTTTTGCAGGCTAGAGTCAAAAGTCAAAGGCCAGCAGCTCTTTCACATGCATAAGTTCTCTAATGCTCTAGATAGTTGTGACCTTGGTGTATTAAAAACTCTCATTGACGCAGGGCAATGATAATGAGGGCACGGGTGGAGATAAATGACAGCAATAAACCATCCTTATCCAAACTTAGACTTGATCTGACAAAGTGAGCGCAGCCACGACTGTACACAATACATACATCTGTATAGGAACACTCAGGAGACTGGTAAATTAAAGAAAAGTCAGATTATGCAACAAACATTTTAAGAAACATTGTGAGAACAGTAAAAATGACCCAGAATGCAAATCTGTACACAAAACAAATAAATATTAAAATAAATACAGCATTTGCACGGTAGCTAATAGAATGCACATTTCTAGTGATCTGTGAAAAACCTCTCTGTTGTCATCCCATTTTCTGAAATAAATTTAGGACATCTGGGTTTTTCATTTTAAAGTGAAAAATATAATAATAATAATTATAATGCCACAAGTAATATTACAAATAAACAGCATTGTTTGCTTTTGATCACAAGGAATACACAGGGATACCAACCATCTCTTCGAACAGAATGAAAAACATAAAACACTGAAAGCTACTGTCAAATTATCTCCCATTAGAGAAGCGCATGACACACGATTATCTTTGTGCCTGCTTTATCCTCAAAGCTAATTTTGGACATTTCTTGGGACATAAATTCAAGTGGTGGAAATGGATAAATATGTAAAGTGCCATAATCATACAAAAGTGGGTTTGAGGTCTTCTTTGAACACCACAGGGCGTGGGGAGCAGTAGAGGCCCGTATAGCTGTCGTACTCGCTGTCGGAGGAGTCTGAGGAGCTGTCTGAGCACAGGATCGAGCCTCGCTGCAGGCAAGACTCACAGTAAGGGCGGTGGTAGTAGCAGTAATCGGTTGAGCTGCTCGAGTCAGAGTCCCAGTACCCACACGAGTCTCTAATGTGTTTATGGTGCCGCTCATTATCACCTCCCACTTCCACATCAGGTGGAGCTGTGTGCGTTTCTTCTGCGCAACGCAATCTGTGACAGCTTGAAATACATCTTTGACATTTTCTGTCTACCTCCTCCCCTTCTGCGTCATCCTCCTCCCCCCTTTCCGCCTCGAGCTCACCGTGTTGAACCTGGAGAAGTTCATCATCCACAGTTAAACCCTCTGGGTGCTTTCCTGGAGTTTGGTGTTCACAGTTTGCTCTCTTCCCACAGACAGGGATGTCTGAACCTATGTAGAAGCAGGGAGGGGCCAAACCTCTTCTGGAGGAGTGGAAGGGCGGCCGCCGTTTTCTCATCGAGTAAGGGGAGATGCTGGGGTAGCGGAAGAAAACAGGTGGATGAGGGGAGCAGGGTGACCGAATGGAAGGAGGGGAGAGCGTGGGGAGTTTGGTCAGTTTTAGCTGAGAAGGTGTCTTGGATGCCTGACCGGGAGACCGAAGAGCTGTTTCCGTGGCTGCGTCCACGCTCAGCTCCTGGAGGATCTCCTGCAACTGTTCGCTGCTAATAAAACCAGTTGGTCTCGAATTTACTCCCAGCTGAAATGTTAGACCACTGTCGCTGCCAAAGGTTTCCACCTGAGAGGGGTTTAACCCTCCATGGGATTGTAAAGAAGTGACAAACTGAACCGTCTCCTCCGCTGTCCTGAGAAAACCGGGGAACGGGACGGACACATGCAGTTTAAGGTCCTCTTCTGTTCTGGACTCTCTGCCTGTAGAGCCAGCAGTAGAGCCCTTTCTCTTAGTTTCACTTGCATTAATATCACCAGGGAGAGGGGAAGAAACACAAACGGGGGCTGAGGAGTCTGAAACAGAGGAATGCTCAGAGGATGGCGCAGCAGCACCAGATAATGAAACAGGGGGAGAAGTGGGGTAAGGGACGGATATTCTGGATTTGGTGTCTCTCTGAGATGGAGAAGAAGAAGAGGGGCCTTCAGATGGAAGCTCAGTGGTCTGCGTGACGGAGGAGTCCATGTCCTGGTCCTCAGAGGGCTGGCTGGCTGACATGAGTCGCAGGAGTTTATCCTTGGCGTTGTTCACCTGCTCCTGAAGACTGTCAATCACAGCGTTCTTCTGGAAATGGTATCAACAAACAGAAGTGGTGGAAACACGTTGAGACATACAGAGAAAAGAAAAGGAAAGTGTACATATACCAGTTTCCTGCCTTGTCATTTAGAAACTCAAGCTGTACTGTATGCTTTTAGCTATTGTGGTTTTTCAACTTGATCGTCCAAATTTTGACAAATTGGACATATTAAATTAGACTCCATATGAAGCTCCAGATAATTGCAAGTATCAGGAACATGTCTATACTTCAAAATATTGAAAATTATTTTTGTGTTCTTTATGATCCAATACTTTGTCAGTGCATCCCATAGATTAGACGACAAACAAAAGGGATCAAAGCATGGACCTGGTGGAACGCCACAAGTAACTTGCACTACATCGGTGAGTAGGAATCCAAAAAATATATCCAAAGCATTTCATTATTGCTTAAAGCTGCATACATTTTACCAACCAAATGAATAACATAGCTGTTCTTATCTACTGTTATACATGAGCTTTTTGATTGCAGATACTATCCTGATCATTCAGAATGTAATCCAAAACAAAAAGCTGTTTCCTAATTTGAAGATTTAAGAAGAAGATTCATATGTATTCTAATAGGGACCCAAGATATTCTTATTTGTCTTAGTGAGCAGTGGCAATACATAAGCAATACATTACCTCATTAATGAGTTTTTTCATGGAGCTGTTTTCCCCCAGCAGGTAATATATTTCATCCTGACTGTACACAGACGGCTGGCTCTTACTGGGGCTGCTGAAATACTTGGCCATCTGACTCGGGTTGTTCTGGTCCTCCTCAAACTGCCGCCACTGGGTCAGCTGCAAGGTGACAAGCGTGACATTTCAGATTTGGAAAAATGTCTCACTTATTTTCAGCACTTGATACCATGTAATGCAGACACACAGGCAGTAAGTCGTACGTGCAGCATTTGACCAGGTGTGTTGGAGCTCATTGCTCACTGTTCAAACATTTCCTTCCTCTCCTCTGCAGAAGCATTCCTTTATCGTAACATAAACCCTCTGCCAGACTCTCGGAGTGTCATAAACCTGTTTGCAACAGCTCACGTAGTTTTGACTCATAAACGCCCCCTGTGTGAGTCATGCTCCACTGATAGACATGGAAAACTGACACACATATGGAAACTGCAAGTGCGAACACCACAATCAATCACAGAATTGATGAGTTTTGTCCAAACAATAAACAAAAAGTCGTACACATAGCTGTCACCCATCTGTCTGTTTGTCATGGATCTGTCTGTACACTTTCCGTCTGCCTGAATGAGTCCGTGTTTTTAGTGCTGGTTTCCAGACACAGTTTCTTAATCCTTAATTACTGCATGACAGTTCTGACTAAAAACTAGTTCCTCTCAGTTGTGGTTTCCCGACAACGAAATGCTACCGAACAGAAGGCGTCACCTCCAAAGACATATTTCCCATGTGACCCAATTTCCTCATATCTTTCATGCGTCTTGTACATTTATCTTGTTTCTTACCTGAGGTACAAACAGCATGCAGTTAGTGGCCAGCGTGCAGATGAAGATGGCTCCAGCCACGGTGGTGTAGACCAGGTTGGGCCAGGCCTTCAGGAAGGTGAACACAGGGACGGCTACGACAGAGGAGATGGTGACCAAAGTGACGGCCGTTATGATGGTGGGAGACTGGTTGACTGGGGGGTGACTGACGTTGCTGGTCAGTCCGGCCAGATAAGTGCCATACAGGAGAAGACAACCCTAAAAAGAGATGTGGGGACAAAAAAAAATTGGAAATTAACATACTTTTTAATGTTAGTTCTGCTCGAATATGAATAAGTCTAAGGAATTCATGGTGAGGAGTTGAATTCAGAGATAAACGTTGTCATCTTTACATTGAAATAAATTAATTTTGCGCAAACAAAACTAATGAAATATGATATAAACTGATACTTTATGAAATCATAACAACAAATAATTTAAAGCACTCGTTATTTTTAATCACTGCGTGTAAACTGAGACTGAGTAGAGATAGCTTTACCTTCTGGACAGCAATAATTATGATCCACAGATTTGAGTATACAGAAGAACAAGAGTGCAGCTGAGACAAAGAGTAGGAAATGTCCCTCTCCATCACCTACAACACAAAAAAGCATACACTACAATCAGCTGACACTTGGCACAACATGCATATAGCAATATGGAGGTAAGTGTTCAGTCACGAAATCAAGCTTTCCTGCAGTCTAATTCAAATCAAATTGTACACAAATTGAAAAAGTGTTTACTGTCTGCAGTCCAGCGTAGCTCAATCATAACTTGATTAGCAATAAATATCGATAAATTCTACCTTGACAGCGGCTCCAACAGATCGGGAACACCTGACAGGGTCCGCGAGGTTCCAGGCGGTGAGGATGAGCATGTCGACCAGGATCAACAGAGTCACCATGCCCATCAGCTGGATGTCTCGGATGATCTGAGGAACAGAAACTAAAGTCACCAATCACATTAACACTGAAATAACTTGGAAATTCAAAATTTTAACCTTAGAGTGTTACTGTAGGGCATAAGAAGACTTTGCTCTTAGGTGTAAAATATCGTACTACATTGAAAATACAGGCAACACGTTAAAACTTCAACAGTCAGTTTAACTCATTGCAGCAGATGTTATTTTCAAATAATAACAAGGTTAGAAAAGAACCAGAGAACAGAACAGATATCTGAGTAAGAACCACAGCAACCACCAGTCTGGGAGATTTGAAAATTAAACTTTGCCAAAGAAGATGAAAAGAAGCCTGATGAATATTAGCAGCACATTCTTTGGTGATGATGGTAAACCATCCAACCAAAGTGTGATAATTTGAGGTTGCATGAGTGCAGAAGGTTTAGGTGAGGTGACATCTCACCACAGATTTGGAGGAGGATGAAATCTTTTTTTAAAAAAATATGCGAAATACTATGAAAATAAAAAAATAAAAGTACGGTGGAGTAAGTTTTGTTGCATTACCGTTTGGGACCTATTGTGTAGTTTCAACGTAGTCTAGTTAGTTTTTAGTTATGCATCAAATACCATAAACTTCAAGTTAAAATTGAATCCAATCAATTTAAGATGAAATCACTTTAGATCATTTTGGGGGTTTTAGTGATTTCAGTTTTGGTTACATACCATACAATGCACTTTGTATAATGAATCCAAAAGGGGCTGGTTAACTAAAATAATCATGGTTCAAAGACTGGATCTTTGGACGCTAAAAAAACAACAGACAGGTCCGCCCGAAGCCCGAGGAGCATGCCTACCACTCTCTTGTCAGGGACTCGTTGGGTGAACACTCTGTACAGTCTCCACGTCTTCCCCAGAATCGGCCCAAACGCCAGAGTACTACCGATACAAAGCATCCACGCCCGAGCCTGTAGGAGAAACCGTCGTACAGTTACCTGAAAATCAACATCTCAGAAAGCACTGAGGGTCTCTTGGATGCTTACTTGTAGCACAGCTATGGATGATTGGGAATGTTCATCAACGGCAAATAGGAAGCCGCTGCCATAGATGAGGACACTTCCAAAGAGAGTCAAGATGTTCAGGTTGGGGCTGGACATCTTCACTATCCTGAAGATGCACAAAGAGAGTTGGTTAGCTCCTGTAAGTAGCACTCTTGTGTTTGTTTATTTTTGCATAGGTGTCAGTTTACCTGTTGTTTTTGAAACGCAAGGTGAAGAGGAGGAAGCAGAACTCCAGCAGGATGCCACAGGAGAGCAGTGTCCACACCACAGCACTCAGCACTGGGGAGACGGAACGCCTTGGGAGGTCCACCGACTTCTGCACACACACACATGCAAACCCCTTAAAAGCATATCTAGAAAAAATACAACTTATAAACATGTGTATTACACATTTACATAAGTAATGTGTTTGTTTTTAAATGACAAAAGTGCAAAAACAACAAAAAAGAACAGATGATTCAACGATTTATTTCAGTAGATGCAATTTTATTAAAGCAAACAGCAACAAATTTTTATTACAGGTTCATAACTCTTTATCTAACAACTACAATGATAGTTAGAAAATAGCTGAAAGCATTTAAGCAACA
Organism: Chelon labrosus; assembly: GCF_963514085.1. Lineage (NCBI taxonomy): Eukaryota > Metazoa > Chordata > Actinopteri > Mugiliformes > Mugilidae > Chelon > Chelon labrosus. The sequence continues at coordinate 14,507,447 of NC_140341.1, forward strand.
GCTCAAACGTTCTGAAATATTAGATAGTGACAGGCGAGATGATAAGAGGGGCAGAGTTGACGCCGCCATGATTCCTCCGGGGGTTGAAGTAGGGGAAAAGTCTTTCATTGAAAGAGTATCCGGTGAACGTGTAGATGTGAGAATGAGAGTCAGCGTTATAAAAAGAAACCTGCCCCCACCCCAGATCCACATACACCCCGATTCCCTCGGGCTCCTCGACCAGCGGCAGACAGACGGGAGGGTTGCTGAACGCCCAGTAGCTCCCACCGTTTCTCATCCCCAGAGTCCAGTAGCCTCTTTCGGGGTTCAACGTATTCCCTCCTTTTCTGTTCACCGACTCAAGCCCGACTCCGATATCCCACTCGGTCTTCCCTTTCACCTGGACCTCAAAGTAGAACCTGCCAGAGGAGAAACCCTCCTTTCCCAAAACGCTAACACAGGGGTAAAATCTCTCCGGGTTGTCGGGGAGGTTCAGGGCTACCTCGCCGTGGTAGACCTGCTTCTTGTTTTCAGACAGCACCAGTTTGGGATGAGCCGTGTCAGGATCCAAATTCACGTCCACGGCGAATCGCTGAGCCCTCTGAAACTCGGTCTCGCAAAGCCTCTTCACCTCGGCCTTCACCGTCTCCTCCAGCTGGGAAGCGACTCTCCGGACCGCTCTCCTCACTGTGCCTACATATTCGGCGCTTTCTACGCAGGTGTCAGACCAATCTTTGGTGGCTGGAATGGTGGAGAAAACAGGAAAGCTCTGGAAAAGGAAGAGGTCGTCATCAGTGTTTGAAAGCTCCTCCAGTTCGCTACTCCTGCACCTCAGCTGATCAATCTCCTGCTCCAGCTCCCTGATAACCCCGTTGGCCCTACTTTCCACTTGCCTCTGCTTTGTGGAAATCACCTCAGCCACCTCGGCGCGGCCTATCTGGACAAACTGGAGTAGTTTGTTGAAGACTTGCAAACTCTCTTCAATCTCTCCTTCTGTGTTTCTTCTGCTGAGCTCAACAGTTTGATTGATCTCACAGATTTTCTGCAGCCGGCCGCGGATCATTTCTTCCACCTCCGCATTGATGCTTCCAATCTGGGCTCTCCTCTCTCTGCTCGCATCGTCGATACGGACAGTCTGATGAGCCTTGTGGTCTTTCTTAAGGCATGACTGGCACACGTGCATCTGGTCAGTGCCACAGAACAGATCCAGGAGCCTGTCGTGCTTCTTGCACACTCTGTCTTGCATGTTCATCATGGGTTTGATCAGGCGGTGTTTCTTGAAGGTGCCTAGGACATGATGGGGCTCCAGATGAGTCTCGCAGAACGAAGCCAAACAGTCCAGACAGGACTTAAGAGCCTTGACTCTTTTTCCGACGCAAACGTCGCATAAGACTTCTCCCATGCAGCCCTTTGACTGGTCCAAAACGCTGCTTTCATTTTCCTGTGTCTGTTCAACCAGCTGCCGAAACTGGGAAGCCACCTCTGATATGAAGGTGTTAACTTTGAGGTCGGGCCTTGTGTACAGCTTGTGCTTGCACAAAGGGCACTGCGGTAGAATGGCGCTCTGCAAGTATCTTTGTATGCAGTCCTTGCAGAAGTTGTGTCCGCAAGGAGTTGAGACCGGCTGGTTGAACACGTCCAGACAGATGGGGCAAAGAAGCTGCTCCTTAGACAGCACTCCGCCAGCGGTAGCCATATCTGGTGACACACGCAGACAGAAAACAGGTGGGTTTTAGCGGAATAAGTAGACTCCATCTATTTTTGTTTTTCCACTGCTGCTGTAATGGCTTAGAAACACTTGTGCATGGCAGGCTGCCCACATCCACAAATAGCAACAAATGCACAGTGTTGCATTTCATAAAGGGGAATTTCATCTCGACTGTTTTCATGTCAGCTGAGCTCAACGGACAATTATGAAGAGGGAATATAAGAACAATAAAAATAAAGTAAAACAGTACACTAATAACACTCTCTTGTTATTTAATGATAACGAAGGAAACTCACTATTATCTTCCCCCCTTGGGTAAAGATGCAGATTGCACTTTGTAAACTGCTCCGTGCATAAATTAACTTTATAAAGCTTGAAAGAAATCAAAGAGATAACTCACCTCAGTTGTTTGTAGTCCAGTGAGGAGAGAAGGGTGCGTTAGTGTTCTTTCACACGGGGTCTCCACTACTTTAGTTTCTATTTGGTAAGTCATATGACTCTCTGTAGTGCACGCCTCATGGTGTTGCTCAGTCTTCTCTTAAAGGTACCAGTGAGGGAGATCCTAAACATAGCTTCAGTAGGCCATCCCCCTTAGCCTTTCGGGACCTCTCCAGTGGAATATTACCGCATTTGTAGTGCGTTCTTATTTGATGTACTTTACTTGTCAGCAACAACAGTGGGTCAGTCGAGAAAAGCTGCTTTTTTATAAATTGAAACTTCTATTAAATTGTCTCGTGTCATTCATCCAATTTAACAGCAACATAAACTACATTCTCCAGCTCACAACTGTACCTAATGTTTTGGCAAGTGAGCGTGAACTCTGCGTGCACTCTGCGTGAACTCTGGTGCACTCTGCGTGCACTCTGCGTGCACTGTACGTATGCACCAAAGCATGGGTGAATGTTTAGTTTCGCTTCCTGTCGGTCTACCCCCCCCACCTCCATTTACTAGGTAGCTGGAATTGAATCAGCAAAAATATGTATTCTCGCAAGCTTTTTACTTCCTTATTGAACTTGAATTTTATTGTTTTACACATGTGTGCGTAGTAATGTGCATGTGTGTTGGAGAAGGCGATAGATTACCGTGCTTAGGCTGCATAGTCTCTGCAGAATGTCCAGGCCCTCCTGGTGACTGACTCCTGACTGGATGAAGCAAAGTGGGGAATCACACTGGGAGCTGCAGTTCAGCTCAGGCTCCATGATTGACCCCAGTGTGTCCGCCATCACACACACATCCTGAGGAGGAATCAAGTGATACGACATTTAATAGTTAAACATATTTGGAAGTGAAGTGAAAGTGATGCGCTTCCATTCCCAGATTTATAATTCACTAAATAGTTGCAGGACTTCTGGCCACCACAGTGTGGTGCTCTGACAGAAACCTCTGAGAGGATGAGCAATGGGGACATTTTTCTGTGCATGGATACCGGCTCAACGGGGGGGAAAAAGCTTCAGATCAGACAAACATGACAGGCTCTAAGCTTAGAATGAAGAAAGTATAAAGTTTCCAATCCTAAAACAGCAAACTGAGAAGCCAGGACTCCTGTGTGACAGGAAGCCTATGCATGTGTGTGTCTGTTTATCCTCAGTTTTCAGAAACACTACGTCATGACAGGGGTAAAGCACCCACAGTGCATCACAGTCTGCTGACACACATGCTTGTGCAATTTAAAAATAATTTGAATAAAAAATTAAAATAAACTGCAATGTGACCAAAGCTATCATTTACAGTTTCGCCGCGGGCTACTCAATCTGTAATCAGCCCGTTTATTTAAGGCATCCGAGGCTGACGAGGTAGATTTTTATCACCAAACAAGAGTTTGTCACTCTTGCCACAGGCATTTTTATGAGGCTACCTCCTGTGCTGCACTGACATGTTGCAGATTTAATTATGCGCCACGGTATGACCTGATACTCTGAGCTGTAACTAGACCGAGAGTCTGATCGCGGCATTGGCTGCAGTGACTCAGCTTCACGTTGCCGTGGCGACGTAAGATCACTTGCATTGACACAAATGGGCAGACATGCGAGTGGCATGTTGTTAGCCGTCGAATGACTAATTTACCTGACAGACTGTGGGATAGCTGGATTACAGAAACTATAAACTTTACGTGTACACAATGAGACATATAATAAATATACTTGAAAGATACTAAATGTAAATTATTACGTGAAGCCCACAGAGACCTATTTCCAAAAATGTTACGGCGTTAACAGAACAATGAAGCCTTCTTGGCCAGCATATCTGGGAAATGTCTGGAGTTCCTGTTCATGTCCTATCGTCACTTTCCGAGTTTAGATCACAGTTCTGCTTCTTCCCGCAGGAAAAGCCGGCAGAGAGAGGCATTTCCTCTGGCTTTTTTTTTTTTTTTTTTTGCGAAATCCTGCCTCGGTTGCTTTCAGGTTGCGAGAAAAACCCGCCACCCCGCAGAGGTCAGCAAAGGTCGACCAACATCCAGCGTCGGGGGGTCAGCGTTTAAGCAGCGAAAACAGGGCTCGACTCCAAGCCGAGGTAGGTTTTATGGACATGTTTTGACAGTTCACAGTCGTCATGAGGAGTGTCTTTTGAAGTCTCGAGGGCTAAACCGCAAGTAATACCTGAGCTACCTGTGGCCTTTGGAAGTCTTCCTTCAACGTGGGCTGGGCCTAGCCTGCCTGATGCTTAGCTTTCACTTGCTCTCTTGCCTTTACGTTTCTCTTTAAGCGTCGTTTTTCTTTCATTTCTTTACCCATCGGGAATATTTTAAACGTCTGCGTCGGGCCGCCGCGCTCAGCCCGTGCCTTAAATAATGAAAATGAAGTAAAGCCCATTCATTGTTCTGTCAATCACTCTGTTTGTCTTTTAAGATTAGAGCGTTGCAACTGCCAGATGTAAAGCCCCCGGTTCAGGGGCCAATATTGAAACATTCCTTCTGAGTCAGTAATCCGTTTATAAGTTTATTCTTTAAGCTGAGTTAGAATGCAATTACTGGCCCCGTAATCCAGCCTCAGGCAGGGCGCAGGCCACGTTTGGCCACATTGTGCATTTATTTTGCAGCCGCCCGGTTGTTAAATCGAGTCAGAAATCATATCAAAAGATGAAAGGCGGGATTTAGCCGGAGATCAGGAGGCTGCAGCGTGTACGAAACCATGTGGTCATTTCAAGCAGAACACTGACAAAGTGCAGCTCAGTGTGGGGAAGGATTCACGGTTTTTCTATATAAAATAAGAAGAGCAATTTAAAAAGAAAGTACCCATGTTTTATAAGTAATGAACTTAAAGAATGAGACATGATACTGTTCAAAAGCATTTCACTGTAGATGACACTGATTTATAAATATTTAATCTCCAATAGGTGCATGTTAATCAGCTGTGCATTTCACCCGCCCTGTTTGGTGAAAGAGATGCTCACTTATGGCTGCATCAGTGAACCTGAGCTGAAAAGAAAAAGCCCAGCCTGTCTGCCTAAATCAAATCCGCTTTAAAAAAAAAAAAAATGGGAATAAGGAAGAAGGAAGAGAGAAAAAGACAAGAAGAAAAAGAAAGAAAAGAGAAAGTAGCAAACCTCGGTCTTCAAAGCGCACGGAGGATCCCATCGCCTCGTCCCGGTTCATACTCCATTGCACAAGACTCAGAAACGTTGTAACAAAAACAGAAAATAAATAAAAAGATGACTCGTTATCTATCATAGCTACATGGTTTTCGTGGCAACACGCTCGAAATGAATTCAAATACCGCCTGTCCGGGAAGAACCTGCCACTTAGGAAAAGTTCACCAGACTGCAGGAGTTCTCATTTGAGCGGAGAGGGAGGGAGGCGTGAGTCTAGGGAGAGGAGGTGTTTGTGCTCTCTCTCTCTCTCTCTCTCTCTTTCTCTCTGTGTGTCTCTCTCTCTCCCTCCAGAGTGTGATGTGACCCATGTGAAGCAGCAGGTTGTGCAGTTGTGACAGTTGTGGGTGCAGCATTTTACTGTGGCCCCAGGGGCCCCGGGTTGGCAGATCGGACAGGGCGGCACACTCTCATGTTCTCGCAAAGCAAATAAATTACGCTCAAAACATCACTCGTTTCAATGGAAAGAGAAACACGCACATCATCCCTGCTTTGTTTTTCCAAAAGCAGACATTTACGAGTGACGGTAAAACAACTTTGTGGCCTGGTAGATCCCGTCAAAATTCATGAAGAGTCACTCTCTTCCGAAGAAAGAGAGAGCAGAAGCGTTTCTGCTTTTGTTCCGCCAGCCATAAGACACATAAAGGTGTTATTAAGACGTCACAGAGATTTACAGTGTGAGCCTACACACAGGGTCATTCCTGATGAGGGAGTGCCTCCGCTACTGACATCTGCAAAAAGGGAAAAAGAAGACACACAGATAGATTAATCCAGAAGTGAAGGACATGCATATATCTATTCATGCAGTCGCCAGCAATCACGTTGTTTCACACGTGGTTTCTTTCGCCTGCATGTAACATGGGTTCATCGACAAATACAAACGGGAAGGATCGCGCCGTAGCAACTCAAAGGTTTCTGTTTCAATTTCAGATTAGCTCCAAGAAGAGCCAGCTGAAACTGAGATCAAGTTCACACTCTAACAGATAAACATGACGAGGATACACCAACTTCAGACACTGTTTGTCGCGTGTAATACAAACATGAGCATTTAAAACCTCAAAACTGAAGTAGCCAGTTGTTTTTTTACGATTTGCAATGAATATATACGTTCATATTTTGAGACCAGATGTCTAATTGTGACTAATTTTAACCTACAATGTGTGTAGTGTGAGTGGTTTACTTCTGTTAGATGATTTGATGCAGTAAAACGATTGCCACACTCGTGGCATTAAAGCCGATAATGTGCCAAGAGAACAGCTGATTGCGAACTTAACTCAGCATTATGTCACAATTGGGTGTTCATTAGGAGCTTGTCGATGTTGCATCTTGTATAGTCACAGGAACGCAACAACCAATGTTGAACTACTAGATCAGAAATAACTACAGCACAATATGTGTATACATTAGCAGTCTGTATACTCACCGTTTTGACGTGTGCGTCAAGATCACATGACGTTGCGTTTGTACACAATTGAAGTACTGAAACCCTGCGGCCAGATCTGTTACACCTAAAGCGTGGCAGTCCCTCTCGGGTTTCCTTCAAGATCAGGTTCAGACAGACTGCAATGGCAGCAGGTTGGCTGCACCTATGCTCACGTTACCGGGGCCGTGAATATTTCATCTTGCAACACAAGGCTGTTGCTCAAACAGCAGGAGTCATAGGGGAGAAGTCAACTGGGATGAAACAGGACACATGCTGTTCCACTGAACTTACCACGGACTGATTCTACCATTAAGTTGTTCTAGTTACCAGATACAGGTGCCCCCAACAGTGCCCCCAACCAGCCAACCGTTGTGCACATGTAGCAGCTGGAAGTTCACCAAACTAAACAAATAACAGGCAAAGCTTTTGAGCTTGTGACAAGCCATTTCCTGTTGAGCCACTCCTGGCGGGCTGCACCACTGTTTCCTGACATGGAAGCATCTGCAGCGTGTGATTCAGCATCTGACCACAGTGAGCCCTGCCATTCTGTAGTTACTGCATGGATGGAAAGGCATTGTGCCGTGTGCGTGAGGCATCGTCTTGCCGGAGCATGGACGCTCCCCCTTGACATGCCCAGGTTTGCCCACTAACATACCCAGAGACAAATCCTTCTCTGGAACGCTGCAGTGTTGCTATGGACCTGGATTAGCAGCGTTGCCTTAAAGCTCCCTAGCAGGTTCCAGTCATGGTGTCTCTAATGCAGGCAATTAAAAGGTACGGGCAAGGCATCTGCCCACTCACTCTATTTTCAAAGATGATTTTCCACTTTAACTGACGCAATGAGGTAATATAAACTAGTGAAAGGGATTAAATGACAGGTTAAGTAGGTGGCTCATATGTAGGTCAACATAAATTGCATAACTTGGTTTTGGTCTCCACCAGCAACGGCCTCAAATCTTCCTCAATCCAAATTATTTATTAGTTAATTGCTAACTTTTATTTGATTTATTGCATCCTATCTGATGTTGTAAAATGTTTAACTATGTCTGAAGATTTTTGGAGGGTGCTAGGAACAGATCTGCTGCTTCTTTGCTTTGAAAGGCGTAAGGTGAGGTGGTTTCTCATGAGGATGCCTCCTGGGCAATTCTTCCCCTTGAAGGTACAGTATGCTGGGCATGGCCAGCTGGGAGGAGACCCCAGGGTAGATCCAAAATTTGCTGTATGTAGGATAACATATCTCTTCTGGCCTGAGAACGTCTTGGGATTCCTCATTAGGAACTAGAACGGGATGCAAGGGAGAGGTACATCTGGCATACCGACACCATAGCCTGTTGCCATTGTGATCCGTCTTTCTTTAAGTGGGTGAAAAGGTACACTCAAGGTATGCTTACTGGCATTTCCCCAGAACATTCAACATTTGAGTCACTAGCTATCCTTTACAAGAGATTTTCACAGTAGTTGGACAAAATAAATCGTGACCTTGCTTGCTTCTTGGTGCTTCCTCGGCTTTCAACTCAATCGCACAACCTTCCGCAGTGGATAAATTTGCTGTGTCACCATGACACGATCAATAAAAGTCAATTGTAATCATTAAAATAATAAATTTGAATATATTGCATCCATCAAGGGCGGCACAGTGGCGAGGTGGTTAGCACTGATGCCTCACAGCGAGAAGGTCCCGAGTTCCAATCCATGGGCCGACTGGGCTGCTCATTAGGTTAATTGGTGATTCTAAATTGGCCGTAGGTGTGCGTGTGAGTGTGAAAGGTTGTCTGTCTCTGTGTCGGCCCTGCGATAGACTAGCGACCTGTCCAGGGTGTACCCCGCCTCTCGCCCGATGACAGCTGGGATAGGCTCCAGCAGACCCCCATGACCCTTAACAGGAATAAGCAGTTACAGAAGATGAATGAATGAATGCATCCATCAAGTAGTCACACCTAGGTTGTTGTATTATTAGGTAATTAAGTGCTACAGGTTTCTTTGAATTTTCTTCACACCCGAGGGAACGTTTTTTTAATTACAGGTACCACAAAAAGTCTGCAGAGATGAATGACTCGAGGAATGACGAAAGGAGGAAGTTATTAGCTGTCAACTTACTCTTTCCCCTGCGACCACCGCGGCTCCACCTCGCCTCAGACTCTGGGCTGCAGCCAGACTTTCTCTTTGTGGCATTAGCAGCATAACTTTAAAGACAAGACTCTGATTGTTGTCAAGACGCTTACAGTGCGGGGCTGCAGCATGCCAAGTCTGGGCTTAGTGTAAATTTAAAAGTAGTCATGTGGGAGCTGTATTCATGTCAACGCTCACTGGCTATACTGTGAGCTGATGTGGGCTGGTATGCCTCTGACTGATAAGAGGATTAGAGTGTCAAACACCCTCCCATGTCAAAGCACTTTGCTCTTTGATCTGCTGATCACCTGCAACACTATGTAATGTTGATGTCAGGGTCAAGAAAAATGTAGGCATTATACTCATATGAACGAGTGCGTGTGGGAGGAATTTGACAGATATTTACCGTGCGCAGCTGCACATGACTCAAACCGATCTTCCTTCTTGGACACCGGCCCCACTTCAGGAGCAATCCCAGGTTCCAATACCCATATTTTATTTTCTATTGTACCCTCAGCAGAAGCTGATTTAACTCCCGGGTGTTGGTGACAGTACTCCCCTCATCTGCCAGTCACAACCCACTGCAGGTCATTATGACTTCCATCTCAGGTTGCATCTGTGACAGCATCTCCTTGTTTAGGGTGCAAAGTACGCCAAGTGTGTGCGTACGCGCGTGCACACACACAAACCGTGGATGCAACATAACTCCGCAGAACTCGCTGGAGTGTTTCCTAGGCGCCTGCTGTTGGCATAAGGCCTCGGTGTTTAAGAACTGAGAGCAAAAGAAAAATAAGGGAATCGTGCAGAAACACAGGAACCCAGCTGGGACTTGGACAAAGACCATTCAATACAAACTAAGTATGTGAAAAATCGAAGCATCAGTCGTGCCAACCGGGCTGAAAGAAACAGAGAGGTGTAAAGAAATTGAGAGAGACGCCGAGATAGGAGCAGAAACTGTGAAAGAGGGACGAGAGAAAAGGAAACAAACTAGCTGCTGCGCCTCTTGGCAGGTGATGTTTAAGGATTAGCAGATTGCACTCGCCCTGGCATCTTTTAGCTCTGGGTCACAGAATAAAGGTCTGTCAGCATTCAGACTGAAGAATGAAGTAAGCTTCATATGCAAATGAAACCTGGACACGTTCAAGCTACGGAATTGCTCGGTTCATGTAAACAAACACAAAGCACACTTCAAAATCTCAAACAGATCTTGTGACAAACAAAACAAGAAAAGGTTGCATTCGAGCAAGTGGCCAGTAAATCTTCAGCTGGTAAAAACAGGAAAATGAAAACGTTCTTTTCACTCTCCAAGCTCTTATTCTAGACAACGCTCCCTCACATTCGCTTTAATTGAATCACTAAAGGACACAAATGCAATTTAGAGATATAACAATCAGTCTTTATTATTGTTATTATATACTGTACAGTCTACTTACACTATATGAATGGGGTGTAAGTAACATAAAATTAAAACATCTCAATATATTTTCTGCTTAAGTGCCATCTATCCTGCAGGTTTTTTTTTTTTATATAAATGTGTTTGAAAAAAGTATTTGTATAAAAGCGGTTCGTTTCTTTTAGAACGTGTTACATTTTTCTGTCTGATGAGAACAAAAATCTGTTAAAATTTAAGTTAAATTGAATTGTTAAATTTGTCACATTTCAGGGTGCATTCATAACTCTTTATTCTTACTCAAACGTACTCGTTTTACTCTGTTAAAAAGTCGTCGTTAGTAAGGCACTTGGCGATTTGCTATAGTGTAAGTGCTAGTGTAACATAAAGCAACGTTCCTCTGTTTTCTAAACATTAAGGTCTAATGTGAAGCCAAGGGGGCATTTCTCCTCCTCACTAATGGACTCAAATGGTCTGCGATGCTAAAGGATCGCCCAGTTTTCCGCGCGAGCAGAAAGCTGAGATGTAACCTGAAACGCAAGCATCGTCGTCCCATCTGAAAGGATGAAGTTCAGGTCTCGAAAAAGAATCAATCGGCATAACATCTGGATGTCTGGATGTGCCCGCAGAAACCTGACAGCTCAGAACATAAACACGACGGCCGCCGCTGCGTCGCGCTGAATAGCTATTGTTTCAGCGCTAACACACTGAATGGTTTTCCCTGGTCCAACCCACATCCACTTCCTGTAAGTAAGCCTGGACAAGCGTTCTTCCACATACGCGGCCCTTAATTCGGAGTTCACTTGCCGTCATGGCAACATTTTTTTTCAGGGGTGGTGCGCAATGACGAAAACCGCTGATAAAAGATTGCCACCTTGCTTTTGTAATGTGTGGGACACATCAACTACACTTTTGAGTGTAAAAAAAAAAAAAAAAAGGCCATTTCGCACATCAGTTTAAAACGACTTTCACAGTTCCTGCTGGCATACTTTAAAGAATCCACCAGATTTTTTTTTTCTTAGCATAACAACTTTGATGCATATTTTATCAGTTCCATTTGGATGAAACCTGACTGTGTGTTTCCAGCAGCTGGAGAAAAGAAAAACTGTTCATATCCAAGCTGTAGCTATTAAAAAGCCAAAAGTGTCCTCATGGAGACTGGGCGTGCAGGCCTGGAAACAAAAAGAATCCTGTCGCTCCCTCAGTCTTTGCTCCAAACTAGGGTTTTACTGCCCTCCTGTGCTTGAAGGTGAGATGAGCAGGATTATGAAGGCAACAAGTGATATGAAATATGAGCCTTTCTCGAGTAGAATAACATGTGGTGAGAGGGACAATCCACTGAATGGATTTAACATATTTTTAAGGGCCATAGCACTCCGTCTCACATTTTGTGCGTTTAATGTGGCTGCTATGTAGCTGCGTTAGAGTATAAGTGTGCATGACTACGTGTGATAAAGTCTCTTTCGGATAATGGGCGATGAGGACGAGTGGGTCCTCCAAGTCGTACTATCCCAGAAGCACTCTCTGAAGGCGGTCGGCGGGCACACTGTTCTCGTCCTCAGACTCCGCGTCGCTCTGCGGGTTGGAGCTGCAGGGAGAGGTGCACTCGGGGGAGCACAGGTAGTGCATCAGAGGCAGCCGGTACTTCCCACAGAAGTCCACGAATTTGATCTGGCGCACGCATGAATCAAAGTACACACCTGGAGAAAGCCAAGAGCGAAAGGAAAAGCAAAGAAAGGTTAAATTATTATTCAGTACAGATGAATATATGAACCAAGACAGCATAAAACAAATCATCATCAATCTGTGAATTTTTTTCCTCAAATACTGAGAGAGAAAAGAAATCTCACCGGCACACTTGGGGTTGGGACACTTGCTGGCCAGATCCAGATATCGCAGCAGGTTGGAGGGCAGGTCAGAGGGGTAATAAGGAATATTTCTGCTCTTGACGGTACGCCCCGCCAGCTCTAGCAGCGACGGGGGGTCGTACGTCATCTCCTTGACAAAGCGCACCACCAGCGGGTTGCCTCTGAGACTGAGCTCCTGCAGGTGCACCAGGCAGAGGATCTCTCTGGGCAGGTAAGTGAGCAAGTTGTTGTGGAGACTTAAAGATCGTAGCGAGTGGAGCCTAGGAAAAGGCACAGAGGCAACTTAAAATGTTTTCACCTGGAAAATCAAGACTGTGATAGCGTGAGGTCGTCACATCCATGCAAGGCAATCGCGTGTACGGTTAAACTTCTGAGATTCAGAGCGCCGACATTACCTGGTGAGCTGTGGTGGAACACTTTGGATGCGGTTGTCACATAGGACCAGGTAGCTGAGGTAGGGCAGGTTAGCTACTTCAGGAGGAATGGCTGTGATGAGGTTTCCGCCCAGATACAACAACTCCAAACTGACGGGGGACAAGATGGCACAAGAATTACTTTTGAATCAAGTTACGTTTTACTGTAGCATCACACAATCTGGTGATTTCATGGTATAATTTATGGCATCTACTCTTTTCTTTTCTTTTCCTCCTGTACATGGACTATCGAAATTGTTCTTTTTTTGGCAGCATGAGGACACATTCTCTATTATAGAAAATAATCTTTAATATTAGTAACGGTAAATATGCTGTAAAATTATTTTAGCCAACAAAAGTTAGTGTCACCAAATTAAAAAGGTAAAGCATGCCACAGGGGGGCGCTAAAGATGCATGTATTTATGCTTAAAGAGTTTATTTAAATGTGTTTGTATTTGTATGTCAATTTGAGTCTCATAATATCAAAAATACAAAAAGGACACTGATGATTTTGTTTCACTGTGCATGCATTTATGTGTCTACCACTTATGTATTAAACGATAACACAAGAAATTAATTTTCAGAAGAACCTGATTGTTTTACAAGCCGACCTTAACTCCACTACATCCAGTTTTGGTAAAACTGATCTGCACACGTTTCTGCTATTAAGGACAACAAATGACCCTGGTAGGTTAATGGGGGCATGGAGTACACAGGAGCGTAATTGGGAGCCAGAGAGAGAGAGCGAGAGACAGGGAGAGAGAGCCACGGACGGCTGGTCAGCGAAAGTAAGCTGTCAGGCCATCTGCCTGCTGGAACTGATGACACAGCGACTGCGAGACATGGAGCCATTATACTGTCCTTGGTGACTGAGCTCTGAGCAAGCCCCCTATGTGGCGGCAGCTGAGACATTCAGGGTCTGCTAACTGCCCACGCGGACACAGGGACACAAATCAACCGACAGAGATGGATGCGGGATAGTTACGGGGTTGTTCCAGGGACGATATAGAACACTTGTCAAAACTAAGAATAACTTCTGCTTTTTGGGGGAAGAAATTCTATCCAAGAAATACTGGGTTGACATTTGTTCTCCAAACAGATAATATATAATGGAGATCTTATCCAGTTTTACAGATTTGGACTTAAAGTTATATAGGTAAACAATCAAACTATCTCCTAAGCGGATTTTTCTTCTTGTTCAAAACAAAAAGTAGTAAAAACACTGGTAATAACACCAGGCTCTGCCTAATTCTTAACGTCTCTGTAAGAATATCTTACTGGAACAACTTCTATGTTACAAAGAGGCCTGCGGACCCTTTGAAGGAGCTACATGATTAGATAACCAACGTGGGAACGCGACAGGACATACAACAACTGTAGCCTCTGTGCTTCAGCAGCTTTAAAGCAGAGTAGAAAAAAAAAAAAAAAGCCAACTGCATGTGGATAAAATCCAACAACTTGGCCATTAATTAAAAAAGCAGTAGAGCATTCTGAAGTCGGATGAGACGAATGTTTTGTTTTTTTCCTGTGTGTGTTAAACCATTTTATTAAAATCACACAAAAAGTCATGAAAGTAAATTCCACATAAGGCCTGAAATAGATCACTTCCATTACTAAGGGACTAGGAGGTCGGAGCATGATATTAATCGTGGCGTCTAGCAGTGAGATTGGAGACGGTGCCCAAGTAAATACTCCACTTTCATCATTGCTCAACCTCGCAGCCATGTAAGAGAACCTATGGTGGCCAACATTTTAACGGAAAAATGTGAAGCCAGCTCTAGAAACAGTGTTTGCTTTGTCTGTTCTGAGGTACTGTAAAAAAAAAAAAAAAAAGTCTCCCCTAAATAATGCACTCTGCATTATTGTTTCAGATATTATCATCACATCTGACTTTGTGCAGAGCTAACATGTAGTTTTATCCACCGCTGTAGCCTCATAAAAGAGCATTGCAAAATCTGGCCTCACTTTAAATTCTATGTAAATCAAATCTTGTGTAATTGTGTAAGTTATTTAAGATGCACAAGCCAAACTTTTCACAATGAAGCCTTGTCTGCTTGATAAACACCCTTCACAAACTGCCAAGTCCAAACCTCACTCTATTTAGGGAATTTGTGGAAAATGCCGTTGACTCTGGCGCCCTGAAACGGTTGAGCAATTTTTCCAAGAGGAACGGGGGTATACTCCAGTGTCTCATGCAGATCTATCCACGAGACTCAAAACTCAAATTGACATTTATTCATGTATTTACCAAACCCAATAATCACTGGCTACATGAAATGAGAAGTTCAGAGATAGTTTTTATCCCCTGCCTCTTGACACTTCGTTATCTAGAGTGTACGATAAAATGGTTGGGAGGGTCTGATCTTTGCCCTGGCACTGGGTCACTGTGACAAGTTGCATATAATGTCCTCCTTAATCTGCTTCTGCCCCCCTAACGAAAAGAGCAAACAGCCGGCCTATAAAAGTCAGTTTTGAAGTTTGTGCCCAGTTGTATTGCGTTACTTTGTCATGAGTCACGCTCTTTCTTACGCAAATTTCTTCACAAGGTATGACCATATAGCTGCATCTCAACTGTCTTTGATTTAGTGTTTAATAACTTTAATACACTCCTACAATAATGAATCTGTTTCAAATGTACTCCATGACACTGCTAATATCTTGGCGCTAGTAATGAATGTCATTTAAATTCAATTCAATTCAATTCAATTTTATTTATATTGCGTCAATAACAATACAAATCGTCTCAAGACGCTTTACAAAACCCGGCCTGAAACCCCCAGAGCAAGCCTGAAGGCGACGGTGGCAAGGAAAAACTCCCTTTTAACAAGAAGAACCCTTGAGCAGAACCCAGCTCATATGGAGGGTCCCATCTGCCTGAGGCCAGCCGGGTACAGACTTTGTATAGCTCCAACACCAAACCTGGATAGTTACTAGATAGTTACTGGAACAGCTTCAGTAAACAATAATTGTGCACACACCGTGACTCATGATGATAATGCAATAAAGTTACTGGAAATTGACATGGCACATACCGATAGATGTTGAAAGCATTAGCCTACAGAAGGTGTAATGTAGAAAAATAAAGGAAGTGTTGAAGAAACATTTAGGATGTTTGTAGGTGCTTAATGAAGGGAAGACACTGAAGGCAGACACAAAAGTCAAGTCACCTTACTGCTCGTGCACAATTTCTTATTTGTAAATATGTATCATATTCTATGTTAGAACTGAGGAAACCTCTCTGTATTTTTGTCAAAATGTCTGAACACGACCCCGGGACTTTCCAGAGCTACTAAGTATGCATCCTGTGCATGGTTAACGTATTTGTGTAATTACTCTTTCTACCAGAAGGGGGAGAAAATAGTCCCAGGCTGCAGCTTTAATGTTTTAGAGGTATTGTCAATATTATTAATGTGCAGCCTGTCAGAGAGTGGCAAAAGTTTCTCCCTGAGCTTCTGTGCTATAGATTGACTAAAAAAAATAAATAAATAAATTACCAGAGCGATTTATGCAACTCGAGCAGTCAATATGGAAAAGAAAGACTTCAAAAATAATTGATCATTGGTCTTTTTCCTCCTAATTCGTTAAGCTATGCAATTATAAAACGCACTGGTACGCATATATAATTCAGTGCTACCCTGATCTTGTTTCTGATTGGCTGATGCTGTTGGGAAAACGTTACAACGACGACGTAAAACAACTGGGTAACCATAGCAACGACACCTGTCGGGTTCTACTCGGGTTTTAGTTAAATGAAACACAGGCTACACCGACAGCTTGTACGAATATGTCTACATGACAAACGTTATAACAGAATCACGTGTGGTTCAAGAATTTTAACTTTGACTCCAGCCGGTTAGTTTTTTTGGTGATGTGTCATCTTGTTGTGAAGTAGTGTACACTTAAGTTGTCCGACTATCTAGCTACAGAGAGTGACCCATTTATAACAAGTTGCCGGTTGACAGTGCTAAGCTAGCTAATCACTGCTACCCCGTGCTGTTAACGTACCTGGTGAGATTTTCTATCTCTGCTGGTATACTCTTCAGCCTGTTTCCGCCGAGCGACAGAGACTGCAGACGCT
This sequence comes from Chelon labrosus, assembly GCF_963514085.1. NCBI lineage: Eukaryota > Metazoa > Chordata > Actinopteri > Mugiliformes > Mugilidae > Chelon > Chelon labrosus. The sequence goes on from NC_140341.1 coordinate 14,524,000, forward strand.
GCAGTTTCGTACACTGGAGCGGGATCTCCTCAAATCGGTTCCCGCTAAAGTTCAACACCTCCAGCTGCAGAGAGCCAAAGTCCTTGGGCAGCGAGAACTCGTCCAGACGGTTGTTCTTGGCCAGGAGTGTCCTCAGCTTGGTCAGCCGCGTAACGCCGTCGCAGATGGCCGACAGTCCGTTGTTGCTGATATCCAAAAACTCGAGGTTGCAGAAAAGGCTGACCGACGAGGGCAGCGAGAACAGTCGGTTGTAGCTCAGGTAAAGCTGCCTGGTGTCCCTTTTCCTCTCGCTGCTGATATTGTCAACGTTCAAAGTGCTCAAACTTAAATGAGAGAAGTCGAGCACGCCTTCGCCTACCGCCGCTGCCCCTTCGTGGATCTCCATTTTGGCAGTTTTAGCGTGAAATTAAACTCCGTGGGAAGTCTCAGCAGAAGTTTCGCCGTAGGTCCCCGTAAAGCGCGAGTTAGCTCAAAGACTCGTTGTCGATTTGCAGTATGGAGAACATATATGTTTCTATGCACCTGGCAGTAAACATTAACAGCATCTCTACTAAAAAAAAAGCAGGGCTCTAACTTGGTACTGGCGCAACCTACATTTAACTACACAGATTGCTGTGCCGCTTCCCTACAATGGAGCCGTTCTTAGAGGCGAAATTTCTACTTCCATGTTTACTGATTGGCTAATTCCGGACACGAGTCCCGCCCACCAACACGCTGATTGGTTAGTTTCCTGCTCCGTCATACTACCGAAGCAATAACTAAGATAGTTGTAACCGGTTTATTGTCGAGTTTATTGCGTTTTTACAGCTTTGGGATTCCACGTTGCCTTGTGTAAAAGCTGCGATTAAGTTTTGGAGTCTTGCAACAACTGGGAGAGAGATGCTGGACGGGCCCGTCATGCAAGCTGCCCAGTTCTCCTGCCATTATGCAATCCCCCTCTTCTGTTACATTATGCAATCCTCTGCTGAGCTGGTGTGCACAGAATGAGAAACAGGTACAGAATAATTGGGTTCCTCCCGCTGAATTCAGATCTGGTCTTAATGTTGTGACAGCTTTACTGAGAAAAAAAAAGTAGAGAGAATGCTATACAGTCTAGCTCTTAAAAACTGTGCAAGGCACAATTTCGCAAGTTTGAGAAGTTCAGACTGTTCTAGTGACTTCTTACTAGATTAAGATTTACATTTAAAACATTGCGTTAAAATAAAATATGATGCACTGTGACTATTTAACAGTACACTAACACTAGACAGTAGTGAAAATACTGAACATACTGTTAGTTCCATATATGTTTAGATACATATAACAATTCTTTTAATACATTGTCCACAACCCTTTGCCAGCAAAGACTCTCTGGTGTTCGGAGCCCACGGGTATCGTCAAAGAATGTGTTTCCTCCTTAGTGGCGCTTGGCCAGGCCTTTACTGCAGCTGTGTCGTCTCTAGGTCTTTCTGCCTTTAGTTCGTTTTTGTCTGCAGCAAGTGAAGTGCAGCACAGATCAGATCAGTTTAACATTAGGTGACTAAATCTGCCATTGCAAAATATTCCACTTCTTCGCCGTCAAAAAACTCCTGGGTTGCTTTCATAGTGTGTTTTGTTTGTTTGTGAATTGTATTTTATTTCATTATTGTTTTATTTTTGTATCTATCTTACACTATTTTTCTTTCGACTAGTGGTTTTCAGCAGTATTTTCTTATGTACTGCTGAGCAACTGTGACCAAGCAATTTCCCTTGTGGATCAATAACGTCAAAGTCTAAAATCTACTCACTATATCTCTTTACACTTCATTCACCGTGCTGCTTCTATCTCCTGCCACATCATCAACAAACACTGAAAATCCAGTGCCACTGGAAATCAGGCAAGTTCATACACCACACTGCCTCCACTGTGTTTTACAGATCAAGTTGAATGTTTCAGATCATGAGTTGTTCCAAACCTTCTCCGTACCAGCATTTATTTCCTGTTTTTCATGTACAGATTAATCTTCGTTAATTCATCTGTTCACATAATCCAGAACTACTCAGGCTTTTTAGAAGTTCTGTGGCAAGATCAAATGCGGTCTTTTTATTCTTAAGGTTTTATGAATGATATGTGCCATGTGGCGAACCCTCCTCTTGTTTCAGGTAGATGGAGATAATGAAATGTCTCCTGAGTGCTCTTTAGTTGACTGGATGTTGTGAAGGGGTTTTTATTTACCATGGAATGAATCTTGGTATCATCCACCACTGTTGTCTTCAGTTTTTTGCAGCCTAAGGATGGTCTGTAATTACTCCACCTCCAATTATGATGAGATATGACATGGTGAGCATCTGGAATTTTCGGCCCATATTCTTTCATATAACTCAAATATGTTCTGGTAAACAGCTAAAATTACCAAAAAAATGTGTCAGTGTCCAAACCTTTATGGACCTAACTGTATGCAGTGTTTAGAGCCAAAGACTGTAAATAGATTGTACTTTTATTTGGAACATCAATCAGTCACTGATTTCCTGACCTGAGGTATATGAACACAAAAAAGTGTTATTGAGAGGTGCTTTAATAAATATATATATTTAAATCTAAAGTACAGTGACAGCCAATCCAACACTGCTGTATTGGTCTTCCTGTTCTTTTTAGACGATAGAATAGCTTTATCTAACGGTAATTATTCATCTTTCTCCAAGGTAAACCCTTTTCTTCCACTGGCAGTGTCATACAAAAGCACACATATAAAGTGACAAAGCTCTGTTGTGGTGTATGGGCTTTATTGGCATACATACATACATATTCCTTACAGTCTCTGCACTTTTAGTAGAATACAAAGATGTAGTTTTGACCTAGTAATGCAACTTTCACACAGATATTTATCAGGGAAGAGTCACAAAGCACTGGTTTACCGCTAAACTCCAGCGAAGCACACTCGTTCTTGAAACGCCACGTGGTGTAATGACCTGTGTGCAGGCAAAGGCAGAAACCTGTTGCATTTGCAGGTCTAAGGCACTGGTTTTCATTGTCAGACATCCAAATTTAGATACAAGATTCAAACAAATCAATACATTTAACAAACCAAACTACTCTCAGCACCACACTTTAATAGCACGCTCACACACAGACACACACATTTTCAATGCACCCAGTTATCGATGCGTCTAAGCTACTTTAGCTGACAGTCAGGCTAGTCCTTCTGTTAGAGTGATTTAGAAAGCACAGGTATAGTGTTGTTGCTGGGTCCAGAGTAATGTTTTACCCGGAGAAGTTTGTACATTATTCAAACACTTCATCAAGACTTTGGTTTCAGTTTTCACCGTGCTATTTTCAGATCAGGTCTAGCTCAGGTGCATTTGTGCTGCTCCAGACTGAAAGCTGGAAATGACGTTATCTCAGAAATGTAAGATACACACGGAGAAATGTTTAACCAAAAAGCACCAGAGAGACTTGCCTAAGCATAACACGGGAACAAAATGAGTTTTTAACTCAAGCCAAAAACATACTCTACATAGAAGCAAATTGTTCTGCAGCAAAATTATACTTAAGCACTAAGATACAAATAAAATTCAGCCTTCTGGTAAACTAAAGCCTAAAAAAAGCTAAGGAGAAAGAAAGAGAAGTGCAATGGTCAAGTAGTGGCCTTCTATGGCAGTTCTCAATGGCAACAAAATCAAAAGCACAAGGAGCGTTACCTTCTTTTCCCAACGTCTGGTGACCTGAGGGTGTAAAGAAACATGCTGCACCAGGTATCAAGTAGTCAGCTATCTCCGCACTCAGACACCTCTCTCATGTTGAACAAGTAACCCCCTAACCTCACTACCTTCTCAAACAGTGACTTCCATATCCCAAAAACAGTGACAACTTGACAGTATTTTTTTTTTTTTCATAATAACTGTAAAAATATAAGGGTTGTAGTAAAAATAGCCCCGGCTAGTGTGGGGACGCAGTAATACAATCAAACGTGACAGTACTGACGCACAGGGGAATCAGATTATACTCTCCGGTAGCCCCTGAATCTAACGAACATTGAACACTTTAACACGGTAAAAAAATGTATAATAATTATCATAGCAGAGAAACATGAAAAAGTCAGTTTAATAACACGGCTGAAAGGTAAATCAAGTATGGAACTTCATTGCGTCCTTGCTTAGGCCTCCTTTGTGCTGGCCTTCATCTTCTCAACAGTTTCCTGCATTTTAAAACAATGAAAAGAAAACATGAGATATAGTTCAACACGAATACTAATATGTGTGTGTTTTAGGAACTAAGGGCTTTTAAAGGGGAACTACTGTTTTTTACAACCTGGACCTTATTTCTGGCATAAAATACGGTCGTTTACTCACCCATATAACTTTTGTGTAATTTGTATTCCTTCGGGAGATAATTAGATCAGCGTATATCCATGTAGTTGGAGTGACTGGGGCACCGAAACGCAGCCTCTAAATAAGGCATTATCTGCCGCGAAACTGGTTCATTTCACCAATATTTTGTTATTGTACGCTAGTGCTATTTCCCGTTGAGTCCGGAGTTAGCTGATAATATCATCCGGGGTCTGTAGATTGACCTACCTATGGTTCGTCCACAACTTCAGAATCAGAAAAATATTCAGCCATGTTGCAAAAAAAACTAGCAGTAGCAAATTACAGGTAAACATAGCCGACCATCGCGGCGTTCAGAGACAACATCATCCAGGTCAGAAGACATCATCCGTGGTCTGTAGGTCAATCTACAACGGGGGATAGCACTAGCGTACGATAACAAAATATTGGTGAAATTAACAAGTTTCACGGCAGATAATGCGTTATTTAGAGGCTGCGTTTCGGTGCCCCAGTCACTCCCACTACATGGATATACGCAGATCTAATTATCTCCCAAAGGCGTACAAATTACACAAAAGTTATATGGGTGAGTAAACAACCGCATTTTATGCCAGAAATAAGGTCCAGGGAAATTACCATATAAAAAAACAAGATCACCAGAATATACAACGGTGGATACTGTGGATAGTGGTGGATAACAGTTTTAAGCCTGAATTTATATTTGCACATGCTAACTTAAGCCATGTTTATTATGAACTTGCAACATAGCCACAGAAAATAAAAATAGGGCCTAGTAGGTCTTTTTTTTTGGATATACACATATAACTTACTGTTTTGCGTTTTAAAATTTGGAGGTCACTTTGGTGTACGCCCGCATAAGCACCCACAGAGCTGCATCTGTTTACAGAGGCATTTTGAGCTGCTCTTTGGGGGGTACAAAGTACATGACCTTGCTGACTCAGCAATGGCCTCAAGCCAGATCCCTAGAACTGCCTTGTCATTTACACATACAGTACAAGCCAACCCGCACGCATGCTACAAAAATAGTAAACAGCTTTCTATGCGCAATTCAGTGACATACTTTATTATTTTAATCAAGTTCTCCAGAACTTTTTACATCTGCTTGTGTTGATCTCAGTCTTAATTTGTTAATAAAAAGTCATTCATTCTTAGGAATAACTAACTATATCTCAGTTAATCTCACCCTTTGAATATCTGTAAGGCAGTGAAACTGTTGGTGATTCTTTGGCTCGTTTTATGTGCCGTCAGCCCTGCAAGTCATATCAACAACACGGTTTTATTGATCTAATTTAGAAAACGTGTTTTTATTTCACAGTTTATGATTGATTGCGTCACCTTTTATGCCGGGAGTAATAACGCCACTGAAAGCCAGGGCACGCCGAGCTGCGGTGTGTTGTGTTGTGTGGACGGTACACAGCCGCATAAAGATTTACCCCTACCATCTCCTCTGTGGATTGCATTTTGCTGGCTGAGCAGTTTGACTCAAAGTGTTCTTTGTCCAGAAACACATCGCAAGCAATCATTGTTATGTCCTGAAGGAACCGAAAAGCAGACACCGAGCTTATGGTTCTCACTGATGCTATTTTATGATTCCAAGTGGAATCGTTTGAGCAGCGGACAGCGATGAGGGTTTTGAAATACACTTCAATAGCCGTAACACAGCCAAGTGGTTTGAAAAGTAAAATTCCTGAACTAAGATTTACAGGTTGGTGAAACAAAGAGGACGGGACGCTGATGATTTCAAATCATGTTGTCATTAATGAGACTGATGTGTTCTATCATTTAGTTTTCAGATTACAAACACAGACCTGGTGCTTGTTGAGCTCAGCCACACGGAGGTTCCACTCCTCCTCAGTCATCTCAGCTCCAGCATCCGTTGACTCATCCACAGCCGCCTGTTTATCTGCACAAACAACAAAGCAGTCAAGAGTCATTTCGCGTTCGAAAAACAAATCATTCCCGTCATCAGTAAACAGGATGAGGCTCATTTTCAGCCTTTTTTTTTTTTTACTCACCAGTGCAGGTCATTGCAGTGCAGACCCAGTTGCCGCACGCACAAACGCAGCGGTTACACTCCACCTGGGTCTCTGCTCCGTCCTCGTACGTTTCGTCCTCCAAGGCGCATTCTGCAGAGAGACACATGACATGGTAAACAGCGAAGACCTCAAATAATAGACTGTAGCAGAATGATAACAGAAAACAGCGCTGCACTGATAACAGCTTCCATGACAAGGACTCATCAGCATTTCAGAAAGCCACATCATTCACTCTGTAGATTAACTGCAATGCATTTGGCTATTTTTAGCTTACTCATAAAGAGTCAGCAAATATGCTAACACCTACACTAAGCAGAATTGAGCATGTGTATTAGAGAAAATGAACAAAAAACTGCAGTGTTTAAGGTGTGTGTTATTCTCTTTACCTCAACAGTCATTTGGAGTAATAAAAAGTTAAAAATAAACAGTCAGCTAATCAAACGTTTGCGTGAGTATGTCCTTGAATGTGGAGAAGCTCAAGGTTTCAGTGCTTTGTAGTGCCCGCCTGACGGAGCAATGCCTCGGCTTCCTGTGAACTTTACCCCAGATATATTGAGACCAGAGTGGAGCCACGACCACAAAGCTGGGAGAGTGTCTCAAATTCTTCTGAAAAGAGCAGCAGCTCATTTCCAGTACGCAGTGAGTCGAGGCTGCACTGTTGAGCTCCTGTCACTGCTCATACAGTATATAGTGTACACCGATCAACCACAACATTAAAACCACTAACAGTAGAAGTACATAACGTTGACCATTTTGTGACAATGCACGTAGCCTACACCAGCCAGAGCCATTTATACTTGTGCGCTTGTGAGTCTGGCTAACTCTGTAAAAAACACTAGGCGGTGTTTTTTTGCCAGTCGGGTTAATTTCGCCACAGACAAGTCATACAAATGTTTGTATCTCCGAACCTTCTCAGACATGTACCACCCAGCAGGATGCAGCCTGATACAGGCACACACACAAAACAGTTTAGGAAAAAACATGAAAAACAGCACAAGGTGTTGACCTGGCCTCCAAATTCACTAGATCCCAGACTGATCAAGTATCTGTGGGATGCACTGGAACAAGCCACAGAGGCCCCTCCCCTTAACCCATAGGACCCAAAGACCCCCATTACAACTGGACACCCTCAGAAGGCCCATGTCCATTCCCTGATGTCAGTCTTGGAGGCACAAGAGAGACCTACACAATATTAGGAAGGTGGTCATAATGTTATGCCTGATCGGTGTACATGTGTTACATTGTGTCAGAGCATACATAAATTTAAGCCTACTCTTCTCTGGTGGGTTGAAGCCAGGCTTCAGGCAGTTGAGGAACTCATCAAAGCTCAGCTTCCAGTCGGTGTTCTCATCAGAGAGCTCGATGAGGGCATCAACACACAGGCTCCTGGAAAGCACAAATGCACACGCAGAATAATTATTAGCTGCTACATACTGTACAATGACAACAGAACATTACAGAAACTTACTCTACAACTTGTAATCAGTTTAGAAGGTTTTATTCCACAGAGTACAGGTGTTTATACCTCTACGGGCTCCCACAGGGGGCCTTCGGTAATGTTTACTCTGGCCCAGATAGGGTTTAATGATTCATACAGCATGCCCTAAAATAGCAACGCAACTCACAGATAGGATTCAGTTTGTACAAGCAGAAGAAAATGTATAGAAGAAAGGCGGGGGGAAAAAAAAAATGCGAACAGAAGCTCAACCTTGCCCTCTGACACGTACTTGTGTAAGCATGCAGAGTCGTAAACACACTGACCTGAGCAGCTTGTTGCTCTCCTGGTCTGCATAAGACTGCAGCTCCACGACCGACTCATTGTGCTGGATGAATTTGAGCAGCTCGGAGGAGTCCAGCTGAGAATCACCGTTGTCGTACGACTGCAGACGCACAAATTGAAACCCGTTAACGACAATGCACCGTATCAGGACTGTACAATATGACTAAGACTCTTTCTCACATTATATTTTAATCAGTCTGTGTACAGTGAAACCTTCACTCTGGAATTAGTCATCAGCGGTGCTGACAGGCAGGTCATTCCAGGCAACTAGCAAATTTGCATGAGAAATACTAAGTGCACACTACTTACCATGACAACCATCCTGTAATTCTAATATTAAGTGATTTCATTTTCCCCTCTGGCATTTATTATAATAAAAAATGAGGCGGAGGTTGCATTACAGCATGTAAGATTCTATTCATATAGTCATTTTTCATATGCAGTCAAATATTGTATAATCCGGTGTATCGGCTTTGCAATTCTGTCTCTGCAGGGCAGCTCGACAAAGGTTTTTGAAACAGTATATATTTCTGCAGCTTTCAGATAATTCAACCATTATACGACCGTGTAAAGTGTTTGTGCAAGACAGACGAAGCGGAAAAAATCAAGAGGCGCCATATAAAATTATCAGTAAGAACACTCATGAAATGTGCAGCACATTTTCATGATGCAGAATAAATAAATACAAATAAATACAATTTTTTTTTTCAAGGAACCATCTGCAGCGAGGCAGGGGTCCTCCTCCGCAGAACAGAGATCCTCATTAAACTGAATTATAACCATCAGCTGACATGCTTGAAAGCTCTGTGAGAGGAATAATAAGGTGTAGACTGAGGTAGTTTTAAGGCTGTTTGGAGGAGGCCCACACGGACAAAGAAACTGCGGCATTTGTGTGAAAAGAGTCGCTGAGGATTTATGGCACTAATATGGACGAGGGTCAGTTCTGTCGTTCCGTGCGGCGAAAGAGAAAAGACGCCCACCTTGAAGTATTTGAGCAGGGTGTCGGAGAAGTTGGACCCCTTGGCAAACCAGCCGTCGGGGACGACCTCGGTTTGCAGCCACTGGATCACGCGACTCCTCAGCTCATTACGGTCGGCAGCGTAGCACACCACTGCAGGGGTGGGAACGGTTCCAAAGGTCAACAGCATTAATAAATAATCGAATAAAATCCATCCTGAGAGCTTACAATTGAACCATGTCCTGTTGAGCATATGCCAGAATTTCCAGGTTCATTACGTCCATGGGACCATAAAAAGGTCATTGCACACATAACTGCATAATTACCTGTTGTAACCCATCTTTGAATTACGACCTCAATCTAAATATAATATTAAAACTGAACTGAACTGATTTTTTTTACTTATGCATACACATGCAAAAATAGGAAGCATGCACATGAATGCACATATGCACACACACTCACCTGGGCTGGCAGCGGCTTGCTCAGTTTTCTTCTCTAAAGGTGATTACAAAAGAGACAAAGAATATGACAGTGCAGTTAAAATCAAATGAACTGCCTTAAGATTCAGATTTATGGAGAAAAGTGTGGCTGTCACTGAACGCTCGGCCAAAGGTCTGCAAAGAGGGCAGAGTGACATAACGATCTCCCCCCGGCTACCTCTTCTGCCAGTGATCAATGTTCAGGCCGGTGGGGCCACAGCTAGCGCGACGCCGTCGAGTGCGAGAAATGAAAGTTTATCCGAGATAAGGCGCTAATATTAAATGTGCGTTTTAATAGATGAGTCACGTCGAGGGGTGTGAATGTAACAGCCGATTGGCGACCGACTATGAACCCAGTCACCTCGCGCTATCAGTTCCTGAATATGTGCTAGTTCAGAGGTCACTCACTAATCAGCTCAATTAACCGCGCACACGCGCAGATTATCAGCGCTTGTCAGGTGAAACAAATGTCATCGTTTATATAAACAGTGCCAGGCAGACTTTTTTTTACCCTTTTTTTCCTCACATCCATTGCAAATGAGATTTTATGCTTAACCCTTTACGGGGCAAGGAACCATATTTGGTGACTAAGGCACAGATTTGAAATTGCGTCCCTGTGCCTCTCAGTGAGGTTTAGAAGCATGTGGTTTTCACGCAGCCAATCAGCAAAGATCAAGGCAACATTCTCAGGTCAAATCAGGGTCAAATGTGGTCTCCAAGGTCCACCTCTGCGTTATTACGCTTTATTAGGTACCATGAAGAAGTGGCCTAATGTTATCTAATGTGATAATGTGTATGTTGACAAGCGCCTGAATTAGCACTTATGTTCTAATGGTTTAAATACATGTTTACATTTGTTTACCGCTTATATGGTAAATCCATTAATTATTTATTTTCGCCATGAAAATTAAAAATGTTCAAGTAAAAAAAATCACATGCTCTACAATAACACTCTATGGCTGAAATTTAGAATTTCCAAGTATTTCAATGAGTGCCCCATAAAGGGTTAACAAAATTGAGTCTGATGAAATACCATTGGTTTAGAGCAGAGGTCTTCAACAGGAGGTCCGCGACCCCTAGGGGGTCCGTCGAGGTACTGCATGGGGGTCACAATTTTTTTTTTTTTACATAAATTTAAATGTCTTTAAATACACAAATACATAAGTAGGGGGTCCCTAATCAGTCTCTACATCAGTTTAGGGGTCCTTAGCCTGGAAAACGTTGAAGGTTTAGAGACAGAAGATAGTATAACTATAATAAGTCAGACAATCATATTTGAGCTTGTAGCCTGCACCAGACTCCTCACAATGGATGCAGTAATAGGGATGCTAATACACCAAACTATAAAAACGTATTACTGGTCTGATGATAGTGACTGATCTGCAGAAAATAACAGGTTTTCAGTTAATAATTATAATAATAAATCATTATTTATGCTACTTGCTACATAAAATCAAAGTCATGACAGAATGCAACTTGAGTGCCATGCGGTCCTTGATCTCATGTTAACTTAAATAAAATTTCACCTAATGAGATCATCTATACACTTAAGTATTTCTAATTTTGAAAAAAAAAAAAAAATAAGAGACCACTGGTTTTGAATTGTTGCTTGGTATTGGCAGATAACTTCCTGTTGCGGCTGCCACATACCCACCAATAAAATTTGTGCCGTCACACTGAATACACATTAACATAAATAATAATGAGAATATTCATGTTCAGACCTGGTACCTCCTCCAGACCTATCTGACTATCGGAACAGTTTAGGACATCTTGCCAAGGACATCTTTTTAACTATTAACGCTATTAAGTCCTTAACCACATGTATGTGTATAATTCATTGACAGTGCAGAAGTGACTTTGGAAAAATCAGCTGAAAACACTGATATGAAGGTCAAGAGGAAACTTTTAACATCTACAATACAAAAAAATGACAAAAATTAGCAAGATCGTGTGGTGATTTGACCATTCTGTCAAAAATGTAATTGTGTGCTGTTGCTCGTACCCTGGCAGTGTCCATCGTGAGCCACTTGGATCTTCAGGCCAGTCAGACAAGCGTCTCTGTGGAGCTCGCAGTGATTCCTGTAGGTCTTACCATTGCTGCCACACACTGACCTCTTGTGGGGCTTACAGGCCTGAAAAAAAAAAAAAAACAGGGTGACAAATGTTATCCCGACTCATCGTCTGATTTATTGCGTGAAAGGTGATGTCGCTGAGCTGCAGGACCACACACAACCCAGCACCCACCTCTATGCACAGACAGCTGGGCTCCCCCTTCTCGGTGACGGCGCACTCTCTGCCGGCGCCGCAGAACACATTGGCGCACACTTTGCTTTTGCTCTGCGGTTCCTGGAAAACGAGATAACACATTCGTTATAGTCTGGGGTGGTTCCACACACAGGGCGGCGCTGTTGCACTTTTAACTTTTTTGTTTAAAGTTCACATGTCTGAAACAGATAACACATATACTTCCATGTGGAACTCAAAACGCAAAGATCTCATTTCACATCAAGATAATCAAAGTTGATGATCTGACATAGATATGGAGAGAGTTTCCTGCTCCTTAGACTGACTCTCTCCTCTGATGACATCCAAGATAAAGGCTCATTGATGTAACACGACACTACTTTTTAAACTCTACGAGGGAGAATATTTATTTGCATCTGCTTGTCTGTCATTTAGCAAAACACTCAAGAAATAATTAGGGGACAATTAACCGGAAACCACTTGTAGGTGTGGCTCAATCAACAAATTCTTTAATTGCGGTTGCACACACCATGAAGTTAATCACCGACATGATAAAAAGCCTCAGTGTTTCCGGGACTTGATTTAAATAAATGTGTCCCGGTTGTTGCTTTATTCTTGTTCTATAACAGCCGTGCCGTATAAGGGATGGCCGGAGTTGGATCAAGAAGTCAGCGGAGCGCAGCGGGAACAAAGAACAGAGACGGGATGAGAATCATACAGACAAACTAGATGAACTAGACAACAGCCACCTTTCTTTCATTCAAACGCCTCTAGAGTTTTCACTTAGACATTCTTCTCTGTTACATTTAATCACTTCCATGTTCTCTCATAGATGCTTTCTCTTTGTGTTTGCGCGTTCGAGGAGGCAGACTCAAAAAATGAGCTCACCAGAGCTACAGGCCGACCAATCACAAGACGCCAAGCGGAGCTCCAAGAGCTGTTTTATTGCCCTCATTACCTCCTCCTTTCCCTGTCTGTGAGTCTTTGTGTACATATGTGTGTATCTGATTGTGTGTTTGTGTTTGTGTGTGTGTGTGTACAGGGTGTTTCCACATCTGGAGTCTGAGCTGTGTTTTCCTCTGGGCCCATTCCCATGCTCTATGAAATCTTTTCTCCTCCTCCTCCTCCTCCTCCACCCTAAGTCTCTGCTTCCTGTACGAGCAGACAGAAAGTTGGCCCCCTCTGCCTGACTGCACGTGAGCTGGCTTCCAAGCCCACGAGTGCACGGTGTGGTATGTAGGTTAAATTGTGGGTAGATTGTTGTGACCGAACTTTAATAAAAAACTAATGATAAACCACAACAGGACGGATCTATTGGCTGAGGACGGGTGGTTCACGTGCAATGCAGCAACTTTAATTTAAAACTGGTGAGAGCAGAGAGCTTGTGGCGATTGACTTCATTTCTATGCATGGTTTTAACACACACACACACACACACACTTGCACTCCTAAGTTGAGGTCATGGAAAATCTTCAAAGCAATCCCCGTGGCCTTAAGCATGTTGGACAATTGAGTTTGTTAGACACAGATGGGTTAGAGGCCTGCTGAAACCTGTAGAAACCTCCAGTGAGGACATGAATAATGGATCGACTCCTTAGATGAAATGCGGCGCAAACGTAGAGCCCTGTCTGTCCGTCTCTCTCCGAGCAGAACCGGCAGAGGATCCCTGACATTTAGCTAATGAACACAGAGGCACGCGGCCCTTTATTTCAGCCGATTTAAGTAGATTGTTGCCATAGCGAGGGCATATACAGGCTCCCATTGTGGAGAAGTGTCAATCAAGCGATGCAAATGGAGCCCATAATGAGATCACAGCAGAGCAGATTTTTATGGCTGATACAGACATATAACAATGTTAAAAAAAAAAAAAAAAAACTGTGGACAAAATGACTGTAATGTCACCTTCAGCAACCCGGGGGAGGCTGCCTTATGTGGTCATAAATCATGCCTGTATGTGGCCTGGAGCTCTCACTGTTGATGTGAACAGGAGTGGGCAGACATTCCCCATTACGCACACCATCAGTGAGTATGTTCACAAGCACACTAGCATCCTAAAGCCTTGATTTTAGTCATAAATTGTTAAAAAAAAAAAACAGAAGAAAGGGCTAACAGAATGCAGGTTTCAATATCCTCTTGCTCCTCTACATCATTTCCACTTATACCCAGAACTAGACAAGATTAATTAGTAGCAAAAAAACTGCAGTACCCAAATATTAATGGTATGTTTTAGGTGATTATGGAACAGAAAGCCCTGAGCGTGTCGTGATCACATTTTCTTTTCTTAAAAAGAAGACCAGTCTTGCTTCAGGGTTAGATGATTCACATCACATCTAGATCTGTATGATAAATACAAAGCTAAAGCCTGGAGCTAGCTCAGTTTTCATGAGGAGCAGGGAGAAACAGTTAACCGAGAGCTCCACAATAGAGATATGTGCAGTATTATTCGATGGGACGGACCATTACGTCATAAACAGCTTTGCCAAAGTCGTTGTGGTTGGCGCTGGCTGTTGCCATCTTGGCAGTGCTTTATTCTGCCTAACTCCTGGCCAATGGGAGTCAAAAATTGGAGTCACTCAAATTCACCCTCTATAAAGTTGTCAAACGCATGAACAGAGCAACAGGGATGAAAATGTTTTTGTGCCAGGCCGTGAACATGTTTATTTCTGTTGTAAAGTTGGACATCTAAACATGGTGCTCTATGGGCATTGAGCATAGACTGTATATAAATATGGACAACACGTCCTCACTTCCTTGCATTGGCCAAACTGATACTATTTTCCCGGGGGTACGGGCGGCGGCCATCTTGCAACTTTGTAACCAGACTTAGTACGGTTCGAAGAGTGGAGCAACGTGGAGCCACGTGATCTCGATGACCCGCCCGCACTTCCTCCAGACTCACTTGCGATTTCGTTTAATTAATACTACGCTCTGCTCTACCTCCACTAGTTACAAGGAAATGTTGGATTATAGACAGTACTTATTCATTTAACTACGTGACTGCTTCACGGAGCGGTTGGCATGACAACTTGCAGTCTTAATGTCTCATCCTGTTAACATGGAGGAGGTGGAGTTTATGACCTATACTGCAGCCAGTCACCAGGGGGAGCTCTAGCTGCTTTGGCTTCACTTTTGAGGAGCAGTTTCCTTGTCCATCTTTAAACTGTCTATGGCATGGACTATTTTTTTATTATCAGCCTCAAGTGGCCATTCTGGGACCTGCGGTTTTTGGTAGTTCAATGTTTCCACAAAGGTTATTGCTTGGTGATATGATATAATGTGTAATGTGCTTTAAAGGTGCTGGCAGATGAATTTGATTTCTTTTTTTGTCCTGTTTTCTCCTGGCTGCAGCTTCACATATGAGAACAGTATCAAAACAGCAAGCCTGTATTTTTCCCAAAATAAACACTATGAAATATCCCTTTAACTGTAGAGCATACATGACAAGGATTCTCCACAAATTACACCATAATTACAATCCGTGAAAACATACTCATTAAACCAATTGCCAGCAGAGCTGACATAAGAAATAAAGGCACAAACAGAGCGAACGCACCCATTGTGGGTGTCCCAGTTAAATGACATAAATTTTTCACTGGTGACAAATGATACATTCTCTCCCATTTAAAACCAATAATGGAAGACGGTGCTATGGTAAATGACTGTTGAGTCATAGTAGAAAGCTGCCTCAAGCATATCGCCGATTGTATGCAGTCACGTTTCACAGCTCATGCTCTTTTTTTATTTTAGTCATTTTGTCAAGGGGATGAAATTATTTAAATGTTTCAAGAAGATTAAATGTTAAGTGTTTTTTTTTCCTACCCCCCCAAAAACTCTCAGTGCATCAATTTAATCTTTCTGTCTCTGGATGGAGCTTCTCAGATCAACTCAAGTGTGCTTTAATTTCTGCTGTTCTGTAATTCTCTCTGTCTTGTCATCCTATTCCCAGTGCCATGCCCTTTTACAGCTGCAAGAGACGCATCAGTGAACCAAAACTGGCCTTGCAGAGCTTAGATGGAAATCAGAGGAGAGGACATAAGTGAGAAGTGAGAGGAAAGAATCACAAGTTTGTGAAGAGGGCCTGAATATTAAGAATCAGGTAGGAGGCGATGAGGGAAGGCGGGGTTGTGTGCAACCCGAAGTCAATTTCTCAATCGCCACATGTTGAATGACTCCATGCTGAGGAAGGTTTGAGTTAAAGGGCAATGTGTTCTTGCTTCACTAAAGAAAAGCCAATTTTTTTTTCTATTTTCTTGCTTCAGCGAGGAAGAAAATGCACACGGCAAAAACATTAAAAGATCTATCTGGATGCCTCTCTGGTCTTGTCATCACACACTCACAGCTGAACCTATCCACTTGCATGTGCATGCTTTGTATATGTGTGTGTGTGTGTGTGTGGGTGTGTGTGAGTACGTCTCGGAGATGCTCCATTGATCTAGCAAGCTCATCGATGCTTCTCTGCGGCGGATGTCACTTTACAGTCACTGTGAATCCATTCCCACAATGCACCCTGCCCCTCATTAGCATGCAAAACATTGATTTACAGACTGTAAATGGCCTGCTCTGGATACACTTACTGTGGCAAATAGCACAATGGAAGCTACTTTCGAAAAAATCTGTGCACTGAACACCAAATGTGGCCTTTTATTAATAAAAGAAAAATTAGTTTAATCGGCTCGATCCAGCTTCAGTTAATTCAATCCAGTACTTCAAGCGTGCAGTTTTCCTCATACTGAGCTTTCCCCTCCTCTCTGCTGCGGTAGATAGGTGTTGATTCAGTACTGTATGCTCGTTGTAGAGACTGTACTTCCCTGTGCTGCTACACTGCCATGTAAATGGGCGACGGGAGAGTTGCATCAACATCTATAGGAGACAACATCTGTACATGAGTAGGCATATTATATATAATATCTTAGTCAACTCTGTATCCGTGTGGTTCCGTTGGTAAAATAATGAGTTAAGCAAAACAAAAAATGCTGTTGTTTTGACTTGGAAAAGACTGACTAATCCCGCCCTCACAAAATAATTTATTTTTGAGATTACATTAGGGAGTTATAATAATGACACGTAGCAAGTCAAGAAAGCTGCCAGATGTGGTCTGAAGGCATCAATCTGTCATTTAGAGATTCTGAAGCTGTTACGTATAACCAGAAAAACTTGATGAATGTAAGATTGCAGCTGAGGGGGTCTTTCCACGTAGGTTAGGTGTCATTTGACACTTTAGAAATTACACTTGTTTGCTTTCTTGGTGAGATTTGGGTGTGAAGATAAACACTGGAAACTTATATCCATGAGCCAAACAAGAGGCCGTCCTGAGCAACAGGTTAGCTTAGCTTAGCTAAATCACTGGAAACAGACAAAAGATTACATAACAACTTGTGGGTTTAGGTTGAATTATGTGTTGGGAAGTCCCCAGAACTGACTGGGTGAAGGAAATGCTTTTCAAATTAGAGATGCCGTTTACTTTCGGACAAAGCTATGCTAGCAGTTAACTCGTGTTTCCTGTCCATGCTGAGCTAAGTTGCTAGCTGAAGAGAGAGTGGTATCCATCGTTTTATCCAACTTAAATGTATTCCCTGAACTGGTTGGCCATCGTAGACCTACACACAGGTGTAAACTAATGTTCATTTGAAGAAGTAAGCGTCACTGACAATGACAGAGAGACTCACAGTGACAGATGGGCGGACAAATGCAAGCACAGCAGGGCGACTTCGCCCGCAGAATGCAACCTGGTGTTTTATCAGTATGTTTTCACTGATTAATAGAAGCAAAACAAGATGTGAAGGAGACGGATACAGGCAAGAGAGTTTAATCAGGAGAATGAGAAGGTAGGGGGGCTGCATTCCTGAGCTGTGTTGTGCCTCAGCTGGGGTCCGACATAGTTCGCCTTGAGCCAAAATCTCCTCTGTATCTGGGTCAGAGAGGTGTGCCTCTGCTCTCCCCTCCTTTCCAGCATTTCGGCTTTTCCCCGTGATGTCTCTCCAGCTCTGAGTTGTCCAAAACTCTTCAGCTTCATGAGACACGCAGGACTCATGCCAAAAGCAAAGAGGACAGGGAGAGTTGAGAGTGAGTCGCTTGCTTCCTTCTTCCCATAAAGACCTCCTCCTCCTCACTGTTCTTTCTCTTTAAGCGGGCCTTACCAGAAGAGAAATGGAGCACAGCCAGAGAAGAATGAGAACCACTCTCACGCCACGCACTGTGAGCTAACTATGATCCAGTTTCCTCCTTTATGGAATTTATAGGAGCTCGTGGCTAAATCCATCACACAGTGGAGAAACATCACAGACTACCACCGGCTTTGGTTTTCGGTCATTACAGAAAAGCTGTAGCGTTTGGCCTCAATAATTCAAAACCCTATATTCTCACACCCGCTCTCTGAATCTATTCAGCTGTGTCTTCATTCATATCAAACCCGTCGCTACTTGACAGCTTCTTGAGATCAGACATAAAGTGGAGCCTCCACACTACTGCCGTGCTTCCTTGGAGCTCAAACGCTTGGCGAGGTCTTCACGGATCATATGACAATGGATTGATGGTTCAATAGCAGAAATGGCATGACGTTTCCTCAGAATAATGAAACCAAAGTAAGACTAATTAGTTATAAAGATATGAGCGGTCTATAGAAGCTCTGTGGGTGGTCTCAAACGGCCCAGGTCTGAGATTAACCCCGCAGAAACAAAGGGACTCTGGGTAACGACCGGTTCGCACTGTTATTCTTCCTTATCCAGTGTGAAAGGAATGCGCCAACAAGATGATGTCACCCCAGCTTATTTTACACCCGCCGGCCCCGTTGTTCAACAGCTGAAGTGTAGAAACTACGCCCTGAAAGAAGCGAGAATGAGAAGAAGCGAAAGAGGGAAGGAGAGGGGAAGACACAATTAAGCGAACGAAAGGAGAGAGGTGAAAGTAAATATGAGAGCGAGACGCTAAAGAAAAGCAGGAAATAAGTCACGGTCTGGGCAGTGCTACATCTGCTAGCAGTTAAAACGTCAGAGGACATAAAATGCTGTGAACACAGCACCACCCCCGACTCCCTCTCCCATGTTCAGCCTGCTGTCATTCTGCCCTCTCGTCCACATTTCTGTCCATTTCAGTATTTAATCATCTATTCTAACTTAACCTTTTCCCCCCCTCTTTCTAAACCAGTTTACTTTCTTACTTCCTGTCAAACCTTTTAAACTTTCTCTATGCGCCCACTTTGTCTGTCACCTTCACCCCTCCTTTACCAACCCCTACTCTTTCCTTGGCATTCTTTCCGAGAGGGGAAGTGAGGGTGAGAAGGAGGGAGGGTCTAAACTCATGCTCGGGCCGGGGGAATGAGTAGACTCTCTGCCCTCCACTCTTTGCTCCCTCTGTGAGGCCAGTATTGGGGCTGATGGCTGGGACTTGTTTGTAGAAGGAAATGGGCCCTTTTACAGAGCGCAGGGTGAGTTTGGTGTCTGTGGCCGTTTAAAACACGCTGAGAACGGGCCTTTATATTCTCTAATACTGTGATATAAATATTCACATCATTTCTAATAAGCTCTATCTGGGCATGTTTGTAATTTTCCCCACACTGCTCTTAGAAAGCTAGAATGTAATTGGGGGATGGTCCGTTTATCACGTAGAAGAACTGACAATCATGAGAATTAGGGGAAATTACGAAGGCCATTGTCTTTTTTTCTTTTTTTTCTCACATTAATTCAAGGGACACATACGCAGGAAGACGCTAGAACCCAAAGAAACCACAAAAGAGCAATCGCCACCGAGTTGTGACAATGAGGTCACATCCCTTCAAGTCAGAGACGAACACCCAAATTAGAGTGACTGACACAGTTAACCGATGTACGATGCACAGGGAGCACAGAGCTCCCTGAACATTTACCACGGGGAAACACCGTCCACGACCTTGGTTCTCATCGCCGAGTTCACCATGACGATCGCATGCAGGCCTCGGGGCGTCGGATGAAAGGAGCGGCGACGGCCAGAAGAGCTACTTGTGTCCGTACTCCAGCAATATTTTTGTGTTCTGCTTGATATACAAGAGGGTTACCAAGGCAACCACGGCCTGGAACGTCCACCAGCTGTGAGCTAGAGAGTGAAGGGAGACGAGGCTACATCTATTCAGTGTTGATTGAACCTAAGAACTTGGCATTCGCTCTCACTTAGCGCCTGTCAAATGATCATTTCTTGGTAATTTATTGCTGTGAATTTGTGCAGGACAATCACAGTTGTTTCACATTCAGTCACTTCGAAATGAATTCAGACCCGCACTATTCTTTCACACAAAAATTGGCAATCCGTCAATCACTGGGCCGTCAATCTACACTCAGTAGCGTATAATGAAAACGGTGTTTAAATTAAGTCTGGCCTCTGTTAGAACTCTATTACACAAAACCTCACATTTTGAAATACGACCCACGGACAGGTACGCATCGCAATCTGGCGACGCTTCAAATAAATGGCTGCACTGTTTCCCAGAATATGAAAATAATGTGGCCCTGATCTTTCAAATTGAAAAAGAAACGCACTGCGAATCGTGATTACTTTTATTGTCATTCAAGCTGCAGATTAGCCTCTAAGCTGATTGTTTGGTCTATAAAACACCAGAAAAACGTCCATCACTGTCTCGTACAGCTTATATCTCATTATATTCAGTTTAGTGTTACACAGAACGCTAAACTGAAAGCAACAAATCCTCACAATACCGAGGCTGAAGCAAGGACACTTTTGTCATTTCACCTTGAAACGCAAAATAGTTTCTTGTCAGCAGTGGTGGCTGCACAAAGCAACACACAAACAGAGAGTACAACGCTCGGAAAATGGTAAATTAACCCATTTTGTCTTGCAGGTTTTCCTGTATCACAACATTTTCAACTGTTCGAAAGAGCCACTTTAGTTTTTTGGCTTTCTGGTCAATGAGGGAAGAAAACAATCCCAGATGGATAATCACTCATCCTACAGCGACCTCTTTTCACCAAGCAGACAACATTGCAGATGCAGGAATTGATCTCCTGACGCTTTGTCTACACAGGCCACTGAACGGAGGACGAACTCTGAATGTAAGGACGTGTTTTTTGACAATTTATCTTATCACAATTTATGTCCCACAAACGGTAACGACTATAACAGTTTTACTGTGGGCTTAAAGCTGCACTGCAGAACTCTTTTCTCCTCCTTCTTGCAGTGAAACTAAACAAACACCGTCAATATATCATACCTACAACTTGAAGTCCTTTATTCCCTTCTCTTCTTTCAGCGCTCTCAAACCAGAAAAGCGCACATTTTTCCTCGCTTTCTTGTTTAGACTGCGAATCGTCATCTATAAGCCAAGTTTCTTCTTTATCTGGAATGTCCCAAACTTTCCTTTTCATTCTTCCATGATGGCTAGAAATGGTGAATTCATAGAACCTTGGTTACATTAGTAACTTTTGTTTCTCCGCCACACTCCTAGTTATCGAAGGCCACTCCACGTCCGTGACTATGGGTTTTAAGCCCTGGAAAACTTTACTTGTTGATGGGAGATGTAGTGCACCAGGGCAGGAAAGTCGCCACAGACATAATTTACGACAAAATACAAATATATTATTATTATTATCATTATTATTAATAAAGGCTTGGCGCTGATTAGCTTAATCAGCCTCGTGTGAACTTGTTTGGCTGAACGTAAAAGACGTTCAGTATATGTAAAACTCTCTCATGTGGGATTAAAAGGAAGAAAAGTGGGATTTAGGAGGCATCACTGACTAAACTGATTTTAAGCCTTTCCATTGATACATGTATTTAATTATTTTCAGTACGTATGAGTAAATTCATACACGACATGTTGTTTACCTCTTTCTTGCAAACCCTGTGAGTAGACCTTAGTGCTGCTCTTTGTCATTTGAGTGTGCGTTAATTTATGTGTGTAGTGCCTTTGAGTGCAGAGTGCCGGTAATGATAAGACACCCGTACAGCTGGTAAGCTAAATGAGGATTCCTTTTAAGCCAAGCCAAGAGTGAAGAGAACACACTACAGGGACATGAAACACAACACACCCACTCTTTCTTCTCCCTACCCCCTCACTACACAGCCAAGTCTTACCTCACTCCCAATCTCCCCTGCTATAATTGCACGACCGTGGCTCCATCTCCTCTCTGTTTTACATCACTCTATCTCACTGCCCGCCACAATCCCTGCGCAGGATCCATGACTGGATGTTGAGCTTCAGTAATTAGAGCAGGCTGATACAGACAGAGGACACAGTGTCCCCTCATGCTCATGTTCCCTCCACCTGGGCAGATATTTTTAGCCCACCTTGAATGAGAAAGAACAAGCATCAACATGGCAACATGGCGGGGTGCCTGAGAGGCCGTGGCTCAATCAGAGCCCGCTGCAGATCCAGGGCCACTACAAAGGGAGCCAGTTTCTTCTAGTACTTTGTCTCATTTATCCTCTCAGCTGTTGGGCTAGAGGAGACAAGCCTGTCTTGTTGCCTTGTTGGCTCACTGCATCCTGGCATCTGTTTTTTTCCATCCTTCTAAATCCAGAGGTCCGATAACTAAATTAACCACTGTGTCATTCCACCCAGTCAGGGCGCATGATGCAGGATGATAAACAAACAGAAACACTCCTTCCTCTGTGTGTTTATATGCAAAGATGCGTGCACATGTCCCCTGAGGTTACAAACCCTTATGACTTTCATATTGCCTGCTTCCGACCTCCTTTGCATATCAAGCTGCCGGTGTGTTTGAGTGTTTGAGGTTTTTTTTTTCACAAGATGCATATCTCGTTTCCAGCCCCTGCAGACACAAACACACAGAATTTTTCCCTGGGTCTCGACCCCAGCCTCCCCGCCACACTTAGTTTCTGAGCAGCTTATCTTCAAACACAGCAATTTCTCACCCCAGGAAGCACACAGCCTTCATAATAAATCACGAGTTATTGTCCAGATTTTAATAGCGTACACTCATGCAGGCGAATAAAAAAACATTAGTCCACACACAGCGAATCCTGTTTTCATCAATCTTTCCAGATCTTTTTGTGCCGTGTGGACAGTAAATTTAACACGGATCATCTCAACATAACCCAAGGATACACACCATACATAAACTCATCAGATTCGCTTCTACTTTGCTCCAACGTGTTGACCTCCTTCAGACAGCGCACTGGTATGCAAGTTCAGGCCCTTCTCACGGTCAGTCAACAGGCCATATATTATCAAGGTAATTACCTTTGGAGAATAGAGGCCTTTCTAATACTGCTCCATTGACTTCCTGGGTACACAGTCTGCTGTGTGCTCTCTCCCCGCCGGGTCATACCTCACACATCATGGCCAGGGATTCAATAAAGATGCACACAATGGCACATTAAGCAGCCAGCAGGCAAAGACAGGGGCGGCAGTGGAAGGCCCGCACGTCAGGCTGTGAGCAATGCTGTTGCAGATGAGACACTAATAGCCATCTGCACTGAGCCATAAAGTTAGAGCAGGCAGCAAACATTTGGTGTATCTCGAATGTTTGGTTTCAAGCAAAATCTGGACTCTAATCGGGCTGAAGTCACTCTCATGTTTATCTCTACCTCCTGTAATTGTTGCTCGGGTCAACAGCGGAGTCAGCACAAAGCCAGGTGTTCAACAGCTGTGTCCACCGAGGTCACCAAACGCCACCTGGTATGAGTGTTTGTATTTCTTCAAGGGGGCATTTTTGGGAAGCACTTAATTAACTTAAGAGTTAATGAGAAGACAAATTCAGCTGTCACGTCTGTGCGATAATTATTAAGCCACAGCTGTTTAGCCTTGCTTAGCTTAGCACAAAGCTGGGGGGGGAAACTATTCAAGAATTTATGAGGGATTAGCTATTTCTCGGCTGGGACCAGTTGCCGGGCGACCAGCTGAGATTCCAGGAATCCTTGTTACGAATTGTGAGCTTTAGAGGTGGTGCCGGCTGGATTTTTGTTTCCCTTTGACTGAGCTAGCTGTTTCTCTCTGTTTCCAGCCTTTATGCAGAGCTAAGCTAACTGCCTGTAGGATATAGCTTCATATTTAGGGTAAAAACCTGAATGTGTTATCGCTAACGCTTGGTAACAAGCAAATTAGGATGTTTTATAGTTATTTAAATCCACAATAAGTCATATTGAAACAACATGTGTTTGTCACACTGTGCGAATGCCTTAACTTTATTGCCGTTTGACTTTGGTCATCCCTGTGCGCCATCAGGCCAGCTAATCTAACAGCACATTACCTCTGTGTTTACTCAGAGGCCGGGGCTACTTAGCGCCGCAGTGCGAGACGCATAAGGTGAGCATTCTCACAACCTTTGAGCACACTCACCACCCCTACACAGACAAACACACACGCTCTCCCCAGAGTGACCACCCAAATGCCGTGCTTGTGTGCCATTAGAGCAGCTGCCAGTTGGCAGAGCGTTTCGCACCAAAACATCCTACAATATTGATGAAGAGAGGGCCATCAAACCCCAGAGAGAGCAGGGGTTGGCGAGATGTACACAAACACCGAGCGCCCACCTTTATTTCCTTTTCACGGCTGTCTGTCACTCTCCTCCTCTAATGGCAGCTTTAGCCGTGCGGTTAACTTCACAACTCCACAAACAACTAGGGCGAGTGTGTGTGTGTGTGTGCGCGCGGCCCGTACGGCAGAAGACAAAATGTTTCAGTTCAGACAAAAACAAAACACTATAGACTTTTTTCATCACATGTGGAATGATTTGGATAAAAATGTCCCTATAGTGGAAGACATTATCCCAGAGACAATTTCTGTTGCAGTAAGATTGTCTCTATAATGAAGCTCATAATTGTGCAGAGTGCAAACATTAATGGTGTAATTGGTTCTCCTTAAGAAGATGAATATGTTGCCATAGCCTAACAAGATATCGTCTCTGTAAACCCATCTGTGCCCACATAGCTCATTTTCACCACTGCGCCGTGGAGTCTCAGATCACAGACTCCGACCTTTTCCAGATGTGTTCAAGCTGGTGTAGCTTTTGTGAACAAAAAAAAAAAAAAAGCCTGGTGCTGCGCGTTACCCCCAGAGGGACAGATCTGAACGCGTAACGGCCTCAAAGTGTTTGGTGTGGATGGGAGAAAACATTTGGTGCCAGTAACAAGCCCCGACCAAACAATCCGTGTCAAGTTGAAATTGTCAAACTTACCTCCGCCTTGCAGAGAGCCACGGCCAGGAGAAAGAGCACGGCGACACTTCGCAACATCTGGACAGAAAGAAAGAAAGGGGGAAAAAAAGAGAAAGTGGAAAGAATTAACAAATGAGAAGCGGACGACGAACCCGTTTGCGCAGCAGTTCCACGGGACAACAAAACTTGTGTGGGGGAGAAAAGAATCCCTGATTTCTGTTTACTGCATTACCATTTTGTCAAAGCGGCTCGGGAGAAGGACGCAGTCGAGAAGAGGGTCCGGGATTTCAAGAAATTTGAGGAGCGCTGAGGAATTCCTGCCCGTCCGTCAGTCTCTCCTCCTCCTCTCTCACCGCCGCGGCCAATGAAAATGTCTGGAGTCCTCCGAGGACGTTAACAGAGGAGTAGAGGAGGGGGAGGAACCAGGGAATATGTGTGCTTGACTGTGTTTTATTGTGTATTGTGCGTGAATAGAAATGGTTTTATGAAATATAATTTGCAAGAAAGGTAATTTCTGCGATTACTTTGTGTGTGTAAATCACTGTTATCCACCTGGATTTTATGGATATCATTTCACATTATTCATGTGAAATCCATTATTTTTTAATGTTATTCCCACTGGATTGTGAATGATCTGTTTTCCAATGGAACGGTTCCATCAGCTACTTAAAGCTGCATCAGCTCATTTCTGGGCCCCTGAGGGCCAACATATCCAAAAACACACTGACAGACTTGCACATCTATGCACAAGCGCTTATTAAAATAATACAAGATGTATTTTTCTAACTTTTTCTTTCCACTAGATTTTGAAAATGCAGACACATGAGAAAAATCTCCAAATGTTTAGCTTTTGTGGAATAATTCGGTCTGATCGCATGTATTTATTGAAAATTGCTACCTGCTGCTGTTGAAAATAGGGTTAAGGAGAGCTGGATTAAGTCAAAACACAAAACAGGTACAAACACGCACTTCATCTTAGATCTGCCATATTTAAAATGTGCCTTCTGCGTTTTCAGGTACTGATAACCACATGTGATGCCCAAACATCTCTATTTATTCATCTTGTATTTCTCACTTGTTCATATTTTATATTTTGTTACATATATTTATATTTACAGCTGGGATAGGCTCCATTTCTGCCACATTTACTTAATATACTATAGCTGTATGGATACTGTATGCCTGTCTGTAAAGTGGGTTCTTCTAATGTCAAGTTGTGTTTACATGTGAATGATGTACTGTATATACTGTGCAATTTGTTTATGTGCATACAGATTTATTTATGTATATGCGCATACAGATGTGTGTGACATATGCATGTACATTTCTAGAACCTCATGTCAAATAGGTTTTACTTCACCTGACCGCTAATTTGAATGAACAGCAACAGATCGCGACGGATCACACTTGAATATTCACATTTTAATAATGGAGCTTGTACACAATAACAACTTTCTCAGGAGTCATTCATTAAAAAAAGAAAGAAAATTCAGCCATTCATTCATCTTCTGTAACTGCTTGTCCTGTGAAGCGCTGCAGGGAGGCTGGAGCCTATCCCAGGTCGCCAGTCTATAAAAAAATAATACCTATTATAATTATTTAAGCCCACAAAGCATAATATTCAATGAACAGGCCTATAAATAACACATCTGTTTATCATACTGTGCAATTACATCTTGTTGTTGCTAAGTTGTTTATAACAGTAGTGCATCATTGATGCATTCTGCTGACATGTTAACAATTTCAAAATAAAATCCCTTCATTTGTAAAATAGAAATTGTTCCACTGGACATCTGAAAGATAAATGCAAACATTACCAGTAGTTACATGGGAAAACTTAACTGTACCATGTAAGCACAAAATCCAAAAATTTTATTATAGTTAAGTCACACATGAAAATCAAAGCTGGTTAGAATTCAATGTTTTGCCAACCCATCCATCTGCCCCCAAGACCCCAGCTTGCACAAACTTCATCCCAGTAACTTGGTCACCTGATATAACTGCTCTGACCACTAGGGGCGCTGACACGTTCAAACATAATTATGGCTTGCAACGCAGCAATCTGCTTGCACAAATAGTGTACTGTACAAGGCCATTTTTATGGGAGGAGTTTCATGTAAACAAGGTGATTAAGATTTTAGCACGTGAATGAGCACATATTAAGGGGATAAGATTTATGGTTTTGGTTTTCAGTTGCATGCCCTTCACTTCTCTAATTGCTCATGTATGTTGTCCTTTGAATAGCTGGAACATCACTGATCCAAAAAAGCAATTCAAGCAACAACACGTCCATTTACAGCGGTGTCCTTCAGCAGCTCCAATGGCACATCCATAGAAATCCTCCATAGGACGGCCTTTTTTACATCATGCGCTGAAAGATTCATGTTCCGTGGTTCCTATGATTTTCAGTAATGCTGGATTACACGCTACCACTGCTGTGCACGCTCCATCGAGGAGTAATTAAAGAGTGATTAAGAAGGACAGTCTGAGGCATTGAACGCAGCGGTACACTGGATTCTGAACAGAAAGGAGAGGTTGAATGATTTTCCTGTCCACTGCGAGCCATCTATTATAAATAACTTCATCCCCTTTGCGTAGATCTACCTATTTAAACAGATGCTGTGATTATTAGAAACCCTGGGGCTTTTTGTAATAGTGTGTGTTCCTGTGCTTCCATTTGCACTGATGTTGAATAACAAGGCGTGAAAAATGTGGGGAAAAATATATTTTCTTTTTGTTTGCTGAAGTTAGTTTTATGTACTTGCTGTATATGTCCCAGTGGTTATCACTATTGGTGGATATTCTGTATTTTTCCATATTGTCTCACTTGTTCAATGACCTTTGTTTGCCTCCTTGTTTCCCTGCCATGCAGGAAACAGTGTGAAATGAGGAGAAGAGATTATATTCTTTTTCTGCTTCCCATTGGGAGTTGCCTTACTTAACTTCACCTGTGAGCCAAGGTAAACTTAGGCATTATGGTGAAATGACTAAATACTTGACACTTATTCTGCCTTATTTCTCGCCAACCAACCCTATTTTAAAACAATATAAGACAGAAAATGTTAATACTTAATGGAGCAATGTCCGACTAAACTGTCAGTAGTCATTAGGGAACTGTAGGTGACAGATTTTGGCAAGAAGAATGAAAAACAGAACAACTTGTTTCATAGATTTTAAACCTTTTTAAACTGTGCAAGATGACAGCATTACAAAAATGCAATGCTAAATCAGTAGAGTACTCTTTTAAGGATGTAGTTCGTCAGATTTCTGAAAGATTGAACAAAATTCGAAGAAATAATGGCCATGACATCTATGTAAAGGCTCATTTAAGGTACCGTGGGACTAGATTCAGTAACCTACGCACGTAGCCAGCACCAGTACGAGCCATTTATACTTGTGCACTCATCGGTCTGGCTCGCTCTGTAACAAGCCATCCAAACACTAGTCAGCGCTGTGTCTTTTTTGCCACTGGGGTTCATTTTTGTTTCTACTTCCTGCTTCACTTTCAAGGATGATGTTCGTATGGCCGAACCTCCTCAGTTAACCTTTTCCTCGATGTGTTCCATCTTTATTGATGCAAAACAATCAGTTCAAAAATTGCAGAGATGGAGAAGAAGACGGAAATATTAAAGTTGAAACACGTTACCACCAAGAGGGCAAATCACAGCTCTTGTGGTCTTGCGGTCAAATTTACACAGAAGCCTAAACCGCCTTTTAGTATTGCACTGCAGAAACCTCCACTGAAGTTAGCATGCTAACCAGCAAGCGCCAACAACTACCCACACATAATATTACTTGGTACCACAAGGTGGGACAAAGAGACAATGCACCGTCTGGTCTAGAAAAAGTAGCATGGCCAAGGAACCTATTTTCTTTACATCATCCTGTTGAAGGACATGTTGTCAAAACAATAAATGCAATGATGACTGGAGACCTTGGTAAGCAGCTGTTGGAGAGATTAAGGTTTGGTTTTATCTTAGCATCGACCCACACCCTCTCTGCTATGTCATTTACTTTCTTGCACACCAGGAGGCAAAAACCTGGAAGGGTCTGAAGTACTGGTCAGCCGATCATCACGCAGGTTGGTTGTTGTTAGTGTCTGGTTAGTGTAGTGGCTGTCATGAATACTGGTCGCTCTAATCTCCATGTACAGACGAAAAGAAAGTTGTGCCAAGACATAAAAAGAAGTTTAGGACATAGGTGCCCAAATACTGGAGTAAAGGACCTGTATCGGGCTCCAAAGCATTTGCTACTGGGCCTTGAGTAATGCATGGCAAGGCTGCATGAGAAACACTGAAAGCTATTTGTGATGTAGTTACTACAAACCTTGAATGTTCTGTCTACATTGCACCTTCCCTCACCACAAGAGGACATCATGGGCCAGGGTTTTTGACAACCTACAAAGATTTATACAAAAGAAAAAGTCACCAGTGGCAGCACACAACAGGAAGTGTATCGTAAAACTTAATCTTCATGTTGCTCAGTTTGTCACTTGAAGGGAGAATGACAGTCGTCTTCAGGTTGTCAGGTGAAGTGGCTGCATTTAAAGCCAAACTGAAACTGAAGGGATGACCAGGAGCGTATTTGACAGCAATCCAAACACTAACAGGGAATTTTTGAGAGACTGAACCTGGACTGTAGTTGACTCAGGCAATGAAAAGGAATGGATCCACTGATCAGCCACAACATTAAAACCAGTGACGGGAGACGTCAATAACATTGATCATCTTGTGACAATTCAATGTTCTGCTGGGAAACTTTTGGACCTGGCATTCGTGTGGATGTTACTTAGACATGTACCACCCACTTAGGCACCTCCACCCCATAGTAATGACACTCCTTGATGGCAGCAGCCATCCCCAGCAGGATGCAGCCTGACACAGGCACACACACACAAAAATAGTTTAGGAACAATTCAAAAAAACATGAAAAACAGCACAAGGTGTTGACCTGACCCCCAAATTCACTAGATCCCAAACTGATCAAGTATCTGTGGGATGATCCACAGAGGCCCCTCCCCTCAACCCATAGGACCCAAAGGCCCCCACTAACAACATTCTGTTGCCAGACACCACAGGACACCCTCAGAAGGCCCGTGTCCTCTTCTGCTCTGATGAGTCACAACTGTTTTGGAGGCACAAGGGAGACCGACACAATATTAGTCATAATGTTATGCCTGATCGGTGTATGTCTCGCCAGTTACTTGTCGTGCTTTGACACAGGTTTAAGTGCCCTTTGGGTCAGTATGAAACCACGTATATGATAAGCGAGGCCACATTATCTCAGTTATGTAGCTGGAACAACAGTGACCCCATTTGGAGATAGGTGCAACACCTTTTTTTTCTTTTAACTGTTTTTTTTTTTTACAAGGTGCTTCTTCAACATTCTCGAAAAGCATTCACTGTGAGAATATTTTATTTTATTTTATTCCTTATTATTCATTATTTGCTCTTTGTGTAGACCGTCGCTGCCCCTTGCTTAAGGTCACAGAGGGATCGCAAGAGAAACTGACATTTTAATTAACGTGCAACTGAAACCACAGTCTCGTCTGAGTTTTAACCACCAACACTCATCATGGTACCTGCTGCTTTGTCTTTTTCCAAAACATATTTGTCAGACACAAATTCGTAAACGTAATTTAAATAAGTGTGACAAGCCCACGTTGGTACCCCCTGGAACAAACACTGTGACGCATATACGTCACATTAATACGCGGAAAGAGAAACGTTAATAGAATCTTTCCAGGAGTAGCTTGATTGATTCGCTGCGCTAAAGCTCCTCGACGGTTCATGCACTGTGTTACACCCTCACACCATCTCACACAGATGTTCACACCAATGAATGTATGTGTGAAAGCAGATTCGAGCTCACGGTGTTTAGGTGGCAGCGGAAGGTGAGCATTTATGCAGACAAATCTCTTCTGTTGAGATATCCAACAAGAAAACCCTCTCTCTCTCTCTCTCTCTGCATGTTCTTCTCCACTGATTCAAATTCATGCACCGTGCATGTACATATGAGCGATTCATGCAGTATTCAGAGCAGAGAACAGAGGTATTAGCTCCTCTCGTGTCTCTCTGTGTTTCTGCCAGGGGGCTTTCCGAGAGGCATCTCAAATATGCACAAACATCCATCAATGCCTGAAAGGGTCAGAGACAGGCTGGCCATAGTCACAAAGAAGGCCGCACACTCAAACACACACACCCACACACAGATGCATCATGCACGTTCAGTTACTTCCTTCTTTAATCACGGGTATTCTCTTATCTCTCTCTGTGAGGCCTTTAGAGCGAAGATGTAAGTGTGAGTCAGAGGGGTGTTTGTATCTGGATGTTTGTGTTCCATGTGGGGTGGCTGAGGGTGGCCGGGTGTGAGAGGATTACTGTAGAGAATAAATAAAGTCAATGTAATGTCCTCTGAGTGGATGGAAACATGACAAGGTGTGGGGGAGTGAAACTGTGTGGTTAAGGCTTGAGGCTTGAGGCTTCCTGTAGTAGATGCTCAGAAAATATGATCACAGATCTGAGCTCCCGTTTCGCTGTAACAACTCGCAAATACCAAAGAGGGGAAGAGGTAGGCATAATGCATGCAATCGGCGCTAATTAGGGTCACGTTTAGACAGGCGGCGCGTGGGAGGTTTGTCCTTAAAATGAGAAGATGCTGAACGCATTCACGTGCGGCTTTTTGTAAGCAATATTCTCGTTTCCTGGTTGTTACCTGAGCCTCTTCTAAGTCTTGTGAGGATGGCGATGGGTGCGTGCCGACTGCCATTACCAAAAGTCTCTTCATTAACCCAACATTTGGACATAAAAAGGCCCCAGTGTGCGCACACACACACTTTTTGCTTTGAGTCACACCAAAGACACACACTAAGCCACATAGCATGAAGCAGCATGCATGCAAACAGCCGTGTGCATTGCATCAGATACTGAAGCACTGATGCTCCTTCACACACACGTACACACACATCAACAAGTAGGGTTTCTCCAGTTAATCAAATAAACTTCTTAGACACTTTTTTTTTTGTAGCCCACCATAGGCCTTTTGTCAGCCTTTACCCTTTAAACAGACACATCACTTCTGCATTAAAAGAAAGAGGAGGAAGCAGAAAAAAGAAGTGATGGCAGAAAAGAAGCTTAAATAGCACAGCACATTATTTATAGCGTTGTCTATTGTATCACGGCACAAAAATATATTAACCGGTTCTTACTGGTAATTAAAAGTTAGTATAAAGTGGATGAAAATATGACAAAAGGGTATGTAAGTGAGTAAAGGAGAACTCATTTGCAGGTTTAATGACTGCAAATAACCAAAGCTAACTCAGTACATGCTGCAATAAAATCTACCCTCATGTTAGGTAATAATCATTCAGTCACTGATTCATTCATCTTCTGTAGGTAGGTGTCGTGTGAAATGTGGACAAAGACCAACATGGCACCTAAGC
Organism: Chelon labrosus; assembly: GCF_963514085.1. Classification (NCBI taxonomy): domain Eukaryota; kingdom Metazoa; phylum Chordata; class Actinopteri; order Mugiliformes; family Mugilidae; genus Chelon; species Chelon labrosus. Next base: position 14,556,352 of record NC_140341.1, read on the forward strand.
TGAAGGTTAATTAAAAATCCGTTGGTGGTCTCCTCTCAGAACTCCATGCTTCTCAAGCAATGTTCAAAACATATTTTCCGGTCTCATGCTGACCTGCTGCTTTGCTGTTGTGAGAAAAAAATAAGAAAAAGGGTGATCAGCATCTGGCCACCAGGCCCTGCTGGTTCACCATTCAATTAAAGCCCTTCCTTACTGCTTTAAAGCCTCCTCATGATACACAGATACTTATCTCTGCAGGAAAATACCTGCAATGTGCTTTACACTGCATGGTAGACGATAATTACAAATCAAATTGGCGCAGGTCAAACACGTTTTGCCGGGAGCGTGCTTCACTCATATAGTCTCTGACGCCTTTGACAAAGAGTGAGCTTCCTGTTCCTGTTCTCTCTCGGCAGTTGAGTCTCTAGCCCTGTGACTGAGTGTGTGGGCAGAAATAAAGGAAACGAGAGACCTCATGTATGTACGGGGTCTGTGGGTTTGTACTGGTGGTGGTGGCAACTGTTTAATATATTTTAGGCTGCAGCCTATTATTCTCATAATACTGTATGTACCCTCTTACTGATAAATGATGAATCCTTATGGCATCTGCAGGATAACAGACCATGTCAGTTTATAAGATCTCCAATCCTGTCTTCTCTTAACTTACACACATGCTGTCGTGTGATTGTAAAGTTTCCAGCTTTCTGACTGAACCTTTCTCTTTGTTACCTTCAAGCTGAAGTGGAGCAGAGGACACTACGGCGTCTCACGTTCCACGGCAGGACTACAACAAAGACGGAAATGAACGATACTCTTGTACTGCTGGTCTTGAGCATCTCTTTCATTTTTTATTTCTGCTTGGACGCCATGTTTGCTAGTTCAAGCACCTCGTGCACAAGCAAAAACTCACGCAGAACCTTCTCTCTACTTCATATTGCTCATGATATTATTTATTACTATTACTTTAACAGTAATATTAGTTATTAATAAACTGACTGCTTTATATTTTCTCCTGGACTTCGAAGTTCTGTTCAATTCACTGATTTGTGAACTTATTATCATTAGTTTGTTGTTCCACTGAGAAGTCTTGATGACCCGCTGCACTTTTTTCTTGGATGCAGTGCATACCACACTGCACATCCATAGGTTAGGACACTCTCTATTGTGCAGTGATAAAAGTTTCTCAGCAGACGTGGAGGGAGTTCCTCCTCAGCGTTCTCAGGAAAAACCGCTGAACTTCTTACCCATTGATGCTCAGGCCTGTGTGCAGTGAGGTCCTCAACTTCTGGAAGTCGATGTTGAGTTCTTTTGTCTTCTTGGTGTTGAGGTTGAGGTGATTGTCGCTGCACCAGCCTGCCAGTGCTTGGACCTCCTCTCTGTGTGGTGCCTCATCATCAAATTTGATGAGGGTGTTGGTGAGTACAGTGTGTGCAAGACTGGACTCAGAAGCACAGCCCTGAGGAACACCAGTATTAAGGACCATAGTGGAGGATGTGGAGGTGCCCATCCACAGACAGAGGAAGGTTCCAAGTTGCAGGTGGTGCAGTTTGTTGATAAGTCGGCTGGGGCTGATGGAGTTACGTAAATGCCGAGCTGAAGTCAACAGGCAGCATCCTGATGTATGTTTGGGGGATTTCAATATGGTGGAGAGTGGTGTGGAGGGCGATGGAGATGGCTTTGTTTGTGGAATTGTTGAACCTGTAGGCAAACTGGTGTTGGTCAAAGCTGGGATGGGATGTGGGCCTTGACATGCTGTAACACCAGTATCTCCATGCCACTGGTGTCAGGTCCACAGACCGGCAATCATTCAACCCTTTAATGGCAGAGGATTTGGGCACAGGGATTATGGTGGCAGTTTTGAGGCAGGTGGGGACTCTAGGTTGCTGCAGTAAATGCTTAAAGATGTTAGTGAATACTACAGCAAGCTGATGGCCACATAGATGGGGTAACTACAATAAGTTTAAATCTTTCTCATAAAGTCATGTAACATCACGTTGTATCTAGATGATTGCAGCCGGGACTGGGCCGTTTGATGATGTGTTTCTGACTAGACTTGTGTGAAACCAAGTGCCGGTGATCAAAGTCTAAAACTATGGAAACCTCAAACGCAGTGTTTGGTGTGTGGATGATGATGTCATATTGCATCGCCTCTTCTTTTCATCACATAAAGCTCTGCAGGTAATTTCTAGTCCCTGTGGTTGTGTCAGTTTGGCAAGTAAATTTTGCACCTTCGGTGTTGGTTTCGATGCACGGTGACAAACTGTAGCAACGTGAGGGCTTTTGAAACACCTGAGCCATGAACGCTGTGTCTTGTGCGCTCCAGTTTTTGTGCTTTAGAAGAAATTTTGAGTCATATTTCTTCTGTTTATAATTATGTTTGTGATGCTAGTCATTAATGCAACCACGAAAAATCGCTCATTACAAAAACTACGCTGATACATATGTTCCTCAAGCTGCTATGACACCGTTAAACTCGTTTCTTTTGATCGATGTGCTGGTATCGTCGGCTTCGGAGAGAGCTGTTCTGCGTACAAGGTGCTCCGATCAAGTGCAGGCGTGAACACACCAAGGACCCATATGAGATACGATCCCAGAGACCACATTTGATCTGTTCATGACCACAGTCTTTTAGCAGTGTGAACACACCGTGCGTCCCGGCCACACAGACAGACCCCTGATGGGCCGCTGAACCTAAACTCCCCGCCCGTCAGTTCCAGCTGAAGAAGCCACTTGAGTGAATGGTGAAACGTCTTAAAGGAAACTCGAGCAAGTCCATTTGCCTTTGAAGTTTTTGAGTTAAGATGTGATTTTTGTATGTGCCTCTAAAATACACAACGTAAAGTGGTGAAGATTGGGAAATAAATAACTATTTAATGTGTGTGGTTTCAGAAAGGAAGAGGGGTATTCAGATTTGTGGTTTTCACTGTCCATCACACACTGGGCAACACAAGAGACTCAATGTCTGGTCATTATTGTTACTATAAGAAGCTGAACATATGAGTCTCAAGGAGCTACATGTTACGTTTCAGTCGGCATCTGAGCCTATAATTACACCGTGTGAGGTTAAGAGTGCCGAGCGCTACGCAGAGGTGCTTTTGTGGCAGATGTCTATCAGTGAGTCTGTGAACTGGGATACTTATTTGTTCTAACACATTTTCAGTTCCTTTAGCTCGTATCCCATGTTGAACTGAAAAATATGATTCCTGCATGATATAACAGTGTGTTCTACAGAAGGTGTGACACATGCATTATCTCTGAGCTAAGCAAAACAGCAACTAACCACTTCCTTTTCTCAGCGCCTCCACATTTAGATTTAAGGCAGATAGCAAACTTCCAGCGTGCCTCTCTCTGTGTGATGGTCGTGATGTTCAGCCTAAACCAAGCGGCTCTGCTCCTCGTTCAGCTGCTAGCGTCCCGTGTGTTTGCAGGTACGGAGCAGATTTGTGATTGTGATGCTTATATGCAGATTTAAGTGCACATTTTATTTTGTAATGATGGATTGTTTCCTTTGAACTTTAGCAACTCCAACAGCTGACCACAGGACTATGCTGGTATCCAGAGGAGACTCGGTCACATTCAGCTGCAACAGATCCACAGAAAATTCTTCAGATATTACCTGGAACATGAAAAGATTCATTCATAAACATTCCACCTTGATAAATCAGACTTTTTCAAATTTATCCTCTCACAGACTGAGAATAGATCCTGACTCTCATTTAAAGTTAAATATTTTCAGTGTTCAACCTGAAGATGCAGGACTTTATTCATGTTATGTGACTGACAGACAGGGCATCAGCAGTATTACATGGAATTTAACTGTGTCTGAGGACACTAAAAGTAGGTGGATCAGAGTAAAAAGCAGCGCTTATCATTTCTGAAACATGCATCTTACGGTTCAAAGTTCAAATTGCACGCTACTTAAATATAATTCTCATTTGATTTTATGCAGAAATCAGTTCATCGTGGTATTATCTTTACATAATCACACCTGCAATGGGATTGCTTCTCTGTGTCATCACATCAGCTGTCTGCCTCTGTAGGTGAGTGATGCCTTTCAGCTTCAGATTCAGTATGAACAAATAAATTTCACTCGATCACATTGTGTCATTACGTCTGTGTGCACTTCAAAGTTTTGCAAAATTACGAATGCTAATTTCTATACTGATAGTTTGTGTTTTAATTTTTGAAAACCTAGCATGTTTATTCGTGATATTAGTCCCTTTCTAGATTTCACACGGTCTCGAGGCAGTCGGATCCCTTTTCTGTTGATGTCATGTCACTGGTCTCCTGGACGTTATGTAAGAGCAGATGACGGCACAAAGGTGTTATTTTTTTCTCAGAAAGTGCTGCAGACTTGCAATTTTCTGCAATATAACTTAGAGCGCTGAACTGCACATGGACACAACAAGAGCTTCATTACTCATGTCATTATTCTCTAACTCTGGACTTTGCAGTCTCTCCTCGTGTGTCAGTTTTTTCAAATATTTGTGCAAAATGTAGTTTAGTTTATGGTTTGACCTCCGAAACAGCAATTAATTCATTAAAATCAAAACATTTTAAGCACTTTAAGTCCTAAAACTTCAATTCAGTGGCTGTTTTGTTCTTCTTTTTTTGTTTTTTTTTTTTAGCTTGGGCTTCCTTTTATTGTGCGTGCCATGAATTTTAGTTTTTAACTGTTATTAATATTAGTTTGGGTTTTCATTTATTGTTTTTCTTCCTTTGTGTCGTCCCTCTTTGATTTTGTGCTTCGCCTTCACTGGTTTCACGAGTATCTTGTTAATCCATCAGCCCTAGCGTGTGTATATATAGCAGTGTTTGTTCTTTATTTTTAGTCATTTAGTCATTGTCAAATTCACTTTGTGTTGTTCATCTTGCCTTACTGACTGTGTGCCTTGCATTTGAAATCCTACCTTCATTGCTACATCTGTGGCATTTACAGCCGAGTGTAACTGAACCGAACACTGTTGCTGCAACTTGCAGTTACAAGATGTTAAACGTTAAAATGAAGTCAACTGTAGCAGAGACATTAAGTCAGTGAACGGACTCTGGACAGTCACTTAAATGCCAAAGTATTATCAGACTTCCACAGGATACAGGGAGGCTGGAGGTCACGGTTAAATTAAAGGCGTTTAATTGTAGAAACAAAGCTGAACATTTGAGCACTGCTGTCTTCATCTTATCTGATGTTAGTGAAGATAAGCTACTGGTCATAGTAGACCAAATAAGACTGTTGACGCTAGACTGTATTGAAATGAGTAAAGGTGTTTTTTATCACCGAGGCGGCTGTGGATCAGTAGGTAGAGCGGGTTGTTGATAAACCAGAGGGTTAGCCGTTCGATCCTCGGTACATGTGCTGGTGTGTGAATGTGTGTGAGAGAATGTGTATAGGTGTCACTGTGAGTGAAAAGCGCTTTGAGTACCAACAGGTAAAACGGCCCTATATCAATACAAATACAACACCACTGACTTTAACTTCAGTCAGAGGCTAAAGAACAACAAGAATATGCGCCTCGTGGTGAGATTGTTTTCTCAGTTATAAAATAATTACTCCCTGCCATCTGAGAAGACGATGTGTCGGAGGCTGAAGGAAAAAAAAATATCCTATGCATGTCTGGCCACTGTGAGATGTGAAAAAGGAAATGTATTTCTTCACGAACTTCATGACAAGTCATTACCACAAATTTTAAACTTCTTTTATGTTTATATTTATTAAAATAAACCTAATTTACATTAAATTATTAGTTATTTGGGATAACTTCTGTTTGGTATATGTCAAGCATTAACCAGGATACCCCCAGGTCAAAACTGACTGATGAAATTGTTTTCATAAATAACAATTGCACTTTGCTGCAACATGCAAAATATAATTTGCAAAGTGCAGCATTTATTTTAAAAACTCTTTCTTTGACTTTCTTTATAAAATAACAAAGACAGAAAAACAGTGCGAGCGTGTGTGTGTGTGATGGACAGCCTGTTGGCCCCTGACAGGGGGCTGTAATCCGTTTACAGCTGTATACACAACAAATCATTCAAAAAGTAATTCTTATTTCACGCAAGAATGCAATGCATTGACCTGAATGAATATAGATAAATATTACGTGAAAAAAGTGCAATACTCTGTCGATGTTGTGGACTCCCCCTTTTTCTGGTTATAATCAAAGATGATCTAGGGCTTTTTTGTCCTCCGTGGCGCTACTAAAAGCATGGTCCCAATGCAGAGCGTTCATGGGAAGCATATTTTTTTCTCTATTTTGCAGCAGTAGGAGACAATAGAATGTGTCGTCTTCATTGTGCTGTCACCGAGTGAAATGTGAAATTCCCAGAGGGTGCTGTATTTACAATCTTTTTTTTTTTTGGTTTATAATTACATTGTCTCAAATTGGAGAAAGGCAAATCACAGGTGTGAAATTAAAATGTTTACAAATGTTTAGCTTTGACATCTTGTGTTGTCTGGAGGCCAAATGCACATCAGAGATTGTAAATTTTACCCCGAAAGACTCTGAGAGTTGGAAGATGCTTTGACACGCGTGTGTGTGGGTGTACGTGTATGTGTGTGATTTTGGTGGTGTATGTGTGTGTGGGGGGACAACAGGTGGTAAAAATTTTGATAAAACACACATAATTTAACAAATATAGTCATAATTTGACTTGTAAAGAAAATAGTAGGGGACCATCCATGTCATTTTCAGGCAATTATATGGAAGAAAACCAAACTTCTGACAGTTTACATTTTGAAATCGGGTCAAATTGACAAGGGGAGGGTTGAGTCCGATGTATGGCTCCACGTCAGATGTTTAACAGGAGTCACCAACTGGACTTACACAGATCATACTTACGTGGGAAATTGTGTAAATTCGCTCTGGCAAAGTGTTTATGCTGCTATATGCTTGTGTTACCTGTGTGTGCAACTCAGAATATGACTTGATGCATGATATAACCACTAATGGGTGCTATTTATGTAATGACTAATACAACTAATAATTACTTTCATTGTCAGCACATTCTCACACTTTGAACCACCTGGAAGTTGCTTAAATTAAAATAGTTGTGTGTAGTCACTATAAGACCTGCAGTGAAGTGTGTCTTCTGTTCATTTTCCCTATACGTACACAGTCTCTGTTCTAAGAAGGGCATTGTTATTATTGGTAACTGCTTTATCTCCGTAGAAGACGTAGGTCCGGGGCAGTGAACCAATATCCAGTCCAGGATCAGACTCATTCTAAATCAAGAAGAAAGGTGAGAAGAGCTTTGTCAACTTTAGTTCTGCTTTATTTATTTCCTGCCTTAGAGGTTGTACTGAACCTTTTTCTTATTTTCTATTTCTGTCACCATAGGTCCACAATCAAGAGGAGGACAACACGGACCGATGGAGAAATAACAAGAGGAGGAGTCAGTACATGGAGAGGCTGAATTCAATCTATGATCACGTCTGAGCTGACGAGTCATTAAGATGATGCTGAAAACAGAGAAATGGACAAGAGAGAGATGTATGAAGGACATTACATTTTCCAGTTTGAAAACAGGCGCTTTGAGGGAAGTGGACTACAGACTCTAATTAATACAATAAAACTACAGTCTTAATGTTAAGGGCTACAGTTTTAGTCTTGCTGTGTTGAATGTTGTCTGAGTTGACCAAAGAAAGTTCACAAGCATGATTTGTTGTAATGGAAATAAAGTTAAGTCAACATGAACCCAAAGGCCCCTCATATTTCAAGCTAGACACACAAGACGGTATAATATTCAATGGTTAGAACTGCTTCAAGTCAGCAGACTTAGGCCTCATCTAAGTGTTTTAACTCTCTGAGCCACAAGATGTGGGTATTCAGGTGCAACATACACGATTCAAGCGTTCAAAGAAAGGACGCTCAGTGTTCACACCATGTGGCCAATGAATGTGTCTTCAGCGTGAGAGGAGGTTTTCCTGCAGCAGAACATGAGGTACATTTTATATTTCAGGTCATCATATGATTATAGTGATGAGAAATGCATTTGATGGTTTATTTTGAATTAAGTTGAAACATTAAATCAGTAATTAATTTGGGGTTTTACATGCATAGGTGACATATGCATTAGTTTTTTGTTTTTTTTTTCTTTCTTTTTCAACTGCAACTAACCACTTCCTTTCCGCTTCAACTACATACGCCCTACATTTAAACACGCGTGGTAAAGTTCCAGTCCCTCTTTCTCTGTCTGATGGTCACCATGTTTCGCGTAAGCCAAGCCGCCGTGCTCTTCATTCAGCTACTAGTTTTGCATCATGTCCTTGCAGGTATAGTGTATATGTGGTTTTCTCTGGGTTTATTTGGAGATTAAGTTTTATGCTGACTATTTGTTTTGCTTTCTTCAATATTAGCGACTGAAACAGCTGACCAGAGGACTATGCTGGTATCCAGAGGAGACTCGGTCACATTCAACTGCAACATATCCAGAGAAAATGCTTCGGATATTACCTGGAACATAAAAAGATTCATTTATAAACATTCCCCCTTGATAAATCAGACTTTTTTAAATGTATCCTCTCACAGACTGAGAATAGATCCTGACTTACATTTAAAGTTAAATATTTTCAGTGCTCAACCTGAAGATGTGGGACTTTATTCATGTAATGTGACTGCCAGACAGGGCATTAACAGTATTACATGGAATTTAACTGTGTCTGAGGACACTAAAGGTAGGTGGATCAGAGCAAAAAGCAGGACTAATCATTTCTGCAACATGTATCTGCACGCTACTTAAATGTAATTCTCATTTGATTTTATGCAGAAATCAGTTCATCATGGTATTATCTTTACATACTCACACCTGCAATGGGATTGCTTCTATGTGTCATCACATCAGTTGTCTGCCTCTGCAGGTGAGTGATGCCTTTCAGCTTCAGATTCAATATGAACAAATAAATTTCACTCGATCACATTTTGTCATTACGTCTGTGTGCACTTAAAAGGTTGTTTTATGCAAAATTACGAATGATAATTTCTATATTGATAGTTTGTGTTTTAATTTTTGAAAACCTAGCGCGTTTATTTGTGCTATTAGATCCTTCCTAGATTACACACGGTCTCAAAGCACTCGGATCCCTTTTTTGTTGATGTCTGATGACTTTAAGGACAGGGGTCATCTTCTCCCATTTGAATCCAGTAGACTGACTTGCAGCTGAACTGCACATGGACATAACAAGAGCTTTATTACTATTATTATCTCATTATTCTCTAACTCTGGACTTTTCAGTCTCTCCTCCTGTGTCAGAGTTTTCAGACATTTGTGCAAAACGTAGTTTAGTTTGTGGTTTGACCTACGAAACAGCAGTTAATTAGTTGGAATCAAAACATTTTAACCACTTTAAGTCCTAAAACTTCAATTCAGTGGCTGTGTTGTAGCCCTGGACAGAGTTGCGTTTAATATATATCACTTAGTTTAATATATTCATGTAATGTTCGCATGATGAGTTTAGCATTACAGTGAAGAAGTTTGATCCTCCTTTTTCTTTTTTTTAGCTTGGACTTCCTTTTTTGTGTGTGCCATGAATTTTAGTTTTTAGCTTTTATTACTGTTAGTTTGGGTTTTCATTTACTGTTTTTCTTCCTGTGTGTTGTCCCTCTTTGAGTTCGTGCTTCGCCTTCACTGGTTTCACATATGTGTTGTTAACCCATCAGCCATTGCGTGTGTATATATCAGGGGTGTCAAACATACGGCGAGCAGGGCACATTCAGCCCGCCAGAGGATGTAATCAAAATTCGGAAATTACATAGATTACTTGTATTTGGGAAGGTTCATTAAGTACATGGAATGTCCTATGTTCAACATGGTTCCTGAACACAACATAGTCTTGTGTTGTAAATGGTATGGACAGATGTCAGTCTGTTTGATTAGCCAATTAGTGATGTTCAAGTTAACCTACCAGGGTTGGTGGCGTCGAGAGGAGAAAGACGGAGCGAGAAAGAACGTCGCCGTTAAAATTGTGTTCAATGAGCTATAATTATTTAAGTTAGTGTGTTAAGTTTGTGATTTGGTTACGTGTGTGTCTGCACGACTTAGTGTATTTGTTTGCTGGAGAGACTGGACGCTCAGTGGGAGCCTTTTTCTACTTAATTGATGCTAAACGGTGACTACACTGTGAACTGCTGCCAGTTAGCTCCTCGTACTAGCCATAGACATATATACATAGACGCCTCGTTGAGCGCTGCCGCCTACTGGAGCGGCGTGCCTACAGGGCGGCCATCTTGGAACAGGGCCACTCGCTCCTACAGTGCATTACATCTATGGAGGAATGGTGTTTGTACACAATAAAAGTGATCATAAATCGCTCAGTTGAAGTCCGGCATCTTTTCTTTACAATCTTCTGTCAGAAGCTAGTCTGCTGATAACATTAAGTAGAATTTGTATTTGTATTTATCATAGCTACATGTGTGACGTTTTTAACAAATCAATACATTTGGAAATCGGTCCAAAATTCAGCGAATAATTCTACCTTGAGATTGAGGAATACCTCTTTTCTTCGTAGGTTCATGCCCCGCTGCCTCTGTTAGCCCTGTACCAAGATGGCGGCGCTTTAGGCACGTCCCTCCACAGTCGATGCAGCATCTATGTATATATGTCTATGGTACTAGCAGTATGAGAGACTTGTTCTTGGGAAACACTTACTGCACCAAGCTGCTGAGATGCTTACGAACGTGGACAGAGCCTGAGGACATACTTTTCTTCACCACAGTGACGGGACGCTGAAGGAAGGGTTTGCCAAATTATATCTAACAGCATCCTGTATCAGGAACTGTGAGTACTCTTAAAGGGGAATTACCGTTTTTTACAACCTGGACCTTATTTCTGGCATAAAATACAATCGTTTACTCACCCATATAACTTTGGTGTCATTTGGAGTCATTCGGAAGATATTTAGATCTGCGTATATCCATACAGTGGATAACGGGGAATAGCACAAGGGTATCATAACAAAATATTGGTGAAATGAACGAGTTTCGCGGCAGATAATGAGTTATTTAGAGGATGCGTTTGGGTGCCCCAGTCACTCCCACTATATGGATACACGTCCACACGTGGATAGATCGTCTGAATGACTCCAAATGACACCACAGTTATATGGGTGAGTAAACGATTGGATTTTATGCCAGAAATAAGGTCCAGGTTGTTAAAAAAAAAAAAAAAAAAACAGTAATTCCCGTTCCAGACACTGTGAACTGGATTCTAATGGGCTCCAACACGTGCTGCAATGGTTTGGAACCATGCACTAATAAAGAATCTATTAAAAATAAATTTTTTTTGTGCCGTTTTTGTTTTGTTTCTCTGCTATTTCTGCATGCTGTTGCAAACTGCAATTTCTCCATTGTGGGACAAATAAAGGTTTTCTTATTCGTATTATAAATGTTATATTTGCTTCTATAAGTACCTTTGTGATTTATTTCTTGCTAGCGAGTGGGGAGCTATGGGGCTGTAGTGGTTCTGTTAATGCATGAGAGGCTGAGCTGCTCTCATGGGCAGCTTAGCTATATATGAAGCTAACCAGGCCTCTCTGCACCCTAGAAAGAGTCAGACATTCTAACTGCTGCTATACGCATATCCCAAATGTAATACTTTACCAGACCCGTCATCCGTTTACATCTCATGCAAAGAGTGATTTCTAGTTAATAGTTTTGAGGCAGTTTACCCACCATCCTGTAAAATAAGAGAACAGAATGCTATAAAAGTAACTGCTAATTTGTCCACTGTTTTAGTAAGAGTAGCGAACAAAACAAAATCCAGAACTAAACATCAGACAGCAATAAAACTGCACTATAAAGAAATTCCAGGTTGTTCATAAAGGGTTTTGTAAAAGGGTAGCTTATTAAATGTAGATATTTTCATAATGTACTTGTTCTTCTTTGCACTTAAACCAAGGGAAACATTTCGAGTTGTCGTTATTTATAGGTTATTATACTATTATGTTACTGGTCCAGCCTGCTAGAGATCAAATTGGCCTGTATTTGGCCCCTGAACTAAAATGGGTTTGACACCCCTGGTATATATAGCTATGTCTATTATTTAGTCATTGTCAAATTGACTTTGTGTTTTTCATCTTGCCTTTCCGGACTGTGTGCCTTGCATTTGGATCCTACCTTCATTGCTACACGTTGTTGCTGCAACTTGCAATTACAAGATGTTAAACGTTTAAATGAAGTCAACTATAGCAGAGACATTAAGTCAGTGAACGGACTCAGGACAGTCACTTAAATGGCAAAGTATTATCAGACTTCCACAGGATACAGGGAGGCTGGAGCTCACGATTAAATTAATGGCCTTTAATTGTAGAAACAAAGCTGAACATCTGAGCACTGCTGTCCTCATCTTATCTGATGTTAGTGACCATAAGCTACTGGTCATAGTAGACCAAATAAGACTGATGTAAAGGTGTCTTTTTATCAATGGGGCGCCAATGGATCAGTAGGTAGAGCGGGTTGTTGATAAACCAGAGGGCTGTTCGATCCTCGGTACTTGCAGTGGTGTGTGAATGTGTGTGAGAGAATGGGTATAGGTGTCACTGTGAGTGTAAAGCGGATGAAGGAAAAAAAATATCCTACGCATGTCTGGCCACTGCGAGATGTGAAAAAGGAAATGCTTTTCTCACCTATCGCATTTGTTGTGATTTCCATCACAACAATGTGTAGTTACATTTCTGGGGAGGTGCAGGTCAGGCTACAACGTAAAGACCTACAGAGCACCTACTGCGTAAATCTGATGCAGAACTATACATGTGGTTTAACTCCACTGCTATTACCTGCAGAAAATCAACTTCTGTGTGAATGCACAGAGAGAGACTTAAGCCAGATGTCAGATGTTTAACAGGAGTCACCAACTGGACTTACACAGACCATACTTGCATGGGAAATTGTGTAACTTTGCTCTGGAAAAGCATTTAAGCTGCTATATGCTTGTGTTACCTCTGTATGCAACTCAGAATATGATTTGATCATGGGTGCTATATATGCAATGACTAGTACAACTAATGATTACTTTGATTGTCAGCAAATTCTCACGCTTTGAACCACCTGGAAGTGTGTAGTCACTATAAGACCTGCAGTGAAATGTGTCTCCTGTTCATTTTCCTTATACGTACACAGTCTCTGTTCTAAGAAGGGCAATGTTATTATTGGTAACTGCTTTATCTCTGCAGAAGACGTAGGTCCGGGGCAGTGAACCAATATCCAGTCCAGGATCAGACTCATTCTAAATCAAGAAGAGAGGTGAGAAGAGCTTTGTCAACTTTAGTTCTGCTTTATTTATTTCCTGCCTTAGAGGTTGTACTGAACCTTTTTCTTATTTTCTATTTCTGTCACCATAGGTCCACAATCAAGAGCAGGACAACATGGATCAATGGAGAAATAACAAGAGGAGGAGTCAGTACATGGAGAGGCTGAATTTAATCTATGATCACATCTGAACTGACGAGTCATTAAGACGATACTGAAAACAGAGACATGGACAAGAGAGAGAGATGTATGAAGGACATTACATTTTCCAGTTTGAAAACAGGCGCTTTGAGGGAAGTGGACTCTACAGACTCTAATTAATACAATAACACTACAGTCTTAATGTTAAGGGCGACAGTTTTAGATAGTCTTCCTGTGTTGAATGTTGTCTGTCTGAGTTCACCAAAGAAAGTTTCCAAGCATGATTTGTTGTCATGGAAATAAAGTTAAGTCAAAATGAACCCAAGCGTCCCTCATATTTCAAGGTTGGCACTCAAGACAGTATAATATTAGATGGTTAGAACTGTAGGTGCAACATACTCGATTCATGCGCTCAAACAAAGGATTCTCAGCGTTCACACCATGTGGCCAACGTGTCTTCAGCGTGAGAGGAGGTTTTCCTGCAGCAGAACATGAGGTGCATTTTATATTTCAGGCCATCATATGATTATAGTGACGAGAAATACAGTTCACTGTTTATTTTCAATTAAATTGAAACATTAAATCACTAATTCATTTTGGATTTTACATGGATGTGTGACATATGCATTACTTTATTGTTGCTGTTGTTTTTCAACTGCAACTAACCACTTCCTTTCCACTGAACCGACCTACACCCTACATTTAAAAAAAAAGTGTGATAAAGTTCCAGTCCTTCTTTCTCTGTCTGATGGTCACCATGTTTCGTGTAAGCCAAGCCACCATGTTCTTCATTCAGCTCCTAGTTTTCTGTCGTGTCCTTGCAGGTATAGTGTATATGTGGTTTTCTCTGGGTTTATTTGGAGATTAAGTTTTATGCTGATTATTTGTTTTGTTTTCTTCAGTATTAGCGACTGAAATGGATGACCACAGGACTATGCTGGTATCCAGAGGAGACTCGGTCACATTCAACTGCAACATATCCACAGAATATGCTTCGGATATTACCTGGAACATAAAAAGATTCATTTATAAACATTCCCCCTTGATAAATCAGACTTTTTCAAATGTATCTTCTCACAGACTGAGAATAGATCCTGACTTACATTTAAAGTTGAATATTTTCAGGGCTCAACCTGAAGATACAGGATTTTATTCATGTTATGTGACTGACAGACAGGGCATTGACAGTATTACATGGAATTTAACTGTGTCTGAGGACACTAAAGGTAGGTGGAGCAGAGCAAAAAGCAGGACTAATCATTTCTACAACATGTATCTTACAGTTCAGGCTTCACTGCTACTGAAATTAAATTCTGATCTGATTTTATACAGAAATCAGTTCATCATGGTATTATCTTTACATACTCACACCTGCAAAGGGATTGCTTCTATGTGTCATCACATCAGCTGTCTGCCTCTGTAGGTGAGTGAAAATGTTCACTTTGTGTCTCTTGTTATTACAAAAACCACATCCTTATTTATTTTATTTGAAAGTGGTTCAAACTGATTCTCGAGGTTTTTTGTCTTTGCTGACACTGACTTCCTACATGACAACTGGACTGAGATAGTTGTATTTCATTCATTCATTCATCTTCTATACCCGTTTAGTCCTGTTAAGGGTCACGGGGGTCTGCTGGAGCCTATCCCAGCTGTCATAGTTGTATTTCATTTCTCTTTTTTTGTTTCTGTATTTTTTATTTCTATCTGAATAGGTTTTTCACATTCTTCTTCTTTCTGGTAATAAAAACATTTTCAGAGCATCGCTGTAATTTCATATCACGTCACTGGATTAAAGCAGACATTTTGACTTCCGTCTGTGAGCGAAGTTAGTGAGGGCTCACACATAAAACTAAAACTGTCTCATCTAAACAAAATGCAGGTTTAATGGTTAACATTAACTATACTTTTTATGCTGAGACAAGTCACATTATCAGTGGTGCTGCTAGGTTTTGAGAAATTTCTTGTTTAACCATGATACTTTTCCAGTGCTAGATGTATCTATTACTCTCATACGGAGAAAGATCTTACTATACTCTCTCATTATCTCTCTTTTCTGTAGTATTTTTGTTTATTTGTTGTCCAGTTATAACATGATAAGTTGGAATATGACACTCAGATTTAATATTAATGATAAATTACGATTTTAAAATAAGAAAATACATAGAGGTGCACTGAGTGTTAAAGAACAAACATTTTTTAAATTTTGAAATCGATGGATATTAGTAGCTCTGGTGGGGACTTGAAGGGATGGTTAAGCTTTTTCTAAGTCAGGTTACACAAGCTACTTATTTAGTGTAGCTGGTAGTGTGAGGATCCTCAGTTTGAAGAAGTAGACAGGAGTATGGACACGGAAGATAAGCTTGTCTCGACCGTGTAAGCAGCAAAACGTGTTTAGGCCACATAAAACAAGACTCACTGAACATAATGAGTTCTTGTTCACTATATTTAAAATATTATCACTGTGTTATCTTGCTGCAGTTGAGTTGCTGGTTGGTCACTCTGTGACTTGTTGTAACACATTATTTGGAGACCAGAAAACGTATTATCACACCAAAGTCACACAAACTAACTCATCAAAGCCGACCAGAAAGTGATTTATTCTGTTCAGTTTTGTCTGTGTAGTCTGGCGTCTTTTAAGAAGACATCAGTTTCAGTTCCCTGCTGGAAAATGATGTAAAGTTGATGTAAAATGTTTTTGCAGCAAGTATTGTCACAGTGTTTATACTTTTAGCATTTATCTGAAAATATTTACTCAGTTTTACTTTTGTGTTTGCATAAGATGCCGAGCCAGGACTCCAGACTTGAACGTGTATGAGAACTGCTGAGAGAAGAGGTTAGAGGAACTTTGATAATACACAAATTAAAGTCTCACAGTGTATTTTTAATCAATAACACTCATTTCGTCTCCATTTACTTTCAATTCTTATAGGTGGCCACTCCACAACTCTACAGCTGTGCAGTGTATGAACCAATCACAGAATGAGGCAGTGCTCCTTTAAATCTGTCGAGTCTACTGAGATGATGAGCACAAGGTTAAGACAAAGAAAACATTTCATTACACGTAAATATATATATATATGCATTTTTGTGTCACTCTTGTGATGAGGAAGATTACTAGTTTTCATTTTGAAAAGTTTAGCTTACATTTTTATTTGTTTTGTCTATTTTCATGGATGCAGATCATCTTCCTTTGAATTTTATGCAATTTTTTTATGCTTATTTTATTGT
Organism: Chelon labrosus; assembly: GCF_963514085.1. NCBI lineage: Eukaryota > Metazoa > Chordata > Actinopteri > Mugiliformes > Mugilidae > Chelon > Chelon labrosus. The sequence continues at coordinate 14,572,938 of NC_140341.1, forward strand.
CCAGCAGATGTTGCTAATGTGTCATGGTTCTTTGTTTTGAATATTTCCTATGACCCTAATTCTTTCACTGTGTTTTCTGTTCTTCCTTGGTGTTTCACGTCTTGTGTTACTTCCTGTGTTGTTCCCCCCTTTGATTGTTGGATTGGTTTCTCCTTGTGTGTGTGTGGCAGTAGTGTTCAAGCGTTGTGTTAATTATGTCCAGAGACCAAACCACTGCTTTCACTGACCGTTTATTCCTGGCAGGAGAATACACAGTCGGTCTCATCCCAAACTTCCAAACCTGCTCTCACACTGTGAAGCTAAAACAAAGAAATGCATATTAGCTAGCTCACCACATGCTAATCATGACAAACAAGTAAAAACATTGTCACTCCCACAATGGATGTGTTCAACAGACAGTGAGCTAACAAAACATATTAACATAAAACAACCACTTAAATATGAAATTAAAATGAATAATAGAGCATAATTACAGAGCTAGCAACATGTGCACTCACCAGGGAGACAGCATAGCAAAACTGTTACTATCTCACAGGGTGCACAACCCAAGTCAGCAGGGGTGCTGCGTTTAATGACCTTAAAATAAAACTGTAATTAATAAACAGTGTGAGAGGTGGCAAGTGGAATCACACACACTATTAACTCCGTTACATGTGCTCTGCCCTCATTCTCTTCATCTGTGTCTCGTCACTCCTTTGCCCACCTGTATATATGGCCCTGTCATTGCCTTTGTTCTGTGTCATGTTGTCTGCTATGTTTCCACTGTTCTGTGACGTCACCCAGTTTGTCTCCTCATTGTGTTCCTGTGTTCTCTCCTTTGTTTTCATAGCCTTCGCCAGTGTCTTTTTTGATTGGTGTGTTAGAATTACCCTGCCATCCCCGCAGCGCCTTAAGTTTTGGTTTGTTTTCATTAAATACATTTTGTTTCCTACTCCTGCCTTGTTCCTGTGTCCTGCATTTAGATCCAACATTAGAATTTTTTTTCTGGAGCACCACCACATTCTTCTTTGATAACTTTTTTCATACCTGAGCTTCCTACACAGTGTTCTTGTTTTCTTCAACATTTTGTGGTGAATTTGAATAAATTTGACCAACAGTCAACCAAATGTAAAAGTATTTACAAAACCTGGATTCTGACCATATAAAAGTGCAGTGTATTTTTAAAAAAGGAAAAAATGAAACTCAGAAGAGAGGAGAGCAGAGTGAGAGACAGAAGAGACAGGAACGAGAGGCAGAGGGCAACAAACTCACTGAGAGAAGAAACCAGGAAATAGTGTATGAGAGAGACAACTGTGATATGAGACCAGAAATGTGAAGGATAAAAAAACAAGTGTAGAGGATGAAACAGAATTAGTAACAGTCAAAATGAACCCAAGGGTCCTTCATATTTCAAGCTAGACACACAAGACGGTATAATATTAGATGGATAGAACTGCTTCAAGTCAGCAGACTTAGGCCTAATCTAAGTGTTTTAACTCTCTGAGGCACAAGATGTGGGTATTCAGGTGAAACATACACGATTCATGAGTTCAAGGAAAGGACGCTCAGTGTTCACACCATGTGGTCAATGTGGCGTGAGAAAGTTTTCCTGCAGCAGAACATGAGGTACATTTTATATTTCAGTTCATCATATGATTATAGTGACGAGAAATAAATTTGACGATTTATTTTTAGTTAAGTTGAAACATTAAATCACTAATTCATTTTGGATTTTACATGGATGTGTGACATATACATTAGTTTTTTGTTGTTGTTGTTTTTCAACTGTAACTAACCACTTCCTTTCCGCTGCAACTACATACACCCTACATTTAAAAACGCGTGGTAAAGTTCCAGTCCCTTTGTCTCTGTCTGATGGTCACCATGTTTCATGTAAGCCAAGCCGCCGTGCTCTTCATTCAGTTACTAGTTTTGCGTCATGTCCTTGCAGGTATAGTGTACATGTGATTTTCTCTGGGTTTATTTGGAGATTAAGTTTTATTCTGACTATTTGTTTTGCTTTCTTCAATATTAGCAACTGAAACAGCTGACCACAGGACTATGCTGGTATCCAGAGGCGACTCGGTCACATTCAACTGCAACATATCCATAGAATATGCTTCGGATATTACCTGGAACATAAAAAGATTCATTTATAAACATTCCACCTTGATAAATCAGACTTTTTCAAATGTATCTTCTCACAGACTGAGAATAGATCCTGACTTACATTTAAAGTTAAATATTTTCAGCGCTCAACCTGAAGATGCAGGACTTTATTCATGTTATGTGACTGACAGACGGGGCCGTAACAGTATTACATGGAATTTAACTGTGTCTGAGGACACTAAAGGTAGGTGGATCAGAGTAAAAAGCAGAGCTAATAATTTCTGAAACATGTATCTTACAGTTCATGCTTCACGCTACTTAAATGAAATTCTGATCTGATTTTATACAGAAATCAGTTCATCATGGTATTTTCTTTACATAATCATATCTGCAATGGGATTGCTTCTATGTGTCATCACATCAGCTGTCTGCCTCTGTAGGTGAGTGAAACATTTCACTTTGTGTCTCTTGTTGTTACAAAAACTACATCGTTATTTATTTTATTTGAAAGTGGTTCAAACTAATTCTCAAGTTTTTTGTCTTTGCTGACTTGCTACGTAACAACTGGACTGAGATAGTTATATTTCATTGCTGTTTTTTTTTCTCTCTTTATAAATAGATTTTCTTTCTGGTCATAAAAAACATTTTCAGAGCATCGTAGTAATTTCATATCATCAAATCACGTCACGTGGATTAAAAGCAGATATTTTGACTTCCAACCGTCTCTGTGAGCGACATTAGTGAGGGCTCAGGCACAAAACTAAAACTGTCTCATCTAAACAAAACGCAGGTTTAATGGTTAACATTAACTATACTTTTTATGCCGAGACAAGTCACAATAACAGTTCTGCTGCTAAGGTGACAAAATAAGAGTTTTGGGAAGTTTCTTGTTTAACCATGACACTTTTCCAATACGAGATGTATCTATCACTCTCATATGGAGAAAGATCTTACTATACTCTCTCATTATCTCTCTTTTCTGTAGCATTTTTGTTTATTTGTTGTCCAGTTATAACATGATAAGTTGGAATATGACACTCAGATTTAATATTAATGATAAATTATGATGTTGAAATAAGAAAATACATAGAGATGCACTGAGTGTTAAACAACAAACACTTTAAAATTTTGATATTTATGATATTATCGCTGTGTTATCTTGCTGCAGTTGATTTGCTGGTTTGTCACTGTGTGACTTGTTATAACACATTAATTGGAGACCAGAAAACATATTATCACACCAAAGTCACACAAACTAACTCATCAAAGCTGGAAAATGATGTAAAGTTGATGTAAATGTTTTTGCAGCAAGTATTGTAGCAGAGTTTATACTTTTAACATTTAACTGATGATATTTATTCAGTTTTACTTTTGTGTTTGCAGAAGAAGCCAAGCCAGGACTCCAGACTACAACCTGTATGAGAGCGAGATGCTGAGCCAGGCTCAGTATCAAGTTCAACTGAGAGAAGAGGTTAGAGGAACTTTGATAATACACAAATTAAAGTCTCACAATGTATTTTGAATCAATACCACTCATTTCTTGTCCATTTACTTTCAATTCTTATAGGTGGCCCCTCCACAACTCTACAGCTGTGCAGTGTATGAACCAATCACAGAATGAGGCAGAGCTCCTTTAAATCTGTTGAGTCTACTGAGCTGATGAGCACAAGGTTAAGACAAAGAAAGCATTTCATGTATATATGCATTTTTGTGTTGCTCTTGTAATGAGGAAAATGACCAGTTTTCATTTTTGAAAAGTTTAGCTTACATTTTTATTTGTTTTGTCTATTTTGTTCGTGCATGCAGATCATCTTTCTTTGAATTTTATGCTGTTTTCATAGCTTAGCTTATTTTATTGTCCAGCAGATGTTGCTAATGACTCAAATGTGTCATGGTTCTGTGTTTTGAGTATTTCCTGAGACCCTGTTTGGTCAAACAGCCAACAGTCAACCATAATATTTACAAAAATTTTGAGAGTGGAAGAAGAATTTTTTTATTTTATGAGTTTTAACACAGTTTGTCTGCAAACTGTAAATCTGCAATTGCTTGGGTCATCAGTGGTTTCTAACCTGAGAATCTGCACAAATAGGCCGCGTCCTTGTCAGAACAGAAATATTTTGCTCTTGATCTGAAGATAAATTATCTATTGATTCACTGCAGCTCACTGCTTTAACCACAGGCTCCAACATTTTCACATGTTGACAACATTGCACCTGGATTCTGCCCATATGAAAGTGCAGCGTATTTAAAAAAAGAAAATCAGAAGAAAGGAGAGCAGAGTGAGAGACAGAAGAGACAGGAACGAGAGGCAGAGGGAGACAAACTCACTGAGAGAAGAAACCAGGAAATAGTGTATGAGAGAAACAACTGTGATATGAGACCAGAAATGTGAAGGTGTGAAGTGTAGAGGATGAAACACAATTAGCAACATTCTAAATTAGCCTCTACCTCATTTGAATATGATGGAAAAATGCTATATGTGTATTGATATATCACTATGAACGATTTATCAATCAGAGCTAAAAATGTAATGTTGATTAATCACCATAAATGTCTTCATCTTCTTCTGTAACCACTTGTCCTGTGAAGGGACAATCATGATTTGTTGTAATGGAAATAAAGTTAAGTCAAAATGAACCCAAGGGTCCCTCATATTTCAAGCCAGACACACAAGACGGTATAATATTAGATGGTTAGAACTGCTTCAAGTCAGCAGACTTAGGCCTCATCTAAGTGTTTTAACTCTCTGAGCCACAAGATGTGGGTATTCAGGTGCAACATACACGATTCATGCGCTCAAACAAAGGATTCTCAGCGTTCACACCATGTGGCCAACGAACGTGTCTTCAGCGTGAGAGAAAGTTTTCCTGCAGCAGAACATGAGGTGCATTTTATATTTCAGTTCATCATATGATTATAGTGACGAGAAATACATTTCACGGTTTATTTTCAATTAAGTTGAAACATTAAATCACTAATTCATTTTGGGTTTCAGATGGATGTGTGACATATGCATTAGTTTTTTTTTTTGCTGTTGTTTTTCAACTGCAACTTACCACTTCCTTTCCGCTGCAACTACATACACCCTACATTTAAAAACGAGTGGTAAAGTTCCAGTCCCTCTGTCTCTGTCTGATGGTCACTATGTTTCGTGTAAGCCAAGCCGCCGTGCTCTTCATTCAGCTACTAGTTTTGCATCATGTCCTTGCAGGTATAGTGTATATGTGGTTTTCTCTGGGTTTATTTGGAAATTAAGTTTTATTCTGACCATTTGTTTTGCTTTCTTCAATATTAGCGACTGAAACAGCTGACCACAGGACTATGCTGGTATCCAGAGGAGACTCAGTCACATTCAACTGCAACTTATATGCAGAAAATGCTTCGGATATTACCTGGAACATAAAAAGATTCATTTATAAACATTCCACCTTGATAAATCAGACTTTTTCAAATTTATCCTCTCACAGACTGAGAATAGATCCTGACTTACATTTAAAGTTAAATATTTTCAGTGCTCAACCTGAAGATGCAGGACTTTATTCATGCAATTTAACTTCCAGATGGGGCATTAACAGTATTACATGGAATTTAACTGTGTCTGAGGACACTAAAGGTAGGTGGATCACATCAAAAAGTAGCAGCAATCATTTCTGCAAAATGTATCTTACAGTTCAAACTGCACGCTACTTAAATGAAATTCTGATTTGATTTTATGCAGAAATCAGTTCATGGTATTTTCTTTACATACTCACACCTGCAATGGGATTGCTTCTATGTGTCATCACATCAGCTGTCTGGCTTTGTAGTTGAGTGAAAAGTCTCACTTTGTGTCTCTTGTTATTACAAAAACTACATCCTTATTTATTTTATTTGAAAGTGGTTCAAACTAATTCTCAGGTTTTTTTGGTCTTTGTTGACACTGACTTCCTATATGACAACTGGACTGAGATAGTTGAATTTCATTATTTATTTATTTCTGTTTCTAAAAAGATTTTTCACATTCTTCTTCTTTCTGGTAATAAAAACATTTTCAGAGCATCGCAGTAATTTCATATCACGTCACTGGATTAAAGCAGACATTTTGACTTCCAACCGTCTCTGTGAGCGACATTAGTGAGGGCTCACGCACAAAACTAAAACTGTCTCATCTAAACAAAACGCAGGTTTAATGGTTAACATTAACTATATTTTTATGCCGAGACGAGTCTCAATATCAGTGGTGCTGCTAAGGTGACAAAATAAAGGTTTTGAGAAGTTTCTTGTTTAACCATGATACTTTTCCAATGCTAGATGTATCTATTACTCTCATATGGAGAAAGATCTTACTATACTCTCTCATTATCTCTCTTTTCTGTAGCATTTTTGTTTATTTGTTGTCCAGTCAGAACATGATAAGTTGGAATATGACACTCAGATTTAATATTAATGATAAATTATGATGTTAAAATAAGAAAATACATACAGGTGCACTGAGTGTTAAACAACAAACATTTTTGAAATTTTGAAATTGACGGATATTAGTAGCTCTGGTGGGGACTTGAAGGGATGCTTAAGCTTTTTCTAAGTCAGGTTACACAAGCTACTTATTTAGTGTAGCTGGTAGTGTGAGGATCCCCAGTTTGAAGAAGTAGACAGGAGTATGGACACGGAAGATAAGCTTGTCTCGACCGTGTAAGCAGCAAAACGTGTTTAGGACACATAAAACAAGACTCACTGAACATAATGAGTTCTTGTTCACTATATTTAAAAAATTATCACTGTGTTATCTTGCTGCAGTTGAGTTGCTGGTTTGCCACTGTGTGACTTTTTGTAACACCTTATTTGGAGACTAGAAAACGTATTATCACACCAGAGTCACACAAACCAACTCATCAAAGCCGACCAGAAAGTGATTTGTTCTGTTCAGTTTTCTCTGTGTAGTCTGGCGTCTTTTAAGAAGACATCAGTTTCAGTTCCCTGCTGGGAAATGATGTAAAGTTGATGTAAAATGTTTTTGCAGCAAGAATTGTAGCAGAGTTTATACTTTTAACATTTAACTGATAATATTTATTCGGTTTTATTTTTGTGTTTGCAGAAGATGCCGAGCCAGGACTCAAGACTACAACCTGTATGAGAGTGAGATCCTGAGCCAGGCTCAGTATCAAGTTCTGCTGAGAGAAGAGGTTAGAGGAACTTTGATAAAACACAAATTAAAGCCTCGAAATGTATTTTTAATCAATACCACTCATTTCTTCTCCATTTACTTTCAATTCTTATAGGTGGCCCCTCCACAACTCTACAGCTGTGCAGTGTATGAAACAATCACAGAATGAGGCAGAGCTCCTTTAAATCTGTTGAGTCTACTGAGCTGATGAGCACAAGGTTAAGACAAAGAAAGCATTTCATGTATATATGCATTTTTGTGTTGCTCTTGTAATGAGGGAAATTACCAGTTTTCATTTTGAAATGTTTAGCTTACATTTTTATTTGTTCATGTTACCTGTCCCCAGAATCATCTACCTGGGGCAGGAATGCAGATCTCTATTTCAGCCATTTATTGGCGTCGCTATATATTGTTACCGACAAGGTGGATTCAATTTATATCTGTGGTGATGTTAACAGCCGAATCGGGACGCTTAAGGACTATGTGGAAGGGGATGACATTTCTCCTCGAATAGCTTTGGACACGAATGTAAATAAGCATGGTCATACCTTTCTGGAATTTTTGAAGGACTCTAAATATTGTATACTTAATGGAAGGTTAAATCCTGAAAATGACAATTTTACTTCAATTTCTGTAAGGGGCAAAGCTGTTGTTGATTATATAGTGACATCTCATGTCGATATGAAAACATGTCTTGGATTTAATGTTTATTCCCCTTCTGAGCTTATTGATAGAATTGGTCCAGAAAGTTTTAATTTGATTGATGACCATAGTAGACTCCCTGACCATTCAGTTCTTTGTTTACGTTTTCAAGCTGGGGAGGTAGTTAATATTCAGAATAATGTAGACTGTTTACTGCATGCAAGAAAACGAGATAGAAATTATCCTGTTGATTTTCTGTCTTCAAAGATGTGTTGCAGTGCTCTACTGGAGGTAATATGTCAACTACAGATAGTGCAGGAAAATCAGGAAAAGATGGACCAGTGTTATACCAACCTCTGTAATCTTTTACATGGTGAGATGAACAAATATTGTCCTGTAAAAAAAATGGGTTCCACAAAGAAATATTATAGAGCTAAACAACCTTATTGGAATAATGAATTAAATGAGTTATGGTTGAAGTTGTGTTCTGCAGAGAGAATATTTCTTAAATGTGGTCTGGGGGAACCCTGGAAGAGGAGAGCCTTGCATAGTGATTTTACACAATGCCAGGCTAACTTTGATAGAAAGCTCAGGTTCTTCAAAAGAAGGTTTAAAAGAGGCCAAGCTCTCAAATTAGAACAGTTACAAACTGGTAATCCTCAACAATTTTGGGGGGAAATACATAAGTTAGGTCCAAAAAAGAAGACATTAATACCTATGGAGGTCTTATTGGAAAGTGGTGAATCCTCTTTTGAATGTAGTCAAATATTAAAAAAGTGGGAAAAAGATTACAGTGAATTATACGCTTATAGTAGTTCCACTTTATTTGATGGTAATTTCTTAGAAGAAACCTGTAAAGTAAAATTTGAGATGGAAACTGGGATGAATACTACATACTATCAAAATGAGATATTGAATAGTGATATTACATTGGATGAGGTACTTCAAGTGCTAGATAAAGCCAAAGAAAATAAAGCTGTGGGCATTGAAGACCTCCCTAACGAGGTACTTAAGAAACCTAACTTGTGTAATGTCCTACATTGTTTGTGTCACATATGTTTTCAAAATGGTATTATCCCATCCGAGTGGAAAAAATCAATTATCAAACCCATCCCGAAATCTATAAAAGATGACCCTAGAGTCCCGTTGAATTATAGAGGGATTAGTCTGATCAGTACAGTATATAAAATTTACTCAGGAGTTCTTAACAACAGACTTAATACGTTTTTGGAGGTTTATGGAGGGTTGGTAGATGAACAGAATGGCTTTAGGAAAAACAGGGCCTGTATTGATCATATTTATGTGTTATCTTCTGTGGTAAGAGCTCATCTGGAAAAGGGTAAAAGTACTTTTACCTGCTTTGTTGACTTCAAAAAGGCGTTTGATTGTGTCAACCGAGACCTTTTGCTGTTTAAATTACTATCATTTGGTATCAATGGAAAATTCTATAATGCTATAAAAGCCCTTTACAAAGACCCCATTGCTTGTGTGCAAATAAATAATTTAAGAACGGAGTGGTTCTCAACGCCTTTTGGGGTGAAGCAGGGAGACTTACTCTCCCCTTCCTTATTTGCTTTTTATATAAATGATTTAGCTCAAGAAATTAAGCAGGGTAATCTTGGGGTGCCAATTGAGGACATGAATCTAAGTATTCTGCTTTATGCAGATGATATTGTTTTGATAGCTGAAAATGAAGTGAATTTACAAAATATGTTGAATATTATGAGTTCATGGTGTAGTAAATGGCGTCTTACTATTAACAGCGAAAAAACGCAAGTTGTTCATTTTAGGGAAAAAAGTGAATTACAGAGTATCTATACATTCCAGTTTGGCCCTGTGCCCCTAAAGTATACTCGTTGTTATAAATATCTTGGCTTTGTTTTTGATGAAAATATGAAATTTACAGAGGGAAGGAAAATACTAGCAGAGTCTGCTGGAAGAGCATTAGGTTCTGTGTTAAGTAAATTGAAACTATGTACAGATCTTGGGTTTTCTACATTTACACAACTGTATAAATCTTTGGTTGACTCCGTTTTGTTTTATTCTGCAGGAGTTTGGGGCTTTGATGAAGTTTTTGACTGTAACTCTGTTCAAAATCGTGCTTTAAGGTGTTTTCTTGGTGTGCATAAATACGCAGCAAAGGTAGCTGTTAATGGGGATGCAGGATGGGATCCATGTATTGTAAAACAAAGGTGTGAAATGGTGCGATTGTGGAACCGTCTTGTCAGTCTGCCAGAGGAAAGGGTAACTAGGAAAATTTTTAATTGGGACAGAGCAAGGCATCACCCCTGGTCTAGAGAGATTTCAATAATATTGTCTGCATCTGACTTACATATAAAGTTTCAAAATAATTTACAATGTAATATAAATATTGTCAGACAAAGATTGGTAAGTAAATATGAAGAGCAATGGAAACAGGATATATGGAAGAAGCCAAAACTTAGAAATTATGTTCAGTTTAAGAATGATTATGTTACAGAACCTTATATTTCCTTTAATCTAAAGAGAAGGCAGAGGTCCCTCTGTGCTCAACTGAGAACTAGTACTTTACCTCTGGCAGTGGAAGTGGGTCGATTTAAAGGTACACCTGAACATTTACGTTTATGTGAATTCTGTGACCTCCAAGTGGTTGAAGATGAATTTCATTTTGTTTTTTACTGTCCCTTATACTGCGACCTAAGGATCTCACTTTTTGAATCAATTCAGTTAAAAAACCCTGATATATTTTGGCAATATGAAGGAGAGATTTTGTGCTGGCTGTTTGAAAATGATGTTTTTGCTTTGGCCAAATTTATAGAAAAGGCCTGGTATTTAAGACAAAGTATTCTGTATCCAGTTTAACAAGCTTTTTTATTTTTGTATTTATTTTTAGTGGTGTTATGTTGGGTATCTCTGTGTACGTGGCTATCTGGAGACTATTGTGTAAATTATTGCTTCAGTGTCTAATAAGCCCATGTGGGCTGGGCACCATGGTGTTTGACACTTAAATAAACTTAATCAATCAAAAAAAAAAAAAATGTTCTGTCCATTTTGTTTGTGCATGCTCATCATCTTTCTTTGAATTTTATGCTGTTTTCATAGCTTAGTTTAATTTATTGTCCAGCAGATGTTGCTAGTGACTCAAATGTCTCATGGTTCTGTGTTTTGAGTATTTTCTGAGACTCTGTTTGGTCAACCAAACAGCCAACAGTCAACCAAGATATTTACAAAAACTTGGAGAGTGGATGAAGAATTTTTATTTCATGGGTTTTAACACGGTTTGTCTGCACACTGTAAATCTGGAATTGTTTGGGTCATCAGTGGTTTCTAACCTGAGAATCTGCACAAATAGGCCGCGCCCTTGTCAGAACAGAAATATTTAGACTCTTGATCTAAAGATAAATTACCTCTTGATTCACTGCAGCTCACTGCTTTAACCACAGGCTCCAACATTTTCACATGTTGACAACATTGCACCTGGATTCTGACCATATGAAAGTGCAGAGTATTTAAAAAAAGAAAATCAGAAGAGAGGAGAGCAGAGTGAGAGACAGAAGAGACAGGAATGAGAGGCAGAGGGTGACAAACTCACTGAGAGAAGAAACCAGGAAATAGTGTATGAGAGAGACAACTGTGATATGAGACCAGAAATGTGAAGGATAAAAAAACATGTGTAGAGAATGAAACAGAATTAGCAACATTCTAAATTAGCCTCCACCTCATTTGAATATGATGGGAAAATGTTATATGTGATATATTGATATATCACTATGAACAATTTATTAATCGGAGCTAAAAAATGTAAATGTTGATTAATCACCATAAATGTCTTCATCTTCTTCTGTAACCACTTGTCCTGTGAAGGGACAATCATGATTTGTTGTAATGGAAATAAAGTTAAGTCAAAATGAACCCAAGGGTCCCTCATATTTCAAGTTAGACACACAAGACGGTATAATATTAGATGGTTAGAACTGCTTCAAGTCAGCAGACTTAGGCCTCATCTAAGTGTTTTAACTCTCTGAGCCACAAGATGTGGGTATTCAGGTGCAACATACACGATTCATACACTCAAAGGATGCTCAGTGTTCACACCGTGTGGTCAACGTGGCGTGAGAAAGTTTTCCTGCAGCAGAACATGAGGTACATTTTATATTTCAGTTCATCATATGATTATAGTGACGAGAAATAAATTTGATGGTTTATTTTCAATTAAGTTGAAACATTAAACCACTAATTCATATTGGGTTTTACAGGGATGTGTGACATATGCATTAGTTTTTTGTTGTTGTTGTGTTTCAACTGTAACTAACCACTTCCTTTCCGCTGCAACTACATACACCCTACATTTAAAAACGCGTGGTAAAGTTCCAGTCCCTCTTTCTCTGTCTGATGGTCGCCATGTTTCTCGTAAGCCAAGCCGCCGTGCTCTTCATTCAGCTACTAGTTTTTCGTCATGTCCTTGCAGGTATAGTGTATATGTGGTTTTCTCTGGGTTTATTTGGAGATTGAATTTAATGCTGACTATTTGTTTTGCTTTCTTCAATATTAGCGACTATAACAGCTGACCAGAGGACTATGCTGGTATCCAGAGGAGACTCAGTCACATTCAACTGCAACATATCCACAGAATATGCTTTGGATATTACCTGGAACATAAAAAGATTCATTTATAAACATTCCCCCTTGATAAATCAGACTTTTTCAAATGTATCCTCTCACAGACTGAGAATAGATCCTGACTTACATTTAAAGTTAAATATTTTCAGTGCTCAACCTGAAGATGCAGGACTTTATTCATGTACTGTAACTACCAGACGGGGCATTAACAGTATTACATGGAATTTAACTGTGTCTGAGGACACTGAAGGTAGGTGGATCAGAGCAAAAAGAAGGGCTAATCATTTCTACAATATGTATCTTGCAGTTCAAAGTTGAAACTGCACGCTACTTAAATATAATTCTCATTTGATTTTATGCAGAAATCAGTTCATCATGGTATTATCTTTACATACTCACACCTGCAATGGGACTGCTTCTATGTGTCACCACATCAGCCGTCTGCCTCTGTAGGTGAGTGATGCCTTTCAGCTTCAGATTCAGTATGAATAAATAAATTTCACTCGATCACATTGTGTCATTACGTCTGTGTGCACTTAAAAGGTCGTTTTATGCAAAATTACGAATGATAATTTCTAGATTAATAGTTTGTGTTTTAATTTTTGAAACCGAGCACATTTATTCTTGGTATTAGATACTTCATAGATTAAACAAAGTCTAGGAGCACTCGATTCCCTTTTTTGTAGATGTCATGTCACTGGTCTCCTGGGTTGTGACGGTGACCAGCCCTTAAGGACAGAGGTCATCTTCTCACATTTTAATCCAGTAGACCACTTCTTCACTGTGCTGTAAGAAATTAAACACTTCAGTAGTTTTATTTGAGAGCAGATGCATCATAAAAGTATTGGTAATGTGTATAGGTGTCACTGTGAGTGTAAAGCGCTTTGAGTACCAACAGGTAAAACGGCCCTATATCAATACAAATACAACACCACTGACTTTAACTTCAGAGGCTAACAAACAACAAAAATATGTGCCTTGTGGTGAGATTGTTTTCTTAGTTATAAAATAATTACTCCCTGCCATCTGAGAAGACGATGTGTTAGAGGCTGAAGGAAAAAAATATCCTATGCATGTCTGGCCACTGCGAGATATGAAAAAGGAAATACATTTCTCACCTATCGCACTTGTTATTTCCATCACAACAATGCGTCGTTACATTTCTGGGGAGGTGCAGGTCAGGCTACACTGTAAAGACCTGCAGCACATCTACTGTATAAATCTGAGGCAGAACCATACATGTGGTTCAACTCCACTGCTATTACCTGCAGAAAATCAACTTCTGTGTGAACGCACAGAGAGAGGATGGGCCCGTGAATGTAACGGTGAGATGTCATTCAAAATAAACTGATGATTGCAACTGACATTTGATAGCAGACTTAAGCCAAATGTATGGCTCCACGTCAGATGTTTAACAGGAGTCACCAGCTGGACTTACACAGATCATACTTGTCAGCAAACTGTCACAGTTTGAACCATCTGGAAGTCACTGAAATGTTAATTAAAATAGTTGTGTGTAATCACTGTAAGACCTGCAGTGAAATGTGTCTCCTGTTGATTTTGCTTATACGTACACAGTCTCTGTTCTAAGAAGGGCAATGTTATTATTGGTAACTGCTTTATCTCTGCAGAAGACGTAGGTCCGGGGCAGTGAACCAATATCCAGTCCAGGATCAGACTCATTCTAACTCAAGAAGAGAGGTGAGAGGAGCTTTGTCAACTTTAGTTCTGCTTTATTTATTTCCTGCCTTAGAGGTTGTACTGAACCGTTTTCTTATTTTCTATTTCTGTCACCATAGGTCCACAATCAAGAGCAGGACAACATGGATCAATGGAGAAATAGCAAGAGGAGGAGTCAGTACATGGAGAGGCTGAATTCAATCTATGATCACGTCTGAGCTGATGAGTCATTAAGACAATGCTGAAAACAGAGACTTGGACAAGAGAGAGAGATGTATGAAGGACATTACATTTTCCAGTTTGAAAACAGGCGCTTTGAGGGAAGTGGACTCTACAGACTCTAATTAATACAATAAAAGTACAGTCTTAATGTTAAGGGCTACAGTTTTAGATAGTCTTGCTGTGTTGAATGTTGTCTAAGTTCACCAAAGAAAGTTTCCAATCATGATTTGTTGTAATGGAAATAAAGTTAAGTCAAAATGAACCCAAGGGTCCCTCATATTTCAAGCTAGACACACAAGACGGTATAAAATTAGACGGTTAGAACTGCTTCAAGTCAGCAGACTTAGGCCTCATCTAAGTGTTTTAACTCTCTGAGCCACAAGATGTGGGTATTCAGGTGCAATGTACACAATTCTTGCGTTCAAAGAAAGGACGCTCAGCGTTCACACCATGTGGCCAACGAACGTGTCTTCAGCGTGAGAGGAGGTTTTCCTGCAGCAGAACATGAGGTACATTTTATATTTCAGTTCCTCGTATGATTATAGTGACGAGAAATACATTTCACGGTTTATTTTCAATTAAGTTGAAACATTAAATCACTAATTCATTTGGATTTTACGTGGATGTGTGACATATGCATTAGTTTTTAGTTGCTGTTGTGTTTCAACTGTAACTAACCACTTCCTTTCCGCTGCAACTACATACACCCTACATTTAAAAACGCGTGGTAAAGTTCCAGTCCCTCTGTCTCTGTCTGATGGTCACCATGTTTCGTGTAAGCTTCAGCTACTAGTTTCGCATCGTGTCTTTGCAGGTATAGTATATATGTGGTTTTCTCTGGGTTTATTTGGAGATTGAATTTTATTCTGACTATTTGTTTTGCTTTCTTCAGTATTAGAGACTGCATTAGCTGACCACAGGACTATGCTGGTATCCAGAGGAGACTCGGTCACATTCAACTGCAACATATCCAGAGAAAATGCTTCAGATATTACCTGGAACATAAAAAGATTCATTTATAAACATTCCACCTTGATAAATCAGACTTTTTCAAATGTATCCTCTCACAGACTGAGAATAGATCCTGACTTACATTTAAAGTTAAATATTTTCAGCGCTCAACCTGAAGATGCAGGACTTTATTCATGTTATGTGACTGACAGGCAGGGCATTAACAGTATTACATGGAATTTAACTGTGTCTGAGGACACTAAAGGTAAGTGGATCAGAGCAAAAAGCAGGGCTAATCATTTCTACAACATGTATCTTACAGTTCAGGCTTCACGCTACTTAAATGAAATTCTGATCTGATTTTATGCAGAAATCAGTTCATCATGGTATTATCTTTACATACTCACACCTGCAATGGGATTGTTTCTATGTGTCATCACATCAGCTGTCTGCCTCTGTAGGTGAGTGAAAATGTTCACTTTGTGTCTCTTGTTTTGTCTTTGCTGACACTGACTTCCTACATGACAACTGGACTGAGATAGTTATATTTCATTTCTGTGTTTTTTATTTTTTTTGTTGTTGTTTGTTCTATTTCTAAATAGATTTTTCACATTGTTCTTCTTTCTGGTAATAAAAAATATTTCATTTTGACTTTCTCTGTGAGCAACATTAGTGAGGGCTCATGCATAAAACTAAAACTGTCGCATCTAAACAAAATGCAGGTTTAATGGTTAACATTAACTATACTTTTTATGCAGAGACAAGTCGCAATATCAGTGGTGCTGCTAAGGTGACAAAATAAAAGCAACAGTTTTGAGAAGTTTCTTGTTTAACCATGATACTTTTCCAATGCTAGTTGTATCTATTACTCTCATAGGGAGAAAGATCTTACTATACTCTCTCATTATCTCTCTTTTCTGTAGCATTTTTGTTTGTTTATTGTCCAGTTATAACATAAGTTGAAATATGACACTCAGATTTAATATTAATGATAAATTATGATGTTAAAATAAGAAAATACATACAGGTGCACTGATTGTTAAACAACAAACATTTTTTTAAATTTTGATATTGATGATTATTAGTAGCTCTGGTGGGACTTGAAGGGATGGTTAAGCTTTTTTTAAGTCAGGTTACACAAGCTACTCATGTATAGCCTGGTCGTTGCCATCCTACGTTTCCGCCCGAAATTTGATTTCGGTCTGGCACGGAGTCTGGCCAAATTGCACTTCCGCGGTTCGCGTGTAACCGCGCCAATCAGCGAACAGTTGAGTGATGACGCGGAACTCGCCTGCCGAGTTGCTTGTAGTCTAGCGAAGCTTGTAGTTCAACAGCATAGCAACAATGGCGACGGAGGAAGAGGCGCTAGAAGCCATCCGCGAAGTTGTCTCAACTCTCGAGAGCATCACGGAATTAAAACCAGAACAAGAGGCTTGTCTTGTCAATTTTATAAATGGCAAGGACGTCGTAGCTCTCCTTCCAACTGGCTTTGGGAAAAGTTTGAGCCTGAACTCCGGCACACAATATACGTCATTACCAAACGTTGCTGATTGGTTAAGGGAACTCCAATGATTTTAAACCTCAAAATAAGCTTCCGCCCATTACGGAGACAGATTCCTATTACATTGGGCCAGACTAATGTGCCAGACCGAAATCAAATTTCGGGCGGAAACGTAGGATGGTAACGACCAGGCTAACTTATGTAGCCCAATTAGAAGATGTGGGACAGAACACAGGACAAATTTCTTTTTCGTGGGTATTTTATTCCCCGACTGCACTCAGCAGAGAACAGCATTAAATGGTTCTCAGTTTTGGGAGCGTATTATACTAATGATACTATTGGAAAATGAAATGGTACAGCTTCACGTCTTCAGCAGGTAGAATGAATGTTAATAATGAAAAAAAAACAAGAAACCAAGAATGCCTCCTATGGATGGCTCTCTGCAATGCTAGCACGAAAATTAGGAGTAACTCAAATCGCACACCATGGTGTGGAAAGCTAAGACATGGGTAGATTACTCAAGCACTAAATAAAAGGATCTAAATAAAAGAAATTCCTTTATAGCTCAATATCTCCTGCCTATAGTTCAACTTAGAAGCCCTTTTTAAATCTGAACACATAGACAACAGTAGTGGCCTACTTCACACCTAGAAGAAAGAAAATAAAAGTACAGAAGAAAAAAACTCAATACATTCGTCACACAGTATAGCTTGTATCATAGCTGTATATTCCTAGCAGTGAAGTGCTTTAGATCACCAAAAAGTAAATAATCGTAAAGAAAATACATTTTTCCAGCACTCTTGTAGGAAGACAAAATGCATAAGTGAAAATATGGACTCACTCGCATTTCCTGCACACATGGATACACCCATCCGCAACTCAGGACAGCGCTATTGAGAGTGAGGAGTTGTCGTCATGGTACAGAGCCCCTCCCCTTGATATCGCGGTATCTCGCAGGATCCTCACCCTCTCCGCCATGTTGGCAGGATCCCAGCGGCAAAACATGATTGTTTACGTGTGTTGTTAACTCGGTAGTAGAGGAGGTTCTCGCAATTCCGCACTGTTTTACCATGCCTGGAACTCACTGCTGCGTTAGAAACTGCTCCAGTACCTCACACGATACATATGGAAAACATAGGAACAATGGAATACAGTTTTTTAGGTTACCGAAATGGACACAGCATCAGGGAGAGCAAGTCTCTGACCTGACGAGGAGACGCCGGATTGCTTGGTTCTCTAAAAAATGTCTTTATGTTGTTTGTTAAAGCTACGAAGTGTAGGTTACCTAGCTGTTAATGTTGTTGCAAACCCTGAAGTGCATCTGAAGTTTGCTGCCTAGCTAACTATCTAACAAACTGTTGCCTCTTCGAAAATGCTCAATGGCCAACCATTAATGTTAACTAAAAAGTAGTTGAGATTCTGCTCATGACATTATGCTACCTTGTTGGTAGCATATGTCATAATACATAATAATACAGTTTTCCTGCGCTGTCTCCCTGCGCTACAGTGTGAGTGCAAGTTATTTGGAAGTTTCACGAGACTGACTGTATACTGTCCTGCCAAGTACGGCGAATAAATCAACGAAAACAGTGGTTCGGTCTCTGTTGGTCTTAATAAACACAACGCACGAACACGACCGCACCTACCGCTGTTTTGCGGTAGGTGTAAGCTTGTCCCTGTAAGGTCCATTTTCTTTCGCCTTAACTTTCTCCCATACCTGCAAACTTGTCGCTTTTCGGCGACAATCGCCGTTTTCTTGTTGAATTGGGTCATTCACGTGAATCGCGTAGAACCGGAGAGTTTTTTTTGGGGGGGGGGGGGGGGGGGGGGTCTGGGGCTGCCCTGCATCTGCATGCCATGCGGGCTAGAATTGCGAAAACATTGGATCATTCTTATAATTGACATTTCTCTGGGCCAATCGGAATCTTAGCACTTGCTTCGACGGACGCGCCGGCGCGTCCAAATCACATGACCAGTTTAAGACGACGTAGCAGCAAGACGAAGTCTCACTGAGACTCCGTTTCAATTTGTGCAGAAAGTGCTAACTTCAAACTATATACCAGTTTTTAAATTGTGTTGATAGGCCAAGTAAAAGTGGACTTATGAAAACTAATATACGGCATGCTTTTTCCTGAATATTGTCATCATATTTCTTGCGCGTTTAGTGCAGTAAGTTACGGCGAAAAGGAAAACGCTAGCAAGCGGAGATCGCTAGCCGGCTTCAGGTGATCGAGAGAAAAAAAAACATGACACCCTCTTTCCTATTAGTGGAAAAATGCATCACATCAGCCAATCAGAAAATTATATGGTAATGGTTGCTAAGGGAGAGGGAAAATTGGTGGGAGTGACGCTATTGAGAGTGAGGAGTTGTCGTCATGGTACAGAGCCCCTCCCCTCGGTATCGCGGTATCTCCATTGACTGTATATGGGTATCTCGCGGGATCCTCACCCTCTCCGCCATGTTGGCAGGATTCCAGCGGCAAAACATGATTGTTTACGTGTGTTGTTAACTCGGTAGTAGAGGAGGTTCTCGCAATTCCGCACTGTTTTAACATGCCTGGAACTCACTGCTGCGTTAAAAACGGCTCCAGTACCTCACACGATACATATGGAAAACATAGGAACAATGGAATACAGTTTTTTAGGTTACCGAAATGCTCACAGCATCAGGGAGAGCAAGTCTCTGACCTGACGAGGAGACGCCGGATTGCTTGGTTGGCTGCAAGAAAGGACCTTACTTTTGATCTCACCCCCCAGTCGATGAGAGTGTGTTCTCTGCATTTTCACTCGGATACGTTCTCTAAAAAATGTCTTTATGCTGTTTGTTAAAGCTACGAAGTGTAGGTTACCTTCTGAAGTTTGCTGCCTAGCTAACTATCTAACAAACTGTTGCCTCTTCGAAAATGCTCAATGGCCAACCATTAATGTTAACTAAAAAGTAGTTGAGATTCTGCTCATGATATTATGCTACCTTGTTGGTAGCATAATGTCATAATACATAATAATACAGTTTTCCTGCGCTGTCTCCCTGCGCTACAGTGTGAGAGCAAGTTATTTGGAAGTTTCACGAGACTGATGGAATACTGTCCTGCCAGGTACGGCGAATAAATCAACGAAAACAGTGGTTCGGTCTCTGTTGGTCTTAATAAACACAACGCACGAACACGACCGCACCTACGTTTCTTTCGCCTTAACTTTCTCCATTGCTTTACTTTCTTACTTATTCGTAGATCTGTCCCGCCGAAATAATAAACGCGCAAAAATTAAAGAGCTCTGTAATGTTTCGTCACGCCTCCGTTAAGTTCTGAAGGCGTTGCCCCTGGCAACCGATAGCGTCTCCTACCATCATGGCCGACCGGCTCAGACCCCGCCCAAATCAACCCAAATCGGCACGTGACTCCTTACTCTCAATATATTATCTATGGAGTGACGACGGTTGAAGAGAGAGAGAGAAACGAGTTTTGAGATTTGAGACATTTGTGACCTTACTTATTTACTTACCTTACCCATTAGACATTACTTATTGTGACGCCTGATAGTTTTGCAAATGGTTCTAAATAGTTGTGCAAAAAA
The DNA here is from genome assembly GCF_963514085.1 of Chelon labrosus. NCBI lineage: Eukaryota > Metazoa > Chordata > Actinopteri > Mugiliformes > Mugilidae > Chelon > Chelon labrosus. The sequence goes on from NC_140341.1 coordinate 14,593,337, forward strand.
CGCCTGATGCATTTCCTGTATTTCAATGTAAATAGCTGTAAATAACTTTGTTGTTTGCTAAATTTTTATATAAGCTTTTGAAATTTACAGTTTAGATTTGCATTCTAAGTTATAAAAATGGTTCGTTAAATATGTTTGTGGATTTCACAGTGAAAAATCTAGGTTTTTCCTACTCGGATTTTATGTTTTTAGTGTGGTTTTAGGTCCACTGTGTTAATACAGTATGCCAGAATGAAAAAAATAACTGTGTAATCACACATGCGAGGTTGTGCTGAAAAGAATGACACCCAACAAGGCAAGGTAAACTGTTTTTAAGATGAAATACAAAGGTATTTTATACCCCCCCCCCCCCGCGGACACTGTCACCTTTTTTTCGCTGAGGAGTTTGCAGGTCTGTTCTCCATTGCTTTACTTTCTTACTTTTCTTGTATTTGTAGATCTGTCCCGCCGAAATAATAAACGTGCAAAAATTAAAGAGCTCTGGAATGTTTAGTCGCGCCTCTGTTAAGTTCTGAAAGCGTTGCCCCTGGCAACCGATAGAGTCTCCTACGATCATGGCCGACCGGCTCAGACCCCGCCCAAATCAACCCAAATCAGCACGTGACTCCTCACTCTCAATAGGCTCGTTCGACTTCATCAGAGAACGTCTAATATGGGGAGAAGTTCCACTCTCACTGACCTTCCGGGTTCTGAACTGTTGCAGTTCCACTCTGATTCCATATGAGGGCGCTCTCAGGACGAGTGCAGAATGAATGGCGGTCTATGGAGCAATACCCCTCAAAATCCACTTTTCTCAGGATATAATTTTTTGTGCAGTAATTTGAATATTGAATTTGAAAGGAGATTCAAAGAAATGACACATTGCTGGGTGTTAGATTTTTTAGAGTCACTTATTTTGCTTTAAAAAGTATTTTAAAATGTCAATGACGTCATACACATCGTACGACCAGATACTGCTTTACGGCAATCCTTCAGTCACTGCTTTGGTGCTTTCGCGCTCTGCACTTTCTTTTCTCTCGAGGCATGGACAACACAGCTGACACGGGTAAATAATCGTGCTAGAAGAGTTTCTGTTTTGTTGTTTTAAAAGACCGGGCCGAAAAAAAAAATAATTCGTCTTAACATTCTGGTCCCGCTTCGGATGCCACGATGCCGTCAAGCGGGATCTGGTCGTAATCAGTCCTTCACTGACCAATCAGCGTTCATTAGCACAATGCTAGCGTGTTATGGGCAACAACAACTCAACCTGTAAGAAAACGAAAGGACATAAGTTCTCGTTCATTCAACTTTTGACCTATAACCCATGTTGAACTTGCAAAACCTACAATCAAATCTGAGATTTCTCAACGACAATCGGGTGAAAGAGACACATTTAGCCGTTTAGCTCCATAGAGTCCCATTCATGTTGCACTCATGGCGATCGCCCCCAGTGGAAATCTGGTGGAACTGCAACCAAAATTCGTTACAATGGGACTTAATAGAGAGTGGGAAGGCTCTCCGTAGACGGGCTCTGACTTCATGCAGATCTGTGAAGATCTGACTTGACGTGATGCATGCTGGGTTGTCATGCTCATAGATCTCGAATATGATTGGTTAAAATGAACTTGTTCTACCCAGCATGCATCACGTCAAGTCAGATCTGCTCAGATCTGCATGAAGTCGAACGCGCCTATTAACTCCCCTCTAAATCACATGGAAACATACACAGTAAACACAGCTTTTTAACAGAATTAGCCAACGGGACAATGAGGTGATTTTTAACCAGTTTACTCAATCACCACTTACGCCGTCCTGACGTTCGATGTCACTCGCAGTGTGGTCGGGGTTCGCAGGTTCAGCACGGACAATCTACAGAAATCTTCGGTAATGCAAAATCATCATTAATCCGCTGTACGTACTAGCTTAATCACACTCTCCTACTAACCATTATTATGTTCTTATTGACCCATTAAATTAAAAGAAGAACAAAATAACACACCTGAGCAGCCTGTGTCTCTCCGATACTGCCTCTCCCTCACTTCCGATACCTCGAAGTACTCACATATTCGCGCGGCTCACATTTTGCCTGCCTTAAAGGGACAGCACCCCTAGCGGGAGGAGGCAAAACTACTGCACCTATAGCTACTCTTATGAAATCATGAGTATTTTATTCGTGAAACAATCCAGAGTAACTAAGTAAAAAAAAATAAATGCTCCTCCCCTTGTTCACCTGGCTACACTTATTTAGTGTAGCTGGTAGTGTGAGGATCCCCAGTTTGAAGAAGTAGACAGGAGTATGGACACGGAAGATAAGCTTGTCTCGACCATGTAAGCAGCAAAACGTGTTTAGGCCACATAAAACAAGACACACTGAAGATAATGAGTTCTTGTTCACTATATTTAAAATATTATCACTGCGTTATCTTGCTGCAGTTGAGTTGCTGGTTTGTCACTGTGTGACTTGTTGTAACACATTATTTAGAGACCAGAAAACATATTATCACACCAAAATCACACAAACTAACTCATCAATAGCTTTTAACAAATCATCAGTTCCCTGCTGGAAAATGATGTAAACTTAAAACCAATGACTGATTAGTGACAAAACGAACTAGCAAGAACATGCCGCCCATTGATTGGATGCGAGACTCCCGTTCTTGATTGTGATGTTTATTAACACCGTAGAACTTAAAGTGCAGACAGACAAATAAAAACAACGAGATACAATCGTCAGGAAAATAAAATTGCTTAGCACTGCAGCTAATAAATAAAGAAAGCATAAGGTTACACTAACCACGTTAGCCTGCTTCTCAACTAACGGCAGAGTTATCTTGGATATTCCTCAAAGGCAATCTTCTGTGTCAAAATACATCGCTTCAAAATAAAAGCACAGAACAGCTGCAGTTACAAAGAATAAAATATTTTTTTTGCAGCAAGTATTGTAACAGTGTTTACACTTTTAACATATAACTGATAATATTTATTCAGTTTTACTTTTGTGTTTGCAGAAGAAGCCGAGCCAGGACTCCAGACTACAACCTGTATGAGAGCGAGATCCTGAGGCAGGCTCAGTATCAAGTTCTGCTGAGAGAAGAGGTTAGAGGAACTTTGATAATACACAAATTAAAGTCTCAGAGTGTATTTTAATCAATACCACTCATTTCTTGTCCATTTACTTTCAATTCTTATAGGTGGCCCCTCCACAACTCCACACCTGTGCAGTGTATGAACCAATCACAGAATGAGGCAGAGCTCCTTTAAATCTGTTGAGTCTACTGAGCTGATGAGCACAAGGTTAAGACAAAGAAAGCATTTCATGTATATATGCATTTTTGTGTTGCTCTTGTAATGAGGGAAATTACCAGTTTTCATTTTGAAATGTTTAGCTTACATTTTTGTTTGTTTTGTCTATTTTGTTCGTGCATACAGATCATCTTTCTTTGAATTTTATGCTGTTTTCATAGCTTAGCTTATTTTATTGTCCAGCAGATGTTGCTAGTGACTCAAATGTCTCATGGTTCTGTGTTTTGAGTATTTCCTGAGACCCAGATTGGTCAACCAAACAGCCAACAATCAACAATTACAAAAACTTTGAGAGTGAAAGGAAGAATTTTTTTATTTTATGAGTTTTAACACGGTTTGTCTGCACACTGTAAATCTGCAATAGTATGGGTCATCAGTGGTTTCTAACCTGAGAATCTGCACAAATAGGCCGCGCCCTTGTCAGAACAGAAATATTTTATTCTTGATCTAAAGATAAATTACCTATTGATTCCCTGCAGCTCACTACTTTAACCACAGGCTCCAACATTTTCACATGTTGACAACATTGCAACTGGATTCTGACCATATGAAAGTGCAGCGTATTTAAAAAAAAAAAAAAAAAAGAAAATCAGAAGAGAGGAGAGCAGAGTGAGAGACAGAAGAGACAGGAACGAGAGGCAGAGGGCGACAAAGTCACTGAGAGAAGAAACCAGGAAATAGTGCATGAGAGAGACAACTGTGATATGAGACCAGAAATGTGAAGGATAAAAAAACAAGTGTAGAGAATGAAACAGAATTAGCAGCAGTCTAAATTAGCCTCCACCTCATTTGAATATGATGGGAAAATGTTATATGTGTATTGATAAATCACTATGAACAATTTATCAATCAGAGCTAAAAATGTAAATGTTGATTAATCATCATAAATGTCTTCATCTTCTTCTGTAACCACTTGTCCTGTGAAGGGACAAGCATGATTTGTTGTAATGGAAATAAAGTTAAGTCAAAATGAACCCAAGGGTCCCTCATATTTCAAGCTAGACACACAAGACAGTATAATATTAGATGGTTAGAACTGCTTCAAGTCAGCAGACTTAGGCCTCATCTAAGTGTTTTAACTCTCTGAGCCACAAGATGTGGGTATTCAGGTGAAACATACACGATTCATGCGCTCAAACAAAGGATGCTCAGTGTTCACACCATGTGGCCAACGTGGCCTGAGAAAGTTTTCCTGCAGCAGAACATGAGGTACATTTTATATTTCAGTTCATCATATGATTATAGTGACGAGAAATAAATTTCCCGGTTTATTTTCAATTAAGTTGAAACATTAAATCACTAATTAATTTTGGGTTTTTACATGGATGTGTGACATATGCATTAGTTTTTTGTTGTTGTTGTTTTTCAACTGTAACTAACCACTTCCTTTCCGCTGCAACTACATACACCCTACATTTAAAAACGCGTGGTAAAGTTCCAGTCCCTCTGTCTCTGTCAGATGGTCACCATGTTTCGTGTAAGCCAAGCCGCCGTGCTCTTCATTCAGCTACTAGTTTTGCATCATGTCCTTGCAGGTATAGTGTATATGTGGTTTTCTCTGGGTTTATTTGGAGATTGAATTTTATTCTGACTATTTGTATTTTTTTCTTCAGTATTAGCGACTGAAACACCTGACCACAGGACTATGCTGGTATCCAGAGGAGACTCGGTCACATTCAACTGCAACATATCCACAGAAAATGCTTCAGATATTACCTGGAACATAAAAAGAGTCATTTATAAACATTCCCCCTTGATAAATCAGACTTTTTCAAATGTATCCTCTCACAGACTGAGAATAGATCCTGACTTACATTTAAAGTTGAATATTTTCAGCGCTCAACCTGAAGATGCAGGACTTTATTCATGTGATGTAACTTCCAGACGGGGCCTTAACAGGATTACATGGAATTTAACTGTGTCTGAGGACACTGAAGGTAGGTGGATCAGAGCAAAAAGCAGGGCTAATCATTTCTGCAACATGTATCTTACAGTTCAAAGTTCAAACTGCACACTACTTAAATGTAATTCTCATTTGATTTTATGCAGAAATCAGTTCATCATGGTATTTTCTTTACATACTCACACCTGCAATGGGATTGTTTCTATGTGTCATCACATCAACTGTCTGCCTCTGTAGGTGAGTGATGCCTTTCTGCTTCAGATTCAGTTTGAACAATTTCACTCGATCACAATGTGTCATTACGTCTGTGTGCACTTAAAAGGTCGTTTTAGGTAAAATTACGAATGATAATTTCTATATTGATAGTTCGTGTTATAATTTTTGAAAACCTAGCACATTTATTCTTGCTATTAGATCCTTCATAGATTACACAAAGTCTAGGAGCTCTCGGTTCCCTTTTTTGTTGATGTCATGTCACTGGTCTCCTGGGTTGTGACGGTGACCAGCCCTTAAGGACAGGGGTCATCTTCTGACATTTGAATCCAGTAGACCACTTCTTCATAGAGGTGTGCGATACCGCTAGATTTGGTGTCGATCCGATACCAAGTAAATACTGGGCCAGTATCGCCGATACCGATATCGATACTTTGTAAAAATTAAGATGCGCCATCAATCTGAATCAATCTATATCTGAATTAATTCTCATGACATTTTAAGTGTTTTCGTGATTTGCCTTTTGGATTATTAATCAATTAAAGTTCAGTACAGAATTTGGTTTATAAGTAAATAGAAAACACAAAATGATCACTTGAGGACAAATAAAAACAAATTATTTTTCAGGCATGTTCAGAAACTACAATAAAAACTTAATCTCTCCCTTCATTGAACTTCTTTCTGGATTTTCTTTTCTTAAATAAACAAAGTGTAAAAAATTATCACTCCACAACAAATATTATAAATAATGTAAGGACGTGTTTAGGAAGTACAATACAACAAAAAATAAGACAACATTTCTCCCCTTTCGTGCACTTTTTTTTATCAGCATCTGTAGGGGCCAAGTGGGCGGGGGATTTTAAAAATTTCCATATGCTTTTACAAGTTTGTTGTGTTACCACTGTATCTTACCACCTTTTTACAAATAGCACAACTTGCTATCGTTTCATTTTCGGCCCGAAAATTTAACCAAACAGCCCTATTCTTTCTCTCGTGTGTAATGCGTTGCTGCTGGCCGAGCCTGGCTGGTAGCGGTGGGCGGTGTTCGGTCACCTGGCGCTGTGGAGTCACGTGACGGTACAACAAACACACGCGAGGGGGAGGAGGAGCAAAATGACCCTGCTCTGCTCTGAGACAGCAACGGCATCTAGACAAACAGAGTCGGGTCGCTTCTTTAATGAAACGAGAGAAACTGAAACTTAAGTATCGATCTCATTACATTTATATCGATCAATCTCGATACCAACGTTGGTATCGATATTATCGATATTTGGATCGATCCGCCCACCTCTACTTCTTCACTGTGCTGTAAGAAATTAAACACTTCAGTAGTTTTATTTGAGAGCAGATGACGTCATAAAAGTATTGGTAATGTGTATAGGTGTCACTGTGAGTGTAAAGCGCTTTGAGTACCAACAGGTTAAACGGCCCTATATCAATACAAATACAACACCACTGACTTTAACTTCAGTCAGAGGCTAAACAACAACACAATTATGCGCCTTATGGTGAGATTGTTTTCTTAGTTATAAAATAATTACTCCCTGCCATCTGAGAAGACGATGTGTTCGAGGCTGAAAGGAAAAAAAATATCCTATGCATGTCTGGCCACTGTGAGATGTGAAAAAGGAAATACAATTCTCACCTATCGCACTTGTTGTTATTTCCATCACAACAATGTGTAGTTACATTTCTGGGGAGGTGCAGGTCAGGCTACACTGTAGAGTAAAGACCTACAGAGCACGTACTGCATAAATCTGGTGCAGAACTATACATGTGGTTTAACTCCACTGCGATTAGCTGCAGAAAATCAACTTCTGTGTGAACGCACAGAGAGAGGATGGGCCCGTGAATGTAACAGTGAAATGTCATTCAAAATAAACTGATGATTGCAACTAACATTCGTCAGATGTTTAACAGGAGTCACCAGCTGGACTTACACAGACCATACTTGCCAGCAAATTCTCACGGTTTGAACCATCTGGAAGTCACTGAAATGATAATTAAAATAGTTGTGTGTAGTCACTGTAAGACCTGCAGTGAAATGTGTCTCCTGTTCATTTTGCTTATACGTACACAGTCTCTGTTCTAAGAAGGGCAATGTTATTATTGGTAACTGCTTTATCTCTGCAGAAGACGTAGGTCCGGGGCAGTGAACCAATATCCAGTCCAGGATCAGACTCATTCTAAATCAAGAAGAGAGGTGAGAAGAGCTTTGTCAACTTTAGTTCTGCTTTATTTATTTCCTGCCTTAGAGGTTGTACTGAACCCTTTTCTTATTTTCTATTTCTGTCACCATAGGTCCACAATCAAGAGCAGGACAACATGGATCAATGGAGAAATAACAAGAGGAGGAGTCAGTACATGGAGAGGCTGAATTTAATCTATGATCACATCTGAACTGACGAGTCATTAAGACGATGCTGAAAACAGAGACATGGACAAGAGAGAGAGATGTATGAAGGACATTACATTTTCCAGTTTGAAAACAGGCGCTTTGAGGGACGTGGACTCTACAGACTGTAATTAATACAATAAAACTACAGTCTTAATGTTAAGGGCTACAGTTTTAGATAGTCTTGCTGTGTTGAATGTTGTCTGAGTTCACCAAAGAAGGTTTTCAAGCAAAATGCAATATGTGTATTGATATATCACTATGAACAATTTATCAATCAGAGCTAAACATGTAGTGTTGATTAATCACCATAAATGTCTTCATCTTCTTCTGTAACCACTTGTCCTGTGAAGGGACAATCATGATTTGTTGTAATGGAAATAAAGTTAAGTCAAAATGAACCCAAAGGTCCCTCATATTTCAAGCTCGACACACAAGACGGTATAATATTAGATCGTGAGAACTGCTTCAAGTCAGCAGACTTAGGCCTCATCTAAGTGTTTTAACTCTCTGAACCACAAGATGTGGGTATTCAGGTGCAACATGCACGATGTTCAGTGTTCACACCGTGTGGCCAATGTGTTTTTCAGCATGTGAGGAGGTTTTCCTGCAGCAGAACGAGGTACATTTTATATTTCAGTTCATCATATGATTATAGTGACGAGAAATAAATTTCACTGTTTATTTTCAATCAAATTGAAACATTAAATCAGTAATTCATTTTGGGTTTTACATGGATGTGAGACATAGGCATTAGTTTTTTGTTGCTGTTGCGTTTCAACTGCAACTAACCACTTCCTTTCCGCTGCAACTACATACACCCTACATTTAAAAACGCGTGGTAAAGTTCCAGTCCCTCTGTCTCTGTCAGATGGTCACCATGTTTCGTGTAAGCCAAGCCGCCGTGCTCTTCATTCAGCTACTAGTTTTGCATCATGTTCTATCAGGTATAGTGTATATGTGGTTTTCTCTGGGTTTATTTAGAGAGAGTTGTATTCTGATTATTTGTTTTGCTTCCTTTAATATTAGAGATTGAAACAAGTGACAACAGGACTATGCTGGTATCCAGAGGAGACTCGGTCACATTCAACTACAAGAGATCCACAGAAAATGCTTCAGATATTACCTGGAACATGAAAAGATTCATTTATAAACATAAAGAATTGATAAATCAGACTTTTTCAAATGTATCTTCTCAGAGACTGAGAATAGATCCTGACTTATGTTTAAAGTTGAATATTTTCAGAGCTCAACCTGAAGATGCAGGACTTTATTCATGTAATGTGACTGACAGATGGGGCATTAACAGTATTACATGGAATTTGTCTGAGGACACTAAAGGTAGGTGGATCAGAGCAAAAAGCCGAAGCCGAAAATCCGAAGCATTTTCTGTGGATCTCTTGTAGTTGAGTGTGACTGAGTCTCCTCTGGATACCAGCATAGTCCTGTGGTCAGCTGTCACAGTCTCTAATAGTGAAAAAAACAAAACAAATAGTCAGAATAAACCTTAATCTTCAAATAAACCCAGAGAAAACCACATACACACTATACCTGCAAAGACACGACGCAAAACTAGTAGCTGAATGAAGAGCACGGCGGCTTGGCTTACACGAAACATGGTGACCATCAGACAGAGACAGAGGGACTGGAACTTTACCACACGTATTTAAATGAAGGGCGTATGTCGTTGCAGTGGAAAGGAAGTGGTTAGTTACAGTTGAAACACAACAGCAACAAAAATCTAATGCATATGTCACACATCCATGTAAAACCCAAAATAAATTAGTGATTTAATGTTTCAATTTAACTGAAAATTAACAGTGAAATTCATTTCTTGTCACCATGATCATATGATGGCCTGAAATATAAAATGCACCTCATGTTCTGCTGCAGGAAAACCTCCTCTCACGCTAAAGACACATTCGTTGGCCACATGGTGTGAACACTGAGCTTCCAGACCCCTCACACCCTGGTCACAACCTGTTTAGACTCCTCCCCTCAGGCCTGCATTACAGCACGCTGTACGTCAAAACCACCCGCCACAAGGACAGTTTCTTTCCCCGGGCTGTCGCTCTGTTGAACTCTGAGCAGTCACAGAGTGTGAGACCATTCACATGAACAAACAATAACTCTGCACTATTGTATATAGTCACTGTACAAATGGTTTGGTGTATATATCTGCTCGTTTTCTATGTGTATAGATTGAGATTTAGTTTATTTTATCTTATTTTTATTTTATTTTATTTTTTTTTCACTTATTTAAGTTTGTGTGTTTATGTAAGAGAGTAAAGTTCCCGGAGTCAATTCCCTGTATGTGCACATACTTGGTCATTAAAGCTGATTCTGATTCTGATTCTTTCTTTAAATGCATGAATCGTGTATGTTTCACCTGAATAACCACATCTTGTGGCGAGAGAGAGTTAAAACACTTAGATGAGGCCTAAGTCTGCTGACTTGAAGCAGTTCTAACCATCTAATATTATACTGTCTTGTGTGTCTCGCTTGAAATATGAGGGACCCTTGGGTTCATTTTGACTTAACTTTATTTCCATTACAACAAATCATGCTTGTCCCTTCACAGGACAAGTGGTTTTTAGCTCTGATTGATAAATTGTTCATAGTGATATATCAATACACATATAGCATTTTCCCATATTCAAATGAGGTGGAGGCTAATTTAGACTGTTACTAATTCTGTTTCATCCTCTACACTTGTTTTTTTTATCCTTCACATTTCTGGTCTCATATCACAGTTGTCTCTCTCATACACTATTTCCTGGTTTCTTCTCTCAGTGAGTTTGTCGCCCTCTGCCTCTCGGTCCTGTCTCTTCTGTCTCTCACTCTGCTCTCTCTTCTGATTTAAAAAAAAATAAAAATAAAAAAAAAATACACTGCACTTATATATCGTCAGAATCCAGGATTTGTAAATACTTTGAGATTTGGTTGACTGTTCGTCAAATTTATTCAAATGTATGTTGAAGAAAACATGAATACTGTGTAGGAAGCTCAGGTTCAAGAGCAAATATATGAAAAACTTAAGTCGCTAAGGGGATGACAGGGAAATTCTAACACACTAATCAAAAAAGATACTGGTGAAGGCCAAAAAAACCAAGAACACAGGAACACAATGAGGAGACAAACTGGGTGACGTCACAGAACAGTGGAAACATAGCAGACAACACAACACAGAACAAAGACAATGACAGGGCCATATATACAGGTGGGCAAAGGAGTGACGAGACACAGACGAAGAGAATGAGGGCAGAGCACACATAACGGAGTTAGTGTGTATGATTCCACTTGTCACCTCTCACATGTTTATTAATTCCAGTTTTATTTTAAGGTCATTAAACCCTGCACCCCTACTGACTTGGGTCGTGCACCCTGTGAGATAGTAAGGGCGTATTCACACCAGGAAGGTCCGTTAGTTCACTTGCTTTGGTCCGGACCAATTTTTTTTTTCTTTTTTTTTTTTTAGTGCGGTTCGCTTTCACACTGTGATTAATTGCAACCGGACCAGAATTTATAAACAAAAACACATGTGCTAAGGTCGTTCAGCCATTGGCTGGTAAACGTATAGGCAGGGTAAAGAAGGAAGCCAAATGTCCCACGTAAATAGGCTACAATGGAGACTTTGCGTACTGTAGGTCTACTTGTTATTATGCTAGCAATATGGTTTATAAACTGAGCGCTGGAATCCCCTCTCTCTCATTTGTTTACTAAAAATCTTATATACTTCTGCATTTTTATGTGTTTTCTCCAGCATTTGAGATGGACATCTGCCCAGATATCTAGGAGGCAGCGTGTCTCCTCAGAGCTCGGTTAAGCCACGGCTCATCTCTACCTAACCTACCTGCGTTTGTTTGCTTCACGTGTCTCTCTCTGTTGTGTGTGTCACTGGGCTATCCTACATTTCCCATAACTAGTGCAGTGCCCGTCGGAAGTATGTATTCCTATAGTGGGAGCTGAAGAAGATTTTTCAGTTGTGACCATTGTCGTGACCCATGTCTCCTCCCCACAAAGACACCTGCCCAGTTTCAAATCAGCGTGCCACAGACAGACAGACAGACAGACAGACACAAACTCACCAAATAAGTTAAAAGAAATTCTTGATTTATAGATAGATGATCAAATCACTCATGTTTTGTCTGTAAACTGTAAAATAACGTTGAGTCTCCGTTGCCATGGTTACCATCTAGCGTTTGAGCCAGCGCAATAATTTAGAACTGTCATCAGGCAACTGGAAATATTAGAGCGGAGAAAATCTATTTTACCGATATATTTTACATTTCTTATCCAAACAACGTCAAACTTAGCAGTGCACATCTTCGTGCCCGTAGCGAGACACCTGCCCAGTTTCAAATCAATCGGGCCAACGGTTCGCGACATATGCGTGCCACAGACAGACAGACACACAGACGCTTCTTGATAGATGCGCGAAAACTACGGGGGCTCGTCAAATCCAAAAAGGTAGATTTTTGCAACTTGGGTCGGATCGAGGTCGGGCTGCTTTCACACCATAAAGGAACCGCACCAGGGTTCGGTAGGAACCGCTCCGAGACCACCTCAGCTGGGTCTCGGTCCGCTTGTTTGGTCCGCACCAGAGTTCGAGTGATTGTATTCACACCAGTCAAGAAGGTCCGAACCAAGCAAGGAAACGAACTTGAGTTCGTTTTAATCGAACTAAACAAGGCAGGTGTGAATACACCCTAACAGTTTTGCTGCGCTGTCTCCCTGGTGAGTGCACATGATGCTCGCTCTGTAATTTTTCTCTATTATTTATTTTAATTTTTATATTCAAGTGGTTGTTTTATATTAATATGTTTTTGCAGTGTTTTGGCTTCCTGTCAGTTGAGCACATCCATTATGGGAGTAACAATGGGCCTCATTCACCAATATCTTCTTAAGAATCTTCTTAGATTCTCTCTTAAGCTGTTCGTAAGAAGATTCTTAAGAAAACTCTACGTCGCATTCATCAACGTGTTCTTAAGCCGCAGAATTGTTCGCAGCTGTGTTCTTAAATTGATGAATGCCATTTCCTCGTAAGTTGAGAGCGCGTGCCAGGTGAGTCTAATTAACATAGGATTAGCATATGTAACCGCCCATCAATGCCCATAAAAGGGACTGCAGGGCCGTGAGTTGACACAGATGTCGAACAGAGGAAACTGCAATAAAAATGCCTAAAGTAAAACGTAAGTCAATTGGAGCGCAGCAGGCAAAGCGAAAAAAAAAACTTTAGTAATTCAGAGGTGGAGCTACTGCTGCAGGAAATAACCCGCAGGAAAAAAATTATATTCAGTAGTCTCAGTACAGGTTACACCAACACACACAAAAAGGAAGCATGGGAGGCAGTCACACACGCAGTAGAAGCAGTATCTGGAGAAGGACGGACAATAGAGGAAGTTAAAAAAAAAAATGGTTTGACCTAAAATCCGAAACCAAGAAAAATATAGCAAAATTTCGACGGGAGATGCAGCAGACTGGAGGAGGAACATCAGAGACCCAAAACCTGTATGAGATGGACCAGCGCATCGGGGCCATCATCGGGGAGACTGCACTCTCAGGTAGCTAGACTATATGGGAAAACTCTAAATCACTTTTCTTAAATTCATTTATTTAATTGATAGTTTAATTTCCCCCACTTACTTTTTAGGAGTACCATCGACTGAGAGTCTAGATACAGACCTTGGCCCCGAGGCAACGCTTTCATCCCCTCCCTGTGCTGCTGGTACTCCAGAGGAATCGGGAGGTAATTTATTTATTTTCTGAAAGAAAGTTATTTTAAACGTGTGTCCTAAAGGCAGGAGTTTGTCATAGTGTGTGTAAGATCAAAATACGTCTTAGTATTGGACTGAGTGTCGCTACAATGGCTTGATTTATTATTTATTCACAGGTGAAGTCCCGCAGAGCCAAATAACGACAGAACTAGAACCATCCTGCAGCAGTACCTCCACCCGTACTCGGTCCCATGCCTCTCCACGCCTGATCACAGAAGCGGTGTTGAACAATCAACAAAGGATAGCGGACACTCTAGATAAAATTGCCTCAACGCTTAACCATATCCAACACACTAAAAGAAATGAAAGAAAATTTAAAGAAATAAAGATGTGCACAGAAACTGGTCCGTCCTCATTTTTTAAGTGAATCAGACTGGTGGATTCAAGCTGTAATTAATGTGACTTTATTTACAAACGGGCAATTAATTGCTCCCGAACTTGAATAGCGCGCCTGCAGTCTGGTCCCATCAATGCGTCAGGACGCACATCTTCACGGTGTGGTGGCTCAGGGGGGAGAGGCACACCACGCTTCATGGCGATGTTGTGTGTTTTAAAATTAAAAATGCTCTGTAAATTAACCAAGAAATAGAATGAATGAATTAATAAATATGACAGAAATATCACTGTAGTATCGTATTTTAATGAACTGCACAAAAGAAGACAACACAACCATGCCAACATGTCGGCACTGAAATGTGCGTAAGAGTACTCCTGAGTGTTCGTAGGATTTGTTCTTACCTAAGAACAAAGGCAAGATAAGAAAACATTCATGAATGCCACAATCTTCGTAAAAACTTCATAAGTAGGACTTAAGAACAAATTTGTTTTTAAGAACGGTTCGTGAATGAGGCCCAATGTTTTTACTTGTTTGTTCGTTGTATGATTTGATTAGCATGTGGTGAGCTAGCTGATAAGCTTTCCTTTGTTTTAGCTTCACAGTGTGAGAGCAGGTTTGGAAGTTTGGGATGAGACTGACTGTGTACTCTCCTGCCAGGAATAAACGGCCAGTGAAAGCAGTGGTTTGGTCTCTGGACATAATAGCAGAACACTACTGCTACACACACAAGGAGAAACCAGTCCAACAATCAAAGGGGGGAACAACACAGGAAGTAACACAAGACGTGAAACACAGTGAAAGAATCAGGGTCATAGGAAATATTCAAAACACAGAACCATGACACATTAGCAACGTCTGCTGGACAATAAAATAATAATAAAAAGAAAATATCATAAAATTCAAAGACAGATGATCTGCATCCATGAAAAAATAGACAAAGAAAAAATAAAAAAAAATGTAAGCTAAATTTTTCAAAATGAAAACTGGTAATTTTCCTCAAGTGCTACACAAAAAAGCATTATTTTTTATTTGCTTTATATTTGATTTCTTTGTCTTAACCTTGTGCTCATCAGCTCAGTAGACCCGACAGATTTAAAGGAGCTCTGCGTCATTCTGTGATTGGTTCATACACTGCACAGCTGTAGAGTTGTGGAGTGGCCACCTATAAGAATTGAAAATAGAGGGGTAAGAAATGAGTGATAATAGTGATTAAAATACATTGTGAGACTTTAATTTGTGTATTATCAAAGGTCCTCTAACCTCTTCTCTCAGCAGAACTTGATACTGAGCCTGGCTCAGGATCTCGCTCTCGCACAGGTTGTAGTCTGGAGTCCTGGATCGGCTTCTTCTGCAAACACAAAATTTTTAAAAGCTGCCAGACTATACAGACAAAAGTGAACAGAACAAATCACCTTCTGGTTGGCTTTGATGAGTTAGTTTGTGTGACTATGGTGTGATAATACGTTTTCTGGTCTCCAATTAAGGTGTTACAACAAGTCACACAGTGACAAACCAGCAACTCTACTGCAGCAAGATAACACAGTGATAATATTTTAAATATAGTGAACAAGAACTCATTATGTTCAGTGAGTCTTGTTTTATGTGGCCTAAACACGTTTTGCTGCTTACACGGTCGAGACAAGCTTATCTTCCGTGTCCATACTCCTGTCGACTTCTTCAAACTGGGGATCCTCACACTACCAGCTACACTAAATAAGTAGCTTGTGTAACCTGACTTAGAAAAAGCTTAACCATCCCTTCAAGTCCCCACCAGAGCTACTAATATCCATCAATTTCAAAATGTAATAAACATTTGTTGTTTTACTTATTTATTTATTTTTATTCTGGAGAAGATGCCAGAAAACTCCAACACAGAAGCACCAACACTCACTCCCTATCTGACCTCTGGCTCCAACAGTGGCGTAACAATGAATCTGCCGTCAGACTGCAGCCAGCCGTTCAAACCGTCCCCCCGACGGATCGGAGCCCTTCATGGCCTTTTGTGACATGAGTAAAGGTTGTGCAAGTTTTCAGGCTTTTGAAAAACAGTTATCCAGCGAAGGAGGGAGGGTTCGGTGAACTTTGATCAAACCTGGGAGAAGTATGAAAATGGTTTTGGAGATTTTCAAGGGGAGTTTTGGCTGGGTCTCAGGAAGATCCACTCTCTATCCTCTCAGGGCAACTCTGTCCTTCACATCCAGCTGGAAGATTGGAAACAGGACCGGCGCTTCATTGAATACAGATTTCACCTCAGTGGTCCAGACAGCAATTACACCATTCACCTCACGCATCTGTCTGGGAATCTGCCCGACCCCATGAGCAACCACACAGGCATGATGTTTTCCACCAAGGACAGAGACAACGACAACAACCAGGACTCCAACTGCGCCCAGCAGCAAGCAGGTGGATGGTGGTTCAACGCCTGTGGAGACACCAACCTGAACGGGAGGTACTTCCACATGAGACCAAAGGGGCGCACAGTGCGCAGAAGAGGGATCCAGAGGAAGTCAGGCCGAAAGGCAGCTTACTCCCTCAAATTCACCCAGATCTCCGTCCGTACCGAAGCCTCCCCCACATCAGCTTCCACTGAGTTAGGTGTCTTCCTCTGATCCAGCACCAGCGTTCCGCAGTAAATACTCTCAGTACAAACCAGCGTTAAAAAGTGGCCTCTTCATGAAAGCTTTGGAAGTGCTTCATGTGGGCAGCTGTGGTTTCAGAAGACATGGGCAGAGAGGATGATTTTTTTCAAGTCGCGCTAGATTTTAGTCCATCACGTAGGACATAGGTGAAAGCCCTAAGAATTAGTTACTCCTTGTAGTTTCAAATATATTACAACATATCGTAAAATAAGTACAAATACAGTGAGCTCACTGTGTGATCCTCACACCATGGCATAAAATATACCACCATCCCTTACTGAAAGGTCAATTCATAGAGGATAAATCCATAACCTAACAAACAGGCAGCCATGTGCGCCGTTTTCAAGTTGGGCCACTATTTCCAAAAAAATAAACTAAGCTGAAACAAAGGCTACTGCGTCTGTTGCAGGGTCTGCATCGGCCCTAGTTAGGCAAGTGTAACCCTAACCCACACACATTCCTTATAAAACCCCAATGCCTCACACCAGTCAATTAGAAAGGAAGAAGCTACTTGGATGAGAGGTGAAACATCTTGAAGAAACCCAACAAGTCCAGCTGCCTTTGTTTCAGCTTTGGTTTTGGATATACCATGACCTGGATGACAGAGAACCCTCACAGACGTGTTGGGCCACTAGGCTTGTCAATGTAATGGTTCCCAACGTTTGGGCCTGGACCCATAGAAGAGGTCATCAGGTATAGCTAGTGCTTCAGGACGCCAATACCAAGACATGAGTATGTAGATAACATACTCCTGTACGTTACATAGCTTACTGAGTTTTCTACGCGTTTGTTACGCGTTTCAGCCCGCATTAACGGGGCGAATCATGGTAGATTTGTTTGTTTGGCTCGTGGTTATTAGTTACTATATTAGTTGTTGATAGACATCGAATGGTGAGGAAAACAGGGTTGTGCAGTGGCGGTGTGGAGGGGGGTGACTCCAGGACGCTGGAAGTCACTGTTAAGCCTTCTCGAGGTGTCGTGGGCCTAACTTAACGAAACATCGGTGAAGGGAGGTGCCCACTTGAAAACCCCAATGACATGCTGCATACTGCTGTTTTTCTTCATGTTACGTGGTAGCTATGGTTAGCTGCTGAGCGGGTCATACAAGCCAGCAGCGTTTAGTTAGTTTATGTAGATTATAGGTTAATTGTCATATTATATGACCATAGGTTTGGTAGGGTCTATTAGCTGAACAGGGCCTCTAAATGTGTTTTGCCTGGGATTTTGGCACAAGGGATTATAACATCTAATCCTGTGTATTACTGAATTCTATAATTGGTTCTTTATTTGTGAAATGCTGTAGATGAGTTGACTTTACTGTTCTCTAAGATATTTAAATACACGAAGTAGCAAAAAAAAAAAACACTGTTTCCAAGAACTCTTCAAATGTCAGTTACATTGGTAACCACCAGTGTCATTAATACTCTTGACTTTTGTTGTTCTCAGTTTTAATATATTTTACGTATTTTATTTAACTTAACAAAAAATAAATAAAAATATGACGGTTGTTACATAAAATTCAAGCGCAGATTTACATGTCGATATTGTTGCTTAATCCTTTTCCTGAAATTCTTACATGTTTGTTACTTTGGGACACACACTGTTTGTTGTTCTGCCGCTGCTCAGGCAGACAGTGTCTTTTCATCCTTGAACTAAAAACACTCCGTGCTGACGCCAAAGTCTGGTAAATGAATGACGGATTCACGTTCAGGCTGTTGCTGCATACTAAAACTTTCTGGATGTTGCACTGTGAGGTTTTTATGCCAAACTCTTTTTGTACTGTGTTGTTAGGAGCACTTAATAAACTCTAGGGGACAGTGTTGTTCCACTCTGATTATGCTTAGATGTGACAAATGCTGTTTGTTGTGTTGTGACACTTTGGTAAAACCACATGTATATTTTAAGAATGCGTTTCTAATTAGTCTCTAATTGCTCCCCTCACTGCTGTCTCAGTCAGCGTCTAGAAATGGTAAATATCCTCCCCTAAAATAGTGTAAACTAGAACTTCGATGAGAGATGTCGACCTCCTTTTTGCATGTCATTACTCTGAGCACTGCTGCAGTCCTTCACAGATGGATGAAATGCTCCCATAATACCTCCACCCCGGCACACCCAGACACACACACTTCTTTGTGACTGGGCCTTGACAGTGATCTCCCTGCACATGTGTGAAGGAGCGTCTTCAGTTACTCTACCCTGCCTCTGCACACACATTAGTTTGAAAGGTTATTTTGGGCTGCAGAAGCACCACTGTAACCCTGTGCTTCCGGTGAAATAATAGGAGGAGTCAAGCTCCAGCCTTTCCATTCTGCTCCCTTATCAACTGACATGGGATTTCCCCTTCAATAGCAGGTTCCCTCTGCTCTCTGCGCTGCAGCATTAGCTTGGATCCTCATTTTGAAACAATGGAGAACAGTCCTCTGCGGGTGCTGACTGTCCCTACCGCCCCCTACCCAGACCAAAGACTCAGCACTAACGGCCTGAGGAAAAAGGTCTACGTGTTTCAGTCCAGGAGGAACTATCTGCACAACTTCATCCAGAGTATCTTCTCCTCCATTGACCTGCGAGACCGCCAGGGTTCAACCATGGTGGTCGGGGGAGACGGACGTTTCTTCAACCG
This sequence comes from Chelon labrosus, assembly GCF_963514085.1. NCBI lineage: Eukaryota > Metazoa > Chordata > Actinopteri > Mugiliformes > Mugilidae > Chelon > Chelon labrosus. The sequence goes on from NC_140341.1 coordinate 14,612,503, forward strand.
AACAGCTATCGAGGTCATTGTGCAGATGGCAGCAGCCAACGGGGTCATTGTCACCGTGTGTGCGGTCTTGCTAACGACCATGTTTGTTTGCATGTGCACACTGTTACGTGCGTATGTGCAAGGGGGTGGGTGCGCACACGGACAGATGTTACCCTGCGGGCAGATAACTGCGTGCAAGCCAGTTTCACCTGCCCCCGGCACTTGTCATTACCACATTGTTGTCATCGGTTGAACCCACCTCATGTCGCATTTAACTGCAGCTCTTAACGCGTCATTATATTTAAGGTGAAGTAATTTGTTCAAAAGCCTGTTGAAGCATATTTAAACATAATAAAAGCTGTACTAATACATAACAAAAATAAATAAATAAATAACAAAAAAACAACAACACAAAAGTAAAACTTTACATCATTTTCCAGCAGGGAACTGAAACTAATGTCTTTTTAAAAGCTGCCAGACTATACAGACAAAAGTGAACAGAACAAATCACTTTCTGGTCGGCTTTGATGAGTTAGTTTGTGTGACTTTGGTGTGATAATACGTTTTCTGGTCTCCAATTAAGGTGTTAGAACAAGTCACGCAGTGACAAACCAGCAACTCTACTGCAGCAAGATAACACAGTGACATTAAAACATCCACCATCTCCATCCCTGCTGCTCGCTCCTTTGAACACCTCACTTTCAAACTCTCTGGTCCCACTCCTCTGGTCACTGCCATCATCTACCGCCCTCCCAAACCAAACCCCTCCTTCCTCTTTTTCTGACTTCCTCACCCAGTTATCTGCCATCTCACCTTCCGTTCTTCTTCTGGGGGACTTCAACATCCACATTGACACTGACTGCAAATCTGCCACTGAATTCCTGGAACTGCTACACTGCTTCGACTTCACTCAACACGTCAACTTTGCCACCCACAGCCGTGGTCACATCCTGGACCTGGTCTGCTCCACTGGTCTCACCTTACATCACCTCTCCAGCTTCAACCTCAACATCTCCGACCACCTGGCAATCATCATGGACATCGACATCCCCATTCCCACCGCTAAGGATAAACGGACAATATCTTTCAGAAACCTCAAATCCATCTCCCCTTCAGCCCTTTCTGCCTCTCTTGCTAGTAAAATATCTGCCTCCCCCCCCCCGTTAACTGACAATCCCTCCGACCTCACCAAATTCTACAACGAAACACTCTCCTCCTGTCTCAACCAGCTAGCCCCCATCAAAACTAAAACTGTCTCCTTCACCCACTCCGCCCCCTGGTACACTCCTGAACTACACAAAATGAAATCACAAAAACGACAGCTTGAAAGACTTCACAAGAAAACCGGTTTAACTGTCCATCTACAAGCCTATACAGATTACCTTCAGCAGTACAAGGATGCTCTCAGTACTGCCCGATCCACCTACTACTCTCACCTCATTCACTCTGGCTCCACCAACCCCAAGGCTCTGTTTTCTACAGTAAATAAACTCCTCAAGTCCAGCGACAATACCTCCAACTCATTCACCACTGACAAATGCAACTCCTTTCTCTCATTCTTCCAAACAAAAATCGACACCATTTACAACAACTTGTCCTCCTCTCCTGCCCCCACGGCCTGCACTCCCACTCCCTCACCTGCTCCTCCCCTCCTCACCTCTCAGCCTCTGTCTCAGTTCTCCCCCGTGTCACCAGGGGAGCTGCCCAGAATTATGATAGGCATGAAAACCTCTACATGTGTTCTGGATCCCATCCCATCTCACCTCATTAAGGACTCTTTACCAGCCATCTCCACACTCATCACAGAAATCATCAACTCCTCCCTCAGGTCTGGCTCAGTCCCCCGCTCACTCAAACTGGCTGCTATCACCCCCATCCTCAAAAAACCTGGACTCAACCCTGACATCTTGTCGAACTTCCGGCCCATCTCCAGTCTCCCCTTTCTGTCCAAAATACTGGAGCGTATTGTCGCCACACAACTCAAAGCCCACCTCTGCTCAAATGACCTGTTCGAACCATTTCAATCCGGTTTCCGTTCCCAACACAGCACCGAAACAGCCCTCCTGAAAGTCACCAATGACATCCTCCTCTCCGCAGACTCCAGCCACCTCACCATCCTCATCCTCCTGGACCTCACTGCAGCTTTCGACACCATAAATCACACCATTCTCCTCTCCCGCCTTGAGTCCTCCCTCGGCATCACTGGCACTGCACTCTCCTGGCTCAAATCATACCTCTCAGACCGACAACAATTCATCCACATCAACAACTGCACCTCCTCCACTGTTCCTCTGTCCCAAGGTGTCCCCCAGGGTTCGGTGCTTGGTCCTCTCCTCTTCATACTTTACCTGCTCCCTCTTGGCAACATCATTCGCCACCACGGTCTCCATTTCCACTGTTATGCTGATGACGTCCAGCTTTATATCTCCACCAACTCCATCACTCCAGCCACTCTTTCCACTCTCTCCAATTGCCTCGCTGACATCAAATCCTGGATGCAGATCAACTTCCTCAAACTAAATTGTGACAAATCAGACCTAATCATTATCGGCCCAAAATCCCTCAACAACACCACAGACAGTTTCCGCCTCACCATCGACAACTCCACCCTGTCTCCATCCCCCAACAGTCGCAACCTCGGAGTCATCTTTGACAGTAACCTCTCCTTTGATCATCACATCAATCAAATCACCAGAACTGCCTTCTTCCACCTCAAGAACATTGCCCGACTCCGTCCATCACTCTCCTTCTCTGCTGCTAAAACCCTCATTCACGCCTTCATCACTTCCAGAATTGACTACTGCAACAGCATCCTCTATGGCACACCATCCAAAACTTTAAATAAACTTCTGCTCACCCACACCCGCTCCCGTGATCACATCACTCCTGTCCTCCAGAAACTCCACTGGCTCCCAGTTCCACAGCGTATTCAGTTCAAAATCCTCCTCCTCACACACAAAGCCCTCCATAACCAGGCCCCCTCCTATCTCACTGACCTGCTCCGTCGCCACAATCCATCCCGCAGCCTCCGTTCATGTGACGCAAACCTCCTTACTCCACCACTCAAGACCAAGTGTAACCTGCACATCACCTTTCCCTCTAGTAGGGTTCCTTTAATGCTGATCTTGGCTAAAGTATTTACAGTATTTCAATCTGGGGTTCTCTGAAATACCTCAGACCAAAGACCTCAAAGTCTGATAAGATTACAGGTTTACTCAGGTTCTAGGTTCACTATTCACTAGGTTCGGTAAGGAGATTGGTAGTAGCAAACTCTATGAGGAGAGACGTAAGACCTCCAACCCACACAAGACACACAACCACTGACTTAGTAGAAAAAGTAGGAAAATGTATTTATGAAAATGTCCTAACAGCATATCATTTCTCAAATGTCTCATATATATTTAACCTCTACAAAAGAACCAAGATTGTTTGACCCGAATCTTAACTTAAAATACCTTAAAACAGGATAGCACAAATAAATGGTTTACCAAAATTTGTAGTAATTAGGAAATAAAAGAATATTCAATTCTCAGTGCTCCATACACAAATTAAATGTATCCACAAGTGGACCAAACACACTTATGTTTGAGTTATGAGTTCAGTTCAGATTTGTTGTTTTTTCCCCCCGTTTAATTTCAGTCTTTCTCGGATCCGAGCACAAAAAACGACCTGAGATCTCAGTGAAAAAGTACCAAAATAGAAAAATTCTCCTCAGTTTGAGTTCCGTTGATTTGGTTCCTACCGTCCCTTGGACTGGCACAATGTACACTTGTCAGCGCCCTGACAAGGTGAAGGCATCCACAACAGCGATGGCGATCTGGACCAGAAGACGAAGAAGCTCCACGATGTCACAGATAGAATCGTCCATCAACAAAAAAAAAAAACCAGCCTACACACAAGTGTGTAGAACAGTTAGACACAGTCTGTATTTTCTGGTTTTCACTGTCCATTGTTTGAGAGTTACCAGTATTAAATTTGCATAACACTGAATTAACTATAACGAACATATGAACTAAATTATTTAATTTTACGTACACACACTTTTAGATAACTTGCATATCCAACCAATGTATATTTCATAACACACACCTCAGTTTAAACACATTTCAACTAAGCACAAACTGTCCATGTGTTACGGTACAGTACAATTAGCTTAGCGCTAGCGCTTAGCGTTAGGCCGTAGTGCAGCCGAGAGCAATTAGCGGCTAAAAAACGTAGCAGCGTCAGCCAAGCTTTTCCACACAAATATATCCTGACTGGTTTTAAACTCCTCACATATTCCAAGGTAAACCAATACATCAGTAAATTATCTCGGAGCAAAACATTGACGCTAACTCACCAGGATACTCGGGTGATTAGAACAAACACCCGTCGGAGTTTGTCAAGTGCTCCTCTATCCACAGCGACCCTGCAGCTTGCAGTAGTTGCCTTCCTCACTAGCGATACGCCAGTTCACTCTCAACTTATCTGTCTCTTACTCAAAAATACTTATTTAACTTTTTCAACAAAAAACAACCACGTCTGCTTCATGTATGTTTCACGTATGCTGTGCGTACTGAGGGAAGACTCGATACGCTACGCACGCACGGCGCTGTCTAGCTGACAACCTGCTTGTGATGCATTCAAGGAACACCAGTAATTTACAATGTTTACCGAATATTTGCATAAGTGGCATTTAGGGAAATCTGTAACTGAAGCCACAGAAAATAACCTGGGTTACACTCTCCCCCTCTAGACTGCATGAGTCTCTGCATGCACATAAGGCTTATCAGGTACATGCATGTGCAAAGATGCAGTTTGGGAAAATGCAGTCCCTAAGGTCTGAAAGAACGAACTGATAGCCAAAAGCAAAGGTTCCCCTAATTCATCATACGTGAGCTTACGAGGCTGGCGTCTCTCTCTACAAGAACGTCTCAACTCTATGGGCTCTGACTCTAGACTTGCAGGTACTGTGTGGTCAGCCTCTGCAACAACAGGCTCTGTTGTGACATGATCTGTACTGTCTCTAACAGGTGATACACATGTTGTGCCATGTTCAGGTTCTGGAATGTCAATAACAATATGGTCCGGAGTAGAATGTGTTACTGCAGTACTACTCTCTAAGCTAGCAAGAGGGTCTCCTGTTTGGAGCTCATGGCTAGGTGTCTCAGGAAGGTGTGTGGAGCTTTGTCGCACAGCAGCAGGGGTTCCAGGGTTTAACACCGTCACAGCTGGTTGAGGTTCGGTGGACTCTCCCTCCATTATTATGAAAGGACCTCTGGTGATGATATCTGGCACCTGTGTGCCAGGATACAGTTCATCCTCATCACTGTACAACTCATCCTCCTCATAATCAGCACCTCCCTGTGTGTCTTTTGTTGTTTTGCCTCTCAGCCTCATTTTCCTCTGTGTATCAATGCGGGAACTGAGCTCTCCAATCTCCTTCACAAGGCAGTAGGAGATCTCTGTGCAACGTGCGATGTGGTCCTACTCCTGTTTCGGGTTTAACTACATAGACAGGGCTATCTCCCATTCTTTTGACAACAACGTGAATTCTCTGTTCCCACCTGTCTGCAAGTTTATGCTTCCCCCTAATATTCACATTTCTCACTAAGACCCTATCTCCTTCAAAGAGCTCTGCTGCCCTGACCTTCTTGTCAAACCTAGCTTTATTCTTCTCTCCCATTTTCTGGGAACTTTTAGCAGCTAGTGAATAGCTCTCTTGAAGGCGTTGACGAAGACCTTCCACATACTCTGAGTGAGTCTGGTGATTCCCCATATCAGGCTGGGTTCCCAGTACAAGGTCGATAGGCAGTCTGGGCTGCCTCCCAAACATCAGTTCATAAGGCGAGTAGCCTGTTGTGTCATTCCTAGTGCAATTATATGCATGGACCAGGGGTTTGACAAAATCCCTCCAATGGTATTTGTCTTTCTCTTCCAGGGTCCCTAGCATATTCAGGAGTGTCCGGTTAAATCGTTCCACTGGGTTCCCCCGGGGATGGTACGGTGTGGTGCGAACTTTGTCTGCTCCTATCACTGTGCAGAGTTCTCTGATAGTCTTAGACTCAAAATCTCTGCCCTGGTCACTGAGCAGACGACTGGGGAAACCGTAGTGTACAATGAAATTTTCCCACAGAGCTTTTGCAATGGTCTTGGCTTTCTGGTCTTTAGTTGGCACTGCCACAGCGAATTTTGTAAAGTGGTCAGTGATCACTAATATGTTTCTTGTGTCTCGATTGTCTGGCTCGAGGGATAAATAATCCATACAGACAAGTTCAAGCGGGTAAGTAGCAGATATGTTCTCCAAGGGTGCAGCTTTTTGGGGAACGGCTTTTCTCCTGAAACAGCGTTCGCACGTTTTGCATTTCTGCTCAATGTCTCTGGCCATCCTTGGCCAGTAGAACCTGGCACGAGCAAGGTGTAGTGTACGCTCAAACCCAAGGTGTCCAACATCGTCATGCACACCCTGTAGTGCTCTTTCTCTTAACTGCTCAGGTAAGACCAGCTGGTACACAAGATTACCTCGATCAGTCCACTTCCTGTATAGTACACCATCTCTGAGTACGAGCCTTTTCCATTCCCTGAGGAGCAGTTTGACATCTGGATGCTCAAGATTTATCTCTCGAAATCTGGGCTTTACAGCTCTCTCCACAAAGGTGATGACATGAGAGATAGATGGATCGTCTCTTTGAGCATTACACCAGTCCGTGGTTGTCATGGATGGTAATGTGTCTTCACCAAAAATGGTGGGTAGTGCTGATGGGTCGACAGCAAGACACTCTGCAACCACAGGTTGTTCTGGGTAATGGTGGCGTTCACCTTTGAATGTCACCAGATGACGTTGACACAAGGCAGAGAACACTTCATGATTTATATCGTCTCTTGTGTCTATGAGCCGTTTTTTCATGTCCTCGATTCTCTCCCTCTCCTTGATGAAAGCTTCATCCTCACAAGGCGGGTCTTGAGGTCGGCGGGACAACCCGTCTGCATCACGGTTGGCTTGACCTGCTCTGTACTTAATGCTGAATTGGTAAGTAGAAAGAGCGGCCAACCAGCGATGTCCGGCAGCATCTAACTTGGCAGACGTTAACACATATGTTAGGGGATTGTTGTCGGTAAGTACAGTGAAACTTGTGCCATAGAGGAAATCATTAAACTTCTCACAAACAGCCCACTTGAGGGCTAAGAACTCAAGCTTGTGAGTGGGATAGTTCCTTTCGCTCTTGGAAAGACCTCGACTGGCATACGCGACAACCCTAAGCTTCCCTTCCTGCTCTTGATAGAGTGCAGCTCCCAAACCTTCACGACAAGCATCAGTATGTAAAACATACGGCAGTTGTGGATTCGCAAAGGCAAGGATGGGTGCGGATGTCAATTTATCAATCAGGGTTCTGAATGCACTTTCACACTCAGGAGTCCACTCCTCTCCCAGGGGTGCATTTGGGCTCACAAGACGTTTGGAGTGGTCTGTCTTGTACACTTTTCCTCTTTTCTTTGGCGGATAGTAGCCTGCTGTCAGGCTGTTAAGAGGTTTGGCTATCCGGGAGTAACCCTCGACAAAACGTCGATAGTATCCGGCAAAGCCTAGAAAACATTTAAGCTCCTTCCGAGTGGAAGGGCGAGGCCACTCTCTCAAGGCAGATATCTTGTCAGGGTCAGTATGGACTCCTTGAGCATCGACCACGTGACCCAGGTACTTAACTGAGGTCTTAAAGAAGTGACACTTTTCTGGAGACAGCTTCAATCCGTAATCTTTAAGACGGTTCAGCACCTTCATGAGCCGTGTTTCATGCTCTTCCAATGTGTCTGAGAAGACAATCAAGTCATCCAGGAACACAAGTACCTCATTTAGATGCAGGTCACCAACGCACCTCTCCATCAAGCGTTGGAAGGTACTTGGTGCATTTGTGACACCCTGTGGCATGCGGTTAAATTCAAAAAAACCTAAGGGGCACACAAAAGCTGTTTTAGGCTTATCCTCCTCAGCCATCTCAACCTGGTAATAACCAGACTTCAGATCCATGACCGAAAACCATTTGGCGCCACTGAGGGCTGCAAATGTTTCCTCAATGTTTGGAAGGGCATATGCGTCTCTGATGGTTCGCGCATTTAACTTCCTGTAGTCAATGCATAGCCTGATCGAGCCGTTCTTTTTCCGCACCAAGACTACTGGTGATGCAAAGGAACTTTCCGACTCTTTTATGATCCCTGCATCAAGCAGTTCTTTGAGGTGTTGCTTGACTGCCTCTCTGTCACGTGGATGAATAGGCCTTGGCCTCTCCTTAAAGGGAGTTTCATCACGCAGCCTGATGTGATGCTTCACAGCAGTGGTATGACCATATGATAGGTCGTCCACAGCAAAGACTTCTGGAATGGATTTAAGCTTGGTGATAATACGCTCTTTCCATTGTTCAGATATGGGTGAATCATCAAGATTGATCTTGAGGCTGTCACTGTTAGGCTTGTCCTGATGAGATGCACACTGTTCAGATCCAAGTGGTGTGATTTGCTGAGCCGCACATACTTGTGCAATGATGCATTTCGGCTGCAGTGTGACACTGTGGTCACTCAGGTTGCGCATAACAACGGGGACCTTGCTGCTGGATTTAAAGGGGATGTCTATCAAAGCAGCTTCAAGGAACACGCCACCTGGCAACTCGTAGTGATTGTGTGGTTCAAGCACAAATGTTGTGTTCTGACTGTTCTTTCTCAGACGGACATCACCCATGACACAGCACTTTTGTTTAGCTGGGATGGTGATGGGGCCCTTTCCATGTAATCTGACAGGACTTGTGTGATTGTCAATCTCATGTGCCCGGGCAATGTGCTGAAAGATCATTGCATAGTCTTTCACAACAATTTTGCGAATGAACTCCGGGCCATCTCGCTCAAGTAGGCGCTCATAGAGTGGGAACAATGCATTAGTCCCAATAAGCAGGGGTGTCCTGCTGTTGAACTGACATTCTGGGACCACAAGTGCTAACACCTCAAGCTCCTCTTCGCTACCAGTGATGGCTTGAGGAAGAGTGATGTGAGCTTCTATGTAGCCAAGATAGGGGACGTTCTGTCCACCAGCTCCCTCAATCTCAAGGAGGGTACGAAGTGGATGGATGGGTAAGTATGATAAATGATTCCTATGGAAACGCTCAGAAATCGTTGTGACTTGTGATCCGGTGTCCATGATGGACTCACATGGTAGACCTTCAAGGAGGACTGAAGCTGCACAACGAGGACCTATGAGTCCGGGGGGTATGGGTGGATCTGTGCAACTTTCAGTTTCCAATGTCTGCATCATGACTTTTCCTTGCACTTTATCGGGACGAGGATTTCTTGTGGTTTCAGCTCCTGGGTGTCCCACAGCAGGAGCTGTTACAAGTTTAAAGCGAAGGGTGAAGCAGCCTGCTGAGCTAAAAACCTGTCTTGCCTCTCTCTGAGTTCTGCGTTTTTACTGCGAACCAGGGTGGGGTTTGGTTCGTTTGAGCAATGAGCAGCGATATGGTTGTCTTCCCCGCACTTAAAGCAGAACCATGCTCTTGGCATTCCAGGGGCTCTGGGGGGCCTCCTCATGCCACTGGTGTTGATTGCAAGACAGTCTTTCTTTTGGGCATTCTCACTCTCTTTCTGATTCTGGGTTAGCTTCTCAACTTGCTTTGTTAGCTCAGCTATCATATTTTCAAGTTTAGGAGTTTCATCTTGCTTTGGCAATGGGAGAGGCATGCTAGTATGAGTGGGGTTCTGTGACTTTTTGCTTAACTTTTCCACTTGTCTAGTTAGTTCATTCACTTTCTTTTCAAGCTTTGATGCCTCGTTTTGCTTTGTGTTGGGTGATGGGACAGACTCACCGTCATAGGAGGGCATATCGGAAACGTAGTGGGCATGTGCAGTAGCTTTTGTAGTACCTAAGTGTTTTTTCATCCTATCTAGCTTTGCGGAACGGCGATCTTCCTCAGTCCTCAACATGAGGAGGAAGTCAGGGAAAGATGGTGGGTTGCTCTTTTTGTTCTCTAACTGTAGACTTATGATAATGTTCTGGTCCCAACAGCCCCTACAGAACTGTCTGAGTAACTGATCATTGGAGTGTTCAGCTGAGGCTCCCCCTCTAGAAATTGCTCGTGTGAGAAGGTTGTGAAGCCTGTTCAAGTATGCGGAGGGCTTCTCTCCATTGTTTTGATTAGAGCTGAGAAAAGCTGCAAATAACTCTTCTCCATCTTCCACGACGCCAAAAGCGGAATCAAGCTGATTGACATAAGCACTTGGAGGTGAGGAGATTCCAAGGGGTTTTACAACATCAACAGCTGGGCTGAGCAAGCTTTCAAGGATTTTTCTCACCTTGTGAGCATCATTCAAGGAAGTATCACTGAGAAGGAGGTCAGCTTGGATACGCCAGGTGTCATAGTCCACCTCACCATTTGGCCTTGGCATCCGGCCGGAGAATGTGCGCATCCTGATTTGTGGGGATGATGAAGTGGTTGACTCGCTTCGAATGACATGTTCCACAATCACTTTCTGGATTGAAGGTGGGTTAAAGACATTCTCATCAATGTGAACTGGGCTCACTGGCACACTAGCAGGTGCACTATGAACCTGTGTGGCCCCTGCAACTTCACCCTGGTTACTTCTCGTGGTGTTATTGTTGGGTGTGTTACTATCTTGAGTTGCATGTTGCTGTGCATCACTACTCTGTGAATGGCATGTAGTGTCTTGACTCTCTTGCAGCTCGCTCTGAAGTACACTTAAGAAGCCTGCCTTGCCACTACCTGCAACAGACTGTAGCTCACTCAGGTACCTACGAGCAATTTCTTTGCCTATCTCTTCCTGACAGATGTCTCTAATGGTCCTCACTGACCACGTCACACTAGGGTCTTTGGGACTTGCTAAGTCACCTAAGGTAATGGGATCTACCCTAGAGATGGACCTGTCAGATGCGTATTCAATCAGGACTCTACCCTCTGGCTGTCCCTGCTCATTGGGAATCCTGACTATCTTGGAAATGTTCCCATTGACTTCAAATACCTTAGTTATCTCTTCATCTGTGTAGTCTCTTCCAATACCTGTTACAAACAGGGAGCTCGGACCATGAACATCAAACCTGTTGCAAATATCCATATCTAACTCAGTGAATTCACTTAAAGGGTGTGTGTGGGTTGAAAGATCAGGTGGCTACTAATAACCAATCTCCTGGCTGGCTCGCCACTTTTTGTATGTAACCTGCACGTCACCTTTCCCTCTAGTAGGGTTCCTTTAATGCTGATCTTGGCTAAAGTATTTACAGTATTTCAATCTGGGGTTCTCTGAAATACCTCAGACCAAAGACCTCAAAGTCTGATAAGATTACAGGTTTACTCAGGTTCTAGGTTCACTATTCACTAGGTTCGGTAAGGAGATTGGTAGTAGCAAACTCTATGAGGAGAGACGTAAGACCTCCAACCCACACAAGACACACAACCACTGACTTAGTAGAAAAAGTAGGAAAATGTATTTATGAAAATGTCCTAACAGCATATCATTTCTCAAATGTCTCATATATATTTAACCTCTACAAAAGAACCAAGATTGTTTGACCCGAATCTTAACTTAAAATACCTTAAAACAGGATAGCACAAATAAATGGTTTACCAAAATTTGTAGTAATTAGGAAATAAAAGAATATTCAATTCTCAGTGCTCCATACACAAATTAAATGTATCCACAAGTGGACCAAACACACTTATGTTTGAGTTATGAGTTCAGTTCAGATTTGTTGTTTTTTCCCCCCGTTTAATTTCAGTCTTTCTCGGATCCGAGCACAAAAAACGACCTGAGATCTCAGTGAAAAAGTACCAAAATAAAATAGAAAAATTCTCCTCAGTTTGAGTTCCGTTGATTTGGTTCCTACCGTCCCTTGGACTGGCACAATGTACACTTGTCAGCGCCCTGACAAGGTGAAGGCATCCACAACAGCGATGGCGATCTGGACCAGAAGACGAAGAAGCTCCACGATGTCACAGATAGAATCGTCCATCAACAAAAAAAAAAAACCAGCCTACACACAAGTGTGTAGAACAGTTAGACACAGTCTGTATTTTCTGGTTTTCACTGTCCATTGTTTGAGAGTTACCAGTATTAAATTTGCATAACACTGAATTAACTATAACGAACATATGAACTAAATTATTTAATTTTACGTACACACACTTTTAGATAACTTGCATATCCAACCAATGTATATTTCATAACACACACCTCAGTTTAAACACATTTCAACTAAGCACAAACTGTCCATGTGTTACGGTACAGTACAATTAGCTTAGCGCTAGCGCTTAGCGTTAGGCCGTAATGCAGCCGAGAGCAATTAGCAGCTAAAAAACGTAGCAGCGTCAGCCAAGCTTTTCCACACAAATATATCCTGACTGGTTTTAAACTCCTCACATATTCCAAGGTAAACCAATACATCAGTAAATTATCTCGGAGCAAAACATTGACGCTAACTCACCAGGATACTCGGGTGATTAGAACAAACACCCGTCGGAGTTTGTCAAGTGCTCCTCTATCCACAGCGACCCTGCAGCTTGCAGTAGTTGCCTTCCTCACTAGCGATACGCCAGTTCACTCTCAACTTATCTGTCTCTTACTCAAAAATACTTATTTAACTTTTTCAACAAAAAACAACCATGTCTGCTTCATGTATGTTTCACGTATGCTGTGCGTACTGAGGGAAGACTCGATACGCTACGCACGCACGGCGCTGTCTAGCTGACAACCTGCTTGTGATGCATTCAAGGAACACCAGTAATTTACAATGTTTACCGAATATTTGCATAAGTGGCATTTAGGGAAATCTGTAACTGAAGCCACAGAAAATAACCTGGGTTACACAAGCATCGAACCTGGGGCGACAGAGCTTTCTCTGCAGCTGCCCCCTCCCTCTGGAACTCTCTCCCCAAACACATCCGCGACTGTACCGACCTTCCTACCTTCAAATCTCGGACAAAAACACACCTTTTTAAAATTGCTTTTAATGTTTAGCTCAGTTTATTGTGTTTTTGATGTTATATTTCACATTGTTTTGCTAATTTGATGTTCTTTTTATGTAAAGTGTCTTTGAGTATCTTGAAAAGCGCTTTTAAACAAAATGTATTATTATTATTATAATACTGTCACAAAAGGGGGTAGCGGGGATTGGAGTGCGGACCCAGATGCAGGACTCAAAGGCAGGAGTAGGCAAAAAGGGATTTAATTAACAAAGAACAAAAAAACTTACAAAACAAGGGTGCTGCTCACAGTGCAGGAAATCCAAAAAACATGACGTGGCTTGAAGCATGAACTACATGGAAATCTATGACCTGAACTAAGCATGAAACACTTAACAAGAGACATGGCAAACAGTAACATGGAACATGGTAATCTAGTAGTATGACGCGACAGGGACAAAGGGGAAGGCAGGGCTATATATATATATATATATACACACACACACGTGGAGCAGGGGTGACAAGACACAGGTGAAGCAAATCGAGACAAGGTGAAACCAATGATCTAATCAAGGGAACAAAAAAGGCATGAAGACAAACAGGAAATCGAGAACTTAGCAAAATAAAACAGGAAACAGAACAGAAAAAACTAAACACTAACCATGACTTTGAAAACCAAGAACTTGACAAAATACAATAAACAGAAACACAAGAAACTAAACCATGATGGAAACCATGACAAAAAACAAAAGACATGACGGACAACATGGAAAACCAGAACTTAACAAAATAAAACAGGAAACAGAAAACCTAAACACTAAACCATGACTATGAAAAAATACCAAGACTTAACAAAATACAATAAACAGAAAACCCAAGAAACTAAACCCGTGACTGTGAAAAGACATGACGGAAAGACATGACGGGACTAAACAGAAACCAGGACAGAAACTAAACGATGACGAAAGACCAAGAACGGAAAGACGTGACGGAAAACCAAGAACGGAGGACATGACAGAAACTAAGACATGATGAAAGACATGACGAAGGACAGGACATGACGAAGGACATGATGAAAAACTAAAACCATGACTGAAAACGTGACAAATACAACCCGAATTCCAGAAAAGGTGGGACGTTCTTTAAATGTGAACATAATGAAAACTAAAAGACTTTCAAATCACATGAGCCAATATTTTATTCACAACTGAACATAAATAATGTTTGAACTGAGAAATATTACAATTTCATGCACAAAATGAGCTCATTTCAAATTTGATGCTTGCTACAGGTCTCAAAATAGTTGGGACAGGGGCGTGTTTACCATGGTGTAGCATCTCATCTTCTTTTCAAAACAGTTTGAAGATTTCTGGACATCGAAGTTATGACTTTCTGGAGTTTTGGTGTTGGAATACGGTCCCATTCTTGCCTGTTATAGGTTTGTAGCTGCTGAAAAGTTTGTGGTCGTCTTTGACATATTTTTCTTTTAATGGAGAGCCGAATGTTCTTTATAGGCGAGAGATCTGGACTGCAGGCAGGCCAATGCAGCGCCCAGACTCTTCTCTGACAAAGCCATGCTGTTGTAATAGCTGCAGTATGTGGTTTTGCATTGTACTGCTGAAATACACAAGGCCTTCCCTGAAATAGACGTCATCTGGAGGGGAGCATATGTTGCTCTAAAACCTTTATATACCTTTCAGCATTCATAGTTCCTTCCAAAACATGCAAGCTGCCCATACCTTACGCACTTATGCACCCCCATACCATCAGAGATGCTGGCTTTTGAACTGAATGCTGATAACACGCTGGAAGGTCTCCCTCCTCTTTAGCCCGGAGGACGCGGCGTCCGTGATTACCAACAAGAATGTAAAATTTGGACTCGTCTGACCATAGAACACTTTCCCACTTTGAAACAGTCCATTTCAAATGAGTCTTGGCCCACAGGACACGGTGTCGCTTCTGGACCTTGTTCAAATATGGCTTCCATTTTGCATGACAGAGCTTTAATTGGCATCTGCAGATGGCACAGCGGATTGTGTTAACCCACAGTGGTTTCTGGAAGTATTCCTGGGCCCATTTAATAATGTCAGTGACACAGTCATGCCGATGAGTGATGCAGAACATGCGGAACATTGTTTTTGAAGTATTCCACAATCTTTTTTATGCACGCCTTCACAGATTGGAGAGCCTCTGCTCATCTTTACTTCTGAGAGACTCTGTCTCTCTAAGACATCCCTTTTTTAGCTAATCATGTTACAGACCTGATCTCAGTTAACTTAATTACTTGCTAGATTGTCTCCCAGCTGAATCTTTTTGAACTTTCTTGCTTTTTCAGCCATTTGTTGCCCCTGTACCAACTTTTTTGGGACCTGTAGCAGGCATCAAAGGTTCTGTTGTGAATAGAATACATGTGATTTGAAAGTCTTTTAGTTTTCATTTTGTTTAAATTTAAAGGACATCCCAACTTTTCTGGAATTCGGGTTGTATTTTCAATATAGTGAACAAGAACTCAAATGCTGAAATGCTTTCTTTGTCTTAACCTTGTGCTCATCAGCTCCGTAGACTCAACAGATTACAAGGAGCTCTGCCTCATTCTGTGATTGGTTCATACACTGCACAGCTGTAGAATTGTGGAGGGGCCACCTATAAGAACTGAAAGTAAATGGGTAAGAAATGAGTGATAAAAGTGATTAAAAATACATTTCGAGACTTTAATTTGTGTATTATCAAAGTTCCTCTAACCTCTTCTCTCAGCAGAACTTGATACTGAGCCTGGCTCAGGATCTCGCTCTCATACAGGTTGTAGTCTGTAAACTTCTGCAAACACAAAAGTAAAACACAGTGACAAACCAGCTACTCAACTGCAGCAAGATAACACAGTGATAATATTTTAAATATAGTGAACAAGAACTCATTATGTTCAGTGAGTCTTGTTTTATGTGGCCTAAACACGTTTTGCTGCTTACACGGTCGAGACAAGCTTATCTTCCGTGTCCATACTCCTGTCTACTTCTTCAAACTGGGGATCCTCACACTACCAGCTACACTAAATAAGTAGCTTGTGTAACCTGATTTAGAAAAAGCTTAACCATCCCTTCAAGTCCCCACCAGAGCTACTAATATCCATAAATTTCAAAATGTTATAAACATTTGTTGTTTAACACTCAGTGCACCTGTATGTATTTTCTTATTTTAACATCATAATTTATCATTAATATTAAATCTGAGTGTCATATTCCAACTAATCATGTTATAACTGGACAACAAATAAACACAAATACTACAGAAAAGAGAGATAATGAGAGAGTATAGTAAGATCTTTCTCCATATGAGAGTAATAGATACATCTAGCATTGGAAAAGTATCATGGTTAAACAAGAAACTTCTCAAAACTCTTATTTTGTCACCTCAGCAGCACCACTGATATTGTGACTCATCTCGTCATAAAAAGTATAGTTAAAGTTAACCATTAAACCTGCATTTTGTTTAGATGAGACAGTTTTAGTTTTGAGCGTGAGCCCTCACTAATGTCACTCACAGAGACGGTTGGAAGTCAATCCAGTGACGTGATATGAAATTACTGCGATGCTCTGAAAATGTTTTTTATGACCAGAAAGAAAATCTATTTCTAAATAGAAAAAAAAAAAAAAACTGAAATGAAATACAACTATCTCAGTCCAGTTGTCATGTAGGAAGTCAGTGTCATCAAAGACAAAAAAACCTTGAGAATTAGTTTGAACCACTTTCAGATAAATAAATAAGGATGTAGTTTTTGTAATAACAAGAGACACAAAGTGAACATTTTCACTCACCTGCAGAGGCAGACAGCTGATGTGATGACACATAGAAGCAATCCCATTGCAGGTGTCAGTATGTAAAGATAATACCATGATGAACTGATATCTGCATAAAATCAGATCAGAATTTCATTTAATAGCGTGAAGCCTGAACTGTAAGATACATGTTGTAGAAATGATTAGCCCTGCTTTTTACTCTGATCCACCTACCTTTAGTGTCCTCAGACACAGTTAAATTCCATGTAATACTGTCAATGCCTTGTCTGTCAGTCACATAACATGAATAAAGTCCTGCATCTTCAGGTTGAGCGCTGAAAATATTTAACTTTAAATGTAAGTCAGGATCTATTCTCAGTCTGTGAGAGGATATATTTGAAAAAGTCTGATTTATCAAGGTGTTATGTTTATAAATGAATCTTTTTATGTTCCAGGTAATATCCGAAGCATTTTCTGTGGATCTGTTGCAGTCGAATGTGACCGAGTCTCCTCTGGATACCAGCATAGTCCTGTGGTCATCTATTGTAGGCTCTAATACTGAAGAAAAAAATACAAATAGTCAGCATAAAACTTAATCTCCAAATAAACCAAGAGAAAACCCCATATAGACTATACCTGCAAGGACATGATGCAAAACTAGTAGCTGAATGAAGAGCACGGCGGCTTGGCTTACATGAAACATGGTGACTATCAGACAGAGACAGAGGGACTGGAACTTTACCACGCATTTTTAAATGTAGGGTGTATGCAGTTGCAGTGGAAAGGAAGTGGTTAGTTACAGTTGAAACTCAACAGCAACAACAAACTAATGCATATGTCACACATCCATGTAAAATCCAGCATGAATTACTAATTTAAAGTTTCAACTTAATTGAAAATAAACTGGGAAATGTATTTCTCGTCACTATAATCATACAATGAACTGAAATATAAAATACACCACATGTTCTGCTGCAGGAAAACCTGCAGCAGAACATGTGCGAACATGGTGTGAACCCTGAGCATCCTTTCCTTGAACGCATGAATCATGTATGTTTCACCTAAATACCCACATCTTGTGGCTCAGAGAGTTAAAACTTGAAATATGAGGGACCCTTGGGTTCATTTTGACCTAACTTTATTTCCATTACAACAAATCATGCTTGTCTCTTCACAGGACGAGTGATTACAGAAGAAGATGAAGACATTTATGGTGATTAATCAACATTACTTTTTTCGCTCTGATTGATAAATTGTTCATAGTGATATATCAATACACATATAGCACTTTCCATCATATTCAAATGAGGTGGAGGCTAATTTAGACTCTTGCTAATTCTGTTTCATCCTCTACTCTTGTTTTTTTATCCTTCACATTTCTGGTCTCATATCACAGTTTTCTCTCTCATACACTATTTCCTGGTTTCTTCTCTCAGTGAGTTTGTCTCCCTCTGCCTCTCGTTCCTGTCTCTTCTGTCTCTCACTCTGCTCTCCTCTCTTCTGATTTTCTTTTTTTAAAATACGCTGCACTTTCATATGGTCAGAATCCAGGTGCAATGTTGTCAACATGTGAAAATGTTGGAGCCTGTGGTTAAAGCAGTGAGCTGCAGTGAATCAATAGGTAATTTATCTTTAGATCAATAATAAAATATTTCTGTGCTGACAAGGACGCGGCCTATTTGTGCAGATTCTCAGGTTAGAAACCACTGATGACCCAAACAGGTAAACCGTGTAAAAACCTATAAAATAAAAATTCTTCATGCACTCTCAAAGTTTTTGTCAATACTTTGGTTCTGCCTCATTCTGTGACTGGTTCATACACTGCACAGCTGTAGAGTTGTGGAGTGGCCACCTATAAGAATTTAAATTAAATGGACAAGAAATGAGTGGTATTGATTAAAACTACATTGTGAGACTTTAATTTGTGTATTATCAAAGTTCCTCTAACCTCTTCTCTCAGCAGAACTTGATACTGAGCCTGGCTCAGTATCTCGCTCTCATACAGGTTGTAGTCTGGAGTCCTGGCTCGGCATCTTCTGCAAACACAAAAGCAAAACTGAATAAATACTATCAGTTAAATGTTAAAAGTATAAACACTTGCTGCAAAAACATTTTTACATCAACTTTACATCGTTTTCCAGCAGTGAACTGAAACTGATGTCTTCTTAAAAGACGCCAGACGACACAGACAAAAGTGAACAGAACAAATCACTTTCTGGTCTACAGAAAAGATTTTTACTCTGATCTGAAATTCTGATCTGATTTTATGCTGAAATCAGTTCATCATGGTATTATCTTCACATACTCACACCTGCAATGGGATTGCTTCTATGTGTCATCACATCAGCTGTCTGCCTCTGTAGGTGAGTGAAAATTTTCACTTTGTGTCTCTTCTTATTACAAAAACAACATCCTTATTTATTTTATTTGAAAGCGGTTCAAACTAATTCTCATTTTTTTTTGTCTTTTTGTCTTCCTACATGACAACTGGACTGAGATAGTCATTTCCTTTTTGTTCTATTTCTAAATAGATTTTTTTCTTTCTGGTAATAAAAACAATTTTCAGAGCATCGCAGTAATTTCATATCACGTCACTGGATTGACTTCCAACCGTCTCTGTGAGCGACATTAGTGAGGGCTCACGCACAAAACTAAAACTGTCTCATCTAAACAAAATGCAGGTTTAATGGTTAACGTTAACTATACTTTTTACGCTGAGACGATTCTCAATATCAGTGGTGCTGCTAAGGTGACAAAATAAAAGTTTTGAGAAGTTTCTTGTTTAACCATGATACTTTTCCAATGCTAGATGTATCTATTACTCTCATATGGAGAAAGATCTTACTATACTCTCTCATTATCTATTTTTTTCTGTAGCATTTTTGTTTATTTGTTGTCTAGTTATAACGTGATAAGTTGGAATATGACACTCAGATTTAATATTAATGATAAATTATGATGTTAAAATAAGAAAATACATAGAGGTGCACTGAGTGTTAAACAACAAACATTTATTAAATTTTGAAATTGATGGATATTAGTAGCTCTGGTGGGACTTGAAGGGATGGTTAAGCTTTTTCTAAGTCAGGTTACACAAGCTACTTATTTAGTGTAGCTGGTAGTGTGAGGATCCCCAGTTTGAAGAAGTAGACAGGAGTATGGACACGGAAGATAAGCTTGTCTCGACCGTGTAAGCAGCAAAACGTGCTTAGGCCACATAAAACAAGACTCACTGAACATAATGAGTTCTTGTTCACTATATTTAGAATATTATCACTGTTATCTTGCTGCAGTTGAGTTGCTGGTTTGCCACTGTGTGACTTGTTGTAACACATTATTTGGAGACCAGAAAACGTATTATCACACCAAAGTCACACAAACTAACTCATCAAAGCCGACCAGAAAGTGATTTGTTCTGTTCAGTTTTCTCTGTGTAGTCTGGCGTCTTTTAAGAAGACATCAGTTTCAGTTCCCTGTTGGAAAATGATGTAAAGTTGATGTAAAATGTTTTTGCAGGAAGAATTGTAGCAGTGTTTATACTTTTAACATTTAACTGATAATATTTATTCAGTTTTACTTTTGTGTTTGCAGAAGATGCCGAGCCAGGACTCCAGACTACAACCTGTATGAGAGCGAGATCCTGAGCCAGGCTCAGTATCAAGTTCTGCTGAGAGAAGAGGTTAGAGGAACTTTGATAATACACAAATTAAAGTCTCACGATGTATTTTTAACCAATACCACTCAGTTCTTGTCCATTTACTTTCAATTCTTATAGGTCCACTCCTCCACAACTCTACAGCTGTGCAGTGTATGAACCAATCACAGAATGAGGCAGAGCTCCTTTAAATCTGTTGAGTCTACTGAGCTGATGAGCACAAGGTCAAGACAAAGAAAGCATTTCATGTATGCATTTTTGTGTTGCTCTTGTAATGAGGAAAATGACCAGTTTTCATTTTGAAGAGTTTAGCTTACATTTTTATTTGTTTTGTCTATTTTGTTCGTGCATGCAGATCATCTTTCTTTGAATTTTATACTGTTTTCATAGCTTACCTTATTTTATTGTCCAGCAGATGTTGCTAATGACTCAAATGTCTCATAGTTCTGTGTCTTGAGTATTTCCTGAAACCCTGGTTGGTCAAACAGCCAACAGTCAACCGTAAAATTTACAAACATTTTGAGAGTGGAAGAAGAATTTTTTATTTGATGAGTTTTAACATGGTTTGTCTACACACTGTAAATCTGCATTTGTATGGGTCATCAGTGGTTTCTAACCTGAGAATCTGCACAAATAGGCCACGTCCTTGTCAGAACAGAAATATTTTATTATTGATCTAAAGATAAATCACCTATTGATTCACTGCAGCTCACTGCTTTAACTACAGGCTCCAACATTTTCACATGTTGACAACATTGCACCTGGATTCTGACCATATGAAAGTGCAGAGTATTTAAAAACAGAAAATGAGAAGAGAGGAGAGCAGAGTGAGAGACAGAAGAGACAGGAACGAGAGGCAGAGGGCGACAAACTCACTGAGAGAAGAAACCAGGAAATAGTATATGAGAGAGACAACTATGATATGAGACCAGAAATGTGAAGGATAAAAAAACAAGTGTAGAGGATGAAACAGAATTAGCAACAGTCTAAATTAGCCGCCACCTCATTTGAATATGATGGGAAAATGCTATATGTGTATTGATATATCACTATGAACAATTTATCAATCAGAGCTAAAAATGTTATGTTGATTAATCACCATAAATGTCTTCATCTTCTTCTGTAACCACTTGTCCTGTGAAGGGACAATCATGATTTGTTGTAATGGAAATAAAGTCAAGTCAAAATGAACCCAAGGGTCCCTCATATTTCAAGCTAGACACACAAGACGGTATAATATTAGATGGTTAGAACTGCTTCAAGTCAGCAGACTTAGGCCTCATCTAAGTGTTTCAACTCTCTGAGACACAAGATGTGGGTATTTAGGTGAAACATGCACGATTCATGTGTTCAAAGAAAGGATGCTCAGCGTTCACACCGTGTGGTCAACGTGGCGTGAGAAAGTTTTCCTGCAGCAAAAGATGAGGTGCATTTCAGTTCATCATATGATTATAGTGACGAGAAATAAATTTCCCAGTTTATTTTCAATTAAGTTGAAACATTAAATCACTAATTCATTTTGGATTTTACATGGATGTGTGACATATGCATTAGTTTTTTGTTGTTGTTGTGTTTCAACTGCAACTAACCACTTCCTTTCTGCTGCAACTACATACAGCCTACATTTAAAAACGCGTGGTAAAGTTCCAGTCCCTCTTTCTCTGTCTGATGGTCACCATGTTTCGTGTAAGCCAAGCTGCCGTGCTCTTCATTCAGCTACTAGTTTTGCATCATGTCCTTGCAGGTATAGTGTATATGTGGTTTTCTCTGGGTTTATTTGGAGATTAAGTTTAATGCTGACTATTTGTTTTGCTTTCTTCAGTATTAGAAACTATAACAGCTGACCACAGGACTATGCTGGTATCCAGAGGAGACTCAGTCACATTCAACTGCAACATATCCACAGAAAATGCTTCGGATATTACCTGGAACATAAAAAGATTCATTTATAAACATTCCCCCTCGATAAATCAGACTTTTTCAAATGTATCCTCTCACAGACTGAGAATAGATCTTGACTTACATTTAAAGTTAAATATTTTCAGTGCTCAACCTGAAGATGCAGGACTTTATTCATGTTATGTGACTGACAGACAGGGCATTAACAGTATTACATGGAATTTAACTGTGTCTGAGGACACGAAAGGTAGGTGGATCAGAGCAAAAAGCAGGACTAATCATTTCTGAAACATGTATCTTACAGTTCAAAGTTCAAACTGCATGCTACTTTAATGTAATTCTCATTTGATTTTATGCAGAAATCAGTTCGTCATGGTATTATCTTTACATACTCACACCTGCAATGGGATTGCTTCTATGTGTCATCACATCAGCTGTCTGCCTCTGTAGGTGAGTGCTGCCTTTCAGCTTCAGATTCAGTTTGAACAATTTCACTCGATCACATTGTGTCATTATGTCTGTGTGCACTTAAAGGGTCGTTTTATGCACAGTTATAAATGATAATTTCTATATTGATAGTTTGTGTTTAAATTTTTGAAAACCTAGCACATTCATTCTTGCTATTAGATCCTTCATAGATTAAACAAAGTCTGGGAGCACTCAGATCCCTTTTTTGTCGATGTCATGTCACTGGTCTCCTGGGTTGTGACGGTGACCAGCCCTTAAGGACAGAGGTCATCTTCTCACATTTGAATCCAGGAGACCACTTCTTCACCGTGCTGTAAGAAATTAAACACTTCAGTAGTTTTATTTGAGAGCAGATGATGTCATAAAAGTATTGGTAATGTGTATAGGTGTCACTGTGAGTGTAAAGCGCTTTGAGTACCAACAGGTTAAACGGCCCTATATCAATACAAATACAACACCACTGACTTTAACTTCAGTCAGAGGCTAAACAACAACAAAAATATGTGCCTTGTGGTGAGATTGTTTTCCAGTTATAAAATAATTACTCCCTGCCATCTGAGAAAACGATGTGTTAGAGGCTGAAAGGAAAAAAATATCCTATGCATGTCTGGCCACTGCGAGATGTGAAAAAGGAAATACATTTCTCACCTATCGCACTTGTTGTTATTTCCATCACAACAATATGTAGTTACATTTCTGGGGAGGTGCAGGTCAGGCTACAATGTAAAGACCTACAGAGCACCTACTGCATACATCTGATGCAGAACCATACATGTGGTTTAACTCCACTGCTATTACCTGCAGAAAATCAACTTCTGTGTAAACGCACAGAGAGAGGATGTAACAGTGAGATGTCATTCAAAATAAACTGATGATTGCAACTGACATTTGATAGCAGACTTAAGCCAGATGTATGGATCCATGTCAGATGTTTAACAGGAGTCACCAGCTGGACTTACACAGACCATACTTGTCAGCAATTCTCACAGTTTGAACCATCTGGAAGTCACTGAAATGATAATTAAAATAGTTGTGTGTAGTCACTATAAGACCTGCAGTGAAATGTGTCTCCTGTTCATTTTGCTTATACGTACACAGTCTCTGTTCTAAGAAGGGCAATGTTATTATTGGTAACTGCTTTATCTCTGCAGAAGACGTAGGTCCGGGGCAGTGAACCAATATCCAGTCCAGGATCAGACTCATTCTAAATCAAGAAGAGAGGTGAGAAGAGCTTTGTCAACTTTAGTTCTGCTTTATTTATTTCCTGCTTTAGAGGTTGTACTGAGCCTTTTTCTTATTTTCTATTTCTGTCACCATAGGTCCACAATCAAGAGCAGGACAACATGGATCGATGGAGAAATAACAAGAACAGGAGTCACTACATGGAGAGGCTGAATTTAATCTATGATCACATCTGAGCTGACGAGTCATTAAGACGATGCTGAAAACAGAGACATGGACAAGAGAGAGAGATGTATGAAGGACATTACATTTTCCAGTTTGAAAACAGGCGCTTTGAGGGAAGTGGACTCTACAGACTGTAATTAATACAATAAAACTACAGTCTTAATGTTAAGAGGTAGAGTTTTAGATAGTCTTGCTGTGTTGAATGTTGTCTAAGTTCACCAAAGCAAGTAACAAGCATGATTTGTTGTAATGGAAATAAAGTTAAGTCAAAATGAACCCAAGGGTCCCTCATATTTCAAGCTTGGCACACAAGATGGTGTAATATCAGGTGGTTAGAACTGCTTCAAGTCAGCAGACTTAGGCCTCATCTAAGTGTTTTAACTCTCTGAGCCACAAGATGTGGGTATTCAGGTGAAACATACGATTCATGCGCTCAGGCAGAGGATGCTCAGTGTTCACACCATGTGGTCAACAAACGTGTCTTTACCATGAGAGGAGGTTTTCCTGCAGCAGAACGAGCTGCATTTTATATTTCAGTTCATCATATGATTATAGTGACGAGAAATAAATTTCACATTTTATTTTTAATTAAGTTAAAACATTAAATCACGAATTCATTTTGGATTTTACATGGATGTGTGACATATGCATTAGACTTTTCTTGTTGTGTTTCAACTATAACTAACCACTTCCTTTCCGCTGCAACTACATACAGCCGACATTTAAAAACGCGTGGTAAAGTTCCAGTCCCTCTGTCTCTGTCTGATGGTCACCATGTTTCTCGTAAGCCAAGCTGCCGTGCTCTTCATTCAGCTACTAGTTTTTCGTCATGTCCTTGCAGGTATAGTGTATATGTGGTTTTCTCTGGGTTCATTTGGAGATTAAGTTTCATACTGAGTATTTGTTTTGTTTTCTTCAATATTAGCGACTCCAACAGCTGACCACAGGACTATGCTGGTATCCAGAGGAGACTCAGTCACATTCAACTGCAACATATCCACAGAAAATGCTTCGGATATTACCTGGAACATAAAAAGATTCATTTATAAACATTCCACCTTGATAAATCAGACTTTTTCAAATGTATCCTCTCATAGACTGAGAATAGATCCTGACTTACATTTAAAGTTAAATATTTTCAGCGCTCAACCTGAAGATGCAGGACTTTATTCATGTTATGTGACTGACAGATGGGGCATTCACAGTATTACATGGAATTTAACTGTGTCTGAGGACACTAAAGGTAGGTGGATCAGAGTAAAGAGCAGGGCTAATTATTTCTACAACATGTATCTTACAGTTCAGGCTTCACGCTACTTAAATGAAATTCTGATCTGATTTTATGCAGAAATCAGTTCATCATGGTATTATCTTTACATACTCACACCTGCAATGGGATTGCTTCTATGTGTCATCACATCAGCTGTCTGCCTCTGTAGGTGAGTGAAAATGTTCACTTTGTGTCTCTTGTTATTACAAAAACTACATCCTTATTTATTTTATTTGAAAGCGGTTCAAACCAATTTCAGGTTTTTTGTCTTTGCTGACACTGACTTCCTACATGACAACTGGACTGAGATAGTTGTATTTCATTTCTAGTTATTTTCGTTTTTCTTTTCTATTTCTAAATAGATTTTTTCACGTTCTTCTTCTTTCTGGTAATAAAATCATTTTCAGAGCATCACAGTAATATCATATCATGTCACTGGATTGAAGCAGACATTTTGACTTCCAACCGTCTCTGTGAGCGACATTAGTGAGGGCTCATGCACAAAACTAAAACTGTCTCATCTAAACAAAATGCAGGTTTAATGGTTAACATTAACTATACTTTTTATGCCGAGACAAGTCACAATGTCAGTGGTGCTGCTAAGTTTTGAGAAGTTTCTTCTTTAACCATGATACTTTTCCAATGCTAGATGTATCTATTACTCTCACATGGAGAAAGATCTTACTATACTCTCTCATTATCTCTCTTTTCTGTAGCATTTTTGTTTATTTGTTGTCCAGTTATAACATGATAAGTTGGAATATGACACTCCGATTTAATATTAATGATAAATGATGATGTTAAAATGAGAAAATACATACAGGTGCACTGAGTGTTAAAGAACAAACATTTTTTAAATTTTGATATTGATGGATATTAGTAGCTCTGGTGGGGACTTGAAGGGATGGTTAAGCTTTTTCTAAGTCAGGTTACACAAGCTACTTATTTAGTGTAGCTGGTAGTGTGAGGATCCCCAGTTTGAAGAAGTAGACAGGAGTATGGACACGGAAGATAAGCTTGTCTCGACCGTGTAAGCAGCAAAACGTGTTTAGGCCACATAAAACAAGACTCACTGAACATAATAAGTTCTTGTTCACTATATTTAAAACATTATCACTGTGTTATCTTGCTGCAGTGTAGTTGCTGGTTTGTTACTGTGTGACTTTATTTGGAGACTAGAGAACGTATTATCACACCAAAGTCACACAAACTAACTCATCAAAGCTGGAAAATGATGTAAAGTTGATGTAAATGTTTTTGCAGCAAGTATTGTAGCAATGCTTATACTTTTAACATCCATCCATCCATCTTCTAAACCCGTTTAGTCCTGTTAAGGGTCACGGGGGTCTGCTGGAGCCTATCCCAGCTGTCATCGGGCGAGAGGCGGGGGTACACCCTGGACAGGTCGCCAGTCCATCGCAGGGCTAACACAGAGACAGACAACCATTCACACTCACATTCACACCTACGGGCAATTTAGAATCACCAATTAACCTAATGAGCATGTCTTTGGATGGTGGGAGGAAGCCGGAGTACCCGGAGAGAACCCACGCAGACACAGGGAGAACATGCAAACTCCACACAGAAAGGCCAGCCGGCCCATGGATTCGAACCGGTGACCTTCTCGCTGTGAGGCATCAGTGCTAACCACCTCGCCACTGTGCCGCCCACTTTTAACATTTAACTGATAATATTTATTCAGTTTTACTTTTGTGTTTGCAGAAGATGCCGAGCCAGGACTCCAGACTACAACCTGTATGAGAGCGAGATCCTGAGCCAGGCTCAGTATCATGTTCTGCTGAGAGAAGAGGTTAGAGGAACTTTGATAATACACAAATTAAAGTCTAGCAATGTATTTTTAATCAATACCACTCATTTCTTGTCCATTTAATTTTAATTCATATAGGTGGCCCCTCCACAACTCTACAGCTGGGCAGTGTATGAACCAATCACAGAATGAGGCAGAGCTCCTTTAAATCTGTTGAGTCTACTGAGCTGATGAGCACAAGGTTAAGACAAAGAAAGCATTTCATGTATATATGCATTTTTGTGTAGCTGTTGTAATGAGGAAAATTACCAGTTTTCATTTTGAAAAGTTTAGCTTACATTTTTAAATGTTTTGTCTATTTTTTTCGTGCATGCAGATCATCTTTCATTGAATTTTATGCTGTTTTCATAGCTTAGCTTATTTTATTGTCTAGCAGATGTTGAGTCAAATGTCTCATGGTTCTGTGTTTTGAGTATTTCCTGAGACCCTGATGGGTCAACCAAACAGCCAACAGTCAACAATAGTATTTACAAAAACTTTGAGAGTGGAAGACGAATTTTTATTTCATGGGTTTTAACACGGTTTGTCTGCACACTGTAAATCTGCAATTGTTTGGGTCATCAGTGGTTTCTAACCTGAGAATCTGCACAAATAGCCTGCGTCCTTGTCAGAACAGAAATATTTTATTCTTGATCTAAAGATAAATTACCTATTGATTCACTGCAGCTCACTGCTTTAACCACAGGCTCCAACATTTTCACATGTTGAGAACATTGCACCTGGATTCTGCCCATATGAAAGTGCAGCGTATTTAAAAAAAGAAAATCAGAAGAGAGGAGAGCAGAGTGAGAGACAGAATTAGCAACAGTCTAAATTTGTTGAATATGATGGGAAAATGCTATATGTGTACTGATATATCACTATGAACTATGGATCAGTAATGTTGATTGATCGCCATAAATGTCTTCATCTTCTTCTGTAACCACTTGTCCTGTGAAGGGACAAGCATGATTTGTTGCAATGGAAATAAAGTTAAGTCAAAATGAACACAAGGGTCCCTCATATTTCAAGCTAGACACACAAGACGGTATAATATTAGACGGTTACAACTGCTTCAAGTCAGCAGACTTAGGCCTCATCTAAGTGTTTTAACTCTCTGAGCCACAAGATGTGGGTATTCAGGTGAAACATACACGATTCATGCACTCAAAGGATGCTCAGCGTTCACACCGTGTGGTCAACGTGGCGTGAGAAAATTTTCCTGCAGCAGAACATGAGGTACATTTTATATTTCAGTTCATCATATGATTATAGTGACGAGAAATAAATTTGATGGTTTATTTTCAATTAAGTTGAAACATTAAACCACTAATTCATATTGGGTTTTACATGGATGTGTGACATATGCATTAGCTTTTTGTTGTTGTTGTGTTTCAACTGCAACTAACCACTTCCTTTCCACTGCAACTACATACACCCTACATTTAAAAACGCGTGGTAAAGTTCCAGTCCCTCTTTCTCTGTCTGATGGTCACCATGTTTCTCGTAAGCCAAGCCGCCGTGCTCTTCATTCAGCTACTAGTTTTGCATCGTGTCCTTGCAGGTATAGTGTATATGTGGTTTTCTCTGGGTTTATTTGGAGATTGAATTTAATGCTGACTATTTGTTTTGCTTTTTTTCCAATATTAGCGACTATAACAGCTGACCACAGGACTATGCTGGTATCCAGAGGAGACTCAGTCACATTCAGCTGCAACTTATCCACAGAATATGCTTTGGATATTACCTGGAACATAAAAAGATTCATTTATAAACATTCCCCCTTGATAAATCAGACCTTTTCAAATGTATCCTCTCACAGACTGAGAATAGAGCCTGACTTACATTTAAAGTTGAATATTTTCAGCGCTCAACCTGAAGATGCAGGACTTTATTCATGTTATGTGACTGACAGACAGGGCATTGACAGTATTACATGGAATTTAACTGTGTCTGAGGACACTAAAGGTAGGTGGATCAGAGCAAAACGCAGGGCTAATCATTTCTGAAACATGTATCTTACAGTTCAGGCTTCACGATACTTAAATGAAATTCTGATCTGATTTTATACAGAAATCAGTTCATCATGGTTTTATCTTTACATACTCACACCTGCAAAGGGATTGCTTCTCTCTGTCATCACATGAACTGTCTGCCTCTGTAGGTGAGTGAAAATGTTCACTTTGTGTCTCTTGTTATTACAAAAACTATATCCTTATTTATCTGAAAGCGGTTCAAACTAATTCTCAGGTTTTTTGTCTTAGTTGACACTGACTTCCTACATGACAACTGGACTGAGATAGTTGTTTCATTTCTGTTTCTTTTCTATTTCTAAATAGATTTTTCACATTCTTCTTCTTTCTGGTAATAAAAACATTTTCAGAGCATCGCAGTAATTTCATATCACGTCACTGAATTAAAGCAGACATTTTGACTTTCAACCGTCTCTGTGAACGACATTAGTGAGGGCTTATTTATTTTATTTGAAAGCGGTTCAAACTAATTCTCAGGTTTTTTGTCTTTGCTGACACTGACTTCCTACATGACAACTGGACTGAGATAGTTGTATTTCATTTCTTTTTATTTTTTTCTATTGATAAATACATTTTCTTTCTGGTCATAAAAAACTTTTTCAGAGCATCGCACTAATTTCATTTTTATTTATTTATAACCTTTATTTAACCAGATAAAAACCCATTGAGATCAAGACCTCTTTCACAAGGGTGACCTGGCCAAGAAAGGCAGCAGCACACGTCATGGTAATCAGGACAGACAAACAACAATAACAAATCATATCACATCACTGGATCACTGGATTAAAACAGACATTTTGACTTCCAACTGTCTCTGTGAGCGACATTAGTGAGGGCTCACGCACAAAACTAAAACTGTCTCATCTAAACAAAATGCAGGTTTAATCGTTAACATTAACTATGCTCTTTATGTAGAGACAAGTCACAATAACAGTGTGCTGCTAAGTTTTGAGTAGTTTCTTGTTTAACCATGATACTTTTCCAATGCTAGATGTATCTATTACTCTCATATGGAGAAAGATCTTACTATACTCTCTCATTATCTCTCTTTTCTGTAGCATTTTTGTTTATTTGTTGTCCAGTTATAACATGATAAGTTGGAATATGACACTCAGATTTAATATTAATGATAAATTATGATGTTGAAATAAGAAAAGACATACAGGTGCACTGAGTGTTAAAGAACAAACATTTTTTAAATTTTGAAATCGATGGATATTAGTAGCTCTGGTGGGGACTTGAAGGGATGCTTAAGCTTTTTGTAAGTCAGCTACTTATTTAGTGTAGCTGGTAGTGTGAGGATCCCCAGTTTGAAGAAGTAGACAGGAGTATGGACACGGAAGATAAGCTTGTCTCGACCGTGTAAGCAGCAAAACGTGTTTAGGCCACATAAAACAAGACACACTGAACATAATGAGTTCTTGTTCACTATATTTAAAATATTATCACTGTGTTATCTTGCTGCAGTTGAGTTGCTGGTTTGTCACTGTGTTCTTCACCATAGGGGATTTGGTACCAATTTTATCAACATGATAAAAACACTCTATGCTTCCCCTTCAGCCATGGTAATGACTGGCAATATCTGTTCGTCATTATTTCCAGTGGGCCGCAGCTCCAGACAAGGCTGCGTTCTTTCGCCTCTTTTGTTCATTCTATCCCTGGAACCTTTGGCTCAGATGGTGCGTCAGTCAACCCACACTCCTATTACGGTTCATGGAACTGATCATTTCATCTCTCTGTATTGCGATGACATTTTACTATATCTTGGGGATGCAATTAATTCCACTCCACATATTTTGTCTATATTTAATAAGTTCGGGAGTATATCTGGGTACAAAATAAACTGGTCCAAGTCGGCCCTCCTTCCTCTCAACGATACATTGAGGCAAGAGTCTTTACCAAGCGTTATTCCAGTGGTTGATAATTTTAAATACCTGGGCTTATCAATTTTTCCTTCAATTCAAACTACTGTGTCTTTTAATTTTAACCAGACTCTCAGGCAGGTGGAATTTGATTTGGAGCGCTGGTCATCCATCCCCAATTCATTTAGAGCAAGAGTTGCCATCATTAAAATGAACATCTTACCACGGGTCAACTTTTGTAGTACAATGTTGCCCTTAGCACCTCCTACTGGACATTGGGATAAACTCCATAAATTAGTATCTAGATATGTCTGGAGAGGGAAACGGCCACGTATCAAAATGTCCATCTTGCAGAGACAAAAACTATCTGGAGGTCTTGGGTTCCCAAACTTCCAGTTTTATTTCTGGTCCTTAACTCTTCGTCCTCTTCATACCTGGTTAAATCCTGAAGCACAAGTAGCTTGGCGCTCCTTAGAAGAAAATCTCGTAAGACCACATAGGCTTCAGGATTTAATATATTCTAACATCCCACTTAAAACCTGTAAATCCAAGTTCGGTTCATTAGTCTCACATATTCTTGCCACATGGAGAAATATGGAATCACACTCTGACAATTACTCAAAATTCCATCTTCACCTTCCTTTATTTAATAATTATGACCTTCGCTTGGGGGGTCACCCGATCTCTTTCCATCAGTGGAACAATAAAGGGATCTATACCCTCTCTGACATTACATCAGAGAATACACTCAGATCTTTTCAAGACCTGAAGTCACACTACAATTTACCTGGGACTTCTTTTTTCTTCTACTTACAACTCCGCAGTGCCCTACTGGCATATGGAGTCCCATGGGGAGATAATTTGGAGCCTCATCCGATTCATAGAATTTGTACTACCTCATCTACTCGAGGATTGGTCTCCTCTATTTACACACACATCACCAAACGTGCAGAAAAACCACTGCAGGTTGATAGTCACTGGAGCCATGATCTCTCGATTGCACCTAATACAATAAATTGGACTACAGTCTGGTCAAAGATAGTCTTATCATCTCGTAATCCCAACCATCAGATGATTCATTATAATTTCATACACAGACTCTACTGTACTCCTCACAAATTATTTTTAATGAAACTAAACCCATCTCCCAACTGCCAGCTATGTTCTTTAGGTACAACAGGAACTTTTGTTCATATGGTCTGGGATTGCCCTGGTGTGAGAGATTTTTGGAGTATGGTCTCCAATAAGATGTCCATAGTATTAGAGCGTACCATCCCCTGTTCCCCAACTATCTTATTGCTTTGTGATTTGACTGATCTAGACCTATCTTTGATGCACCAACGCTGGTTCCTGGTAGGCCTTACTGCTGCCAAGAAACTGATAGCACAGAGATGGAAAGCACCTCATGATCTGTCTTATAAACATTGGGTAAATACAGTTATAGATCTGGCTAAGCTAGAGAAGTCTGTGGCCATTATGCATGGCGCTCAGACTAAAAACATTACTTTATGGTCATCGTTTATTGATAGTATGTCAAGATAGTAGCCATAGTAGATAGTGGCCTGATGTCCCCTTGCTACTTACTCTTTTCCTTTTTCATCTCTCATTTTAATTTGGCATATCTATTTTGTCAACTTTGTTGAGCTGTATCAACTAACCGAATCTCCTTCTTTCTGGGGCGGGGAGAGCAAGACCTGGGGGTGGGGGGGAAGGAATGCGGTTGAATGTTGTATGTATGTTTTCTTATTTGATATATGTTGTCTTATTTGTTGTTTTTACATGTATCTCTGTTTGTTTGTGTGTTTGCTGTATGATTTATAAAACACAATAAAAAATTGATAACAAAAAAAAACATTATTTGGAGACCAGAAAACGTATTGTCACACCAAAGTCACACAAACTAACTCATCAAAGCCGACCAGAAAGTGATTTGTTCTGTTCAGTTTTGTCTTTGTAGTCTGATGTCTTTTAAGAAGACATCAGTTTCAGTTCCCTGCTGGAAAATGATGTAAAGTTGATGTAAAATGTTTTTGGCAGCAAGCAGTGGCGGCTGGTGAATTTTGTATTAGGGGGGGCGCAAAGTTTGTAAATCAAACCCCTGTAGGAGGCTCTGGGGGCATCCTCCCCCAGTAGATTTTTGTGATTTTCACGTACAAACTAAGCATTCTGGTGCATTCTGACAAAATAATAAAGACAAAATAGAACATCTCCTTACAAAGACAAATGGGGCCATGGAACTAAGTTTTAACTTAAAATTGCGCGAATGCTTCCTGATGGACGTGATTGATTGATGAATTGTCCAATCAAGCAGCCATCTCTTTGCTTAGTTACGTATGACTCAAGCGCGTTAGGGCGAGCCCCAAATCCTCATTGAAAATGCATTGAAGGCTCATTTTCCGAAAAAAAAAGTTTTAACATGAGAGTCAATGGGAGAAGCTGGGGCGATTTTCCACGTTGATGAATTCGCCCAGAGAGGCGGGACCATTTGAAACGCGACTTGAACCTGACGATTCTGATGACGGATAATATGTCTAGAACACTGAAAACTACTTTTGCTGTGATAGAATTTGTAAAAAAAAAAAATCCTCTTTCTCCCAGCTGGTAGGGCGTCGCCCAAATCGCCCCTATACACCATCCGCCCCTGGCAGCAAGTATTGTAGCAGTGTTTACACTTTTAACATTTAACTGATAATATTTATTCAGTTTTACTTTTGTGTTTGCAGAAGAAGCCGAGCCAGGACTCCAGACTACAACCTGTATGAGAGCGAGATCCTGAGCCAGGCTCAGTATCAAGTTCTGCTGAGAGAAGAGGTTAGAGGAACTTTGATAATACACAAATTAAAGTCTCACAGTGTATTTTAATCAATACCACTCATTTCTTGTCCATTTAATTTCAGTTCTTATAGGTCCACCCCCCCACAACTCTACAGCTGTGCAGTGTATGAACCAATCACAGAATGAGGCAGAGCTCCTTTAAATCTGTCGAGTCTACTGAGCTGATGAGCACAAGGTTAAGACAAAGAAAGCATTTCATTACATGTAAAAAAAATAATAATAAATATGCATTTTTGTGTAGCTCTTGTGATGAGGAGGATCACTAGTTTTCATTTTGAAAAGTTTAGCTTATATTTTTATTTGTTTTGTCTATTTTTTCATGCATGCAGATCATCTTTCTTTGAATTTTAAGCTATTTTCTATTTATGCTTATTTTATTGTCCATCAGATGTTGCCAATGACTCAAATGTGTTATGGTTCTGTGTTTTGAATATTTCCTGAGACCCTGATTCTTTCACTGTTTTCTGTTCTTCCTTGGTGTTTCATGTCCTGTGTTACTTCCTGTGTTGTTCCCCCTTTGATTGTTGGATTGGTTTCTCCTTGTGTGTGTAGCAGTAGTGTTCAGGTGTTGTGTTAAAGGTGACAGAGAATGAAAAAACGTTTTTACCTTGTCTTAGTTGAATAACGGTAGTCTGCCCGCATTCACGAACATACGAAAAGTTCTAGACATTCTGAACATCTCCGTTTCATAGAAATTCCTCCTTTAGAAATGTCAGCCAGAAAATGGCCCAATCTGAACAACGGATACATATTACGTAAAATGCATCTCACTGCCCCCCCACTCTCATTCAATTCCCTCCCCTTCAAAATAATTTGCATACATCCGCCCTCTCGCCTCCAACGGGAAGTACATTGCAGCAGTGCTTGCGGAGTTCAAGGCGAAATGGCGAGTCGCGTTCCGAGGTGTGCTCTTCCAGGCTGTGCAAGCGGTGTGCAAACTTTCCATTACATTCCCACCGAAAGAAATGCACGAGATGCGTGGCTGCTGTTCATTTATAATCGGATTCCAACTACATTCAACCACAGACTGCTACTTCGTTTGTGAACGGCAGTCTATGGCGAAAGATAAATTATTTTCTGGTCCCGGACTTGTGCCTTGGATTATACATATGTTGTTTTTCAGAATAAAAAATGATTTTACATGTCAAGAATGTCACAGTTTGTCGCAAGATAGTTAAGTAAAACGCTATGGAAAATACGTAATTAAACGAACTACAAGTCCCGCATGCTGGCGCGTACAGAACCGACCAAAACTCCCTTCGGTAAGTAGAGGGGCGGGACTTCGGCTCTCTATAGCGAAGTTTACATTCTTTTGAGTGGCAGCAAATGCAGCCAATCAGCGTCAAGTGCTTGCATTTCATAATGAGGTTGCCAGTTAAGCCCGAAGGGGCGCCAAATAGGTGCAAAACCACGCGTTTAAAATCCCCCACCCTAATATAGCTTTCTGAGAGAGGTTTTTAGGAAGCTTCTAAGGCATTACAGACCCAACCAAAATTTTGTTGTCTGCATGTCACATCACAGATCAAGGATAAATACCCCGTTCAATCATTCTATGTCACCTTTAATTATGTCCAGAGACCAAACCACTGCTTTCACTGACTGTTTATTCCTGGCAGGAGAGTACACAGTCAGTCTCATCCCAAGCTTCCAAACCTGCTCTCACACTGTGAAGCTAAAACAAAGCATATTAGCTAGCTCACCACATGCTAATCATGCGACAAACAAACAAGTAAAAACATCGTGACTCCCATAATGGATGTGCTCAACCAACAGGGACCTTAAACATTACAAAAACATAATAATGTAAAACAACAACTTAAATATGAAATTAAAATGAATAATAGAGAATAATTACAGAGCTAGCAACATGTGCACTCACCAGCGAGACAGCGTAGCAATACTGTTACTATCTCACAGGGTGCACGACCCAAGACCACAGGGGTGCTGCGTTTAATGACCTTAAAACAAAACTGTAATTAATAAACAGTGTGAGAGGTGACAAGTAGAATCACACACTCTAAATCCATTAGTGTGCTCTGCCCTCATTCTTTTCATCTGTGTCTCGTCACTCCTTTGCCCACCTGTATATATGGCCCTGTCATTGCCTTTGTTCTGTGTCACTATGTTTCCACTGTTCTGTGATGTCACCCAGTTTGTCTCCTCATTGTGTTCCTGTGTTCTCTCCTTTGTTTTCTGGCCTTCACCAGTGTCTTTTTTGATTTGTGTGTTAGAATTACTCTGTCATACCTGCAGCGACTAAAGTTTTGGTTTGCTTTCATTAAATACATTTTATTTCCTACTCCTGCCTTGTTCCCATGTCCTACATTTGGATCCAGCTTCAGAATTTCTTTTCTGGAGCACCACCACATTCTTCTTTGATAACCTTTTTCATACTTTTGCTCTTGAGCCTGAGCTTCCTACACAGTATTCTTGTTTGATTCAACATGAATTTGAATAAACTTGACCAACAGTCAACCAAATCTCAAAGTATTTACAAAATCTGGATTCTGACCATATGAAAGTGCAGTGTATTTAAAAAAGAAAAATACACTGATTGTAAATAGACTGAGATTTAATTTGCCATCTATTTACAATACAGTTTTAACTTCTGTCCCCAAGAAGTTTCAGTCTCATTCACACCTTGACACTGGAGCCTCTGACGGACAAGAGTCGTCAGAGAACCATTCATAGGAAAGAGGACAGGGACAACACAGTCCCCCCCTCAACTACAGGTAAGTACCCAGTCGTTAAGGGAAATTAGCTGCACCATTTTCTGGTTATTAGCATAACAAGCAAGTTTTTTCAGGAGGAGTTCCTATTTAAACCTCAGATTTCCCACCAGTCCACCAGAACTGAAGAAGCTACTCGGATGAGTGGTGAAACGTCTTCTGAAAAAAACTCTACAAGTCCAGTTGCCTTTGTAAACCTTTTTTTTGGATCAGAAGAGAGGACAGCAGAGTGAGAGACAGAAGAGACAGGAAAGAGAGGCAGAGGGCGAAAAACTCACAGAGAGAAGAAACCAGGAAATAGTGTATGAGAGAGACAACTGTGATATGAGACCAGAAATGTGAAGGATAAAAAAACAAGTGTAGAGGATGAAACAGAATTAGCAACAGTCTAAATTAGCCTCCACCTCATTTGAATATGATGGGAAAATGCTGTATGTGTATTGATATATCACGATGAACAATTTATCAATCAGAGCTAAAAATGTAATGTTGATTAATCACCATAAATGTCTTCATCTTCTTCTGTAACCACTTGTCCTGTGAAGGGACAAGCATGATTTGTTTTAATGGAAATAAAGTTAAGTCAAAATGAACCCAAGGGTCCCTCATATTTCAAGCTAGACACACAAGACGATACAATATTAGATGGTTAGAACTGCTTCAAGTCAGCAGACTTAGGCCTCATCTAAGTGTTTTAACTCTCTGAGCCACAAGATGTGGGTATTCAGCTGCAACGTACACGATTCATGCGCTCAAACAAAGGATTCTCAGTGTTCACACCATGTGGCCAACGTGGCGTGAGAAAGTTTTCCTGCAGCAGAACATGAGGTGCATTTTATATTTCAGTTCATCATATGATTATAGTGACGAGAAATTAATTTGACGGTTTATTTTCAATTAAGTTGAAACATTAAATCACTGATTTATTTCGGGTTTTACATGGATGTGTGACATATGCATTAGTTTTTTGTTGTTGTTGCGTTTCAACTGCAACTAACCACTTCCTTTCCGCTGCAACTACATACACCCTACATTTAAACACGCGTGGTAAAGTTCCAGTCCCTCTGTCTCTGTCTGATGGTCACCATGTTTCTCGTAAGCCAAGCCGCCGTGCTCTTCATTCAGCTACTAGTTTTTCGTCATGTCCTTGCAGGTATAGTGTATATGTGGTTTTCTCTGGGATTATTTGGAGATTAAGTTTAATACTTACTATTTGTTTTGCTTTCTTCAATATTAGCGACTATAACACCTGACCACAGGACTATGCTGGTGTCCAGAGGAGACTCGGTCACATTCAACTGCAACATATCCACAGAAAATGCTTCGGATATTACCTGGAACATAAAAAGATTCATTTATAAACATTCCCCCTTGATAAATCAGACTTTTTCAAATGTATCCTCTCACAGACTGAGAATAGATCCTGACTTACATTTAAAGTTGAATATTTTCAGCGCTCAACCTGAAGATGCAGGACTTTATTCATGTTATGTGACTGACAAATGGGGCATTAACAGTATTACATGGAATTTAACTGTGTCTGAGGACACTGAAGGTAGGTGGATCACAGCAAAAAGCAGGGCTAATCATTTCTACAATATGTATCTTGCAGTTCAAAGTTGAAACTGCACGCTACTTAAATGTAATTCTCATTTGATTTTATGCAGAAATCAGTTCATCATGGTATTATCTTTACATACTCACACCTGCAATGGGATTGCTTCTCTGTGTCACCACATCAGCCGTCTGCCTCTGTAGGTGAGTGATGCCTTTCAGCTTCAAATTCAGTATGAATAAATAAATTTCACTCGATCACATTGTGTCATTACGTCTGTGTGCACTTAAAAGGTCGTTTTATGCAAAATTACGAATGATAATTTCTAGATTAATAGTTTGTGTTTTAATTTTTGAAACCGAGCACATTTATTCTTGGTATTAGATCCTTCATAGATTAAACAAAGTCTCGGAGCTCTCGATTCCCTTTTTTGTAGATGTCATGTCACTGGTCTCCTGGGTTGTGACGGTGACCAGCCCTTAAGGACAGGAGTCATCTTCTCACACTTTAATCCAGTAGACCACTTCTTCACTGTGATGTAAGAAATTAAACACTTCAGTAGTTTTATTTGAGAGCAGATGACGTCATAAAAGTGTTGGTAATGTGTATAGGTGTCACTGTGAGTGTAAAGCGCTTTGAGTACCAACAGGTAAAACGGCCCTATATCAATACAAATACAACACCACTGACTTTAACTTCAGTCAGAGGCTAACAAACAACAAAATTATGCGCCTTGTGGTGAGATTGTTTTCTCAGTTATAAAATAATTACTCCCTGCCATCTGAGAAGACGATGTGTTAGAGGCTGAAGGAAAAAAATATCCTATGCATGTCTGGCCACTGCGAGATGTGAAAAAGGAAATACATTTCTCACCTATCGCACTTGTTATTTCCATCACAACAATGTGTAGTTACATTTCTGGGGAGGTGCAGGTCAGGCTACACTGTAAAGACCTGCAGCACATCTACTGCATAAATCTGAGGCAGAACCATACATGTGGTTCAACTCCACTGCTATTACCTGCAGAAAATCAACTTCTGTGTGAACGCACAGAGAGAGGATGGGCCCGTGAATGTAACGGTGAGATGTCATTCAAAATAAACTGATGATTACAACTGACATTTGATAGCAGACTTAAGCCAGATGTATGGCTCCACGTCAGATGTTTAACAGGAGTCACCAGCTGGACTTACACAGACCATACTTGTCAGCAAACTGTCACAGTTTGAACCATCTGGAAGTCACTGAAATGTTAATTAAAATAGTTGTGTGTAATCACTATAAGACCTGCAGTGAAATGTGTCTCCTGTTGATTTTGCTTATACGTACACAGTCTCTGTTCTAAGAAGGGCAATGTTATTATTGGTAACTGCTTTATCTCTGCAGAAGACGTAGGTCCGGGGCAGTGAACCAATATCCAGTCCAGGATCAGACTCATTCTAAATCAAGAAGAGAGGTGAGAAGAGCTTTGTCAACTTTAGTTCTGCTTTATTTATTTCCTGCCTTAGAGGTTGTACTGAACCTTTTTCTTATTTTCTATTTCTGTCACCATAGGTCCACAATCAAGAGCAGGACAACATGGATCAATGGAGAAATAACAAGAACAGGAGTCAGTACATGGAGAGGCTGAATTCAATCTATGATCACGTCTGAGCTGATGAGTCATTAAGATGATGCTGAAAACAGAGACATGGACAAGAGAGAGATGTATGAAGGACATTACATTTTCCAGTTTGAAAACAGGCGCTTTGAGGGAAGTGGACTCTACAGACTCTAATTAATACAATAAAACTACAGTCTTAATGTTAAGGGCTACAGTTTTAGATAGTCTTGCTGTATTGAATGTTGTCTGTCTGAGTTCACCAAAGAAAGTTTCCAATCATGATTTGTTGTAATGGAAATAAAGTGAAGTCAAAATGAACCCAAGGGTCCCTCATATTTCAAGCTAGACACACAAGACGGTATAATATTAGATGGTTACAACTGCTTCAAGTCAGCAGACTTAGGCCTCATCTAAGTGTTTTAACTCTCTGAGCCACAAGATGTGGGTATTCAGGTGCAATGTACACAATTCTTGCGTTCAAAGAAAGGACGCTCAGCGTTCACACCATGTGGCCAACGAACGTGTCTTCAGCGTGAGAGAAGGTTTTCCTGCAGCAGAACAT
This sequence comes from Chelon labrosus, assembly GCF_963514085.1. Classification (NCBI taxonomy): domain Eukaryota; kingdom Metazoa; phylum Chordata; class Actinopteri; order Mugiliformes; family Mugilidae; genus Chelon; species Chelon labrosus. The sequence continues at coordinate 14,652,869 of NC_140341.1, forward strand.
GAGGTACATTTTATATTTCAGTTCCTCGTATGATTATAGTGACGAGAAATACATTTCACGGTTTATTTTCAATTAAGTTGAAACATTAAATCACTAATTAATTTGGATTTTACATGGATGTGTGACGTATGCATTAGTTGTTAGTTGCTGTTGTTTTTCAACTGCAACTAACCACTTCCTTTCCGCTGCAACTACATACACCCTACATTTAAACACGCGTGGTAAAGTTCCAGTCCCTCTTTCTCTGTCTGATGGTCACCATGTTTCGTGTAAGCCAAGCTGCGGTGCTCTTCATTCAACTACTAGTTTCGCATCGTGTCTTTGCAGGTATAGTGTATATGTGGTTTTCTCTGGGTTTATTTGGAGATTAAAATTTATTCTGACTATTTGTATTTTTTTCTTCAGTATTATCGACTGAAACACCTGACCACAGGACTATGCTGGTATCCAGAGGAGACTCGGTCACATTCAACTGCAACATATCCAGAGAAAATGCTTCAGATATTACCTGGAACATGAAAAGATTCATTTATAAACATTCCACCTTGATAAATCAGACTTTTTCAAATGTATCCTCTCACAGACTGAGAATAGATCCTGACTTACATTTAAAGTTAAATATTTTCAGCGCTCAACCTGAAGATGCAGGACTTTATTCATGTTATGTCACTACCAGACAGGGCATTAACAGTATTACATGGAATTTAACTGTGTCTGAGGACACTAAAGGTAGGTGGATCAGAGTAAAAAGCAGGACTAATCATTTCTACAACATGTATCTTACAGTTCAGGCTTCACGCTACTTAAATGAAATTCTGATCTGATTTTATGCAGAAATCAGTTCATCATGGTATTATCTTTACATACTCACACCTGCAATGGGATTGTTTCTATGTGTCATCACATCAGCTGTCTGCCTCTACAGGTGAGTGAAAAATTTCACTTTGTGTCTCTTGTTATTACAAAAGCTACATCCTTATTTATTTATCTGAAAGCGGTTCAAACTAATTCTCAGGTTTTTTGTCTTAGTTGACACTGACTTCCTACATGACAACTGGACTGAGATAGTTGTTTCATTTCTGTTTCTTTTCTATTTCTAAATAGATTTTTCACATTCTTCTTCTTTCTGGTAATAAAAACATTTTCAGAGCATCGCAGTAATTTCATATCACGTCACTGAATTAAAGCAGACATTTTGACTTCCAACCGTCTCTGTGAACGACATTAGTGATGGCTCACGCACAAAACTAAAACTGTCTCATCTAAACAAAATGCAGGTTTAATGGTTGACATTAACTATACTTTTTATGCCGCAATAGGGACTTGTCAGGTTACACAAGCTACTTATTTAGTGTAGCTGGTAGTGTGAGGATCCCCAGTTTGAAGAAGTAGACAGGAGTATGGACACGGAAGATAAGCCTGTCTCGACCGTGTAAGCAGCAAAACGTGTTTAGGCCACATAAAACAAGATTCACTGAACATAATGAGTTCTTGTTCACTATATTTATAATATTATCACTGTGTTATCTTGCTGTAGTTGAGTTGCTGGTTTGTCACTGTGTGACTTGTTGTAACACATTATTTGGAGACCAGAAAACGTATTATCACACCAAAGTCACACAAACTAACTCATCAAAGCCGACCAGAAAGTGGTTTGTTCTGTTCAGTTTTGTCTGTGTAGTCTGGTGTCTTTTAAGAAGACATCAGTTTCAGTTCCCTGCTGGAAAATGATGTAAAGTTGATGTAAAATGTTTTTGCAGCAAGTATTGTAGCAGTGTTTATACTTTTAACATTTAACTGATAATATTTATTCAGTTTTACTTTTGTGTTTGCAGAAGAAGCCGAGCCAGGACTCCAGACTACAACCTGTATGAGAGCGAGATCCTGAGCCAGGCTCAGTATCAAGTTCTGCTGAGAGAAGAGGTTAGAGGAACTTTGATAATACACAAATTAAAGTCTCACAGTGTATTTTAATCAATACCACTCATTTATTGTCCATTTAATTTCAATTCTTATAGGTAGCCCCTCCACAACTCCACAGCTGTGCAGTGTATGAACCAATCACAGAATGAGGCAGAGCTCCTTTAAATCCGTTGAGTTTACTGAGCTAATGAGCACAAGGTCAAGACAAAGAAAGCATTTCATGTATATATGCATTTTTGTGTTGCTCTTGTAATGAGCAAAATTACTAGTTTTCATTTTGAAAAGTTTAGCTTCCATTTTTATTTGTTTTGTCTATTTTGTTCGTGCATGCAGATCATCTTTCTTTGAATTTTATGCTGTTTTCATAGCTTAGCTTATTTTATTGTCCAGCAGATGTTGCTAATGACTGAAATATCTCATGGTTCTGTGTTTTGAGTATTTCATGAGACCCTGTTTGGTCAACTAAACAGCCAATGTCAACCAAAGTATTTATAAAAACTTTGAGAGTGGATGAAGAATTTTTATTGTATAGGTTTTAACATGGTTTGTCAGCACACTGTAAATCTGCAATTTTATGGGTCATCAGTGGTTTCTAACCTGAGAATCTGCACAAATAGGCCGCGTCCTTGTCAGAACAGAAATATTTTCTTATTGATCTAAAGATAAATTACCTATTGATTCCCTGCAGCTCACTGCTTTAACCACAGGCTCCAACATTTTCACATGTTGACAACATTGCACCTGGATTCTGACCATATGAAAGTGCAGCGTATTTAAAAAAAGAAGAAAATCAGAAGAGAGGAGAGCAGAGCAGAGTGAGAGACAGAAGAGACAGGAACGAGAGGCAGAGGGCGACAAACTCACTGAGAGAAGAAACCAGGAAATAGTGTATGAGAGAGAAAACTGTGATATGAGACCAGAAATGTGAAGGATAAAAAAACAAGTGTAGAGGATGAAACAGAATTAGCAACAGTCTAAATTAGCCTCCACCTCATTTGAATATGATAGGAAAATGCTATATGTGTATTGATATATCACTATGAACAATTTATCAATCAGAGCTAAAAATGTAAATGTTGATTAATCACCATAAATGTCTTCATCTTCTTCTGTAACCACTTGTCCTGTGAAGGGACAAGCATGATTTGTTGTAATGGAAATAAAGTTAATTCAAAATGAACCCAAGGGTCCCTCATATTTCAAGCTACACACACAAGACGGTATAATATTAGATGGTTAGAACTGCTTCAAGTCAGCAGACTTAGGCCTCATACGTGTTTTAACTCTCTGAGCCACAAGATGTGGGTATTCAGGTGAAATATACACGATTCATGCGCTCAAACAGAGGATGCTCAGTGTTCACACCATGTGGCCAACGTGGCGTGAGAAAATTTTCCTGCAGCAGAACATGAGGTGCATTTTATATTTCAGGCCATCATATGATTATCGTGACGAGAAATAAATTTCCCGGTTTGTTTTCAATTAAGTTGAAACATTAAATCACTAATTCATTTTGGGTTTTACATGGATGTGTGACATATGCATTAGTTCTTTGTTGTTGTTGTGTTTCAACTGTAACTAACCACTTCCTTTCCGCTGCAACTTCATACACCCTACATTTAAAAACGCGTGGTAAAGTTCCAGTCCCTAGCTCTTTCTCTGTCTGATGGTCACCATGTTTCGTGTAAGCCAAGGCGCCGTGCTCTTCATTCAGCTACTAGTTTTGCATCATGTCCTTGCAGGTATAGTGTATATGTGGTTTTCTCTGGGTTTATTTGGAGATTGAATTTTATTCTGACTATTTGTATTTTTTTCTTCAGTATTAGCGACTGAAACAGCTGACCAGAGGACTATGCTGGTATCCAGAGGAGACTCGGTCACATTCAACTGCAACATATCCACAGAAAATGCTTCAGATATTACCTGGAACATAAAAAGATTCATTTATAAACATTCCCCCTTGATAAATCAGACTTTTTCAAATGTATCCTCTCACAGACTGAGAATAGATCCTGACTTACATTTAAAGTTGAATATTTTCAGCGCTCAACCTGAAGATGCAGGACTTTATTCATGTTATGTGACTGACAGACAGGGCATTAACAGTATTATATGGAATTTAACTGTGTCTGAGGACACTAAAGGTAGGTGGATCAGAGCAAAAAGCAGGACTAATCATTTCTGCAACATGTATCTTACAGTTCAAAGTTCAAACTGCACGCTACTTAAATATAATTCTCATTTGATTTTATACAGAAATCAGTTCATCATGGTATTATCTTTACATACTCACACCTGCAATGGGATTGTTTCTATGTGTCATCACATCAGCTGTCTGCCTCTGTAGGTGAGTGATGCCTTTCTGCTTCAGATTCAGTTTGAACAATTTCACTCGATCACAATGTGTCATTACGTCTGTGTGCACTTAAAAGGTCGTTTTAGGTAAAATTACGAATGATAATTTCTATATTGATAGTTCGTGTTATAATTTTTGAAAACCTAGCACATTTATTCTTGCTATTAGATCCTTCATAGATTACACAAAGTCTAGAAGCTCTCGGTTCCCTTTTTTGTTGATGTCATGTCACTGGTCTCCTGGGTTGTGACGGTGACCAGCCCTTAAGGACAGGGGTCATCTTCTGACATTTGAATCCAGTAGACCACTTCTTCACTGTGCTGTAAGAAATTAAACACTTCAGTAGTTTTATTTGAGAGCAGATGACGTCATAAAAGTATTGGTAATGTGTATAGGTGTCACTGTGAGTGTAAAGCGCTTTGAGTACCAACAGGTAAAACGGCCCTATATCAATACAAATACAACACCACTGACTTTAACTTCAGTCAGAGGCTAAACAACAACACAATTATGCGCCTTATGGTGAGATTGTTTTCTTAGTTATAAAATAATTACTCCCTGCCATCTGAGAAGACGATGTGTTCGAGGCTGAAAGGAAAAAAAATATCCTATGCATGTCTGGCCACTGTGAGATGTGAAAAAGGAAATACAATTCTCACCTATCGCACTTGTTGTTATTTCCATCACAACAATGTGTAGTTACATTTCTGGGGAGGTGCAGGTCAGGCTACACTGTAGAGTAAAGACCTACAGAGCACGTACTGCATAAATCTGGTGCAGAACTATACATGTGGTTTAACTCCACTGCGATTAGATGCAGAAAATCTACTTCTGTGTGAACGCACAGAGAGAGGATGGGCCTGTGAATGTAACAGTGAAATGTCATTCAAAATAAACTGATGATTGCAACTAACATTCGTCAGATGTTTAACAGGAGTCACCAGCTGGACTTACACAGACCATACTTGCCAGCAAATTCTCACAGTTTGAACCACCTGGAAGTCACATAATTATAATAGTTGTGTGTAGTCACTGTAAGACCTGCAGTGAAGTGTGTCTCCTGTTCATTTTGCTTATACGTACACAGTCTCTGTTCTAAGAAGGGCAATGTTATTATTGGTAACTGCTTTATCTCTGCAGAAGACGTAGGTCCGGGGCAGTGAACCAATATCCAGTCCAGGATCAGACTCATTCTAAATCAAGAAGAGAGGTGAGAAGAGCTTTGTCAACTTTAGTTCTGCTTTATTTATTTCCTGCCTTAGAGGTTGTACTGAACCCTTTTCTTATTTTCTATTTCTGTCATCATAGGTCCACAATCAAGAGCAGGACAACATGGATCAATGGAGAAATAACAAGAGGAGGAGTCAGTACATGGAGAGGCTGAATTTAATCTATGATCACATCTGAGCTGACGAGTCATTAAGACGATGCTGAAAAACAGAGACATGGACAAGAGAGAGAGATGTATGAAGGACATTACATTTTCCAGTTTGAAAACAGGCGCTTTGAGGGAAGTGGACTCTACAGACTCTAATTAATACAATAAAACTACAGTCTTAATGTTAAGGGCTACAGTTTTAGATAGTCTTGCTGTGTTGAATGTTGTCTAAGTTAACCAAAGAAGGTTTTCAAGCAAAATGCAATATGTGTATTGATATATCACTATGAACAATTTATCAATCAGAGCTAAACATGTAATGTTGATTAATCACCATAAATGTCTTCATCTTCTTCTGTAACCACTTGTCCTGTGAAGGGACAATCATGATTTGTTGTAATGGAAATAAAGTTAAGTCAAAATGAACCCAAGGGTCCCTCATATTTCAAGCTAGACACACAAGACGGTATAATATTAGATCGTGAGAACTGCTTCAAGTCAGCAGACTTAGGCCTCATCTAAGTGTTTTAACTCTCTGGACCACAAGATGTGGGTATTCAGGTGCAACATGCACGATGTTCAGTGTTCACACCGTGTGGCCAATGTGTCTTTCAGCATGTGAGGAGGTTTTCCTGCAGCAGAGCATGAGGTACATTTTATATTTCAGTTCATCATATGATTATAGTGACGAGAAATAAATTTCACTGTTTATTTTCAATCAAATTGAAACATTAAATCAGTAATTCATTTTGGGTTTTACATGGATGTGTGACATAGGCATTAGTTTTTTGTTGCTGTTGCGTTTCAACTGCAACTTACCACTTCCTTTCCGCTGCAACTGCATACACCCTACATTTAAAAACGCGTGGTAAAGTTCCAGTCCCTCTGTCTCTGTCAGATGGTCACCATGTTTCGTGTAAGCCAAGCCGCCGTGCTCTTCATTCAGCAACTAGTTTTGCATCATGTTCTTGCAGGTATAGTGTATATGTGGTTTTCTCTGGGTTTATTTAGAGAGAGTTGTATTCTGATTATTTGTTTTGCTTCCTTTAATATTAGAGATTGAAACAAGTGACAACAGGACTATGCTGGTATCCAGAGGAGACTCGGTCACATTCAACTACAAGAGATCCACAGAAAATGCTTCAGATATTACCTGGAACATGAAAAGATTCATTTATAAACATAAAGCATTGATAAATCAGACTTTTTCAAATGTATCTTCTCAGAGACTGAGAATAGATCCTGACTTATGTTTAAAGTTGAATATTTTCAGAGCTCAACCTGAAGATGCAGGACTTTATTCATGTAATGTGACTGACAGATGGGGCATTAACAGTATTACATGGAATTTGTCTGAGGACACTAAAGGTAGGTGGATCAGAGCAAAAAGCCGAAGCCGAAAATCCGAAGCATTTTCTGTGGATCTCTTGTAGTTGAATGTGACTGAGTCTCCTCTGGATACCAGCATAGTCCTGTGGTCAGCTATCACAGTCTCTAATAGTGAAAAAAACAAAACAAATAGTCAGAATAAACCTTAATCTTCAAATAAACCCAAAGAAAACCACATATACACTATACCTGCAAAGACACGACGCAAAACTAGTAGCTGAATGAAGCGCACAACGGCTTGGCTTACACAAAACATGGTGACCATCAGACAGAGACAGAGGGACTGGAACTTTACCACATGTATTTAAATGAAGGGCGTATGTCGTTGCAGTGGAAAGGAAGTGGTTAGTTACAGTTGAAACACAACAGCAACAAAAATCTAATGCATATGTCACACATCCATGTAAAACCCAAAATGAATTAGTGATTAATTTAATGTTTCAATTTAACTGAAAATTAACAGTGAAATTAATTTCTTGTCACCATGATGATATGATGGCCTGAAATATAAAATGCACCTCATGTTCTGCTGCAGGAAAACCTCCTCTCACGCTGAAGACACATTCGTTGGCCACATGGTGTGAACACTGAGCATCCATACCCCTCACACCCTGGTCACAACCTGTTTAGACTCCTCCCCTCAGGCCTGCGTTACAGAGGGCTGTACGTCGAAACCACCCGCCACAAGGACAGTTTCTTTCCCCGGGCTGTCGCTCTGTTGAACTCAGAGTGTGAGACCATTCACATGAACAAACAATAACTCTGCACTATTGTATATAGTCACTGTACAAATGGTTTGGTGTATATATCGGCTCGTTTTCTATGTGTATAGATTGAGATTTAGTTTATTTTATCTTTTTTTTATTTTTTTTTATTTTTTTTCACTTATTTAAGTTTGTGTGTTTATGTAAGAGAGTAAAGCTCCCGGAGTCAATTCCCTGTATGTGCACATACTTGGTCATTAAAGCTGATTCTGATTCTGATTCTTTCTTTAAATGCATGAATCGTGTATGTTTCACCTGAATACCCACATCTTGTGGCTCAGAGAGTTAAAACCCTTAGATGAGGCCTAAGTCTGCTGACTTGAAGCAGTTCTAACCATCTAATATTATACTGTCTTGTGTGTCTAGCTTGAAATATGAGGGACCCTTGGGTTCATTTTGACTTAACTTTATTTCCATTACAACAAATCATGCTTGTCCCTTCACAGGACAAGTGGTTTTTAGCTCTGATTGATAAATTCTTAATAGTGATATATCAATACACATATAGCATTTTCCCATCATATTCAAATGAGGTGGAGGCTAATTTAGACTGTTACTAATTCTGTTTCATCCTCTACACTTGTTTTTTTTATCCTTCACATTTCTGGTCTCACATCACAGTTGTCTCTGTCATACACTATTTCCTGGTTTCTTCTCTCTGTGAGTTTGTCGCCCTCTGCCTCTCGGTCCTGTCTCTTCTGTCTCTCACTCTGCTGTCTCTTCTGATTTAAAAAAAATAATAATAATAAATAAATAAATAAATACACTGCACTTTTATATCGTCAGAATCCAGGATTTGTAAATACTTTGAGATTTGGTTGACTGTTGGTCAAATTTATTCCAATTTTTGTTGAAGAAAACATGAATACTGTGTAGGAAGCTCAGGTTCAAGAGCAAATATATGAAAAAGGTTATCAAAGAAGAATGTGGAAATGCAGGACACAGGAATGAGGCAGAAGTAGGAAACAAAATGTATTTAATGAAAACAAACCAAAACTTAAGTCGCTAAGGGGATGACAGGGTAATTCTAACACACTAATCAAAAAAGACACTGGTGAATGCCAAAAAAACAAAGAACACAGGAACACAATGAGGAGACAAACTGGGTGACGTCACAGAACAGTGGAAACATAGCAGACAACATGACACAGAACAAAGGCAATGACAGGGCCATATGCACTCACCGCCACTTTATTAGGTACACCTTGCTAGTACCGGGTTGGACCCCCTTTTGCCTTCAGAACTGCTTTAATCCTTCGTGGCATAGATTCAACAAGGTACTGTAAACATTCCTCAGAGAGTTTGGTCCATATTGACATAATAGCATCACGCAGTTGCTGCAGATTTGTCGGCTGCACATCCATGATGCGAATCTCCCGTTCCACCACATCCCAAAGGTGCTCTATTGGATTGAGATCTGGTGACTGTGGAGGCCATTTGAGTACAGTGAACTCATTGTCATGTTCAAGAAACCAGTCTGAGATGATTCGCGCTTTATGGCATGGCGCGTTATCCTGCTGGAAGTAGCCATCAGAAGATGGGTACACTGTGGTCATAAAGGGATGGACATGGTCAGCAACAATACTCAGGTAGGCTGTGGCGTTGACACGATGCTCAATTGGTACTAATGGGCCCAAACAGTGCCAAGAAAATATCCCCCACACCATTACACCACCACCACCAGCCTGAACCGTTGATACAAGGCAGGATGGATCCATGCTTTCATGTTGTTGACGCCAAATTCTGACCCTACCATCCGAATGTCGCAGCAGAAATCGAGACTCATCAGACCAGGCAACGTTTTTCCAATCTTCTATTGTCCAATTTTGGTGAGCCTGTGCGAATTGTAGCCTCAGTTTCCTGTTCTTAGCTGACAGGAATGGCACCCGGTGTGGTCTTCTGCTGCTGTAGCCCATCCGCCTCAAGGTTCAACGTGTTGTGCGTTCAGAGATGCTCTTCTGCATACCTCGGTTGTTACTGTTGCCTTTCTATCAGCTCGAACCAGTCTGGCCATTCTCCTCTGACCTCTGGCATCAACAAGGAATTTGCGCCCACAGAACTGCCGCTCACTGGATATTTTCTCTTTTTCGGACCATTCTCTGTAAACCCTAGAGATGGTTGTCCGTGAAAATCCCAGTAGATCAGCAGTTTCTGAAATACTCAGACCAGCCCGTCTGGCACCAACAACCATGCCACAATCAAAGTCACTTAAATCACCTTTCTTCCCCATTCTGATGCTCGGTTTGAACTGCAGCAGATCGTCTTGACCATGTCTACATGCCTAAATGCATTGAGTTGCTGCCATGTGATTGGCTGATTAGAAATTTAAGTTAACGAGCAGTTGGACAGGTGTACCTAATAAAGTGGCCGGTGAGTGTACACAGGTGGGCAAAGGAGTGACGAGACACAGACGAAGAGAATGAGGGCAGAGCACACATAACGGAGTTAGTGTGTATGATTCCACTTGTCACCTCTCACATGTTTATTAATTACAGTTTTATTTTAAGGTCATTAAACCCTGCACCCCTGCTGACATGGGTTGTGCACCCTGTGAGATAGTAACAGTTTTGCTACGCTGTCTCCCTGGTGAGTGCACATGTTGCTAGCTCTGTAATTATTCTCTATTATTTATTTTAATTTTTATATTCAAGTGGTTGTTTTATATTAATATGTTTTTGCAATGTTTTGGCTTCCTGTCGGTTGAGCACATCCATTATGGGAGTAACAATGTTTTTACTTGTTTGTTTGTTGTATGATTTGATTAGCATGTGGTGAGCTAGCTGATAAGCTTTCCTTTGTTTTAGCTTCACAGTGTGAGAGCAGGTTTGGAAGTTTGGGAAGAGACTGACTGTGTACTATCCTACCAGGAATAAATGGCCAGTGAAAGCAGTGGTTTGGTCTCTGGACATAATAGCAGAACACTACTGCTACACACACAAGGAGAAACCAATCCAACAATCAAAGGGGGGAACAACACAGACGTAACACAAGACGTGAAACACAGTGAAAGAATCAGGGTCATAGGAAATATTCAAAACACAGAACCATGACACATTAGCAACGTCTGCTGGACAATAAAATAATAATAAAAAGAAAATATCGTAAAATTCAAAGACAGATGATCTGCATCCATGAAGAAATAGACAAAGAAAAAATAAAAAAAAATTGTAAGCTAAATTTTTCAAAATGAAAAATGGTAATTTTCCTCAAGTGCTACACAAAAAAGCATTATTTTTTATTTGCTTTATATTTGCTTTCTTTGTCTTAACCTTGTGCTCATCAGCTCAGTAGACCCGACAGATTTAAAGGAGCTCTGCGTCATTCTGTGACTGGTTCATACACTGCACAGCTGTAGAGTTGTGGAGTGGCCACCTATAAGAACTGAAAATAGAGGGGTAAGAAATGAGTGATAATAGTGATTAAAATACATTGTGAGACTTTAATTTGTGTATTATCAAAGTTCCTCTAACCTCTTCTCACAGCAGAACTTGATACTGAGCCTGGCTCAGGATCTCGCTCTCACACAGGTTGTAGTCTGGAGTCCTGGCTCGGCATCTTCTGCAAACACAAAAGTAAAACTTTATATCATTTTCCAGCAGGGAACTGAAACTAATGTCTTTTTAAAAGCTGCCAGACTATACAGACAAAAGTGAACAGAACAAATCACTTTCTGGTTGGCTTTGATGAGTTAGTTTGTGTGACTCTGGTGTGATAATACGTTTTCTGGTCTCCAAATAAAGTCACACAGTGACAAACCAGCAACTCAACTGCAGCAAGATAACACAGTGATAATATTTTAAATATAGTGAACAAGAACTCATTATGTTCAGTGTGTCTTGTTTTATGTGGCCTAAACACGTTTTGCTGCTTACACGGTCGAGACAGGCTTATCTTCCGTGTCCATACTCCTGTCTACTTCTTCAAACTGGGGATCCTCACACTACCAGCTACACTAAATAAGTAGCTTGTGTAACCTGACAAGTCCCTATTGCGGCATAAAAAGTATAGTTAATGTCAACCATTAAACCTGCATTTTGTTTAGATGAGACAGTTTTAGTTTTGTGCGTGAGCCATCACTAATGTCGTTCACAGAGACGGTTGGAAGTCAAAATGTCTGCTTTAATTCAGTGACGTGATATGAAATTACTGCGATGCTCTGAAAATGTTTTTATTACCAGAACAAATCACTTTCTGGTCTACAGAAAAGATTTTTACTCTGATCTGAAATTCTGATCTGATTTTATGCCGAAATCAGTTCATCATGGTATTATCTTAACATACTCACACCTGCAATGGGATTGCTTCTATGTGTCATCACATCAGCTGTCTGCCTCTGTAGGTGAGTGAAAATGTTCACTTTGTGTCTCTTGTTATTACAAAAACTACATCCTTATTTATTTATCTGAAAGCAGTTCAAACTAATTCTCAGATTTTCTGTCTTTGCTGACACTGACTTCCTACATGACAACTGGACTGAGATAGTTGTTTCATTACCTTTTTGTTCTCTTTCTAAATAGATTTTTCACATTCTTCTTCTTTCTGTTAATAAAAACATTTTCAGAGCATCACAGTAATTTCATACCACGTCAGTGGATTGAAGCAGACATTTTGACTTCCAACTGTCTCTGTGAGCGTCATTCGTGAGGGCTCATGCACAAAACTAAAACTGTCTTATCTAAACAAAATGCAGGTTTAATGGTTAACATTAACTATACTTTTTATGCCGAGACAAGTCACAATATCAGTGGTGCTGCTAAGGTGACAAAATAAAAGTTTTGAGTAGTTTGTTTAACCATGATAACTTTTCCAATGCTAGATGTATCTATTACTCTCATATGGAGAAAGATCTTACTATACTCTCTCATTATCTCTCTTTTCTGTAGCATTTTTGTTTATTTGTTGTCCAGTTATAACATGATAAGTTGGAATATGACACTCAGATTTAATATTAATGATAAATTATGATGTTAAAATAAGAAAATACATACAGGTGCACTGAGTGTTAAAAAACAAACATTTTTGAAATTTTGAAATTGACATTAGTAGCTCTGGTGGGGACTTGAAGGGATGGTTAAGCTTTTTCTAAGTCAGGTTAAACAAGCTACTTATTTAGTGTACGGACACGGAAGATAAGCTTGTCTCGACCGTGTAAGCAGCAAAACTTGTTTAGGCCACATAAAACAAGACTCACTGAACATAATGAGTTCTTGTTCACTATATTTAAAATATTATCACTGTGTTATCTTGCTGCAGTAGAGTTGCTGGTTTGTCACTGTGTGATTTGTTGTAACACATTATTTGGAGACCAGAAAACATATTATCACACCAAAGTCACAAAAACTAACTCATCAAAGCCGACCTTAAAGTGATTTGTTCTGTTCAGTTTTGTCTGTGTAGTCTGGCGTCTTTTAAGAAGACATCAGTTTCAGTTCCCTGCTGGAAAATGATGTAAAGTTGATGTAAAATGTTTTTGGCAGCAAGTATTGTAGCAGTGTTTATACTTTTAACATTTAACTGAAAATATTTATTCAGTTTTACTTTTATGTTTGCAGAAGAAGCCGAGCCAGGATTCCAGACTACAACCTGTATGAGAGCGAGATCCTGAGCCAGGCTCAGTATCAAGTTCTGCTGAGAGAAGAGGTTAGAGGAACTTTGATAATACACAAATTTAAGTCTGATGGTGTATTTTTAACCAATACCACTCATTTCTTGTCCATTTACTTTCAATTCTTATAGGTCCACCCCCCCCCCACAACTCTACAGCTGTGCAGTATATGAACCAATCACAGAATGAGGCAGAGCTCCTTTAAATCTGTCGAGTCTACTGAGCTGATGAGCACAAGGTCAAGACAAAGAAAGCATTTCATTCATTCATTCATTCATTCATCTTCTGTACCCGCTTATTCCTGTTAAGGGTCAGGGGGGTCTGCTGGAGCCTATCCCAGCTGTCATCGGGCGAGAGGCGGGGTACACCCTGGACAGGTCGCCAGTCTATCGCAGGGCTAACACAGAGAGACAGACAACCATTCACACGCACACCTACGGCCAATTTAGAGTCACCAATTAACCTAATGAGCATGTCTTTGGATGGTGGGAGGAAGCCGGAGTACCCGGAGAGAACCCATGCAGACACAGGGAGAACATGCAAACTCCACATAGAAAGGCCCAGTCGGCCCATGGATTGAACCCGGGACCTTCTCGCTGTGAGGCATCAGAGCTAACCACCTCGCCACTGTGTCACCCCATTTTATTACGTGTTAAAAAAAAAATAAAAATAAATATGCATTTTTGTGTAGCTCTTGTGATGAGGAAGATTACTAGTTTTCATTTTGAAAAGTTTCGCTTACATTTTTATTTGTATTTGTCTATTTTTTCATGGATGCAGATCATCTTCCTTTGAATTTTATGCTGTTTTCTTTTTATGCTTATTTTATTGTCCAGCAGATGTTGCCAATGACTCAAATGTCTCATGGTTCTGTGGTTTGAGTATTTCCCGTGACCCTGATTCTTTCATTGCGTTTCATGCCTTGTGTTACTTCCTGTGTTGTTCCCCCCTTTGATTGTTGGATTGGTTTCTCCTTGTGAGTGTAGCAGTAGAGTTCAAGCGTTGTGTTAATTAGAGACCAAACCACTGCTTTCACTGACCATTTATTCCTGGCAGGAAAGTACACAGTCAGTCTCATCCCAAACTTTCAAACCTGCTTTCACACTGTGAAGCTAAAACAAAGCATATTAGCTTGCTCACCACATGCTAATCATGCGACGAACAAACAAGTAAAAACATTGTCACTCCCACAATGGATGTGTTCAACCGACAGTGAGCTAACACAACATATTAACATAAAACAACCATTTAAAGGTGCAGTAGGCAAGTCTTATAAAACTAACTTTCTGTCATATTTGCTGAAACTGACCCTATGTTCAAGTATAATTGCATGAAGCAGGTCATTTAAAAAAAAATTCGGCTCCTCTGGCCCCACCTAGAGCCTGTAGCGCGATTTGCAAGACATCCACCGCTCCACATTCAGATGCACCAATCAAGACCAGGGGTGTATCTAACAGAGTGTCAATCACTGCTCATGGACACGCATTTCATAGCGCCCTCCCCTCCCTCCACCACCTCGACGGGTCGCACCACTTGTCCGTGGGCGTTTAGAAGGAGCCGGGATCAGAGGCGATTGCTCTAAGACTACAGGGGAAGCTCAGCCTCCCCTAAAATATCACTGGCAATTTCGTCAAATACTACGAATTTACGTTACTACTCAAACTAAAATGTGCTAGAACATGATCGACTTCATGGCTACTTCTTATAATAACACAATCGTTAATAAGTTTTAGCCGTTCGTCTATCGTCATTTTTTTTCTCATATCACGGTCCGTTTAAAAACCCATAGAGAGCCGAAGTCCCGCCCCCTCTACTTCCGGGTTATGGGACCTATCTTTCGAAAAAATATGAACGGCAGTCTATGGCGAAAGATAAATTATTTTCTGGTCCCGATCGACTTGTGCCTTGGATTATACATATGTTGTTTTTCAGAATAAAAAATGATTTTATATGTCAAGAATGTTACAGTTTGTCGCAAGATAGTTAAGTAAAACGCTATGGAAAATACGTAATTAAACGAACTACAAGTCCCGCATGCTGGCGCGTACAGAACCGACCAAAACTCCCTTCGTGTAACTACAGCTCTCGACATGACCCGATTTATAATGATTTTCACCTCGTTTGATGCTTCTGCCTTCGTCCTGGAAGAAGACGGTAAAGCTCAACAAGGAGACAGCCATAGTTCTCTAGGGATCTCTAGAGAGATGTAGTTCACTAAGTGATCTCATACAAAACCTAATGTTGTTCAGCTTATTTACGTCAAATAATTTATCTCTTGACGTGAAAAATTATCTTTTAAATTCACACACATCATATGTGAAATTCATGCCACAATTCGATCGGGACCAAAAAATTATTATTATCTCTCCATAGACTGCCGTTCATATTTTTTCGAAAGATAGGTCCCATAACCCGGAAGTAGGGGGGCGGGACTTCGCCTCTCTATTGAGGCTCGGCTTCAATGGACTTTCAACGGGGCTTCAGAATGGGCCGATCTCAGGGCAAAAAAGCTCGACATTTATTGGACAAACGCTCCAAAATCGTCACTTCCAGGGAAGCCGGGCGTCTCTGGGAGTGAATGGGCAGTGGGATGTACCAGGACGCCGAGCTTCTGTATGATGATTGGATGAACTGTTAACGTGGCTGGAACTCGTCGTGATTGACAGCGCTTTAAGCCTATACCAGACTATACTTCTGCATAGAAGGATTTTAGGTCAGTCCCATGCGGATATTTGGCGAGTGAAGTTACAGTAATACAGGGTTAATACTAAGCTACTGCTAATTATCTGTTGCGATATATCGCACTATTTCCATCTGTCAAAATAAAATCGTGAATATATAGCGTTATTGAGTTTGCTACTTGTTTTCATTTCAGTTTTAAAAAGTTCGTTTATTTGCAATTGTAGGGGGTAAACTAGCCAGCCAGCTAGCTAGCTGCACCCACTGTAGTTTAAAAGTTGAATGAAGTTTCTACGTTAAACGATTCAAGCTGAATTAATTAAATTAATTTTGGTTAGAAGAATGATAATAATAATACGAAGAACACTTCTGATAACAGTAGTGCATTAGTTAATTACAGTGCATTTTCATGCACTGTAATTAACTAATAATAACTATAAACATAGGCCTATACAATATAAGGAGAATTAATTAGTAACCCTGTTAAATTTAATGATGTAATATTTGGCCAATTTTACAAAACTGGGCTTCCCCTATTTGAAAGACCAGCAGCCGCCACTGGCCGGGATGTAAAAGTATCGTTGTACTTTAGGTCAAATTATTTAGCAATAACGAAGGGTATTATAAAAACTACGTCGGTGTGTTCCATGCTAGTTTGTTTACTCGCTCTCTCTCGGTTCTCTGCTCGTGCACAGTATTCCAGGGCCCTATCGCGCCCGCGCTCTATCGTGCACAGCTCTCCCTTGTGGGGGGAGGGGCTTGGGAGACCGTTTTGGGCTTTAGCGGTAAGGGGGGAGGGACTGAGAAGTTGTCGATGTTCAAATTTTTTGGCTAAGTCCTGGATCTTCGCAATCCTGCCTACTGCACCTTTAAATATGAAATTAAAATGAATAATAGAGAATAATTACAGAGCTAGCAACATGTGCACTCACCACGGAGACAGCGCAGCATAACTGTTACTATCTCACAGGGTGCACGACCCAAAACCGCAGGAGTGCTACGTTCAATGACCTTAAAATGAAACTGTAATTAATAAACAGTGTGAGAGGTGGCAAGTGGAATCACACACACGCTAACTCCGTTACGTGTGGTCTGCCCTTATTCTCTTCATCTGTGTCTTGTCACTGCTTTGCCCACCTGTATATATGGCCCTGTCATTGTCTTTGTTCTGTGTTGTGTTGTCTGCTATGTTTCCACTGTTCTGTGATGTCACCCAGTTTGTCTCCTCATTGTGTTCCTGTGTTCTCTCCTTTGTGTTTTTTGGCCTTCACCAGTGTCTTTCTTGATTTGTGTGTTAGAATTATCCTGCCATCCCCTCAGCGACTTTTTAAGTTTTGGTTTTATAGATATAATTGATTAAAATACCTGAGGAGTTGATCATAGTTTAATAACATGGTGTGATAATTACTATTACAAAATGTATGGTAGTTAAGAGTGTGTTCTGCTTAATGTATCTTACTAACCACGGAATACTCCAGGCCGTGCAGGAAGAGAAGAATGTCAATGAAGTTAAATAACTGAGGTTCAGGAACAGGACCACGCCTCAAACACCTAATTACCTACACCTGCCTATATAGACGCATCTAACCTCTCCTCGCCCGTTTGACTCAGTCCTCAAACCCCTCCTCCCCGACACTCTCTGTTCCGTCTTCTCCTTTACAATCTCTTTGCAGGAACCAGGGGGTCAAGAGCCGACGCCTCCAGAGATATGCCCCCACCCTGAATCTCTCTCCCTGGGTTCCTACGTCCAGTCGTCCAAGGGTCATCATCAGTCGCTACTCAATTCTCTTTTTCCTTCCCCTTGACCCCTCGACCCTATTCGATCTCCTATCTTTCCTTTCTCTTTAACCTGGTCAAATAAACTTCTTTGAATATCAAGAGGCGTGGTCTTGTTAGTGAAATAACAGATAAAGGAAGGGGATGCAGCAGGTCGAGATGACCCAATGCTAGATTAACCGCATTGCTATATAAGGGAAGATAGTGTGTTCTTTGTTAAGGTTGTTGTGTGCAGGCACTCACTCAAGGAGATGGAGCGAGGATGGAGTCAGATGTTATGGGCGTGAGTGGCAGGTGAAGAGGAGTGATGGAGTCAGATTACGAGCCAACCAGAAGACGACACACCCAAGTTCGCCTGAATCCTACACAACTGTCTGTAGGAGTGTATTAGAAGTGGGTCAGGGAAAGATAGGTAGTCAGACTTCATGAACTGACATAGCTTTGTTGTTTGTCAGGGACAGGAAGATTTGGATCAGAACTCTGTAAGCTTATTTCTTTGTGTTGCTTTTAATAAATTACTCAAACTGAGAAATAGAAGCGTGCAGTGTCGTCCGTTAAACGAACGCGCGGAGAAGAGGAACGAGGTCAAAAAGGGATTGTAAACGGTCTTCTCCAGCAGTTTGTTTTCATTTAATGAAGTTAAATAACTGAGGTTCAGGAACATGACCACGCCTCAAACACCCAATTACCCGCACCTGCCTATATAGACGCACCTAACCTCTCCTCGCCTGTTTGACTCATTTCTTAAATGAGCGTTCGAGAGCACAGACACGATTTAAGAAATCTAGTTTGCCTTCATGGTGGACCGAGAGTTGGTCCTCGATGCGTCCGACAGCGAATTGTTCGACATTCCCGATTCTCCTATTCCGTCTACTTCCTTTCATTCGCCTCCAGCCAAACCTCGTACATTATCCTCCATCCAGCGACTACGACCCTCATCCCCACCTCCTCCACCCCGTCCGGACAGAGGCCGCAGTAATCAACGCCGCTCACCTGAGACACGTCCACCCAGACACCGTAGCAGCCAGCCAGCAACAAAATGCCGTAACGGCTGCCCCTCTATCGGTTCACCTCCGGCCGGCAATCCTCCACGCCCGGCTACCATCGCAGACCGGACAGCCGCTCGCCTCCAGCACGCCTCGAGAAAGAAGGGCATTCCATTCCACCGCAGCGATAACAAGGCAAACTGTTCAGACTTCTTCCAAACTCCATCTCCTCCACCAGACAAACAACGCGCTTCGACTCAGGTCTTCTGGCTCGACCCCTACACGTCATCACATCCGTACACGTTGACGTCATCACGCAGGCCGCAGCATCAGGTCGAGCCTAGTTCCACCAGCCATATCCAGCCAGAGCCAGGTTGTATCAGTCCCACATTCACCCACTTGTCGAACTCGTTCTCTTCCTTTATCTCATCACTTACCCATACATCCCACCATCTCACCATTCTTTCCTCTCCCCTTCCTCCATGAAGTCTCCCCTTCATGGCCTCACGATTTGATTCAATTACGACTCACAGTGCTACGATTCGATTATTCAACGACCATTACGATTATTACGATTGTCACTATCCTCCGCCGGTCCTTCCTTCCTCGATTCCTTCACCCTTGACCCAATCCCCATTCAGGATTTCCATGGAGTTCTTTGGCACCACTCTGAACTAGAGATGGGCAATATGGACTAAAAAATGTATCCCGATAATTTCTGGTATTTATCACGGTAATGATACAAATGACGATAAATAAACACCAATTCAGCCTAATCTTTTTGACTATAATGCATCGGCAAGTTTCGTCTGAGTCTGAGGCTTTGGATGAAGTCGACGCTGCCCCCCCCAACTAAGAGTAAGTACCCAGTTGTTAATGGAAATTAGCTGCACCGGTTTCTGGTTGTTTACGTACAAGCAACTTTTTGGATATACTTGCATGTTGTAAATTGCTGCTCTGCGTCAGACTTCTTGAAACCAAACCAGTTCCAGATAATGAAGGTGGAGCCTCGTTTAGGAACGAGCTCCTCGCTGCCCGGAGTATCTGCTTCGCCTTCCGCCATTTTCAATTTGTCAATATTCCACACACGTTGGGCGGTGAGCATGTCGCGCACATATATATGTCATCAATGGGAAATTAATCGATTTTATCGCAGGATGACATATTCTTAGCGTGGGGAATGTTTTCGACGATATATCGTAAACCATGAAATATCGCACATCCCTACTCTTCTAAGCATCTTTACCTCGTTAATTTCCATTTCCCGCATCGTTCCCCAATGTTGACCTTTCTTTTCGCACCTCCGTCACTGGCCTCTGCCGCTCCTTCCCTCCTCGATTCCTTCACCCTCGACCCAACCTGCTATCACCCCCATTGGTCTCACCACACCCACTTTAGGGGCGTACCATCTACAGCACCTTACGATTTGATTTGATTTTTACTCACAAGGCTAAGATTCGATTACTCAATGATCATTGCGATCATTACGATTATCGATGCATCTTTCCCCTGTTCAGGATTTCTATAAAGTTCTTTGCCATCACTCCGAACCCTATTTCATTTCAAGCATCTTTGCCGCCGGAAAAACTTTCCCGTACCTTTTCGTTAATTTTCATTTCCTTCTAGCTCCCAGCCTTTCTAATCAGCAGCTTCTCTCCCTTCTCGGCCATCTCGATCGCTCCATCTGCATTGTTCCCCAATGTCGACATTCCTTTTCACACCTCCTGCCACTGTCCTCAGCCGCTCCCTTCCCTCCTCGATTCCTTTACCCTCGACCCAACCTGCCATTCAAGACACCTCACAATTCGATTCAATTACAGCTCATGGTGCTACCATTCGATTACAGCTCACGGGGCTACCATTTGATTACAGCTCACGGCGCTACCATTCGATTACAGCCCACGGCGCTACCATTCGATTACAGCTCACGGCGCTACCATTCGTTTATTTGATTATACAACTTCATCTCCCAGCCCGATGACATCCAGCTTTACACAGATGCAGTGCCCTCTGTCAGATTTGGAGGATACTACGGGAGTCTATCGTCAGCTTCTCAGTGGCCACCAGAAACGTCCTCAATGTCCCATTCCTCTGCCCCGTACGAGTTATACCCCATCGTCATCACGTCCCTTCTTTGGAGGGCTTGAGTGGTTAAAGGTTATTCCCATCCATATAGCCACCACCAACATTGCTACGGTCTCTACGGCTCAATAGATACATAACATATAAAGGGACGCCAGACAAGAGTTGGAGTTCTACAAAAATGTGTGTTTTATTTAAATTCAAAACAAGAACAGGGGACAAACAAACTCAAAGAACCAAAAAGGACTGTAGGTGCCGGCCAAAAAGAACAAAAGAGGAACTCAGACACGAGGCCAGCCCACATAGGGCCGTAGGACCCCGACCTCATCCCAACTAACTTAAGGTGCTTAAAGTAAACAACATGAACAAAAACCGAAAACAGGACTACTGGTCACCTACAATCCAAACTAAAATAATAAAGAAATAATCCACCTCCTAAAAGGTCAAAGAAACATGGACAAAACCAGCACACCGGCGTTGTCGCGACGTGCGCCAGCGATGGTGAGTGAGTGCCAGAATGAGAGAGTGAGCGAGAGCGAGCCCAGAGAGAGAGACAGCCACCTCCCTCGCCTCCTTATATAGTCTCCTCCCCTACCTGAGCACAAATGAGATTCAAGTGCTCAGCAGGACAGGGGAGGAGTCACCAGGAGGAGACGGGGAAGAGCAGCCACACGTAACAAACATCATAAATGAAGGCCGTTCCAAATCCCTTGAAACAATACAATCCATGCGCAGACTCACTCTATTCCAAGCCCAACACCAATTTATCATACGTGCGAGCCATGTTCCAGGTCACGTGAACATGATAGCCGATTCTGTCTCGTTTTTCTTTCCAGAAATTCAGATCCTTAGCTCCAGACTCGGATCCTCATCCAACTTCGGTCCCACTGTTTTCAGCCACCACCTTCAATTAAAACCTCAGCTCCACCACCACCTCAAACAACTTTTCACCCGCTACGCTTTCTTCATACTACACCGGTTGCT
Organism: Chelon labrosus; assembly: GCF_963514085.1. NCBI lineage: Eukaryota > Metazoa > Chordata > Actinopteri > Mugiliformes > Mugilidae > Chelon > Chelon labrosus. The sequence goes on from NC_140341.1 coordinate 14,674,791, forward strand.
TTAAAGCTTTCATGCATCTCTTCATCTGCATTTCCCTGCATTAGACGTTGCCTCATTTACTAGCTTTATAACATACACCCATTCTATTCAAGAAATCAAAACTACCATCCAAGTCTACATCAGCGGCATCAGTTTCTTTACTGAACCGATCACCGGAGTTCCTTGCCCTACTACTTCCATTCTCATGTCAGCATGTTAATCAAAGGCAAAACAGGTTACTTGTCCCCTCCTATTGGTTCTACTCTTGAAGCCATGTTTCTCCTAGCTTTCTCAGGTTCCTGCGATGTTCTGAATTTACAGCTTCCTCATCCTCGCATGATCGTTCGAACCCATGCAAAATATGTGAATGCCCGACTAGCCCTCTATGCATGCCCTCTTGATCCATTATTCACCGAATTAGGTGAAGTAGCTACATAACTCTGGTTTCAGCATAATTTTCGCTAGGTTTTGGCTAGATCAGGGATTCCACATGATCGCCACGATCGTTTGCCCGATTGAGCTACATCTGTAAACGCCACTTTATTCTGTCTGTACCCGGCTGGCCTTAGGCAGATGGGTCCCTCCATATGAGCCAGGCAGGGGTGGAGCAGCAATTTTAAAAGTGGGGGGGTTCTACATGAGCACTGCAACCACCTTTGCCCCTCTTTCAGTCTCCAAAGCTAATGCAATGCATTTCTAGATTTTCTTCATCAGGGTATGCAAATAATATTGCATTCAAAATGTACATTACAGCATAACGCGATATAACCCAAGATATATATTCACAAACAATCACATACCATGGTATTAAGCAGTTCATTTATGTTTTATTAAAGAACAAGTGTGAGTGACAAGAACACTGTGTTCCCTCCCTCTCCTCTCATGTTCTCCCCTTCTTCTCCTCTTATGTTCTCCTTCTCTTCTCTCCTGTTCTTTCCCTCATCTTCTCCATACTCTCCTTTGTCCTGACTCCTGGACTTCCCTTCCTCATCCTACATAAAGAACTGAATGTTAATATTCCTGAACATTGAAGTTTTGAAATATTTTATGTTAACTTAGAACAAACCTCAAAAGCCTTGATTTTGATGAGGAATCATTCCTTTCTTTTGCTGTTCTTTTGTCTGCTTTTTATTAATTATTTCACATATATTTTGTTGTTCTAATCTGTTTTAACTAGTCTTTCATCCTAGCCTTTATTGTTCTCTATATTATTATTTTATTTCTCTTATTATTTAAGATTTTAATAGTTTTATTGCATTTCATTGTCTTCATTTACGTAAATGAACACCTACATGGCTTTATTGCCAGTACTACTATACCACTGAATTAGTGCATTTATGGATTGACAGCTTTCTGTTTCCCTCCTGTCACCTAATTACATGACAACTTGAGTGGAAAAATAAGTCAATCTTCTGCTGCCTTTCCTTTTTGGCATTCATAACAAAAAGAATAATGCTTGCAAAACTTTGCATTAACTTTGTTTGCCACCTGGGTTGCTTAATAGTTTCGTTATTTACAGAGAAAGTTCTACATTATTAACTAGTTAAATTACCGTTTCATACCTCTGCTCTGTTTGCTGTCTGCTGCCGCGAGTGACGGGTCGGCAGCTCCGTGTTAGGGTTTACTTTGCCGGGCGGCCGGGACTAGTGGATTTGGTCAAATGACTGTGATTGGCTGGATGGCTGTCAATCAAGCTAACTGTCGGGGGACTGAGGTGCGCTCCATTTCAGTACGCTGGTACACAGCCAGGGCGGGCAAACGGTTTAATACCTTAGGAAAAAGTGGGGGGGATGAAATCAGCTTGTTGAAAAAGTGGGGGTGTTGCAACACCCCCATCCCCCACGGGTGCGACGCCCATGGAGCCAGGTTCTGCTCAAGGTTTCTTCCTGTTAAAAGGGAGTTTTTCCTTGCCACCGTCGCCTTCAGGCTTGCTCTGGAGGTTTCAGGCCGGGTTTCGCAAAGCGTCTGAAGATGATTTGTATCATTATCGCTATCATTATCGCTATCATTGACGCTATTTAAATAAAATTGAATTGAATTGAATGACGTCAGAAAAGCCCATCTCTGACTCGCCTCAGCAAACTCTTTTGGGGGTCAAGGAGCCAATGCCTCCAGAGATATGCCCCCACCCTGAATCTCTCTCCCTGGGTTCCTACGTCCAGTCGTCCAAGGATCATCATCTGTCACTACTCAATTCTCTTTTCCTTCCCCTCGAACCCTCGATGCCTCGACGCCTCGACCCCTCGACCCTTCCGTTCAATCTCCTATCTTTCCCTTCACTTTAACCTGGTCAAATAAACTTCTTTGAATATCAAGAGGCGTGGTCTTGTTAGTGAAATGAAGTTAAATAACTGAGGTTCAGGAACAGGACCACGCCTCAAACACCCAATTACCCTGTCGTGGCAACTGAAAATCAGTCGCTTGTCTAGTGCAGATGAGAGTTGGTCAAAATACCAAGTTATGACACAATACTTAGTTTCTAGAAACCTTTATTGCTTGCAAGCAAGAGCCACTCATCAGCGACAGATGATGACTGAAGAGAGGCAGTCTCTCCTCAGCTTTTATACTATCCTAAACAATGTTCATATCTGTAGTCACATCATAAGATTACATATGACTTGACACAACTCATTGTACTAACATCTCAGCGTACATCTCATGACACACATAACACTTCTCCTTCACTTTAACCATCATTGTGTGATATACAGTGACCTTTTTCCTGCACACATATACACGGAAGAGGTACCTCAATTTCCCCTTCAGGATGAACTCCTTGAAGTGAGTTCCTTATGTTAATTCACACAACATATTACACAATGGAGCATACAACAACATATCCATTCATACCTTGCAACCACATGATTATCATAAGGCAGAGCTTCTGACCAAACCACAAGCTTCCACCTTCCATACAATCTAATGTTGCATCCACAAATGTTAGTTTCATATATAATATTAAAATAATAAGGGACATTTAAGAATTTCCCTCACAACCCGCACCTGACTATATAGACGCACCTAACCTCTCCTCGCCTGTTTGACTCAGTCCTCAAACCCCTCCACCCAAACCCTCTCTCTTCTCTCTTCTCCTTTACATTCTCTTTGAAGGAACCGGGGGGGTCAACGAGCCGACACCTCCGGAGATATGCCCCAACCCTGAATCTCTCTCCCTGGGTTCCTACGTCCAGTCGTCCAAGGATCATCATCTGTCGCTACTCAATTCTCTTTTCCTTCCCCTCGAACCCTCGATGCCTCGATGCCTTGACACCTCATCCCTCGACCCCTCGAACCCTCAACCCCTCGACCCTTCCGTTAAATCTCCTATCTTTCCCTTCTCTGTAACCTGGTCAAATAAACTTCTTTGAATATCAATAGGCGTGGTCTTGTTAGTGAAATACATTTTGTTTCGTACTCCTGCTTCATTCCTGTTTCCTGCATTTCCACGTTCTTCTTTGATAGCTTTTTCATACTTTTGCTCTTGAGCCTGAACTTCCTACACAGTATTCTTGTTTTCTTCAACATAAATTTGACCAACAGTCTACCAAATCTCAAAGTATTTACAAAACTTGGATTCTGACCATATAAAAGTGCAGCCTATTAAAAACAAATGAAAATCAGAAGAGAGCAGACTGAGAGACAGAAGAGACAGGAACGAGAGGCAGAGGGCGACAAACTCACTGAGAGAAGAAACCAGGAAATAGTGTATGAGAGAGACAACTGTGATATGAGACCAGAAATGTGAAGGATAAAAAAACAAGTGTAGAGGATGAAACAGAATTAGCAACAGTCTAAATTAGCCTCCACCTCATTTGAATATGATGGGAAAATGCTATATGTGTATTGATATATCACTATGAACAATTTATCAATCAGAGCTAAAAATGTAATGTTAATTAATCACCATAAATGTCTTCATCTTCTTCTGTAACCACTTGTCCTGTGAAGGGACAAGCATGATTTGTTGTAATGGAAATAAAGTTAATTCAAAATGAACCCAAGGGTCCCTCATATTTCAAGCCAGACACACAAGACGGTATAATATTAGATGGTTACAACTGCTTCAAGTCAGCAGACTTAGGCCTCATCTACGTGTTTTAACTCTCTACGCCACAAGATGTGGGTATTCAGGTGCAACATACACGATTCATGCGCTCAAACAAAGGATGCTCAGGGTTCACACCATGAAGCCAACGAACGTGTCTTCAGCATGTGAGGAGGTTTTCCTGCAGCAGAACATGAGGTACATTTTATATTTCAGTTCCTCATATGATTATCTTGACAAGAAATAAATGTGACTGTTTATTTTCAGTTAAGTTGAAACATTAAATCCGTAATTCAGTTTGGGTTTTACATGGATGTGTGACATATGCATTACTTGTTTGTTGTTGTTTTTCAACTGTAACTAACCACTTCCTTTCCGCTGTAGCTACATACACCCTACATTTAAAAACGCGTGGTAAAGTTCCAGTCCCTCTTTCTCTGTCTGATGGTCACCATGTTTCGTGTAAGCCAAGCCGCCGTGCTCTTCATTCAGCTACTAGTTTTGCATCATGTACTTGCAGGTATAGTGTATATGTGGTTTTCTCTGGGTTTATTTGGAGATTAACTTTTATGCTGACTATTTGTTGTGCTTTCTTCAATATTAGGGCCTCAAACAGCTGACCAGAGGACTATGCTGGTATCCAGAGGAGACCCGGTCACATTCAACTGCAACATATCCACAGAACATTGTTTGGATATTACCTGGAACATAAAAAGAGTCATTTATAAACATTCTCCCTTGATAAATCAGACTTTTTCAAATGTATCCTCTCACAGACTGAGAATAGATCCTGACTTACATTTAAAGTTGGATATTTTCAGCGCTCAACCTGAAGATGCAGGACTTTATTCATGTTATGTGACTGACAGACAGGGCATTAACAGTATTACATGGACTTTAACTGTGTCTGAGGACACTGAAGGTAGGTGGATCAGAGTAAAAAGCAAGACGAATCATTTCTACAACATGTATCTTATGGTTCAAAGCTGAAACTACTGAAATGAAATTCTCATCTGATTTCATGCAGAAATCAGTTCATCATGGTATTATCTTTACATACTCACACCTGCACTGGGATTGCTTCTATGTGTCATCACATCAGCTGTCTGCCTCTGTAGGTGAGTGAAAATGTTCACTTTGTGTCTCTTGTTATTACAGAAACTACATCCTTATTTATTTTATTTGAAAGCAGTTCAGACTAATTCTCAGGTTTTTTGTCTTTGCTGACACTGACTTCCTACATGACAACTGGACTGAGATAGTTGTATTTCATTTCTAGTTTTTTTTTTTCTTTTTTCTTTTCTATTTCTAAATACATTTTTTCACATTCTTCTTCTTTCTGGTAATAAAAACATTTTCAGAGCATCACAGTAATTTCATATCACGTCACTGGATTAAAGCAGACATTTTGACTTTCAACCGTCTCTGTGAGCGAGACTGCATTTCTGCATTAGTGAGGGATCGCGTATAAAACTAAAACTGTCTCATCTAAACAAAATGCAGGTTTAATGGTTAACATTAACTATACTTTTTATGCCGAGACAAGTCGCAATATCAGTGGTGCTGCTAAGTTTTGAGTAGTTTCTTGTTTAACCATGATACTTTTCCAATGCTAGATGTATCTATTATCTCATATGGAGACAGATCTTAATATACTCTCTCATTATCTCTTTTCTGTAGCATTTTTGTTTATTTGTTGTCCAGTTATAACATGATAAGTTGGAATATGACACTCAGATTTAATATTAATGATAAATTATGATGTTAAAATAAGAAAATACACACAGGTGCACTGAGTGTTAAAGAACAAACATTTTTTAAATTTGTAAACTGATGGATATTAGTAGCTCTGGTGGGACTTGAAGGGATGGTTAAGCTTTTTCTAAGTCAGGTTGCACAAGCTACTTATTTAGTGTAGCTGGTAGTGTGAGGATCCCCAGTTTGAAGAAGTAGACCGGAGTATGGACACGGGAGATAAGCTTGTCTCGACCGTGTAAGTAGCAAAACGTGTTTAGGCTACATAAAACAAGACTCACTGAACATAATGACTTCTTGTTCACTATATTTAAACTATTATCACTGTGTTATCTTGCTGCAGTTGAGTTGCTGGTTTGCCACTGTGTGACTTGTTGTAATACCTTATTTAGAGACCAGAAAACGTATTATCACACCAAAGTCACACAAACTAACTCATCAAAACTGACCAGAAAGTGATTTGTTCTGTTCACTTTTGTCTGTGTAGTCTGGTGTCTTTTAAGAAGACATCAGTTTCACTTCCCTGCTGGAAAAGGATGTAAAATGTTTTTGCAGCAAGTATTGTAGCAGAGTTTTACTTTTAACATTTAACTGATAATATTTTTGGAGTTTTACTTTTGTGTTTGCAGAAGATGCCAAGCCAGGACTCCAGACTACAACCTGTGTGAGAGCGAGATCCTAAGCCAGGCTCAGTATCAAGTTCTGCTGAGAGAAGAGGTTAGAGGAACTTTGATAATACACAAATTAAAGCCTCGAAATGTATTTTTAATCAATACCACTCATTTCTTGTTCATTTACTTTCAATTCTTATAGGTGGCCCCTCCACAACTCTACAGCTATGCAGTGCATGAACCAATCACAGAATGAGGCAGAGCTCCTTTAAATCTGTTGAGTCTACTGAGCTGATGAGCACAAGGTTAAGACAAAGAAAGCATTTCATGTATATATGCATTTTTGTGTAGCTCATGTAATTGGGAAAAGGAAAATTGCCAGTTTTCATTCTGAAAATTTTAGCTTACATTTTTATTTGTTTTATTTATTTTGTTCGTGCATGCAGATCATCTTTCTTTGAATTTTATGCTGTTTTCATATGTTAGCTTATTTTATTGTGCAGCAGATGTTGCTATTGACTCAAATGTCTCATGGTTCTGTTTTTTGAGTATTTCCTGAGACCCTGATTGGTCAACCAAACAGCCAGCAGACAACAATAGTATTTACAAAAAGTTTGAGAGTTGAAGAAAAATTTTTATTGTATAGGTTTTAACATAGTTTGTCTGCACACTGTAAATCTGCAATTGTTTGGGTCATCAGAAAGTGAAAGTACTTTCACAAAATATGAAAGTGCAGCGTATTTTAAAAAAAGGAAAATCAGAAGAGAGGACAACAGAGTGAGAGACAGAAGAGACAGGAACGAGAGGCAGAGGGAGACAAACTCACTGAGAGAAGAAACCAGGAAATAGTGTATGAGAGAGACAACTGTGATATGAGACCAGAAATGTGAAGGATAAAAAAACAAGAGTAGAGGATGAAACAGAATTAGCAACAGTCTAAATTAGCCTCCACCTCATTGAATATGATGGAAAATGCTATATGTGTATTGATATATCACTATGAACAATTTATCAGTTAGAGCTAAAAATGTAATGTTGATTAATCACCAGAAATGTCTTCATCTTCTTCTTTAACCACTTGTCCTGTGAAGGGACAAGCATGATTTGTTGTAATGGAAATAAAGTTAAGTCAAAATGAACCCAAGGGTCCCTCATATTTCAAGCTAGACACACAAGACGGTATAATATTAGATGGTTAGAACTGCTTCAAGTCAGCAGACTTAGGCCTCATCTAAGTGTTTTAACTCTCTGAGCCACAAGATGTGGGTATTTAGGTGAAACATGCACGATTCATGTGCTCAAAGAAAGGATGCTCAGTGTTCACACCGTGTGGTCAACGTGGCGTGAGAAAGTTTTCCTGCAGCAAAACATGAGGTGCATTTTATATTTCAGTTCATCATATGATTATAGTGACGAGAAATTAATTTGACTGTTTATTTTCAATTAAGTTGAAACATTAAATCACTAATTAATTTTGGATTTTACATGCATGCGTGACATATGCATTAGTTTTTTGTTTGCTGTTGTGTTTCAACCGTTACTAACCACTTCCTTTCCACTGCAACTACATACACCCAACATTTAAAAACGCGTGGTAAAGTTCCAGTCCCTCTTTCTCTGTCTGATGGTCACCATGTTTCGTGTAAGCCAAGCCGCCGTGCTCTTCATTCAGCTACTAGTTTTGCGTCGTGTCTTTGCAGGTATAGTGTATATGTGGTTTTCTCTGGGTTTATTTGGAGATTGAATTTTATTCTGACTATTTGTTTCACTTTCTTCAATATTAGCGACTGAAACAGCTGACCAGAGGACTATGCTGGTATCCAGAGGAGACTCGGTCACATTCAACTGCAACATATCCAGAGAAAAATCTTCGGATATTACCTGGAACATAAAAAGATTCATTTATAAATATTCCCCCTTGATAAATCAGACTGTTTCAAATATATCCTCTCACAGACTGAGAATAGATCCTGACTTACATTTAAAGTTAAATATTTTCAGCGCTCAACCTGAAGATGCAGGACTTTATTCATGTTATGTAATGAGCATACAGGGCATTAACAGTATTACATGGAATTTAACTGTGTCTGAGGACACTAAAGGTAGGTGGATCAGAGTAAAAAGCAGGGCTAATCATTTCTGAAACATGTATCTTACAGTTCAAAGTTCAAACTGCACGCTCTTTAAATATAATTCTCATTTGATTTTATGCAGAAATCAGTTCATCATGGTATTTTCTTTACATACTCACACCTGCACTGGGATTGCTTCTTTGTGTCATCACATCAGCTGTCTGCCTCTGTAGGTGAGTGATACCTTTCAGCTTCAGATTCAGTATGAACAATTTCACTCAATCACATTGTGTCATTATGTCTGTGTGCACTTAAAAGGTCGTTTTATGCAAAATTACAATGATAATTTCTATATTGATAGTTTGTGTTTAAATTTTTGAAAATGTAGCACATTTATTCTTGCTATTAGATCCTTCATCGATTAAACAAAGTCTAGAAGCACTCAGTTCCCTTTTTTGTCGATGTCCTGTCACTGGTCTCTTGGGTTGTTACAGTGACAAAGCCCTTAAGGACAGGGGTCATCTTCTCACATTTGAATCCAGTTGACTACTTCTTCACCATGCTGTAAGAAATTAAACACTTCAGTAGTTTTATTTGAGAGCATATGATGTCATAAAAGTATTGGTAATGTGTATAGGTGTCACTGTGAGTGTAAAGCGCTTTGAGTACCAACAGGTAAAACGGCCCTATATCAATACAAATACAACACCACTGACTTTAACTTCAGTCAGAGGCTAAAGAACAACATACATATGCGCTTTGTGGTGAGATTGTTTTCTCAGTTATAAAATAATTACTCCCTGCCATCTGAGAAGACGATGTGTCAGAGGCTGAAGGAAAAAAAACATCCTATGCATGTCTGGCCACTGCGAGATGTGAAAAAGGAAATGTATTTCTCACCTATTGCACTTGTTGTTATTTCCATCACAACAATGTGTCGTTACATTTCTGGGGAGGTGTAGGTCAGGCTACACTGTAGAGTAAAGACCTACAGAGCACCTACTGCATAAATCTGATGCAGAACTATACATGTGATTTAACTCCACTGCTATTAGCTGCAGAAAATAAACCTCTGTGTGAACGCACAGAGAGAGGATGGACCCTTGAATGTAACAGTGAGATGTCATTCAAAATAAACTGATGATTGCAACTGACATTTGATAGCAGACTTAAGCCAGATGTATGGCTCCACGTCAGATGTTTAACAGGAGTCACCAACTGCACTTACACAGACCATACTTGTCAGCAAATTCTCACAGTTTGAACCATCTGGAAGTCACTGAAATGATAATTAAAATAGTTGTGTGTAGTCACTATAAGACCTGCAGTGAAATGTGTCTCCTGTTCATTTTGCTTATACGTACACAGTCTCTGTTCTAAGAAGGGCAATGTTATTATTGGTAACTGCTTTATCTCTGCAGAAGACGTAGGTCTGGGGCAGTGAACCAATATCCAGTCCAGGATCAGACTCATTCTAAATCAAGAAGAGAGGTGAGAAGAGCTTTGTCAGCTTTAGTTCTGCTTTATTTATTTCCTGCCTTAGAGGTTGTACTGAACCTTTTTCTTATTTTCTATTTCTGTCACCATAGATCCACAATCAAGAGCAGGACAACATGGATCAATGGAGAAATAACAAGAGGAGGAGTCAGTACATGGAGAGGCTGAATTTAATCTATGATCACGTCTGAGCTGACGAGTCATTAAGATGATGCTGAAAACAGAGACATGGACAAGAGAGGGAGATGTATGAAGGACATTACATTTTCCAGTTTGAAAATAGGCGCTTTGAAGGAAGTGGACTCTACAGACTCTAATTAATACAATAAAACTATAGTCTTAATGTTAAGGGCTACATTTTTCCATAGTCTTGCTGTGTTAAATGTTGTCCAAGTTCACCAAAGAAGGTTTCCAAGCAAAATGCAATATGTGCATTGATATATTACTATGAACAATTTATCAATCAGTGCTAAAAATGTAATGTTGATTAATCACCATAAATGTCTTCATCTTCTTCTGTAACCACTTGTCCTGTGAAGGGACAAGCATGATTTGTTGTAATGGAAATAAAGTTAAGTCAAAATGAACCCAAGGGTCCCTCATATTTCAAGCTAGGCACACAAGACGGTATAATATTAGATCGTGAGAACTGCTTCAAGTCAGCAGACTTAGGCCTCATCTAAGTGTTTTAACTCTCTGAGCCACAAGATGTGGGTATTCAGGTGCAACATGCACAATGCTCAGCGTTCACACCGTGTGTCCAATGTGTCTTTAAGCATGTGAGAAAGCTTTCCTGCAGCAAAACTTGAGGTACATTTTATATTTCAGTTCATCATATGATTATAGTGACGAAAAACTAATTTCACTGTTTATTTTCAATTAAGTTGAAACTTTAAATCACTAATTCATTTTGGGTTTTACATGGATGTGTGACAAATGCATTAGTTTTTTGTTGTTGTTGTTTTTCAACTGCAACTAACCACTTCCTTTCCGCTGCAACTACATATACCCTTCATTTAAAAACGTGTGGTAAAGTTCCAGTCCCTCTTTCTCTGTCTGATGGTCGCCATGTTTCGTGTAAGCCAAGCCGCTGTGCTCTTCTTTCAGCTACTAGTTTTGCATCATGTCCTTGCAGGTATAGTGTATATGTGGTTTTCTCTGGGTTTATTTAGAGAGAGTTTTATTCTGACTGTTTGTTTTGCTTCCTTTAATATTAGAGATTCAAACAAGTGACAACAGGATTATGCTGGCATCCAGAGGAGACTCGGTCACATTCAACTGCAACATATCCACAGAAAATGCTCCTGATATTACCTGGAACATAAAAAGATTCATTTATAAACATTCCCCCTTGATAAATCAGACTTTTTCAAATTTATCCTCTCACAGACTGAGAATAGATCCTGACTTACATTTAAAGTTGAATATTTTCAGAGCTCAAACTGAAGATGCAGGACTTTATTCATGTTATGTGACTGACAGACAGGGCATTAACATTATTACATGGAATTTGTCTGAGGACACTAAAGGTAGGTGGATCAGAGCAAAAAGCCGAAGCCGAAAATCGGAAGCATTTTCTGTTGCATATGTTGCAGTTGAATGTGACCGAGTCTCCTCTGGATACCAGCATAGTCCTGTGGTCAGCTATGACAGTCTCTAATAGTGAAAAATACAAAACAAATAGTCAGAATAAACCTTAATCTCCAAATAAGCCCAGAGAAAACCACATATACACTATACCTGCAAAGACACGACGCAAAACTAGGAGCTGAATGAAGAGCACGGCGGCTTGGCTTACAAGAAACATGGTGACCATCTGACAGAGAAAGAGGGACTGGAACTTTACCACACGTATTTAAATGTAGGGTGTATGTAGTTGCAGTGGAAAGGAAGTGGTTAGTTACAGTTGAAACACAACAGCAACAAAAATCTAATGCATATGTCACACATCCATGTAAAACCCAAAATTAATTAGTGATTTAAGGTTTCAATTTAACTGAAAATTAACAGTGAAATTCATTTCTTGTCACCATGATCATATGATGGCCTGAAATATAAAATGCACCTCATGTTCTGCTGCAGGAAAACCTCCTCTCATGCTGAAGACACGTTCGTTGGCCACATGGTGTGAACGCTGAGCTTCCATACCCCTCACACCCTGGTCACAACCTGTTTAGACTCCTCCCCTCAGGCCTGCGTTACAGCACGCTGTACGCCAAAACCACCCACCACAAGGACAGTTTCTTTCCCCGGGCTGTCGCTCTGTTGAACTCAGAGTGTGAGACCATTCACATGAACAAACAATAACTCTGCACTATTGTATATAGTCACTGTACAAATGGTTTGGTGTATATATCTGCTCGTTTTCTATATTTTATGTGTATAGATTGAGATTTAGTTTATTTTATCTTATTTTTATTTTAAATTTTTTTTCACTTATTTAAGTTTGTGTGTTTATGTAAGAGAGTAAAGCTCCCGGAGTCAATTCCCTGTATGTGCACATACTTGGTCATTAAAACTGATTCTGATTCTGATTCTTTCTTTGAATGCATGAATCGTGTATGTTGCACCTGAATACCCACATCTTGTGGCTCAGAGAGTTAAAACACTTAGATGAGGCCTAAGTCTGCTGACTTGAAGCAGTTCTAACCATCTAATATTATACTGTCTTGTGTGTCTAGCTTGAAATATGAGGGACCCTTGGGTTCATTTTGACTTAACTTTATTTCCATTACAACAAATCATGCTTGTCCCTTCACAGGACAAGTGGTTAGAGAAGAAGATGAAGACATTTCTGGTGATTAATCAACATTACATTTTAAGCTCTGATTGATAAATTGTTCATAGTGATATATCAATACACATATAGCATTTTCCCATCATATTCAAATGAGGTGGAGGCTAATTTAGACTGTTGCTAATTCTGTTTCATCCTCTACACTTGTTTTTTCATCCTTCACATTTCTGGTCTCATATCACAGTTGTCTCTCTCATACACTATTTCCTGCCTCTCGTTCCTGTCCATGGGCGTCACACCCGTGGGGGAAGGTGATTTCATCCCCCCCACATTTTCCAAAGGTATTAAACCGTTTGCCCGCCCTGGCAATGTACCAGCGTACCGAAATGGAGCGCACCTCAGTCCCCCAGACATGAAAACCCATTGGTCAAGTTAGATTGATTGACAGCCATCCAGCCAATCACAGCCATTTGACCAAACCCACTAGTTCCGGCCGTCCGGGAAAGTAAAAAGTTACAGTCACTGCCGCAGACAGCGAACAGAGCAGAAGAATGAAACGGTAATTTAAGTTAATAATGTAGAATTTTCTCTGTAAATAACTAAACTGTGTCTTGCTTTGTGACATGTCAGCTAATATTAAGCAAGCACTAATTCAGTTTTATGCATATTCTTGCATTAATGCCATATAGGTGTTCATTTATGTAAATTAAAGCTATTTGTTGGAGTTTAAAACCTTCTTTTCAATGAAGAAAATCCCCTATATCAACTCATCCCTGTTACTGCTCTCAGAAAGTAGAAAAGAACAGAAATGAAGACAATGAAATGCAATAAAACTATTAAAATCTTAAATAATAAGAGGAATAAAATAATAATATAGAGTACGATAAAGGCTAGGATGAAAGAATAGTTAAAACAGATTAGAACAACAAAATATATGTGAAATACTTAATAGATAAAAGAACAACAAAAGAAAGGAATGTTTCCTCATCAAAATCAAGGCTGTAGAGGTTTGTTCTAAGTTTACATAAAACATTTCAACACTTCCATGTTCAGGAATATTAACATTGAGTTCTTTATGTAGTCAGGACAAAGGAGAGCATTGAGAAGATGAGGGAGAGAACAGGAGAGAAGAGAAGGAGAACATAAGAGAAGAAGAAGGGTAGAACATGAGACGAGAGGGAGGGAACACAGTGTTCTTGTCACTCACACTTGTTCCTAATAAAACATAAATTAATTGCTTAATACCATGGTATGTGATTGTGAATATATATCTTGGGTTATATCGCGTTGTGCTATAATCTACATTTTGAATGCAATATTATAATGCATATCCTCATGATGAAAATCTAGAAATGCATTGCATTAGTTTTGGAGACTGAAACAGGGACCAAAGGTGGTTGAGGTGCTCATGTGATACCCCTAGAACCCCCCCACTTTTAAAATTCCTGCTCCACCCCTGTCCCTGTCTCTTCTGTCTCTCACTCTGCTCTCCTCTCTTCTGATTTCCTTTTTTTTTTTTTTAAATACATTGCACTTTTATATAGTCAGGATCCAGGTTTTGTAAATACTTTGAGATTCGGTTGACTGTTGGTCAAATATATTCAAATTTATGTTGAAGAAAACAAGAACAATGTGTAGGAAGCTCAGGCTCAAGAGCAAATATATGAAAAAGGTTATCATAGAAGAATGTGGAAATGCAGGACACAGGAATGAAGCAGGAGTACGAAACAAAATGTATTTAATGAAAACAAACCAAAACTTAAGTCGCTGCAGGTATGACAGGGTAATTCTAACACACTAATTGTAGTAGCACTCCGTTAACTCTTCTTTCTTTACTGTACCACTTCTAGAGTCAGTCAAAAATAAAACACTCTTTTTCCACGCGAGCGACGAGACATGACAACTTCCTTTGTCTTTTAAAACGTTTACTCAAAATCAAAGTAAATTACAAAGTCTGACGCACGGTCAAAAGACTGTGTTGCTTCCACCATGTTCTGACTCTAAAGAACGAAACTTAAAGAACACACAGTCAGTTACCATAGTTACCACTATATAGTGAGATCACGTCATAGAATTTAGAGCATAGAAATGTTTTTAACCTTTTACACATTACTAATTGTATTTTAAACTAACATACTCTAATCCTTATATGAATTATAATGAAGTTATCATCATCAATTTTTAACTGTTTTTAACTTAAATTATTATTGCTTAACTGGCCCTTATTGGCCCTTACATTACCCGGCCCCTAATTGGTTAGGCAGGAAGACTAAGCAATTACAAACTTAAACATTCAAATTACTTTCAATACCTCTGAACAGTCCAACTTAAACTGGCTTCTTATGATTCTTCCTTTTCTCACATCTTCTCACTCAATCGTCTCTCCTGACGCTGCTTCTTCCAACAAGCACAGTTTGTTAACAGGTCTTTCCAAGACGTTGGTCTTGGTTTTTAGCTTCACTCTTCGCACCATTCCGCTGGAATCCGGTAATGTTTCAACTACTCTTCCCATGAGCCAGGAATTGCGAGGAGAAGAGCTGTCCACTAGTAACACGACATCTCCTGACATGAAGTTTCTCCTTGGCCTTGACCATTTCTGGCGTTCTTGGAGAAGAAGAAGATACTCACGCGTCCATCTAGACCAGAATAAGTCTGCAAGATATTGGACTTGCTTCCATCGCTTTCTTGTGTATGTGTCATCTTTGCTGAAGATGCCTGGTGGCATGCTGGGTTGAGACTTCAGCAGCAATAAATGATTAGGTGTTAGAGGCTCGAGGTCATTCACATCATCTGAGATACTTGTGAGCGGTCTGCTGTTGATGATACTTTCGACCTCACACATTACTGTCTGAGGACAGTCGTCATTCACAGCTTGTTCTTTCAACAGGGAATTGAGGATTCTTCGCACTGTGCGAATCTGTCTTTCCCAGATCCCGCCCTGGTGGGAAGCTGCTGGGCTGTTAAATATCCACTTTATTCTTTTTGGTTGCAAAGCTCTTTCAATCTTGTCATTATCCAGATGCTGTATGGCTTCTCTCATCTCCCTTTCAGCACCCACAAAATTTGTGCCGTTATCAGAGCGCATAATAGTGACTTGACCTCTTCTGCTTACAAAACGTCGAATAGCATTAATGCAGGAGTCGGTATCAAGGCTGTCTGCAACTTCAATATGCACAGCTCTGAGGGTGAGGCAGGTGAACATCACGCCATATCTCTTGACTGTACTCCGGCCCCGCTTGATATCAAATGGCCCAAAGTAATCAACACCTGTGTTCGTGAAAGGAGGTTTGTCGGGCATAAGGCGGTCTTCAGGTAGGTTTGCCATCTTTTGCTCTCTGACCTTTCCATTAATCCTGCAGCACACTGTGCACTTATTGATTATCTTTCGGATGGCAGAATTGGCTTGTGGGATCCAATACTTGCATCTTAGTTGTGCCAAGACATAACTGCGTCCACAGTGTCCTGTTCTTTGGTGTATGTCTCTCAAAATCAGTGTAGCGACTCTACTGTGCTTAGAGAGTATCGCTGGATGTTTGACATTTTCTGGCATAGCCGACTTGTTGAGTCTTCCTCCGACTCTCAATGTGCCATCTTGAAGAACTGGATCTAGTTTGAACAGCCTACTGTTGCAACTGACTTGTTTCCCTCTTTGCAGAGCTTTGATTTCTTCTCCAAAACTCTGTCTTTGGCTGAACAGAATTATCTCCTTTTCTGCGGCGATCAGATCATCCAAGGTAAGTGATTTCCGTTTCGTCATTGTTTTGTATTTTTCCATATGTTGTCCTAACCTTGACTTTTGCCTTTCAGGGTCCTTTTCAGTTTGATTGATTGTTCTTGTGAACTCCTTTCTTTCATCCTTCAGTTGCTGCAAAGTTTTCTTTACCTTTAAAATCCAGGCAACCGACCTTTTCAGCTTATGCCAGTCCGAGTAGTAGTAGATCAACTTGTTCATTGGTTCCATGTTCTCTTTGACTTCGATTGTGTTGACTGTAACTGTGTTTTTGACCTCTGGATCGTCTTGAAGACTTTCTTTCCTTTCTATAGGTTGTGTTGGCCAATCACATTCATTGTTCAGCAAGAACTTTGGTCCATTAATCCATGTTCCTCCTTGTATCAAACTCTTGGCCTTCAGGCCCCTGCTTGCTTGATCTGCAAGATTTTCTGCTGTGCCTATGTAGTTCCATTGAGAAGGCTTGGTGGCTTCTCGAATCACCGTGACTCTATTTGCAACGAACGTTTTGAATCGAGCAGTTTCACTGTCAATATATCTGAGCACGGTTGTGCTGTCTGTCCAGAAGACAGATGGTTGCAGTGGAACTTGAAGTTCTTGACGTAACATCTTGTCTATCTTCACTGCGACAACTGCTGCCGTCAGCTCAAGTCGGGGGATTGTGACCTGTTTGAGTGGGGCCACCCTTGCTTTCCCCATCAGGAAAGAACAATGCTTCTTGCCTTGCTTGTTCTCTAGCAGTAGATAAGACACAGTGCCATATGCGTACTCCGAGGCATCTGAGAAATGATGCAAACGTGCTGTAACAGCGCATCCGAAGTCTGATGGTTTCAAACATCTGTCCACATGGAACTTGGAGAGGTGAGTAACATCGTCTTTCCATTTTTTCCAATCCTCAGCATGTTTTTCAGCAATGTTCTCATCCCAACCATGTTGCTCTTTACAAAGCTCTTTCAGCAGGAATTTAGCAGGCAAGACGACTGGAGCCAGGAAGCCTAGGGGGTCATAGATCGAGTTGATGATGGATAAAATGCCCCTTCTTGTCGTCGGTCTGTCTTGCAGCTTCATGCTGTAGGTGAAAGTATCTGTTTCTGTATTCCACTGTATGCCGAGAGCCCTCTCAACTGGTAGAGCAGCATGGCTTAGATCCAGATCCTTTACTTCACTGGCTCGGTGTGCTTCTGGGATGGACATTAACACCTTTCTGCTATGACTCATCCATTTTGTTAGAGTGAAGCCTCCATTGGCACACAAAGTGCGAAGCTCATGAGCCAAAGTCACTGCATCATCTTCTGTAGCTACACTTTTCAGGCAGTCATCTACGTAAAAGTTATGCAGGACTGTCTGAACAGCTTCGGGGAATGCAGTGGCCTTGTGGTCCTCAGCAGTTCTTCTCAGTGCATATGAAGCAACACTTGGCGATGAGGTGGCTCCGAAGAGGTGCACTGACATCCTAAATTCCTCCATAGGCCCATCCAAATTGCCTTTGGGCCACCATAGAAAACGGAGAAGATCTGCATCCTCTTCTGGGACCTTGACTTGGTAAAACATCGACTCAATGTCTGCCATCATGGCTGTTGGCTCCTCACGAAATCTTAAGAGGACACCAATCAGTGTGTTGGTCATGTCGGGTCCCTGAAGTAACCCATCATTCAAGGACCGGCCCTGAAACGAGGCTGTGCAGTCGAAGACCACTCTTAACCTTCCTTTCTTGGGGTGATATACTCCGTGATGCGGTATGTTGAACACCCTGTTGTCATCACGGTTCAGTTGATGTGCTGGAACTTGAACAGCGTAGCCTTTGTCAATAATGGTGTCCATGAAGGCTTTGTACTCTTCATAGAACTCAGGATTCTTCTTGAACTTTCTGAGCAGAGTGGCTATGCGCTGTTCTGCCACACAACGATTATTAGGCATTTGAAGCCGCCTGTTCCTGAGTGGCAATCCAATGCTGTAATGTCCATTCTCTAGAGTTGCTGTTTCCTGCACAGACTGCATGAATTGTTTGTCTTCTTGTGACAACTCTTCTTTGTCATCATAGTTACGCTCTGGGAAGTCAGTATTATATTGTTGGATCAGCAACTTCTCAATTTCCATCACAGAGATCCTGTTCACTGAACATTGAGTTGGTTTATTCTCTGTTTCGTCCAGTTCTTTTCTTATGGGCCCATTTACGACCCAGCCAACAGCAGTCTTCACCGCATAAGGTCCTCCATCTCTACTGTTGATGATGCGCCATGGCTCCATTGCCTTTGGACAGTTTGCTCCAATGAGTAAGCCTACATCTGCTTCTATTTCTGGCAAGCGTACTTCTTTGAGGTAAGGCCACTTGCAAATATCTGATTGCTTTGGTATGTTGTCAGTATGAACAGGTATGTTGCTGTGAGTATACAGCTTGGGTAACTGAATATACTTGTTGTCTTCCAGTCCGCACACTTCCAGGTCCGATATCACATAACTGTTCATGAGTTTCTGTTCTCCCGGTTTGTTTTGACCCATGGTGCTGAGAAGTATTTGTGTTGGTTTCCCTTTAACGTTCAGTTTCCTTTGCAGGTCTCCAGTGCAGAACGTTGCTGTACTTCCTGGGTCCAAGAAAGCAAAAGTTTCCACATACTTGTCACTCCTTTTTGACTTAATCTTCACTGGTACTATTGACAGCACACATTCAGGTTCTCCGGCCCCTGTGAGGCTACAGGATTCTTGAGTGATAGAAACTTGAGCACATGATACTTCTTCTTTGTGAGCACCATAAGCCTTCTCAGATGAAACTGAACTTTCTTTATTTCCGTGGCTACTATCGCTCTTGTCAGATGAGACAGAAACTTCCCTTCTTGCTGTGTGTAGAATGTCTGGGTGCCTTAATGCACATTCTTTACACTCAATTCTTCTTTTGCAGAATTTGCTGAGATGGCCAGGGGTTAAGCATCCAAAACACAGGCCCTTTAACTTCAAGAACTCCATGCGTTCTTTGTGTGGCTGCATTTTGATTTGGCTACATGTAGCTAGGGTGGGAGATTGCTGGCAGTACAAACATGGCTTCTCAAATGCAATCCCTGTCTTGCTCAAGTTTGCTGGTTTCACATATGGTCCTGGAGGCCGTTGGTTTTCAGCTGAAACGTTTGTGGCAAAACTACTTCCACGGATCTCTCTCTTTGCAGGATGCCTTTCTTTGAGCTCAGTTTTTCCAGTTGTGACTGAACGGCTGTCTGGTATATAACCAAAGAGAGGATCAAGCATTATTTAAGCTTGGCGGTCTATGTAGCTCACTAAATCGGCAAACTTTGCTCTTCTGCCCCTTCGCTCTTTGATATCAAAAGCTTCAGCACGCCAGCGTTCTTTCATTTTGTAGGGTAGTTTAGACACCACTGTTCTTAAGTTGGTAGGATTGTCCATCTCGTCTAAGAAGTCTATGTCCTCCATAGAGTTGCGACATCCAACCAAAAACATTGCATAAGCACTCAATGCCTTTCCATCATCTGACTTGATCTGCGGCCGTTTTAATGCTTTATCGATGTATGCACTGGCGATCTGTAGTTCATCCCCATAGTGTTTATGAAGAAGACGCTTCGCTTCGTAGTAGCCCTTGCTGGGCGGCATATGAGCACAGCTGCGGACTAACTCTTGGGGTTCGCCGGCTGTAAACTGTTCTAAAAAATACAATCTGTCTTGATCATTGTCTGTCTTTTGTTCTATTGAGTGCTCAAATGCTCTGTTGAACGATTTGTATTGCAGACAGGAATATCCTTCACTGGTAGCTGAGATTGCTTTTGTTGTTTAACTAGCAGCTCAGTAATTACATTCTGATTTTGCATTACTTTTATTATGTCCTCACTTCTGTTGGTTGGTGCATTATAGTTCAAATCTTGTGGAACCACACTGTGCAGCGTTTGTGGTGGTGCATAAAAGTTCATGCTGCCTGGTTGAAGAGGAAAGCTGGTTCTTTCTTGCTTCACGTTCCCACCTTGTAGCCTTTGTGTTAGTCTGTGGCTACTCAAACCATCTTCTGAGTTCTCATACTCTTTGAACACTTTTATTTTTGCACTGCTTTCAGCTAACGCAGTCTCCAGCTCAAGTTCTTCCCTTGCAACTTTAAGTCTGATCATTTCAAGCTCAAGCTGCTGCCTTTTCTTCTGTGCGGCCACACGTTCAAGCAGTGCTGCATGTTCAGCTTCTTGTTTAATGCGTGTTGATGAGACCCGTGTTGTGGCTGACGTGCAACTAACTTGAGATCCACATGGACGGGCGTACCCTGCATCATTGACATCAACCTGAGAAACACTGTCACTTGGTTTGACAGTATCGTGGGGGTCAACGTCCTTATCCTTCTCCCTTTGCAGTACAGATTCATGTACATCTGCAATCCATTTTTTAGTTTCTTTCATAAATTTTGTGATGGATGCCATTTTGGGTTCAAACCATTTTTCCTGGTCATATATTTTTTCATCTTCAGCCAAAAGATTTGCGACTTCATTGTTGAGGCGACTAAACTCCTGTAGATGAAGTGCAAAATCATTTTCCATCACTTCTTTCACTCTTTGCAAATTTTGAGCATCACTCCTCATTGTCTCCATGTCCCTTATTTTACTCGTCAGAGTTCCTAAATTGTGTCTCCTCAGTGCTATGTGCCTTTGTAATTTCTCCTCTAGTGCCTTCTCTGTCAGCTTGCGTGACCTTCCCTGTTCCACTGTATCCTCGAGATATCTTGGCTCCTTTTCATTAGCCATCTTATATTGCAGAGTAAAGGCTCTGTTTAAAGGTACTTTGCTTCAAAGTCACTTTTCTTCATAAAAACGAATGCAATACAACTTCTCAAAATGACGCCAAACTCCACGTTATTTGATTCAAGGCTTGCAATACAGTTCACACGGAGAAATCCATAACTTGCGTTTTTTTTGCTATCGTCCTTTAAGTTCGGCTCGAGCTCCGTAATTATCCGCTTTACGTCCGCTCGTCTTAATGCACTCGGATCTTAAAAGGATCTCACAGTACCTTGGAGAATATTTCAAACAATAGTCTGTTTCTGCTTCAGCATCCTTGGGTGAGCTCTCCTTCTTTCCTTCCATGCAGCAGGCCCAACTCCGCTGCTCCGCTCGTTAAGCTAGTTAAGCTAGTCTTTTGACTAAATGTAGTAGCACTCCGTTAACTCTTCTTTCTTTACTGTACCACTTCTAGAGTCAGTCAAAAATAAAACACTCTTTTTCCACGCGAGCGACGAGACATGACAACTTCCTTTGTCTTTTAAAACGTTTACTCAAAATCAAAGTAAATTACAAAGTCTGACGCACGGTCAAAAGACTGTGTTGCTTCCACCATGTTCTGACTCTAAAGAACGAAACTTAAAGAACACACAGTCAGTTACCATAGTTACCACTATATAGTGACATCCCATCATAGAATTTAGAGCATAGAAATGTTTTTAACCTTTTACACATTACTAATTGTATTTTAAACTAACATAGGTTCTAATCCTTATATGAATTATAATGAAGTTATCATCATCAATTTTTAACTGTTTTTAACTTAAATTATTATTGCTTAACTGGCCCTTATTGGCCCTTACACTAATCAAAAAAGACACTGGTGAAGGCCAAAAAAACAAAGGCGAGAACACAGGAACATACTGAGGAAACAAGCTGGGTGACGTCACAGAACTGTGGAAACATAGCAGACAACATGACACAGAACAAAGACAATGACAGGCCACAGGTGGGCAAAGGAGTGAGGAGACACAAGTGAAGAGAATGACGGCAGAGTTAGGGTGTGTGATTCCACTTGTCACCTCTCACATGTTTATTAATTACAGTTTTATTTTAAGGTCATTAAACCCTGCACCCCTGCTGACTTGGGTCGTGCACCCTGTGAGATAGTAACAGTTTTGCTATGCTGTCTCCCTGGTGAGTGCACATGTTGCTAGCTCTGTAATTATTCTCTATTATTCATTTTAATTTTTATATTTAAGTGGTTGTTTTATATTAATATGTTTTTGCAATGTTTTAGCTTCCTGTCGGTTGAGCACATCCATTATGGGAGTGACAATGTTTTTACTTGTTTGTTCGTCGCATTATTTGATTAGCATGTGGTGAGCTAGCTAATACGCTTTGTTTTAGCTTCACAGTGTGAGAGCAGGTTTGGAAGTTTGGGATGAGACTGACTCTGTACTCTCCTGCCAGGAATAAACAGTCAGTGAAAGCAGTGGTTTGGTCTCTGGACATAATAGCAGAACACTACTGCTACACACACAAGGAGAAACCAATCCAACAATCAAAGGGGGGAACAACACAGGAAGTAACACAAGACGTGAAACACAGTGAAAGAATCAGGGTCATAGGAAATATTCAAAACACAGAACCATGAGACATTTGAGTCATTGGCAACATCTGATGGACAATAAAATAAGCATAAAAAGAAAATATCGTAAAATTCAAAGAAAGATGATCTGCATCCATGAAAAAATAGACAAAAAAAAAATTTAAAAAAAAATTGTAAGCTAAATTTTTCAAAATGAAAACTGGTAATTTTCCTCATGTGCTTCACAAAAAAGCATTATTTTTTATTTGCTTTATATTCGCTTTCTTTGTCTTGACCTTGTGCTCATCAGTTCAGTGGACTCGACAGATTTAAAGGAGCTCTGCCTCATTCTATGATTGGTTCATACACTGCACAGCTGTAGAGTCGTGGAGGGGCCACCTATAAGAATTGAAATTAAATGGACAAGAAATGAGTGGTATTGATTAAAACTACATTTAGAGGCTATAATTTGTGTATTATCAAAGTTCCTCTAACCTCTTCTCTCAGCAGAACTTGATACTGAGTCTGGCTCAGGATCTCGCTCTCATACAAGTTGTAGTCTGGAGTCCTGGCTCGGCTTCTTCCGCAAACACAAAAGCAAAACTGAATAAATACTATCAGTTAAATCTTAAAAGTATAAACACTTGCTGCAAAAACATTTTATATCAACTTTACATCATTTTCCAGCAGCGAACTGAAACCGATGTCTTCTTAAAAGACGCCAGACAACACAGATAAAAGTGAACAGAACAAATCACTTTCTGGTCTACAGAAAAGATTTTTACTCTGATCTGATTTGAAATTCTGATCTGATTTTATGCCGAAATCAGTTCATCATGGTATTATCTTCATATACTCACACCTGCAATGGGATTGCTTCTATGTGTCATCACATCAGCTGTCTGCCTCTGTAGGTGAGTGAAAATGTTCACTTTGTGTCTCTCGTTATTACAAAAACAACATCCTTATTTATTTATCTGAAAGTGGTTCAAACTAATTCTCAGATTTTTTTGTCTATGATGACACTGACTTACATGACAACTGGACTGAGATAGTCATTTCCTTTTTGTTCTATTTCTAAATAGATTTTTTCACATTCTTCTTCTTTCTGGTAATAAAAAGAGCTTTCAGAGCAACGCACTAATTTCATATCACGTCACTGGATTAAAGCAGACATTTTGACTTCCAACCGTCTCTGTGAGCGACATTAGTGAGGGCTCACGCACAAAACTAAAACTGTCTCATCTAAACAAAATGCAGGTTTAATGGTTAACATTAACTATACTTTTTATGCAGAGACAAGTCACAATATCAGTGGTGCTGCTAAGGCGACATAATAAAAGCAACAGTTTTGAGAAGTTTCTTGTTTAACCATGATACTTTTCCAATGCTAGATGTATCTATTACTCTCATATGGAGAAAGATCTTATGGCTTTATGGCTTAGAAGTTTGGGGAAACACTTATAAAACCAATCTTAATCCAATTACTATAATTCAAAAAAGAGCGATCCGCATTGTGAATAAAGTGGCTTACAGGGAACATACAAATGAGCTTTTCATTAAGCTAAAAGCACTAAAACTAAAGGATTTGGTTGACTTTAAAACAGCACAATTCATGTATAACATAAGCCATAACAAGTTACCTGTGCATATTCAGGGATTATTCCAAAAACGAGACTGTGGTTATAATTTCCGAAAGGAAGAAATGTTTAAAAAAACATATGTGAGAACAAGTGCAAAGCAGCATTGTGTTTCTTTTGTTGGGATTAATGTATGGAGTAAATTGGACCAAGAGCTAAAAGACTGTAAAACTTTAATTCAATTTAAAACTCTTTTGAAGAAATCAGTTATAAAAAAATATGTTGAGAATGGATGCTAAGGACGCAAAATTAAGATGATAGATTTTTTCTTTTCTTCTTTGGGATGATTTGAAAATAAAAAATGTATGAGTGCATGCATAAGACATGGGCAGCTTTTACCGTTTATGTCTGTAAATACACTGGGATAGGCGCAATAAGCTTTAGCTTCTGCCTATTCCATTTCAGACTTGATGTTTATTTATGTCTTTATCTGTTAAATGTTTAAATGTCTGAATAAAAACGACTGAAGAAGAAGAAGAAGAAGACTATACTCTCTCATTATCTCTCTTTTCTGTAGCATTTTTGTTTATTTGTTGTCCAGTTATAACATGATAAGTTGGAATATGACACTCAGATTTAATATTAATGATAAATTACGATGTTAAAATAAGAAAATACATACAGGTGCATTGAGTGTTAAAGAACAAATATTTTTTAAAATGTTGATATTGATGGATATTAGCTCTGGTGGGGACTTGAAGGGATGCTTAAGCTTTTTCTAAGTCAGATTTAATATGAATGATAAATTACGATGTTAAAATAAGAAAATACATACAGGTGCACTGACTGTTAAACAATAAACCTTTATTCAATTTTGAAATTGACAGATGTTAGTATGTGGTGGGGACTTGAAGGGATGGTTAAGCTTTTTCTAAGTCAGGTTACACAAGCTACTTATTTAGTGTAGCTGGTAGTGTGAGGATCCCCAGTTTGAAGAAGTAGACAGGAGTATGGACACGGAAGATAAGCTTGTCTCGACCGTGTAAGCAGCAAAACGTGTTTAGGCCACATAAAACAAGACTCACTGAACATAATGAGTTCCTGTTCACTATATTTAAAATATTATCACTGTGTTATCTTGCCACAGTAGAGTTGCTGGTTTGTCACTGTGTGACTTGTTGTAACACCTTTTTGGAGACCAGAAAACGTATTATTACACCAAAGTCACACAAACTAACTCATCAAAGCCGACCAGAAAGTGATTTGTTCTGTTCATTTTTCTCTGTGTAGTCTGGTGTCTTTTAAGAAGACATCAGTTTCACTTCCCTGCTGGAAAAAGATGTAAAATGTTTTTGCAGCAAGTATTGTAGCAGAGTTTATACTTTTAACATTTAACTGACAATATTTATGGAGTTTTAATTTTGTGTTTGCAGAAGAAGCCGAGCCAGGACTCCAGACTACAACCTGTATGAGAGCGAGATCCTGAGCCAGGCTCAGTATCAAGTTCTGCTGAGAGAAGAGGTTAGAGGAACTTTGATAATACACAAATTAAAGCCTCGAAATGTATTTTTAATCAATACCACTTATTTCTTGTTCATTTACTTTCAATTCTTATAGGTGGCTCCTCCACAACTCTACAGCTGTGCAGTGTATGAACCAATCACAGAATGAGGCAGAGCTCCTTTAAATCTGTTGAGTCTACTGAGCTGATGAGCACAAGGTCAAGACAAAGAAAGCATTTCATGTATATATGCATTTTTGTGTAACTCTTGTAATGAGGAAAATTACCAGTTTTCATTCTGAAAAGTTTAGTTTACATTTTTATTTGTTTTGTCTATTTTGTTCGTGCATGCAGATCATCTTTCTTTGAATTTTATGCTGCTTTCATAGCTTAGCTTATTTTATTGTCCAGCAGATGTTGCTAGTGACTCAAATGTCTCATGATTCTGTGTTTTGAGTATTTTTCTTGTGACCCAATTTGGTCAACCAAACAGCCAACAGTCAACCAAAGTATTTACAAAAACTTTGAGAGTGGATGAGGAATTTTTATTTTATGGGTTTTAACACGGTTTGTCTGCACACTGTAAATCTGCAATTGTTTGGGTCATCAGTGGTTTCTAACCTGAGAATCTGCACGAATAGGCTGCGTCCTTGTAAGAACAGAAATATAAGACCTAAAGATAAATTACCTATTGATTCACTGCAGCTCACTGCTTTAACCACAGGCTCCAACATTTTCACATGTTGACAACATTGCACCTGGAGAGGAGAGCAGAGTGAGAGACAGAAGAGACAAGAATGAGAGGCAGAGGGCGACAAAGTCACTGAGAGAAGAAACCAGGAAATAGTGTATGAGAGAGACAACTGTGATATGAGACCAGAAATGTGAAGGATAAAAAAACAAGTGTAGAGGATGAAACACAACTAGCAGCAGTCTAAATTAGCCTCCACCTCATTTGAATATGATGGGAAAATGCTATATGTGTATGTAAGATGGACCACAATTACGGCCGGATGATACAGCAACAAAATGACCAACAGGCAGGTTTGGCGTGTGGAACAGATGAGGCTTTTATTCATCCATATTACAGAGCACGTGAAATCTCCCAGCATCAGACCAGCAACACTCAAGCTGTTAAAATGGCGCCTTTTTATACTGTGTTTCTGCTAATGACCTCGGAAGACTTCATCGACAGGGATCCACTGCCTGCTCACATCTTAACACACTTTCCTTTAATTATATAAACACACCTCCTCACAACCCTATATACATATTCAAATTCCTATAATTAATGAAAACAAACCCACACTAAACCACATTACATTTAGAACAATAAAACACATATCCAAAAACCCCCCCACATCAATTTACACTTGGTTACCCCCGGAACTTTAAAACACAGGGTCCGTTGTCTGGGGAAGCCTTTTGCCCGAACACCCTGAAGACAAAGAGACTGGTGAGTACAAAATACACCTCCTCATTGCACATTGCACCTACATACACCTACAGAACAAACATATACTTTATATCCACCATCACATTTGTTTAGCTTAGCTCTTGCTCATTGTTTTATCAATCAAAAACATGGCTGCATACTTTACTCCCATGTCCCTCTCTTCCAGGTGGAGCTGCGTGACCCACCCAGCACCCGCCAGCCAATCCAAGGCCACAAAAGGACAATATGGAGACAAATACTCCAACACTCAATTGTGCAAACTACAGCCATAACAATGTGCAAAACGCAATGTGATAAAATATCTGTGCAAATCTTCAATAAAGTGCTGTTGCTCCTATAAGTGCTTGTGCAATTATTAAAGTGCATGTGTTCCCATACTCTAGCAGCCAAAAGTGCATGGTACCATATTTACAAAGTCCAGTGACGAAGTGCTCTTCGTCACATTTCCTCCTCCCTCTCCCCAAAGAGAACAGTACCTCAATCGTCCAACATTCGGGACAGACAGTCCGCCACCACATTTGACTTCCCCGACCTGTAGTGCACTGTGAAGTCATATGGCTGCAGGGCCAGGTACCATCCTGCGATGCGCATGTTGGCATCCCTCATGCGATGCAGCCACTGGAGAGCCCGATGGTCAGTTTCCAGGTAGAAGTGGCGTCCCAGTAGATAGTATCGGAGGGTGTCGATGGCCCACTTCATCGCCAAACACTCCTTTTCAACTGTTGAGTACCTTCTCTCTCTGTCCAGCAGCTTCCGACTTAGAAACACCACAGGTCTCCTCTCTCCTTCCACTTCCTGCAGCAACACTGCTCCCAGGCCCACTCCTGAAGCATCCGTCTGCAGGATGAAGGGCTTCTCAAAGTCAGGACTGTGGAGGACTGGGTCAGTGCAGATGGCTTCCTTGAGGTCCCTGAAGGCTCTGTCACACTCCTCAGTCCATGAAATCTTGCTTGGGGCAGAGGCTTTGGTTAGATCATTCAGCACAACAGCTCTATCCGCAAAACGTGGCACAAACTTACGATACCAGCCCACCAGACCAAGAAATCCCCTCAACTTCTTCTTGGTGGTGGGAACAGGAAAAGATCGGATGGCCTCCACTTTCCCCAGCTGGGGTTTAATCTGACCAAATCCAATGACGTACCCCAAGTACTCCACCTCTCTTTGGCCAATCGCACATTTATGAGGGTTAATGGTGAGGCCGGCCGCCTGGATTTTCTGCAGCACCTGTTGCAGGTGAACCATATGCTCCTTCCATGATTGGCTGAAAATGACCACATCATCCAAATATGCAGCTACACAGTCAGACAAATCCCTCAGAACATGGTCCATTAGTCTTTGAAATGTGGCTGGTGCTCCTTGGAGACCAAATGGCATGACCCTGAACTGATACATACCAAATGGCGTTCTGAAAGCTGTCATCTCCTTGGCCTCTTGTGCTAATGCTACCTGCCAGTATCCCTTGCTGAGGTCCAGTGTGGTAATGTACCGAGCTCTGCCAACTCTCTCCACCAGATCATCAATCCGAGGCATTGGGTATGGATCAAAGTTGGACACCGCATTCAAGTACCTGAAATCAATACAAAATCTCAGAGTACCATCTTTCTTTGGGACCAACACGATAGGACTGCACCACTCACTGCAGGAGACCTCTATTAT
Source organism: Chelon labrosus (assembly GCF_963514085.1). Classification (NCBI taxonomy): domain Eukaryota; kingdom Metazoa; phylum Chordata; class Actinopteri; order Mugiliformes; family Mugilidae; genus Chelon; species Chelon labrosus. The sequence goes on from NC_140341.1 coordinate 14,703,698, forward strand.
TCCGAGCTCCAGCATCAGCTTAATTTCCTTTTGCAGCAGAGGAATCAACCGCTCTGGAATCCTATAGCTCTTTTGACGCACTGGAGCATCTCCTTTCAGCCGAATCTTGTGTTGCACAAGTGAGGTGAAACCTGGTGTCTCTCTGAAGAGCTCTGGATCAAGCAGGGGTTTCACCTCTGCCTGCTGGTTGAGAGACAGATGTGATAGGTCTACCTCTGGGGCCTCGGCTGTTGTGGTGGTGGCTGGGAAGGACATATCAACGATGTCCTCTTCCTGCACAGCACGGACCAACAGCTGCTGGTGCACCGGCTCTGCACGCACCTGGAACTCCTTCAGCAGATTTACATGAAAAGTCTGGTATTTTTTAAGCTTTTCTGGCATAAAGAGTTCATATGTGACCTTACCCACACGTTTACTGACTTCATATGGTCCGTTCCACTTAGTCAGCAACTTGCTTTCACTGGTTGGCAGGAGCAACAGTACTTTTTGGCCTGGGTGAAAGACTCGCTCTCTGGCCTTCCGATCATACCACACCTTCTGGTTTCGTTGAGCCAACTCCATGTGATCATGTGCAAGCGCTGTCATCTCCTCCAGTCTCTCCCTCATTTTTACCACATACTCCACCACGTTTTCTCCTTCTACCTGTGAGCTCTCCCAGTAATCTCTCAGCAGGTCCAGTGGTCCTCTCACCTGGCGACCGTACAACAGTTCAAACGGGGAGAACCCAGTTGATGCTTGTGGGACCTCTCTGTATGCGAACAGCAGGTAAGGCAGCCAGCGGTCCCAGTCAGACCCTGTATGAGACACAAACTTGCGCAGCATGTTTTTCAGTGTTTGGTTGTAGCGCTCCACCAACCCGTCCGTCTGGGGGTGGTAAGGGGTGGTCTTTATGCCCTTCACACCTAACACTTGATAGACTTGCTGCAAAAACTTGGACAAAAAATTTGTCCCACAATCTGTTAAGACCTCCTTAGGTATGCCTACCCTCGAAAACAGTTGCAAGAGACAATCTGCTACCTGTCTAGCTTTAAAAGACCTGAGAGGAAAGGCTTCAGGGTAGCGTGTGGCATAATCACATATGACTAGTATGTAACGATAGCCTGAGGAACTTTTCTCGAGTGGGCCTACAATGTCCATGCCTATCCTCTCAAAAGGTGTGTCAATGATGGGCAGCGACTGTAACTGGGCACGTGTCACTCCTTTAGCAGAGGTAAGTTGGCAGGTTTCACAGGAAGCACAGAACCGAGACACTTGAGTGTACATCCCTGGCCAAACAAAATGGCTTCCAATCCTGTTCAGCGTCTTCTGGAATGCCATGTGACCTGCCCACGGGATTGAATGACCCATCTCCATCACTCTCTGTCTGAACTGTTGTGGCAGTGCTAAAGCCTCAGTTTTTCCCCTTTTCTGATAGAGAAGGCTCTCTTTCACTATGTAGGTGGCATCATCTAAGCAGCTTGGGTTATTTGTCTGAACACCCTCCACCTCTATCACCTTTTCAAACCACTGCTTCAGTGTAGCATCTTGTTTTTGAAGTGTGCTCAAATCTGGGGGAAACTCAAACTCAAGAACCTCAGGTGGTTTGGGAGAGCTCTGTGCTCCTTGTCTAAAATAACCCTTCACCTTCTCCTGCCTTCTCTGTGCTCTTGACTTGTGAGGTTTGCCTGGCCCCCTTTCCCAGTCTACCCCAAAAAAAGGCAACTCCTGGAAAACTCCCTCTGCACTTTGTGCTCTGGTGGTTACATTACATGGTTTCACAGGGAATGTGACTGAATCACTCAATGTCTCACTAACATTCTCACTAACATCAGCTACTGAACTGTGACCTTCATCACTACTCCTGTCAGGTTTGCATATTGGCTGGGACATAAGGTCGTAGAGTGTGGGTAGATCATTGCCTAGAATTACAGCATACGGCAATGTTGGAGCTAATGCCACAGGCAACAGGAAAGTCTGCCCCCCCACAGTCAGATAAACCTCAGCTGTCGAATAAACATGCTCATCCCCATGAATACAACCTAGCTTTGCTTTGTCCTCACTCCATTTTTCTCTGGGGACTAGACTGGACAGAACTACTGTCTGAAAACATGCAGAGTCAAGTAATGCTATCTCACGCTGTCCATTGATCAGAACTGGGGCTGTACGACCTGTCTCCCTCACTGCACCTACTGTGGTTGGCCTTGGAGCAGAACACAGGAGAGATGGCTTGGTGTGGCCTAAGGCTGGGCAAAATGGTTTTGTGTGACCAAAAGCATTACAATGATAACACCTGACATCTTGTTTAGAGGCTCGAGGAGGAGGCTTTTTAGCATGGCTTGTGGCCTGGGGAGTAAACTGCCTATCACTTGAAAACCCTCTACGTCTTAGCTGACCAGACCCCTGTTCACCCCCAGTGGACCTACTTGATTGGGCTTGGTGGTTCTCCCAGCCGAAGGAGGCAGTTCGACTTCCTTTTCTGGCTGATGTGAAGACTTCTGCTAAGCGCGCTGCTTCCTCGGCTGTCTTGGGGTCGTGCTCTCGGATCCAGATCTCCAGCTCTGGATGGACCATTCTCAGGAATTGTTCTAAAATAATAGTCTCTGATAGTTCCTTCACTGTTGATTTCTCTGGCTTAACCCATTTACAGAAAAGGTCTTTCAGGCGCACATAGAGCTCTCGCGGAGTTTCACCATGCTCAATCTTGAGGGACCGGAATCTTCTACGGTACGTATCAGCTGTAATTTCATATTTTGCCAGAATTGCCGCTTTGACTTTTTCATATTGTTCTGAGTCATTCATGTCCATCAAAACATAAGCACTGCGTGCTTTACCAGTGAGTAAAGGCACCAGACGCACAGCCCATCCATCTTTAGGCCAGTGACAAACCTGGGCCATTCTCTCAAATGTTGTTAGGAAATGTTCAATGTCATCATCTGGAGATAATGGCAGCAGTTTGGGTTCCCTGTGGGCAAGGGATTTCCTCTGTTGTCTAAAATTCCAACTTGTCTGGCTCCTCATGTCATCACAGTCATCAAAATCAACATTGTAGTCACCACCATCATCATCATCATCGATTTGTGGGCGATGACTTTCATCCCTTATGGCAGGCTCTGTTTTTTCTTCTTCTCTCAGCATGTTTACCTGCAGTTGTATTTGGGAGAATTGATGTTGCATGCATTTCCATCGCTGCTCTTGACGAGAGGACTCTTTGTTTCTCTGTTGGTCTCTCTCTTTTTGTGCTTGCATAAGTGATTTCACCAGTCCTGCCAGTTCATCCAGCTTATCTTCTTGTTTAGCATCTGTGATGGTGTCTGGAGTACATGCTCCACTTGGTCCCTCATCTGGTTCTTCTTGGTCATTTTTCTTTCCTTGCCTTGTCATCATTGCTGTAACGTGGGCCCCAGCTTCTGACACCACTTGTAAGATGGACCACAATTACGGCCGGATGATACAGCAACAAAATGACCAACAGGCAGGTTTGGCGTGTGGAACAGATGAGGCTTTTATTCATCCATATTACAGAGCACGTGAAATCTCCCAGCATCAGACCAGCAACACTCAAGCTGTTAAAATGGCGCCTTTTTATACTGTGTTTCTGCTAATGACCTCGGAAGACTTCATCGACAGGGATCCACTGCCTGCTCACATCTTAACACACTTTCCTTTAATTATATAAACACACCTCCTCACAACCCTATATACATATTCAAATTCCTATAATTAATGAAAACAAACCCACACTAAACCACATTACATTTAGAACAATAAAACACATATCCAAAAACCCCCCCACATCAATTTACACTTGGTTACCCCCGGAACTTTAAAACACAGGGTCCGTTGTCTGGGGAAGCCTTTTGCCCGAACACCCTGAAGACAAAGAGACTGGTGAGTACAAAATACACCTCCTCATTGCACATTGCACCTACATACACCTACAGAACAAACATATACTTTATATCCACCATCACATTTGTTTAGCTTAGCTCTTGCTCATTGTTTTATCAATCAAAAACATGGCTGCATACTTTACTCCCATGTCCCTCTCTTCCAGGTGGAGCTGCGTGACCCACCCAGCACCCGCCAGCCAATCCAAGGCCACAAAAGGACAATATGGAGACAAATACTCCAACACTCAATTGTGCAAACTACAGCCATAACAATGTGCAAAACACAATGTGATAAAATATCTGTGCAAATCTTCAATAAAGTGCTGTTGCTCCTATAAGTGCTTGTGCAATTATTAAAGTGCATGTGTTCCCATACTCTAGCAGCCAAAAGTGCATGGTACCATATTTACAAAGTCCAGTGACGAAGTGCTCTTCGTCACAGTGTATTGATCTATCACTATGAACAATTTATCAATCAGAGCTAAAAATGTAATATTGATTAATCACCATAAATGTCTCCATCTTCTTCTGTAACCACTTGTCCTGTGAAGGGACAAGCATGATTTGTTGTAATGGAAATAAAGTTAATTCAAAATGAACCCAAGGGTCCCTCATATTTCAAGCAAGACACACAAGACGGTATAATATTAGATGGGTAGAACTGCTTCAAGTCAGCAGACTTAGGCCTCATCTAAGTGTTTTAACTCTCTGAGCCACAAGATGTGGGTATTCAGGTGCAACACACACGATTCATGCGTTCAAGGAAAGGATGCTCAGCGTTCACACCGTGTGGTCAACGTGGCGTGAGAAAGTTTTCCTGCAGCAGAACATGAGGTACATTTTATATTTCAGTTCATCATATGATTATAGTGACGAGAAATAAATTTCACTGTTTATTTTCAATTAAGTTGAAACATTAAATCAATAATTCATTTTGGATTTTACATGCATGTGTGACATATATATTCGTTTTTGGTTGCTGTGTTTCAACTGCAACTAACCACTTCCTTTCCGCTGCAACTACATACACCCTACATTTAAAAACACGTGGTAAAGTTCCAGTCCCTCTGTCTCTGTCTGATGGTCACCATGTTTCGCGTAAGCCAAGCTGCCGTGCTCTTCATTCAGCTACTAGTTTTGCATCATGTCCTTGCAGGTATAGTGTATATGTGGTTTTCTCTGGGTTTATTTGGAGATTAAATTTTATTCTGACTATTTGTTTTGCTTTCTTCAGTATTAGAGACAGCTGACCACAGGACTATGCTGGTATCCAGAGGAGACTCGGTCACATTCAACTGCAACAGATCCACAGAAAATGCTTCGGATATTACCTGGAACATAAAAAGATTCATTTATAAACATTCTCCCTTGATAAATCAGACTTTTTCAAATGTATCCTCTCACAGACTGAAAATAGATCCTGACTTACATTTAACGTTAAATATTTTCAGCGCTCAACCTGAAAATGCAGGACTTTATTCATGTTATGTAACTACCAGACGGGGCATTCACAGTATTACATGGAATTTAACTGTGTCTGAGGACACTAAAGGTAGGTGGATCAGAGTATAAAGCAGGACTAATCATTTCTGAAACATGTATCTTACAGTTCAGGCTTCACGCTACTTAAATGAAATTCTGATCTGATTTTATGCAGAAATCAGTTCATCATGGTATTATCTTAACATACTCACACCTGCAATGGGATTGCTTCTATGTGTCATCACATCAGCTGTCTGCCTCTGCAGGTGAGTGAAAATGTTCACTTTGTGTCTGTTGTTATTACAAAAACTACATCCTTATTTATTTATCCGAAAGTGGTTCAAACTAATTCTCAGTGTTTTTTGCCTTTGCTGACACTGACTTCCTACAAGACAACTGGACTGAGATAGTTGTATTTCATTATTTATTTATTTATATTTCTAAATATATTTTTCACATTCTTCTTCTTTCTTGTAATAAAAACTTTTTCAGAGCATCGCAGTAATTTCATATCACGTCAATGGATTGAAGCAGACATTTTGACTTCCAACCGTCTCTGTGAGCGACATTAGTGAGGGCTCATGCACAAAACTAAAACTGTCTCATCTAAACAAAATGCAGGTTTAATGGTTAACATTAACTATACTTTTTATGCCAAGATAAGTCATAATGTCAGTGGTGCTACTAAGTTTTGAAAAGTTTCTTGTTTAACCATGATACTTTTCCAATGCTAGATGTATCTATTACTCTCATATGGAGAAAGATCTTACTATACTCTCTCATTATCTCTCTTTTCTGTAGCATTTTTGTTTATTTGTTGTCCAGTTATAACATGATAAGTTGGAATGTGACACTCAGATTTAATATTAATAATAAATTATGACGTTAAAATAAGAAAATACATACAGGTGCACTGAGTGTTAAAAAACAAACATTTTTTTAATTTTGAAATTGATGGATATTAGTAGCTCTGGTGGGGACTTGAAGGGATGGTTAAGCTTTTTCTAAATCAGGTTACACAAGCTACTTATTTAGTGTAGCTGGTAGTGTGAGGATCCCCAGTTTGAAGAAGTAGACAGGAGTATGGACACGGAAGATAAGCTTGTCTCGACCGTGTAAGCAGCAAAACGTGTTTAGGCCACATAAAACAAGACTCACTGAACATAATGAGTTCTTGTTGACTATATTTAAAATATTATCACTGTGTTATCTTGCTGCAGTAGAGTTGCTGGTTTGTCACTGTGTGACTTGTTGTAACACATTATTTGGAGACGAGAAAACGTATTATCACACCAAAGTCACACAAACTAACTCATCAAAGCCGACCACAAAGTGATTTGTTCTGTTCACTTTTGTCTGTGTAGTCTGGCAGCTTTTAACAAGTCATCAGTTTCAGTTCCCTGCTGGAAAATGATACAAACGTAAAACCAACGATTGATTAGTGACAAAACAAACAAGCAAGAATAAAATGTTTGTTGCCACGAGTATTGTAAAAATCTTTGATCTTACGCAGCAGTGCTTATACTTTTAACATTTAACTGATAATATTTATTCAATTTTACTTTTGTGTTTGCAGAAGAAGCCGAGCCAGGACTCCAGACTACAACCTGTATGAGAGCGAGATCCTGAGCCAGGCTCAGTATCAAGTTCTGCTGAGAGAAGAGGTTAGAGGAACTTTGATAATACACAAATTAAAGTCTCACAATGTATTTTTAATCAATATCACTCATTTCTTGTCCATTTACTTTCAATTCTTACAGGTGGCCCCTCCACAACTCTATAGCTGTGCAGTGTATGAATCGGTCACAGAATGAGGCAGAGCTCCTTTAAATCTGTTGAGTCTACTGAGCCGATGAGCACAAGGTTAAGACAAAGAAAGCATTTCATGTATATATGCATTTTTGTGTTGCTCATGTAATGAGGAAAATTACCAGTTTTCATTTTGAAATGTTTAGCTTACATTTTTATTTGTTTTGTCTATTTTGTTCGTTGCATGCAGATCATCTTTCTTTACATTTTATGCTGTTTTCACAGCTTAGCTTATTTCACTGTCCAGCAGATGTTGCTAGTGACTCAAATGTCTCATGGTTCTGTGTTTTGAGTATTTCCTGAGACCCTGTTTGGTCAACTAAACAGCCAACGTCAACCAAAGTATTTACAAAAACTTGGAGAGTGGATGAGGAATTTTTATTTTATAGGTTTTAACATGGTTTGTCAGCACACTGTAAATCTGCAATTGTTTGGGTCATCAGTGGTTTCTAACCTGAGAATCTGCACAAATAGGCCGCGTCCTTGTCAGAACAGAAATATTTAGATTCTTGATCTAAAGATAAATTACCTCTTGAGTCACTGCAGCTCACTGCTTTAACCACAGGCTCCAACATTTTCACATGTTGACAACATTGCACCTGGATTCTGACCATATAAAAGTGCAGTGTATTTAAAAAAAGAAAATCAGAAGAGAGGAGAGCAGAGTGAGAGACAGAAGAGACAGGAACGAGAGGCAGAGGGCGACAAAGTCACTGAGAGAAGAAACCAGGAAATAGTGTATGAGAGAGACAACTGTGATATGAGACCAGAAATGTGAAGGATAAAAAAACAAGTGTCGAGGATGAAACAGAATTAGCAACAGTCTAAATTAGCCTCCACCTCATTTGAATATGATGGGAAAATGCTATATGTGGACTGATATATCACTATGAACGATTTATCAATCAGAGCTAAAAATGTAATGTTGACTAATCACCATAAATGTCTTCATCTTCTTCTGTAACCACTTGTCCTGTGAAGGGACAAGCATGATTTGTTGTAATGGAAATAAAGTTAAGTCAAAATGAACCCAAGGGTCTCTCATATTTTAAGCTAGACACACAAGACGGTATAATATTAGATGGTTACAACTGCTTCAAGTCAGCAGACTTAGGCCTCATCTAAGTGTTTTAACTCTCTGAGCCACAAGATGTGGGTATTTAGGTGAAACATACACGATTCATGCGTTCAAAGAAAGGATGCTCAGTGTTCACACCATGTGGCCAACGAACGTGTCTTCAGCATGAGAGGAGGTTTTCCTGCAGCAGAACATGAGGTACATTTTATATTTCAGTTCATCATATGATTATAGTGACGAGAAATAAATTTGATGGTTTATTTTCAATTAAGTTGAAACATTAAATCACTAATTCATATTGGGTTTTACATGGATGTGTGCCATATGCATTAGTTTTTTGTTGTTGTTGTGTTTCAACTGTAACTAACCACTTCCTTTCCGCTGCAACTACATACACCCTACATTTAAAAACGCGTGGTAAAGTTCCAGTCCCTCTGTCTCTGTCTGATGGTCGCCATGTTTCTCGTAAGCCAAGCCACCGTGCTCTTCATTCAGCTACTAGTTTTTCGTCATGTCCTTGCAGGTATAGTGTATATGTGGTTTTCTCTGGGTTTATTTGGAGATTGAATTTAATGCTGACTATTTGTTTTGCTTTCTTCAATATTAGCGACTATAACAGCTGACCAGAGGACTATGCTGGTATCCAGAGGAGACTCAGTCACATTCAACTGCAACATATCCACAGAATATGCTTTGGATATTACCTGGAACATAAAAAGATTCATTTATAAACATTCCCCCTTGATAAATCAGACTTTTTCAAATGTATCCTCTCACAGACTGAGAATAGATCCTGACTTACATTTAAAGTTAAATATTTTCAGCGCTCAACCTGAAGATGCAGGACTTTATTCGTGTTATGTGACTGACAGACAGGGCATTAACAGTATTACATGGAATTTAACTGTGTCTGAGGACACTAAAGGTAGGTGGATCAGAGCAAAAAGCAGGGCTAATCATTTCTGAAACATGTATCTTACAGTTCAGGCTTCACGCTACTTAAATGTAATTCTCATTTGATTTTATGTAGAAATCAGTTCATCATGGTATTATCTTTACATACTCACACCTGCAATGGGATTGCTTCTATGTGTCATCACATCAGGTGTCTGCCTCTGTAGGTGAGTGAAAATGTTCACTTTGTGTCTCTTGTTATTACAAAAACAACATCCTTATTTATTTTATTTGAAAGCGGTTCAAACTAATTCTCAGTTTTTTTTGTCTTTTTGTCTTCCTGCATGATAGCTGGACTGAGATAGTCATTTCGTTTTTGTGCTATTGCTAAATAGATTTTTTTCTTTCTGGTAATAAAAACATTTTCAGAGCATCGTAGTAATTTCATATCACGTCACTGGATTAAAGCAGACATTTTGACTTCCAACCGTCTCTGTGAGCGACATTAGTGAGGGCTCACGCACAAAACTAAAACTGTCTCATCTAAACAAAATGCAGGTTTAATGGTTAACATTAAATATACTTTTTACGCCGAGACGATTCTCAATATCAGTGGTGCTGCTAAGGTGACAAAATAAAAGTTTTGAGAAGTTTCTTGTTTAACAATGATACATTTCCAATGCTAGATGTATCTATTACTCTCATATGGAGAAAGATCTTACTATACTCTCTCATTATCTCTCTTTTCTGTAGCATTTTTGTTTATTTGTTGTCCAGTTATAACATGATAAGTTGGAATATGACACTCAGATTTAATATTAATGATAAATTATGATGTTAAAATAAGAAAATACATACAGGTGCACCGAGTGTTAAACAACAAACATTTATTAAATTTTGAAATTTATGGATATTAGTAGCTCTGGTGGGGACTTGAAGGGATGGTTAAGCTTTTTCTAAGTCAGGTTACACAAACTACTTATTTAGTGTAGCTGGTAGTGTGAGGATCCCCAGTTTGAAGAAGTAGACAGGAGTATGGACACGGAAAATAAGCTTGTCTCGACCATGTAAGCAGCAAAACGTGTTTAGGCCACATAAAACAAGATTCACTGAACATAATGAGTTCTTGTTCACTATATTTATAATATTATCACTGTGTTATCTTGCTGCAGTTGAGTTGCTGGTTTGTCACTGTGTGACTTGTTGTAACACATTATTTGGGGACTACAAAATGTATTATCACGCCAAAGTCACACAAACTAACTCATCAAAGCCGACCACAAAGTGATTTGTTCTGTTCAGTTTTGTCTGTGTCGTCTGGCGTCTTTTAAGAAGACATCAGATTCAGTTCCCTGCTGGAAAATCATGTCAAGTTGATGTAAAATGTTTTTTGCAGCAAGTATTGTAGCAGTGTTTATACTTTTAACATTTAACTGATAATATTTATTCAGTTTTACTTCTGTGTTTGCAGAAGAAGCCGAGCCAGGACTCCAGACTACAACCTGTATGAGAGCAAGATCCTGAGCCAGGCTCAGTATCAAGTTCTGCTGAGAGAAGAGGTTAGAGGAACTTTGATAATAAACAAAAATTAAAGTCTCACAGTGCATTTTAATCAATGCCACTAATTTCTTGTCCATTTACTTTCAATTCTTATAGGTGGCCACTCCACAACTCTACAGCTGTGCAGTGTATGAACCAATCACAGAATGAGGCAGAGCTCCTTTAAATCTGTTGAGTCTACTGAGCTGATGAGCACAAGGTCAAGACAAAGAAAGCATTTCATGTATATATGCATTTTTGTGTTGCTCTTGTAATGAGGGAAATTACCAGTTTTCATTTTGAAATGTTTAGCTTACATTTTTATTTGTTCTGTCTATTTTGTTTGTGCATGCAGATCATCTTTCTTTGAATTTTATGCTGTTTTCATAGCTTAGTTTATTTTATTGTCCAGCAGATGTTGCTAGTGACTCAAATGTCTCATGGTTCTGTGTTTTGAGTATTTTATGAGACTCTGTTTGGTCAACCAAACAGCCAACAGTCAACCAAGATATTTACAAAAACTTGGAGAGTGGATGAAGAATTTTTATTTCATGGGTTTTAACACGGTTTGTCTGCACACTGTAAATCTGCAATTGTTTGGGTCATCAGTGGTTTCTAACCTGAGAATCTGCACAAATAGGCCGCGTCCTTGTCAGAACAGAAATATTTAGATTCTTGATCTAAAGATAAATTACCTCTTGAGTCACTGCAGCTCACTGCTTTAACCACAGGCTCCAACATTTTCACATGTTGACAACATTGCACCTGGATTCTGACCATATTAAAGTGCAGAGTATTTAAAAAAAGAAAATCAGAAGAGAGGAGAGCAAAGTGAGAGACAGAAGAGACAGGAATGAGAGGCAGAGGGTGACAAACTCACTGAGAGAAGAAACCAGGAAATAGTGTATGAGAGAGACAACTGTGATATGAGACCAGAAATGTGAAGGATAAAAAAACAAGTGTAGAGGATGACACAGAATTAGTAACAGTCTAAATTAGCCTCCACCTCATTTGAATATGATGGGAAAACGCTATATGTGATATACTGATATATCACTATGAACAATTTATTAATCGGAGCTAAAAATGTAATGTTGATTAATCACCATAAATGTCTTCATCTTCTTCTGTAACCACTTGTCCTGTGAAGGGACAATCATGATTTGTTGTAATGGAAATAAAGTTAAGTCAAAATGAACCCAAGGGTCCCTCATATTTCAAGCTAGACACACAAGACGGTATAATATTAGATGGTTAGAACTGCTTCAAGTCAGCAGACTTAGGCCTCATCTAAGTGTTTTAACTCTCTGAGCCACAAGATGTGGGTATTCAGGTGCAACATACACGATTCATACACTCAAAGGATGCTCAGCGTTCACACCGTGTGGTCAACGTGGCGTGAGAAAGTTTTCCTGCAGCAGAACATGAGGTACATTTTATATTTCAGTTCATCATATGATTATAGTGACGAGAAATACATTTGATGGTTTATTTTCAATTAAGTTGAAACATTAAACCACTAATTCATATTGGGTTTTACATGGATGTGTGACATATGCATTAGTTTTTTGTTGCTGTTGTTTTTCAACTGTAACTAACCACTTCCTTTCCGCTGCAACTACATACACCCTACATTTAAAAACGCGTGGTAAAGTTCCAGTCCCTCTTTCTCTGTCTGATGGTCGCCATGTTTCTCATAAGCCAAGCTGCCGTGCTCTTCATTCAGCTACTAGTTTTTCGTCATGTCCTTGCAGGTATAGTGTATATGTGGTTTTCTCTAAGTTTATTTGGAGATTGAATTTAATGCTGACTATTTGTTTTGCTTTCTTCAATATTAGCGACTATAACAGCTGACCACAGGACTATGCTGGTATCCAGAGGAGACTCAGTCACATTCAACTGCAACATATCCACAGAATATGCTTCGGATATTACCTGGAACATAAAAAGATTCATTTATAAACATTCCCCCTTGATAAATCAGACTTTTTCAAATGTATCCTCTCACAGACTGAGAATAGATCATGACTTATATTTAAAGTTGAATATTTTCAGCGCTCAACCAGAAGATGCAGGACTTTATTCATGTTATGTGACTGACAGATGGGGCATTAACAGTATTACATGGAATTTAACTGTGTCTGAGGACACTGAAGGTAGGTGGATCAGAGTAAAAAGCAGGGCTAATCATTTCTACAATATGTATCTTGCAGTTCAAAGTTGAAACTGCACGCTACTTAAATATAATTCTCATTTGATTTTATGCAGAAATCAGTTCATCATGGTATTATCTTTACATACTCACACCTGCAATGGGATTGCTTCTCTGTGTCACCACATCAGCCGTCTGCCTCTGTAGGTGAGTGATGCCTTTCAGCTTCAGATTCAGTATGAACAAATAAATTTCACTCGATCACATTGTGTCATTACGTCTGTGTGCACTTAAAAGGTCGTTTTATGCAAAATTACGAATGATAATTTCTAGATTAATAGTTTGTGTTTTAATTTTTGAAACTGAGCACATTTATTCTTGGTATTAGATACTTCATAGATTAAACAAAGTCGGGGAGCACTCGATTCCCTTTTTTGTAGATGTCATGTCACTGGTCTCCTGGGTTGTGACGGTGACCAGCCCTTAAGCACAGGGGTCATCTTCTCACATTTTAATCCAGTAGACCACTTCTTCACTGTGCTGTAAGAAATTAAACACTTCAGTAGTTTTATTTGAGAGCAGATGACGTCATAAAAGTATTGGTAATGTGTATAGGTGTCACTGTGAGTGTAAAGCACTTTGAGTACCAACAGGTAAAACGGCCCTATAGCAATACAAATACAACACCACTGACTTTAACTTCAGTCAGAGGCTAACAAACAACAAAAATATGTGCCTTGTGGTGAGATTGTTTTCTTAGTTATAAAATAATTACTCCCTGCCATCTGAGAAGACGATGTGTTAGAGGCTGAAGGAAAAAAATATCCGATGCATGTCTGGCCACTGTGAGATGTGAAAAAGGAAATACATTTCTCACCTATCGCACTTGTTATTTTCATCACAACAATGCGTCGTTACATTTCTGGGGAGGTGCAGGTCAGGCTACACTGTAAAGACCTGCAGCACATCTACTGTATAAATCTGAGGCAGAACCATACATGTGGTTCAACTCCACTGCTATTACCTGCAGAAAATCAACTTCTGTGTGAACGCACAGAGAGAGGATGGGCCCGTGAATGTAACGGTGAGATGTCATTCAAAATAAACTGATGATTACAACTGACATTTGATAGCAGACTTAAGCCAGATGTATGGCTCCACATCAGATGTTTAACAGGAGTCACCAGCTGGACTTACACAGATCATACTTGTCAGCAAACTGTCACAGTTTGAACCATCTGGAAGTCAATGAAATGTTAATTAAAATAGTTGTGTGTAATCACTATAAGACCTGCAGTGAAATGTGTCTCCTGTTGATTTTGCTTATACGTACACAGTCTCTGTTCTAAGAAGGGCAATGTTATTATTGGTAACTGCTTTATCTCTGCAGAAGACGTAGGTCCGGGGCAGTGAACCAATATCCAGTCCAGGATCAGACTCATTCTAAATCAAGAAGAGAGGTGAGAAGAGCTTTGTCAACTTTAGTTCTGCTTTATTTATTTCCTGCCTTAGAGGTTGTACTGAACCTTTTTCTTATTTTCTATTTCTGTCACCATAGGTCCACAATCAAGAGCAGGACAACATGGATCAATGGAGAAATAACAAGAGGAGGAGTCAGTACATGGAGAGGCTGAATTTAATCTATGATCACATCTGAACTGACGAGTCATTTAGACGATGCTGAAAACAGAGACATGGACAAGAGAGAGAGATTTATGAAGGACATTACATTTTCCAGTTTGAAAACAGGCGCTTTGAGGGAAGTGGACTCTACAGACTCTAATTAATACAATAAAACTACAGTCTTAATGTTAAGGGCTACAGTTTTAGATAGTCTTGCTGTGTTGAATGTTGTCCGAGTTCATCAAAGAAGGTTTTCAAGCAAAATGCAATATGTGTATTGATATATCACTATGAACAATTTACCAATCAGAGCTAAACATGTAATGTTGATTAATCACCATAAATGTCTTCATCTTCTTCTGTAACCACTTGTCCTGTGAAGGAACAATCATGATTTGTTGTAATGGAAATAGTTAGGTCAAAATTAACCCAAAGGTCCCTCCTCCCCTCATGCCTGCGTTACAGCGCGCTGTACGCCAAAACCACCCGCCACAAGGACAGTTTCTTTCCCCGGGCTGTCGCTCTGTTGAACTCTGAGCAGTCACAGAGTGTGAGACCATTCACATGAACAAACAATAACTCTGCACTATTGTATATAGTCACTGTACAAATGGTTTGGTGTATATATCTGCTTGTTTTCTATATTATGTGTATAGATTGAGATTTAGTTTATTTTATCTTATTTTTATTTTTTATTTTTTTTCACTTGTTTAAGTTTGTGTGTTTATGTAAGAGAGTAAAGTTCCCGGAGTCAATTCCCTGTATGTGCACATACTTGGTCATTAAAGCTGATTCTGATTCTGATTCTTTCTTTGAATGCATGAATCGTGTATGTTTCACCTGAATAACCACATCTTGTGGCTCAGAGAGTTAAAACACTTAGATGAGGCCTAACTGCTGACTTGAAGCAGTTCTAACCATCTAATATTATACCGTCTTGTGTGTCTAGCTTGAAATATGAGGGACCCTTGGGTTCATTTTGACTTAACTTTATTTCCATTACAACAAATCATGCTTGTCCCTTCACAGGACAAGTGGTTTTTAGCTCTGATTGATAAATTGTTAATAGTGATATATCAATACACATATAGCATTTTCCCATCATATTCAAATGAGGTGGAGGCTGATTTAGACTCTTGCTAATTCTGTTTCATCCTCTACATTTGTTTTTTTATCCTTCACATTTCTGGTCTCATGTCACAGTTTTCTCTCTCATACACTATTTCCTGGTTTCTTCTCTCAGTGAGTTTGTCTCCCTCTGCCTCTCGTTCCTGTCTCTTCTGTCTCTCACTCTGCTCTCCTCTCTTCTGATTTTCTTTTTTTAAAATACGCTGCACTTTCATATGGTCAGAATCCAGGTGCAATGTTGTCAACATGTGAAAATGTTGGAGCCTGTGGTTAAAGCAGTGAGCTGCAGTGAATCAATAGCTAATATATCTTTAGATCAAGAATAAAATATTTCTGTTCTGACAAGGACGCGGCCTATTTGTGCAGATTCTCAGGTTAGAAACCACTGATGACTCAAACAATTGCAGATTTACAGTGTGCAGGTAAACCGTGTAAAAACCTATAAAATAAAAATTCTTCATGCACTCTCAAAGTTTTTGTCAATACTTTGGTTCTGCCTCATTCTGTGACTGGTTCATACACTGCACAGCTGTAGAGTTGTGGAGTGGCCACCTATAAGAATTTAAATTAAATGGACAAGAAATGAGTGGTATTGATTAAAACTACATTGTGAGACTTTAATTTGTGTATTATCAAAGTTCCTCTAACCTCTTCTCTCAGCAGAACTTGATACTGAGCCTGGCTCAGGATCTCGCTCTCATACAGGTTGTAGTCTGGAGTCCTGGCTCGGCATCTTCTGCAAACACAAAAGCAAAACTGAATAAATACTATCAGTTAAATGTTAAAAGTATAAACACTTGCTGCAAAAACATTTTACATCAACTTTACATCGTTTTCCAGCAGTGAACTGAAACTGATGTCTTCTTAAAAGACGCCAGACGACACAGACAAAAGTGAACAGAACAAATCACTTTCTGGTCTACAGAAAAGATTTTTACTCCGATCTGAAATTCTGATCTGATTTTATGCCGAAATCAGTTCATCATGGTATTATCTTCACATACTCACACCTGCAATGGGATTGCTTCTATGTGTCATCACATCAGCTGTCTGCCTCTGTAGGTGAGTGAAAATTTTCACTTTCTGTCTCTTCTTATTACAAAAACAACATCCTTATTTATTTTATTTGAAAGCGGTTCAAACTAATTCTCATTTTTTTTTTGTCTTTTTGTCTTCCTACATGACAACTGGACTGAGATAGTCATTTCCTTTTTGTTCTATTTCTAAATAGATTTTTTTCTTTCTGGTAATAAAAACTATTTTCAGAGCATCGCAGTAATTTCATATCACGTCGCTGGATTGACTTCCAACCGTCTCTGTGAGCGACATTAGTGAGGGCTCACGCACAAAACTAAAACTGTCTCATCTAAACAAAATGCAGGTTTAATGGTTAACGTTAACTATACTTTTTATGCAGAGACGAGTCGCAATATCAGTGGTGCTACTAAGGTGACAAAATAAAAGTTTTGAGAAGTTTCTTGTTTAACCATGATAACTTTTCCAATGCTAGATGTATCTATCACTCTCATATGGAGAAAGATCTTACTATACTCTCTCATTATCTCTCTTTTCTGTAGCATTTTTGTTTATTTGTTGTCCAGTTATAACATGATAAATTGGAATGTGACACTCAGATTTAATATTAATGATAAATTATGACGTTAAAATAAGAAAATACATACAGGTGCACTGAGTGTTAAAAAACAAACATTTTTTAAATTTTTAAATTGACGGATATTAGTTGCTCTGGTGGGGACTTGAAGGGATGGTTAAGCTTTTTCTAAGTCAGGTTACACAAGCTACTTATTTAGTGTAGCTGGTAGTGTGAGGATCCCCAGTTTGAAGAAATAGACAGGAGTATGGACACGGAAGATAAGCTTGTCTCGACCGTGTAAGCAGCAAAACGTGTTTAGGCCACATAAAACAAGACTCACTGAACATAATGAGTTCTTGTTCACTATATTTATAATATTATCACTGTTATCTTGCTGCAGTTGAGTTGCTGGTTTGCCACTGTGTGACTTGTTGTAACACATTATTTGGAGACTAGAAAACGTATTATCACACCAAAGTCACACAAACTAACTCATCAAAACCGACCAGAAAGTGATTTGTTCTGTTCAGTTTTGTCTGTGTAGTCTGGCGTCTTTTAAGAAGACATCAGTTTCAGTTCCCTGTTGGAAAATGATGTAAAGTTGATGTAAAATGTTTTTGCAGCAAGTATTGTAGCAGTGTTTATACTTTTAACATTTAACTGATAATATTTATTCAGTTTTACTTTTGTGTTTGCAGAAGAAGCCGAGCCAGGACTCCAGACTACAACCTGTATGAGAGCGAGATCCTGAGCCAGGCTCAGTATCAAGTTCTGCTGAGAGAAGAGGTTAGAGGAACTTTGATAATACACAAATTAAAGTCTCACAATGTATTTTAATCAATATCACTCATTTCTTGTCAATTTACTTTCAATTCTTATAGGTCCACTCCTCCACAACTCTACAGCTGTGCAGTGTATGAACCAATCACAGAATGAGGCAGAGCTCCTTTAAATCTGTCGAGTCTACTGAGCTGATGAGCAGAAGGTTAAGACAAAGAAAGCATTTCATGTATATATGCATTTTTGTGTTGCTCTTGTAATGAGGAAAATGACCAGTTTTCGTTCTGAAGAGTTTAGCTTACATTTTTATTTGTTTTGTCTATTTTGTTCGTGCATGCAGATCATCTTTCTTTGAATTTTATGCTGTTTTCATAGCTTAGCTTATTTTACTGTCCAGCAGATGTTGCTAGTGACTCAAATGTCTCATGGTTCTGTGTTTTGAGTATTTCCTGAAACCCTGTTTGGTCAACCAAACAGCCAACAGTCAACCAAAGTATTTATAAAAACTTGGAGAGTGGAAGAAGAATTTTTATTGTATAGGTTTTAACATGATTTGTCTGCACACTGTAAATCTGCAATTGTTTGGGTCATCAGTGGTTTCTAACCTGAGAATCTGCACAAATAGGCCGCGTCCTTATCAGAACAGAAATATTTTATTCTTGATCTAAAGATAAATTACCTATTGATTCACTGCAGCTCACTGCTTTAACCACAGGCTCCAACATTTTCACATGTTGACAACATTGCACCTGGATTCTGACCATATGAAAGTGCAGAGTATTTAAATAAAGAAAATCAGAAGAGAGGAGAGGAGAGTGAGAGACAGAAGAGACAGGAACGAGAGGCAGAGGGAGACAAACTCACTGAGAGAAGAAACCAGGAAATAGTGTATGAGAGAGACAACGGTGATATGAGACCAGAAATGTGAAGGATAAAAAAACAAGTGTAGAGGATGAAACAGAATTAGCAAGAGTCTAAATTAGCCTCCACCTCATTTGAATATGATGGGAAAATGCTATATGTGTATTGATATATCACTATTAACAATTTATCAATCAGAGCTAAAAATGTTATGTTGATTAATCACCATAAATGTCTTCATCTTCTTCTGTAACCACTTGTCCTGTGAAGGGACAATCATGATTTGTTGTAATTGTGGCAGAGCGGTGAGAGGATTGGTTGCGACAACGCCACCCAGGGGAATTTCGCCCCCAGGAAATTAGTTTGATTAAGGTTATATCCAAATCTCAGAAACACAGGTTCAAGAAAATTCCACTGGCTAGAGAACGTGTTG
Source organism: Chelon labrosus (assembly GCF_963514085.1). Classification (NCBI taxonomy): domain Eukaryota; kingdom Metazoa; phylum Chordata; class Actinopteri; order Mugiliformes; family Mugilidae; genus Chelon; species Chelon labrosus. The sequence continues at coordinate 14,722,940 of NC_140341.1, forward strand.
GTTTGGAAAATTTATTTAAAGCAAAATACACAAAAATGCACAACAGTAAAATAGCAACCACCAGAGCTTCTACAAAACTAACCTAACTAAAAAGAGAATACAGACAGGGCTGAGGCTTACCACGGCAGCAGGAAACGAAACAGGGGAAGGGGTCCACCACTAAAATCACCTGTGACACTGCAAACCAAACAAACAAGTGCGAAGAAAGCCCACCACCTGGGGAGTGTACTGCTGCCGAAGCCCACAGCACCTGTCAAAAGGGAGAAAGAAAAATTAACACATTGCCAAAAATAAACACAATACAAAACCCTGGTGGTGAGAATAAAATCAGTCTAACCCTTCATAACACAAAACAATATTCACAAAGCAAAGAAACAAAATAAACAAATCATTTTCTTTTATAATTCTTAACACAAAATACGTAAAAATAACTACAGACTAAGAAGGGTTATAAAGAAAGAAACTAAACATTTATTGGTAACGAAACATCAGAGGCGGCTCAGCCCTTAAGGAAGGCAAGCAATCTGAGCCGAGGAAGCAGCCGAACGCCGCTTGGGAAATGGCAAATCGCGGCCTAAACAAATAGCGGACAGCCGCCTGAACGAACCACAGGACAGTGTCCGACAAGGTGGCGGAACGCCGCCCGCAAAAGCAGCAGCCGTAATTAGGGGCAGTGGCCGGAGAACGAGCCACGCACCTCTGCAACCTCTACAAAAATCAAACATTGCAATTAATAATTTATCAAATTATTTCAATGGAGTCTCATTCATAAAAGATTGTTACATACCAGGTACAGCCTCACTGGCGACAGGAGGGTGAGATTAACTTGTCCACAGCTCAAACCCACTGCAACCAAAAGTTATTAAAGTCAGTCAGCTGAGAGCCGAGTGCCAGCGATATGGGTAGGCAGGCAACGTCAACCTACCACGAAGACCAGGATAACAGCCGAACAGGGCTCCGAGCGGGGCAATCCGTCTCCCGCAACACTAACAGTCAACTGCACACAGTAAACACCGGTGTCACCAAAGCACACATCGCGCCGATTATGCACAGGAATGGCGAGAAGAAAATGGCCAAGCAGATTACCTGTCGAAGAACAGGACACGTTGTAGGCCAACACCTCAGAACACGCCCAAAAGGTAAGAGCACAGAGACCCTGGCACAGTGCCCAACAGTGGCCTGGAGGGAGACTACATCCGGCTACATCTACCCCCCACTTTTGCATCGTCGACCCGACGATGGATAAACAAGGCACCCAACACTAGCACCATGGCCTAAAAATGGCAGACTGAGCATTAGACACAGGCCCAGGAAGCCCATTGGGTGCACTATTGGGGGTCCCCACCGGGCGGGGCAGGTGGTGAACATTAGAATGATGACCAGCCGTGGACCGAACGGTCCGACGTGATGCCTGTTGGCTAGTACTAGGCCGGGTGGTTGGGGACGTGGAAGGACCTGGCGGTACGGAGCTCCCACATGCCGGAGTTATTCCTACAACACACCTGGTTTCTGGTGAGGTCACCACAGAAGGGCCAGCAGAACACAAATCAACGGGATCTGTTGCAACCACTGGCAACAGGGTTTCAGGGACCAAGAAGTACATATCCCCATCACTGAAGGAGTCACCATCATGCGTTGCCATGGTTGGAGGTAATGGCATCGCTGGGGGTGGTACAGGAGTCTCAGGCTGGACTACAGCTTTCAACATTTCCCGATGAACATTCTTGACCTTATTCAGGTCATTCATGGGAGCAACAGTGTAGACTGCACCCTCACCAAGAGGGGGTTTCACAACCTGGTAAACCACTGAACTCCAGAGATCTTGAATTTTGTGGCGGCCTCTCACACTATGATCCCTCAGATACACCATCTGGCCCACTGCCAGGGGCGCATCTCGGACTCGTTGATCATGGCGCTCTTTCTGTCTGTCAGCAGCAGCCAGCAGGCGCTCTCGAGCACCCTCAAAGGCAACTCGAAGTCTGGCCTGATGTTCGGCCACCCAGTCCTGTACTTCACCTGGCACTGGGTTCTGAACCCGACCCAGGAGAAAGTCCACAGGAAGCCGTGGTTCCTGCCCGAACATCAGATAAAAGGGAGATTCTCCAGTACCCTGATGAGGTGTGGTGTTATAGCAAAAAAGTACCTGGGGTAAACAGGAGGCCCAATCCCGCTTCTGCGAAGCTGGGAGGGTCCGCAAGAGGTTGTGGAGTGTTCGATTAAACCGCTCGCATTGTCCGTTACCGGCAGGGTGGTATGGAGTGGTACGGGACTTTGCAACCCCATACAGACAGCAGAGCTGGTGAAGCAAACAGCTCTCAAAACTCCTGCCCTGATCTGAATGGAGGCGACTCGGAACACCAAACCTATAAAACCACTCAGATAACAGAACCTGAGCCACGGTGGAGGCCCGTTGATCTCGTGTAGGGACAGCTACTGTAAACTTACTGAACACGTCGGTCATTACCAGGACATTCTCATACCCATCGCGGGATGGCTCCAACAACGTGAAGTCTATAGCCAGGATCTCATTTGGCTTAGATGCAAGCAAGTGACCCATGAAGCTATGTAGCCCATGTCCAGAGTCTTTAGCAACTTGGCAGCGCTCACACTCTTGGACCCACTGCTTTATATCGGAAAACATGCCAGGCCAGTAGCAGCGCTGCCGGACCAGTTCAGTGGTCCGCTCAATGCCCTGGTGACCGTGATCTTGGTGCAAATGTTTCAATGTCTCCTGCTTAAGGCTGGCAGGCAAGACCAGTTGGAGAAACCCTTCTCCCCCATCTGGACGAAAAGCCTGACGAAAAAGAACGCCATCCCTCTCCACAAGGCGGTCCCACTGACGCAACAGTGCCATAGCTGGCCTCGAGACCTGTCGCCTTTCGGTGGGGGTAGGCCTAACATCTTGTCGCCAAAATTGCAAGACTTCCTTCAGGAGGGGATCAGTCTCCTGCAAGGAGCAGAGATCTGAGGCAGAGTGGGAAGGAAGAACTGCGACCATAGACTGAGTTGCCAACACCCCAGGATCTAGGTGTAAGGACTGCTGAAGACTGGTTGGGACAGAAGTACCAGGCAGGGAACGCTGGACCAAGTCTGAACCAGATACATACTGCCGTGACAGTGCGTCAGCATTCCTGTTTTTGCGGCCTGACCGATACTTGATATCAAAATCAAAAACAGCGAGTTGGGCAGCCCATCGGTGTTCCGTGGCCCCCAGTTTTGCAGAATGGAGGTAGCTCAACGGATTGTTGTCTGTGTAAACAACGCACTTATGGCCTCCCGGAACTTTTCCGCCATGGCCCACTTGAGTGCAAGAAATTCCAGCTTCATTGAGCTGTAGTTGTCCATATTGCGCTCAGTAGGCCGAAGGCCTCTACTGGCATAGGCCACAGGTCTCACACCGCTGCCTGTCTCCTGCGAGAGGACAGCCCCAAGTCCATCATGACTGGCATCAACCTCTAAAATGAAAGGCTGTGTAAAGTCGGCATAGGTCAGCACAGGAGCTGACACCAACTTTGCCTTTAAAGCCTCAAAACTCCCCTCACACTGAGGGGTCCATGCATCCTCCAGAAGCTGCCCTGACCCCCTCTTTGTCTTAGTGCCAGCCAGCCTGGCCACCAACTGATGCAGAGGGGCTGCCAGCTGGGCGAAGCCCTCTACAAAGCGGCGGTAATAGCTGGCGAAACCTAAAAAGGAACGCAGCTCTGAAACATGTTGGGGGCGCTTCCAGCCAGCCACCGCTTCAATTTTTTTTGGGTCTGTCGAGACTCCTTTACTGGAGATAACATGCCCCAAGTAGCCAACTTCTTGTTGGAAAAACGAGCACTTTTCGAATTTCGCTTTCAGGCCTTCCTGTTGAAGCCGGTCAAGGACCAATTCCAGCCGCTGGAGGTGTTGTTGAACAGAGGACGAAAAGACGATTATGTCGTCAAGGTAGAGAAGCAGGGATTGGCCCTGCTGAGCACCAAACATCCTCTGCATCAGCCGCTGGAAGGTGCTTGGGGCGTTGCACAAACCAAAGGGCATGCGGTTAAACTCGAAAAGGCCAAAGGGAGTACAGAAGGCAGTTTTGGGCTTGTCTCGCTCAGACACAGGAACCTGGTTGTATCCACTAACCAGATCAATTGTGGAGAACCAGCGAGCTCCAGAGAGTGCATCCAAACTCTCCTCGATACGAGGCAAGGGGAATGCATCCTTCCTGGTCTTACTATTAAGGAGGCGATAATCTACGCACAAGCGTAGACTCCCATCCTTCTTCCTGACCAGGACGATGGGTGAAGCATAGGGGCTACTGCTCTCCCTAATGACCTGGGACTCAAGAAGTTGGTTAATGTGGGCCTTCACCGCCTCATACTCTGATGGAGGGATGCGCCGGTACCTCTGCCGGACCGGAACATCATCAAGCAGAGGTATGTCATGGGAAATTAAGTTGGTGCACCCCAAGTCACCATCATGAGCCGAGAAGACCGATTGGTACCGTTGTAGCAGAGACCGTGCATCTGCCTGCTCCTGCTCAGCCAACGCTGACAGATCCAGTGAATCAACCCTGTCTGGCACTGGAGTAGCAGCTAGGTGGGAACAGTGGCCAAATCAGGTTTCACCTCACTCACGCCTGCAGGTAGGCTGATGACATCGGCGGCAGCCAGGACACCGAGACCCGTCCGTGGGTAGAGCAGAACGTCGTTTGTCCCCACATTGACCACTGGGATGTATGCCGTACCCCGGACAACTTGGACCAGACACGGAGACGCTAGCAGCCCAGCTGGTAGACCAGATTCTGGGGGCTCGAACAATGCCGCCTGGCCGGAAAACTGGTCAGGACAGGTACTTGCGACCAACTTCATCGCCCCACCAGGTATGCACACTGCTCGCTTACCCCGAACCCTCACAGTACCGGCAGCGCTGTTTGACACTTGGGCAGCAGAGTGGTGGCACTTCTGTAAGGCTTCAATGATGGGACCTGGGGCCTGTGATACAGCGGGCAAGTCAAAAAGAGAAGGACCAAAGGTCCCAAAGAGCTCTCTGTAGCATCTGCGAATGACGTTCATCCCCAAAATCCCAGGGACAGCAGACACAGCCCCAGGGGGGTCTTTAACAACAAGGACTCCACATTGGGGCATCACCTTGCCACAAAGTGCTACATCAAGCTCCAAGTAGCCTATATATGGAATAGCGAGGCCATTCGCTGCTCGCAACTGGAGCCACTGACAAGAGCGAAGGCGATCTTGCCCCCAAGGTGCAAAATGTGCCAGGAAGAAGCTTTCTGTAATTGTGGACACCATAGAACCGGTGTCCACCAAACACGACACGGAAACCCCTCCAATCAAGACATCCATGTTTGGACAGGCAGCAATTAGCTCTGTCAATGCACCTTCCTGTGAGCCTGTAGACTCCCCAACTGAGCTGTGGCTCGGCAGCGCAGCGGGCTTCAGTTTTCCGGCTGGTGTGAGGAGTGGGCGGGCCTGGCAGCATTGGAGCCCAGCCCAGCAACCGAATTAGCACGGCCCCGAGAGGAGACTCTGTGACCATCACACTCTCGAGCGAAATGGCCGGGCTGCTGGCACCTTCTACAAATTAAAGGGCCATTGCGAGCAGTCCCACCCTGAAAACGCGGGGCCTGCAGGGAAGCTACCTTCTGAGTGAGCTGGTTGAGCTGCTCTTGTTGAAGCTTTAAAAGATCCCTCAACTCACTCAGTTCCGGCTTCGGCGAGGTTACATAAGGGGCTGGGTGGAAACGACCCTGCACCTCATACTGTAGGCCATAAGTAGATGGCAGTGAAGTGCTACGCCCCCTAGCACCCCCTGGGCAACCTTCCCTCTCCCATCTGATAGCCTCGCTACGTAATTCTAACAAGGTGATAGTAGGTTGGCGACGAACTAACTGTTTCAGCTCCCGGCGGAGAGCACTGTCCAAGACATGTTCAATGAACTGGTCTCGCAGGAGAACCTCAGCATTGGGCATCCCCTCAGGGGCTTGCAGCCTTACCTGCTCCATTAAAGCCATGAGGGCTAAGGAAAACTCCAGTAAGGTCTCCCCTTCATGTTGGTGCCGAGAGAAGAAAGCCTGCTGTAACGTGACATATGACTGTCCACAGCCATATAGCTCCTTCAAGATGGTGACAATCCGAGCCGGGTCTCCCCGCTCTGTGCCTGGACGAAACCTAATCTCCTCCTTCGCCTCTCCCTCCAGATGATCGAATATAAAAAGAGCCTGGTCAGCAGCGGAGAGGTGACGGGCACGAACACATGCCTGCAACTCCTCTATCCATTCAGCTATTCCTATGCCCGTTTTACCATTAAAAATGGGACATTTACGATCCCTAGGTACAACAATAAGACGCTCTGGAACAGCAGTGGCAACACCGGCCTGTAAACCATGACCAGTTGGGGCAGAAGAATCAGAAGCCGACACACCAGAGCCCGAACGAGAAGCATCCCGCTCCCGAAGAAGTCGTTCGTTGTCTGCCTTCAACTGCAACACCAGGTCTCTCAGCTGCTGCATCTCCTCCTCCATACCGACAGATGGAGAGCTGCACCAAGCTGTGTAGAATGTGGGGGTGGATTTCTAAATTTACGGCTGCTGCTTTCCCTTGATATTTTGTTTGGTGCACAAGGTACAAAATAAAACAAATGCAAACAATACAAAAAAGAAAAAAAACAAAACCCCAAAACAAAAACACGTCTCTGCCCTGTAAATGTGGAATCCTGCCGACAACGCCAAAAATGTGGCAGAGCGGTGAGAGGATTGGTTGCGACAACGCCACCCAGGGGAATTTCGCCCCCAGGAAATTAGTTTGATTAAGGTTATATCCAAATCTCAGAAACACAGGTTCAAGAAAATTCCACTGGCTAGAGAACGTGTTGGTTTGGAAAATTTATTTAAAGCAAAATACACAAAAATGCACAACAGTAAAATAGCAACCACCAGAGCTTCTACAAAACTAACCTAACTAAAAAGAGAATACAGACAGGGCTGAGGCTTACCACGGCAGCAGGAAACGAAACAGGGGAAGGGGTCCACCACTAAAATCACCTGTGACACTGCAAACCAAACAAACAAGTGCGAAGAAAGCCCACCACCTGGGGAGTGTACTGCTGCCGAAGCCCACAGCACCTGTCAAAAGGGAGAAAGAAAAATTAACACATTGCCAAAAATAAACACAATACAAAACCCTGGTGGTGAGAATAAAATCAGTCTAACCCTTCATAACACAAAACAATATTCACAAAGCAAAGAAACAAAATAAACAAATCATTTTCTTTTATAATTCTTAACACAAAATACGTAAAAATAACTACAGACTAAGAAGGGTTATAAAGAAAGAAACTAAACATTTATTGGTAACGAAACATCAGAGGCGGCTCAGCCCTTAAGGAAGGCAAGCAATCTGAGCCGAGGAAGCAGCCGAACGCCGCTTGGGAAATGGCAAATCGCGGCCTAAACAAATAGCGGACAGCCGCCTGAACGAACCACAGGACAGTGTCCGACAAGGTGGCGGAACGCCGCCCGCAAAAGCAGCAGCCGTAATTAGGGGCAGTGGCCGGAGAACGAGCCACGCACCTCTGCAACCTCAGGTACAGCCTCACTGGCGACAGGAGGGTGAGATTAACTTGTCCACAGCTCAAACCCACACGAAGACCAGGATAACAGCCGAACAGGGCTCCGAGCGGGGCAATCCGTCTCCCGCAACACTAACAGTCAACTGTCGAAGAACAGGACACGTTGTAGGCCAACACCTCAGTCACGCCAGATGCACACCAGGCTGCAGCCACCACCACAGAGGTGATCAGTGGAAGAGAGAGGGAAGGGGAGTGGCCATGCACCTCACTATAAAGGTGCGTATGGCGCCGCCCAAAAGGTAAGAGCACAGAGACCCTGGCACAGTGCCCAACAGTGGCCTGGAGGGAGACTACATCCGGCTACATAATGGAAATAAAGTTAGGTCAAAATGAACCCAAAGGTCCCTCATATTTCAAGCTAGACACACAAGACGGTATAATATTAGATCGTGAGAACTGCTTCAAGTCAGCAGACTTAGGCCTCATCTAAGTGTTTTAACTCTCTGAGCCACAAGATGTGGGTATTTAGGTGAAACATACATGATTCATGCACTCAAAGAAAGGATGCTCAGCGTTCACACCGTGTGGTCAACGTGGCGTGAGAAAGTTTTCCTGCAGCAGAACATGAGGTACATTTTATATTTCAGTTCATCATATGATTGTAGTGACGAGAAATAATTTTCCCAGTTTATTTTCAATTAAGTTGAAACATTAAATCACTAATTAATTTTGGATTTTACATGCATGTGTGACATATATATTCGTTTTTTGTTGCTGTGTTTCAACTGCAACTCACCACTTCCTTTCCGCTGCAACTACATACGCCCTACATTTAAAAATGCGTGGTAAAGTTCCAGTCCCTCTGTCTCTGTCTGATGGTCACCATGTTTCGCGTAAGCCAAGCCGCCGTGCTCTTCATTCAGCTACTAGTTTTGCATCATGTCCTTGCAGGTATAGTGTATATGTGGTTTTCTTTGGGTTTATTTAGAGAGAGTTATATTCTGACTATTTGTTTTGCTTTCTTCAGTATTAGCGACTGAAACAGCTGACAACAGGATTATGCTGGTATCCAGAGGAGACTCTGTCACATTCAACTGCAACATATCCATAGAATACGCTTCGGATATTACCTGGAACATAAAAAGATTCATTTATAAACATTCCCCCTTGATAAATCAGACTTTTTCAAATGTATCCTCTCACAGACTGAGAATAGATCCTGACTTACATTTAAAGTTAAATATTTTCAGGGCTCAACCTGAAGATGCAGGACTCTATTCATGTTATGTGACTGACAGACAGGGCATTAACAGTATTACATGGAATTTAACTGTGTCTGAGGACACTAAAGGTAGGTGGATCAGAGTAAAAAGCAGGGCTAATAATTTCTACAACATGTATCTGCACGCTACTTAAATATAATTCTCATTTGATTTTATGCAGAAATCAGTTCATCATGGAATTTTCTTTACACACTCACACTTGCAATAGGATTGCTTCTATGTGTCATCACATCAGCTGTCTGCCTCTGTAGGTGAGTGATGCCTTTCAGCTTCAGATTCAGTATGAACAAATAAATTTCACTCGATCACATTGTGTCAATATGTCTGTGTGCACTTAAAAAGGTCGTTTTATGCAAAATTACGAATGATAGTTTATATATTGTCCATGTTCTCTCACTGTCCAAAGACATGCTTGTTAGGTTTACTGGTGATTCTACATTGGCCGTAAGTGTGCATGTGAGTGTGAATGGTTGTCTGTCTCTCTGTGTTAGCCCTGTGATAGACTGGTGACCTGTCTAGGGTGTACCCCGCCTCTCGCCTGTTGACAGCTGGGATAGACTCCAACTTCCCTGCGACCCTTGACAGGAGAAGCGGTTACAGAAGATGAATTGAATGAATTTCTATATTGATAGTTTGTGTTTTAATTTTTGAAAACCTAGCGCGTTTATTTGTGCTATTAGATCCTTCCTAGATTACACAAGATCCCAAAGAACTCTGTTATGACCTAGCTCAAGTGGCCACAAAAAGAAGGAGATGCACCACGTCAGCAGCCGATAAAACAAATTTATTTCTTTAACAATTAACAAGGGCCAACTTGGGAATCACACCGAAGGCACCTGTGGGAGGGAAACAGAGGAGAGTCAATTGACAGAAAAGAGACCGGTGAGCCCTCACCCAGCCTCTCTTTTAAAATTGAAAGAGTGGCGGCAGCCAAAGACTACAGGGCACTGGGAACAGGTGCCCAGAGTTATTGCCTCAGAGAACTTAACCACACATGCCCACAGGGGCATCACAACTCAGATTCCTTTTTTGTTGATGTCATGTCACTGGTCTCCTGGGTTGTGACGGTGATCAGCCCTTAAGGACAGGGGTCATCTTCTCACGTTAAAATCCAGTTGACCACTTCTTCACCGTGCTGTAAGAAATTAAACACTTCAGTAGTTTTATTTGAGAGCAGATGACGTCATAAAAGTATTGGTAATGTGTATAGGTGTCAGTGTGAGTGTAAAGCGCTTTGAGTACCAACAGGTAAAACGGCCCTATATCAATACAAATACAACACCACTGACTTTAACTTCAGTCAGAGGCTAAACAACAACAAGAATATGCACCTTGTGGTGAGATTGTTTTCTTAGTTATAAAATAATTACTCCCTGCCATCTGAGAAGACGAAGTGTCAGAGGCTGAAGGAAAAACAAAATATCCTATGTATGTCTGGCCACTGCGAGATGTGAAAAAGGAAATACATTTTTTCACATCTCGCACTTGTTATTTCCATCACAACAATGTGTAGTTACATTTCTGGGGAGGTGCAGGTCAGGCTACACTGTAGAGTAAAGACCTACAGAGCACCTACTGCATAAATCTGATGCAGAGCCATACATGTGGTTTAACTCCACTGCTATTACCTGCAGAAAATCTACCTCTGTGTGAACGCACAGAGAGAGGATGGGCCCGTGAATGTAACAGTGAGATGTCATTCAAAATAAACTGATGATTGCAACTGACATTTGATAGCAGACTTAAGCCAGATGTATGGCTCCACGTCAGATGTTTAACAGGAGTCACCAGCTGGACTTACACAGACCATACTTGTCAGCAAACTGTCACAGTTTGAACCATCTGGAAGTCACTGAAATGATAATTAAAATAGTTGTCTGTAGTCACTATAAGACCTGCAGTGAAATGTGTCTCCTGTTCATTTTGCTTATATGTACACAGTCTCTGTTCTAAGAAGGGCAATGTTATTATTGGTAACTGCTTTATCTCTGCAGAAGACGTAGGTCCGGGGCAGTGAACCAATATCCAGTCCAGGATCAGACTCATTCTAAATCAAGAAGAGAGGTGAGAAGAGCTTTGTCATCTTTAGTTCTACTTTATTTAACCACTTCCTTTCCGCTGCAACTACATACACCCTAAATTTAAAGTTCTTGGTAAAGTTCCAGTTCCTCTTTCTCTGTCTGATGGTCACCATGTTTCTCGTAAGCCAAGCCGCCGTGCTCTTCATTCAGCTACTAGTTTTGCATCGTGTCCTTGCAGGTATAGTGTATATGTGGTTTTCCCTGGGTTTATTTGGAGAATAAGTTTAATGCTGACTATTTGTTTTGCTTTCTTCAGTGTTAGTGACTGCAACAGCTGACCACAGGACTATGCTGGTATCCAGAGGAGACTCGGCCACATTCAACTACAACATATCCACAGAAAATGCTTCGGATATTACCTGGAACATAAAAAGATTCATTTACAAACATTCTCCCTTGATAAATCAGACTTTTTCAAATGTATCCTCTCACAGACTGAGAATAGATCCTGACTTACATTTAAAGTTAAATATTTTCAGCGCTCAACCTGAAGATGCAGGACTTTATTCATGCTATGTGATTGACAGATGGGGCATTAACAGTATTACATGGAATTTAACTGTGTCTGAAGACACTAAAGGTAGGTGGATCAGAGTAAAAAGCAGGGCTAATCATTTCTACAACATGTATCTTACAGTTCAAAATTCAAACTTTACTTTAACTTTAATGTAATTCTCATTTGATTTTATGCAGAAATCAGTTCATCATGGTATTATCTTTACATACTCACACCTGCACTGGGATTGCTTCTATGTGTCATCACATCAGCTGTCTGCCTCTGCAGGTGAGTGATGCCTTTCAGCTTCAGATTCAGTATGACTAAAATAAATTTCACTCGATCACATTGTGTCATTACGTCTGTGTGCACTTAAAAGGTCATTGTAGGGAAAATTTTCAAATACTAATTTCTATATTGATAGTTTGTGTTTTAATTTTGGGAAACCTAGTACGTTTATTTGTGCTATTAGAGCCTTTCTGGATTACACATAGTCTCGAAGCACTCAGATCACTTTTTTGTTGATGTCATGTCACTGGTCATCGTTGTGAGCCCTTAAGGACAGGGGTCATCTTCTCACATTTGAATCCTGTGGACCACAAATTTGACACTTAAGTAGTGTCATTTGAGAGCAGATGATGACACAAAGTTGTTCCTTTTTCTCAGAAAGTACTTGCAGCTGATCTGCACATGGACACAACAAGAGCTTTATTACTCATTATTCTCTAACTTTGGACTTTTCAATCTCTCCTCGTGTGTCAGAGTTTTCAAATATTTGTGCAAAATGTAGTTTAGTTTGTGGTTTGACCACAAACTAAACTTTAAGTCCTAAAACCTCATTTCAGTGGCTGTTTTGTTTTGAAGAAGTTTGAAGTTTTTTTAGCTTGGACTTCCTTTTTTCTGTGTGCCATGACTTTTAGTTTTTAACTTTTATAACTCTTAGTTTGGGTTTTCATTTACTATTTTTCTTCCTTTGTGTCGTCCCTCATTGATTTTGTGCTTTACCTTCACTGGTTTCAGTGAAGGCATTAACCCATCAGCCCTAGCATGTGTATATATAGCTGTGTCTCTTCTTTATTTTTAGTTATTTAGTCATTGTGAAATTGACTTTGTGTTGTTCATCTTGCCTTTCCTGGCTGTGTGCTATTGCTACACACCCTTGCTTCAACTTGCAATTACAAGATGTTAAACGTTAAAATGAAGTCAACTGTAGCAGAGACATTAAGTCAGTGAACGGACTCGGGACAGTCACTTAAATGTCAAAGTATTATCAGGCTTCCACATATACAGGGAGCCTGGAGGTGTGTGAGAATGTGTGTGAGAGAATGTGTATAGGTGTCACTGTGAGTGTAAAGCGCTTTGAGAACCAACAGGTAAAACGGCCCTATATCAATACAAATACAACACCACTGACTTTAACTTCAGTCAGAGGCTAAACAACAACAAAAATATGCACCTCGTGGTGAGATTGTTTTCTCAGTTATAAAATAATTACTCCCTGCCATCTGAGAAGACGATGTGTCGGAGGCTGAAGGAAAAAAATATCATTAGTTATTTGGGATAACTACTGATTGGTATATGTCAAGCATTAACCAGGATACCCCCAGGTCAAAACTGACTGATGAAATTGTTTTCATAAATAAAAGAGCAAGAAAATATAATTTGCAAAGTGCAGTATTTATTTTAAAAACTCTTTCTTTGACCTTCTTTATAAAATAATAAACACAGAAAAACAGCAGACAGCTTGTTGGCCCCTGACAGAGGACTGTAATCTGTTTACAGCTGTATACACTGGAGACCTGCAACAAAAGTAATAAACAACAAATCATTCAAAAATTAATTCTTATTTCACACAAGAATGCAATGCTTTGACCTGAATGAATATAGATAAATATTACATGAAAAAAGTGCAATACCTTGTCGATGTTGTGGACTCCCTTTGTTCTTGTTATAAATAAGGATGATCTGGGGCTTTTTGTCCTCCGTGGTGCTACTAAAAGCAGTGTCCCAATGCAGAGTGCATAAAACACACATAATTTAACGAATATAGTCATAATTTGACTGTAAAGGGAATAGTAGGGGACCATCCATATCATTTTCAGGCAATTATATGGAAGAAAAACAAACTTCTGACAGTTTACATTTTGAAAGGCAATGGGAGGGTTAAGCCAGATGTATGGCTCCACGTCAGATGTTTAACAGGAGTCATGTTGTGGACTCCCCTTGAGGACTTACACAGACCATACTTGCATGGGAAATTGTGTAACTTTGCTCTGGAAAAGTATTTAAGCTGCTATATGCTTGTGTTACCTGTGTGTGCAACTCAGAATATGATCTGATGCATGATATAACCAGTAATGGGTGCTATATATATGTAATGACTAATACAACTAATGATTACTTACATTGTCAGCAAAATCTCACAGTTTGAACCATCTGGAAGTCACTGAAATGATAATTAAAATAGTTGTGTGTAGTCACTATAAGACCTGCAGTGAAATGTGTCTCCTGTTCATTTTGCTTATACTTACACAGTCTTTGTTCTAAGAAGGGCAATGTTATTATTGGTAACTGCTTTATCTCTGCAGAAGACGTAGGTCCGGGGCAGTGAACCAATATCCAGTCCAGGATCAGACTCATTCTATATCAAGAAGAGAGGTGAGAAGAGCTTTGTCAACTTTAGTTCTGCTTTATTTATTTCCTGCCTTAGAGGTTGTACTGAACCTTTTTCTTATTTTCTATTTCTGTCACCATAGGTCCACAATCAAGAGCAGGACAACATGGATCAATGGAGAAATAACAAGAGGAGGAGTCAGTACATGGAGAGGCTGAATTTAATCTATGATCACATCTGAGCTGACGAGTCATTAAGACGATGCTGAAAACAGAGACATGTTGTGAATGTTGTCTAAGTTCACCAAAGCAAGGTCCCAAGTATGATTTGTTGTAATGGAAATAAAGTTAAGTCAAAATGAACCCAAGGGTCCCTCATATTTTAAGCTAGGCACACAAGACGCTATAATATTAGATGGTTAGAACTGCTTCAAGTCAGCAGACTTAGGCCTCATCTAAGGGTTTTAACTCTTTGAGCCACAAGATGTGGGTATTCAGGTGCAACATACAAGATTCATGCAGCAGAACATGAGGTGCATTTTATATTTCAGTTCATCATATGATTGTAGTGACGAGAAACAATTTTCACGGTTTATTTTCAGTTCAATTGAAACATTAAATCACTAATTCATTTTGGATTTTTACATGGATGTGTGACATATGCATTAGTGTTCTGTTGTTGCATTTCAACTGTAACTAAACCACTTCCTTTCCGCTGCAACTACATACACCCTACATTTAAAAACACGTGGTAAAGTTCCAGTCCCTCTGTCTCTGTCTGATGGTCACCATGTTTCGTGTAAGTCAAGCCGCCGTGCTCTTCATTCAGCTACTATTTATGTTCTTGCAGGTATAGTGTATATGTGGTTTTCTCTGGGTTTATTTGGAGATTAAGTTGTATGCTGACTATTTGTTTTGCTTTCTTCAGTATTAGAGACTGCATTAGCTGACCACAGGACTATGCTGGTATCCAGAGGAGACTCGGTCACATTCAACTGCAACATATCCACAGAAAATGCTTCGGATATTACCTGGAACATGAAAAGATTCATTTATAAACATTCCCCCTTGATAAATCAGACTTTTTCAAATGTATCCTTTCACAGACTGAGAATAGATCCTGACTTACATTTAAAGTTAAATATTTTCAGTGCTCAACCTAAAGATGCAGGACTTTATTCATGTTATGTGACTGACAGACAGGGCGTCAACAGTATTACATGGAATTTAACTGTGTCTGAGGACACTAAAGGTAGGTGGATCAGAGTAAAAAGGAGGACTAATCATTTCTACAATATGTATCTTACAGTTCAAAGTTCAAACTGCACGGTACTTTAATGTAATTCTCATTTGATTTTATGCAGAAATCAGTTCATCATGGTATTTTCTTTACATACTCACACCTGCACTGGGATTGCTTCTATGTGTCATCACATCAGCTGTCTGCCTCTGTAGGTGAGTGATGCCTTTCAGCTTCAGATTCAGTATGAACAAATAAATTTCACTCGATCACATTGTGTCATTACGTCTGTGTGCACTTAAAAGGTCGTTGTAGGGAAAATTTTCAAATACTAATTTCTATATTGATAGTTTGTGTTTTAATTTTGGAAAACCGAGTACGTTTATTCGTGCTATTAGAGCCTTTCTTGATTACACACGGTCTCGAAGCGCTCAGATCCCTTTTTTGTTGATGTCATCCCAAAAGGTTGTTGTTAACCCATCAGCTCTAGCGTGTGTATATATAGCTATGTCTCTTCTTTATTTTTAGTCATTTAGTCATTGTCATATTCACTTAGTGTTGTTCATCTTGCCTTTCCTGGCTGTGTGCTATTGCAACACACTGTTGCTGCAACTTGCAATTACAAGATGTTAAACGTTAAAATGAAGTCAACTGTAGCAGAGACATTAAGTCAGTGAATGGACTCGGGACAGTCACTTAAATGTCAAAGTATTATCAGACTTCCACAGGATACAAGGAGGCTCGAGGTCACGGTTAAATGAATGGCCTTTAATTGTAGAAACAAAGCTGAACCTATGAGCACTGCTGTCTTCATCTTATCTGATGTTAGTGACCATAAGCTACTGGTCATAGTAGACCAAATAAGACTGTTGATGCTAGACTTTATTGAAATGAGTAGAGGTGTCTTTTATCACCGAGGCGGCCGTGGATCAGTAGGTAGAGCAGGTTGTTGACAAACCAGAGGGTTGTTTGATCCTCGGTACATGTGCTGGTGTGTGAATGTGTGTGAGAGAATGTGTATAGGTGTCACTGTGAGTGTAAAGCGCTTGGAGTACCAACAGGTAAAACAGCCCTATATCAATACAAATACAACACCACTGACTTTAACTTCAGTCAGAGGCTAAACAACAACAAAAATATGCACCTTGTGGTGAGATTGTTTTCTCAGTTATAAAATAATTACTCCCTGCCATCTGAGAAAACGATGTGTTAGAGGCTGAAGGAAAAAAATATCATTAGTTATTTGGGATAACTACTGATTGGTATATGTCAAGCATTAACCAGGATACCCCCAGGCCAAAACTGACTGATGAAATTGTTTTCATAAATAAGAGAGCAAGAAAATATAATTTGCAAAGTGCAGCATTTATTTTAAAAACTCTTTCTTTGACCTTCTTTATAAAATAATAAACACAGAAAAACAGCAGACAGCTTGTTGGCCCCTGACAGAGGACTGTAATCTGTTTACAGCTGTATACACTGGTGACCTGCAACAAAAGTAATAAACAACAAATCATTCAAAAATTAATTCTTATTTCACACAAGAATGCAATGCTTTGACCTGAATGAATATAGATAAATATTACATGAAAAAAGTGCAATACCTTGTTGATGTTGTGGACTCCCCTTGTTCTTGTTATAAATAAGGATGATCTGGGGCTTTTTGTCCTCCGTGGTGGTACTAAAAGCAGTGTCCCAATGCAGAGTGCATAAAACACACATAATTTAACAAATATAGTCATAATTTGACTGTAAAGGGAATAGTAGGGGACCATCCATGTCATTTTCAGGCAATTATATGGAAGAAAAGCAAACTTCTGACAGTTTACATTTTGAAAGACAACGGGAGGGTTAAGCCAGATGTATGGCTCCATGTCAGATGTTTACCAGGAGTCATGTTGTGGACTCCCCTTGAGGACTTACACAGACATTACTTGCATGGGAAATTGTGTAACTTTGCTCTGGAAAAGTATTTAAGCTGCTATATGCTTGTGTTACCTGTGTGTGCAACTCAGAATATGATCTGATGCATGATATAACCAGTAATGGGTGCTATATATATGTAATGACTAATACAACTAACGAGTACTTTCAATGTCAGCAAATTCTCACAGTTTGAACCATCTGGAAGTCACTGAAATGATAATTAAAATAGTTGTGTGTAGTCACTATAAGACCAGCAATGAAATGTGTCTCCTGTTCATTTTGCTTATATGCACACAGTCTCTGTTCTAAGAAGGGCAATGTTATTATTGCTAACTGCTTTATCTCTGCAGAAGACGTAGGTCCGGGGCAGTGAACCAATATCCAGTCCAGGATCAGACTCATTCTAAATCAAGAAGAGAGGTGAGAAGAGCTTTGTCAACTTTAGTTCTGCTTTATTTATTTCCTGCCTTAGAGGTTGTACTGAACCTTTTTCTTATTTTCTATTTCTGTCACCATAGATCCACAATCAAGAGCAGGACAACACGGATCAATGGAGAAATAACAAGAGGAGGAGTCAGTACATGGAGAGGCTGAATTCAATCTATGATCACATCTGAACTGACGAGTCATTAAGATGATGCTGAAAACAGAAACATGTTGTGAATGTTGTCTAAGTTCACCAAAGCAAGGTCCCAAGTATGATTTGTTGTAATGGAAATAAAGTTAAGTCAAAATGAACCCAAGGGTCCCTCATATTTCAAGCTAGACACACAAGACGGTATAATATTAGACGGTTAGAACTGCTTCAAGTCAGCAGACTTAGGCCTCATCTAAGTGTTTTAACTCTCTGAGCCACAAGATGTGGGTATTCAGGTGCAATGTACACGATTCATGCGTTCAAAGAAAGGATGCTCAGGGTTCACACCATGTGGTCAACGTGTCTTCAGCGTGAGAGGAGGTTTTCCTGTCAGCAAATTCTCACGCTTTGAACCACCTGGAAGTCACTGAAATGATAATTAAAATAGTTGTGTGTCGTTGCTATAAGACCTGCAGTGAAATGTGTCTCCTGTTCATTTTGCTTATACGTACACAGTCTGTGTTCTAAGAAGGGCAATGTTATTATTGGTAACTGCTTTATCTCTGCAGAAGACGTAGGTCCGGGGCAGTGAACCAATATCCAGTCCAGGATCAGACTCATTCTAAATCAAGAAGAGAGGTGAGAAGAGCTTTGTCAACTTTAGTTCTGCTTTATTTATTTCCTGCCTTAGAGGTTGTACTGAACCTTTTTCTTATTTTCTATTTCTGTCACCATAGGTCCACAATCAAGAGCAGGACAACATGGATCAATGGAGAAATAACAAGAGGAGGAGTCGGTACATGGAGAGGCTGAATTTAATCTATGATCATGTCTGAACTGACGAGTCATTAAGACGATGCTGAAAACAGAAACATGTTGTGAATGTTGTCTAAGTTCACCAAAGCAAAGTCCCAAGCATGATTTGTTGTAATGGAAATAAAGTTAAGTCAAAATGAACCCAAGGGTCCCTCATATTTCAAGCTAGACACACAAGACGGTATAATATTAGATGGTTAGAACTGCTTCAAGTCAGCAGACTTAGGCCTCATTTACGTGTTTTAACTGTCTGAGCCACAAGATGTGGGTATTCAGGTGCAATGTAAACAATTCATGCATTCAAACAAAGGATGCTCAGCGTTCACACCGTGTGGTCAACGTGGCGTGACAAAGTTTTCCTGCAGCAGAACATGACGTACATTTCATATTTCAGTTCATCATATGATTATAGTGACGAGAAATAAATTTCACAGTTTATTTTCAATTAAGTTGAAACATTAAATCACTAATTCATTTTGAGTTTTACATGGATGTGTGACATATGCATTAGTTTTTTCTTGTTGTTGTGTTTCAACTGTAACTAACCACTTCCTTTCCGCTGCAACTACATACACCCTACATTTAAACACGTGGTAAATTTCCAGTCCCTCTGTCTCTGTCTGATGGTCACCATGTTTCGTGTAAGCCAAGCCGCCGTGCTCTTCATTCAGCTACTAGTTTTGCATCATGTCCTTGCAGGTATAGTGTATATGTGGTTTTCTCTGGGTTTATTTGGAGATTGAATTTTATGCTGACTATTTGTTTTGCTTTCTTCAGTATTACAGACTGCATTAGCTGACCACAGGACTATGCTGGTATCCAGAGGAGACTCGGTCACAGTCAACTGCAACATATCCACAGAAAATGCTTCGGATATTACCTGGAACATGAAAAGATTCATTTATAAACATTCCCCCTTGATAAATCAGACTTTTTCAAATGTATCCTCTCACAGACTGAGAATAGATCCTGACTTACATTTAAAGTTAAATATTTTCAGCGTTCAACCTGAAGATGCAGGACTTTATTCATGTTATGTGACTGGCAGACGGGGCATTCACAGTATTACATGGAATTTAACTGTGTCTGAGGACACTAAAGGTAGGTGGATCAGAGCAAAAAGCAGGGCTAATCATTTCTGCAACATGTATCTTACAGTTCAGGCTTCACGCTACTTAAATGAAATTCTGATCTGATTTTATGCAGAAATCAGTTCATCATGGTATTATCTTTACATACTCACACCTGCAATGGGATTGTTTCTATGTGTCATCACATCAGCTGTCTGCCTCTGTAGGTGAGTGAAAATGTTCACTTTGTGTCTCTTGTTATTACAAAAACTACATCCTTATTTATTTTCTTTGAAAGTGGTTCAAACTAATTCTCAGTCTTTTTTTGTCTTTGGTGACACTGACTTCCTACATGACAACTGGACTGAGATAGGTGTTTCATTTCCTTTTTGTTCTATTTCTAAATAGATTTTTCACATTCTTCTTCTTTCTGGTAATAAAAACATTTTCAGAGCATCACAGTAATTTCATATCACGTCACTGGATTAAAGCAGACATTTTGACTTTCAACCGTCTCTGTGAGCGACATTAGTGAGGGCTCACGCACAAAACTAAAACTGTCTCATCTAAACAAAATGTAGGTTTAATAATTAACTATACTTTTTATGCCGAGACAAGTCATAATATCAGTGGTGCTGCTAAGTTTTGAGAAGTTTCTTGTTTAACCATGATACTTTTCCAATGCTAGATGTATCTATTACTCTCATATGGAGAAAGATCTTACTATACTCTCTCATTATCTCTCTTTTCTGTAGCATTTTTGTTTATTTGTTGTCCAGTTATAACATGATAAGTTGGAATATGACACTCAGATTTAATATTAATGATAAATTATGATGTTAAAATAAGAAAATACATACAGGTGCACTGAGTGTTAAACAACAAACAAAATTTTGAAATTGACAGATATTAGTAGCTCTGGTGGGACTTGAAGGGATGGTTAAGCTTTTTCTAAGTCAAGTTAAACAAGCTACTTATTTAGTGTAGCTGGTATTGTGAGGATCCCCAGTTTGAAGAAGTAGACAGGAGTATGGACACGGAAGATAAGCTTGTCTCGACCGTGTAAGAAGCAAAACGTGTTTAGGCCACATAAAACAAGACTCACTGAACATAATGAGTTCTTGTTCACTATATTTAAAATATTATCACTGTGTTATCTTACTGCAGTTGAGTTGCTGGTTGGTCACTGTGTGACTTGTTGTAACACATTATTTGGAGACTAGAAAACGTATTATCACTCCAAAGTCACACAAACTAACTCATCAAAGCCGACAACAAAGTGATTTGTGCTGTTCAGTTTTCTCTGTGTAGTCTGGCGTCTTTTAAGAAGACATCAGATTCAGATTGAGATTCAGAAAACTTTATTTGTCCCCGGGGGGCAATGTAAGGCATAAGTGAGCAGCTTGTACAGTACAGAAGTACAGACATTTTAAGGTGCAAAAAAACAGAAACAGAAAAACATACAAAATACAAAGTATATACAAGTTACCATGCCATAAATGTTATGACTATCCAAAATATCCATGGAGAATGTAAACAGACTGTATAAGTAAAGTGACTAAAGTGCAAATGTAAACAGTAAACAGTAGTTACAGGGAATATGTATTTACAAGTTATAGCCGAGGTGGAATGGGTAATAAATAAAAACAACCAAGAGTCTCTGGTATGTGAGTATGGGGGTGTGGGGCAGGGGGAGGTTGACTGTACTATGGCTGTGTGTGAGCTGGAGAAGAGTCAGAGAGAGAGAGAGAGAGAGAGAGAGAGAGAGAGAAAGAGAGAGAGAGAGTGGGGAGGAGTTGAGGAGGAGGATGGTTTTCATCAGTTTCAGTTCCCTGCTGGAAAATGATGTAAAGTTGATGTAAAATGTTTTTTTTTTTTTGTTTGTTTTTTTTGTTTTTTTTTGCAGCAAGTATTGTAGCAGAGTTTATACTTTTAACATTTAACTGATAATATTTATTCAGTTTTACTTTTGTGTTTGCAGAAGACGCCGAGCCAGGACTCCAGACTTGAACGTGTATGCGAACTGCTGAGAGAAGAGGTTAGAGGAACTTTGATAATACACAAATTAAATCTCACAATGTATTTTTAATCAATACCACTCGTTTCTTGTCCATTTAATTTAAATTCTTATAGGTGGCCCCTCCACAACTCCACAGCTGTGCAGTGTATGAACCAATCACAGAATGAGGCATGAAAAGCACAAAGTGCACAAAGAATTTCATTACATGTAAAATAAATAAATTACGCATTTTTATATGTTTTGTCTATTTTTTCAAGCATGCAGATCATCTTTCTTTGAATTTTATGCCATTTTCTTTTTTTTTTTATTATTATAATTTTATTGTCCAGCAGATGTTGCTAAAGACTCAAATGTGTCATGGTTCTGTGCTCTGCATATTTCCTGTGGGCCTGTTTGGTTTTCCTTGTGTTTCCTGTTCTTCCTTGGTGTTTCACGTCTTGTGTTACTTCCTGTGTTGTTCCCCTCCTTGATTGTTGGATTGGTTTCTCCTTGTGTGCTCTGCCCTCATTCTCTTCATCTGTGTCTCGTCACTCCTTTGCCCACCTGTATATATGGCCCTGTCATTGTCTTTGTTCTGTGTCATGTTGTCTGCTATGTTTCCACTGTTCTGTGACGTCACCCAGTTTGTCTCCTCATTGTGTTCCTGTGTTCTCTCCTTTGTTTTTCTGGCATTCACCGGTGTCTTTTTCAAGATTAGATGTGTTTGAAGTCTTTCCTTCCCCTGTTACTCTGCACAAGTTACAACATATTGCATTGGCTAGTTAGCCGTCTCTGCTAACTACACACAGTTCACTTTCATGCCTGTCCAAATTTATTTTCTTACTTCATTTATTCTTATGTATGATATGTTGTAGGGACTGCTTGTTGTTTTACTGTGCCGATTGTTTGAAGTACTGCTGCTGTAACACTACACTTTACTTTAAAGGATTAATAAAGTGTCTTGAATCTTGAATTCGTAAAACATGTCGTGAAGAAAATTACTAATTGTCTTTGCAGCTAATTATTTGTTGAGTTATACCCCATTTTTGTGAGACCAAAGTGACTTTGACCTGTGACCTTTGACCTCTCATTCCCTCAAGGCGTTCCTGGGACCTTGGATTCAAAAGAAGGTGACAAACAGACAACCTGAAAACATAATGCCTCTGGCCACAGCTGCTGACATTTTTTCATAATTCTGAATCCTTTAATTACTCTCTCCTCGTTATGACAACGTGTCTCATAAGTAGGTACTGCATCACATTCATCAGATTCTGAGTCTTGATTAGGAACGTCACCTACATGGCCACAGCAAATGTTTTTGAGCGTTCGTGAGGATTAAGTGGTCAGTTAGAGACAAGATATAACGATAAGACCTCAGCTTTGATGTGGTGAGTCTAGATGACTCTTCTTTTTAAATCTGAGACAGTTAAGCTGACACACGTTTTAAATTCATCATTTGAAATTTACTGGTAATTAGGCCACTATCGGGTTTTAATTTAATCTCTTAAAGGTTGTTACAATTTTCTCATTCCTCTCTGATTTACAGCAGCTTTGTCTGATTCCTCATTGAGTTTTCATGATGTCTGCGCTTATACAAACACTTCAACACTACACAAATGTTTATTTTTGCATCTTCATATTTTTGCATTTGAGCCCCAATGTTCTACACCGGGAACTTTGGGATTTGTGTCTTCAAATCTAAATATTTAGTTGTCTTGTGCATACATTTAAATATACGTGACCAAACTTCAACTCGGCATTTTTGGTATTTATGAAACTTCACGACTGGCAGAAGAATTAAAAAAATGCCAGCGGGAGTCGGTGCATTTCATGCATTTAATTAGTCAGTAGATGGAGCCATAGTGTTGTTCTACAAGGGGTTTGGTCTATTTTTGAACACCGTGTGGACTGGAAACCACCGCCGTGAGAAGCAGACGAGCGAACGGATGGAGACGCGTCTTTTTTGTGTGCCCTTCGTGGGCAACTTTTTCCTGAACCGTGATTTGTCCATGAGATGGGGACGACTGTTGGTGCTGTCAGTTGTGCTGGTGAGCAGAAACGCCGAAGGTAAATCGTTTATTTTATTCGAGAAAAAACTGTAGCGGGGGGAGAGCGGTACTTCCTGTCAATATGTGGGTCACTGACTTGTGCATGACTTGTGCATGCCTTAGATGACGGTCTAGGCTTTTATAGCTACTTGTTTAATCACTGATGGTTAGATGTTTTAACTTGAATTCCGTTTCCAAGTATGTTGATCGGTAATCTGAAGTTAATTGGAGTCAAGATCCTTTATTGTCATGAAGTCCCTGCAGAGATTACACTTTTTTAAGACTAAAAAAACTAACTAACTAGGAAAATCCTCTTGAGACATTCTATGAGACATTCTACAGTCTGACACAGAGAGACAGACACAACCATTCACACTCACACCTACAGCCAATTTAACGAGCATGTCTTTGGACAAGCCGGAGTACCCGGAGAGAACCCACGCAGAAACAGGTAGAACATGCAAACTCCACACAGAAAGGCCCCAGTCGGCCCATAGATTCAAACCCGGAATCTTATTGCTGTAGAATAAAAAATATGTAACAAAATAAAATAAAATGTATAGAATAGAAATAAAACAGAAGTGTGAGTGTGTGTGAGGCAGCTCAGCAGTGAGTAGTCTGATGGTTTGTGGTTAGAAAATGTCTCTGAACCTGGAGTATAAACCCGGAGGAGTCTGAAGCTGGGGGGGCTGTATCAGAGAGGTAACTAAAGTTACTCTCAATTCATTGTGGGGGTAAATGTGAAATAAATAACCTAAATGCTATCAGGTGCAGATGCATACATTCTACTTCAGACTCATTTTATTGTAATGTGGCCGCACACATTAAAGTGGTGAGAGGTGACATGAAAGCTTAATACAATATTATGCATTTTCCAGCCCTCCAGGTGATCGGTGGAAGCGCGACCGTGGTGAAAGGAGGGACTGCTATCTTACCCTGTATACTCATCGACACCACAGAGACCCTGACTCAGATTTCATGGCAGAGGAGAACCAGGGGAAAACCTGATAATGACAGTTTCTTTACCATCCAAGCGGATGGACCCAGATTTTTGAATGGAAATGATAATCGATTTAAGTTTGTTGGGAATTTTAATGAGAAAAATGGATCTCTACAGTTGTCCAGTGTTGAATTGAAGGATGAAGGCAGCTACTCGTGCATCTTCACTTTGTTCCCCAGTGGAAATCACAAGACAGAGATACCTCTGAACCTGCTTGGTATGATGAAACTATACAGTTAAAATGTTGTGTTGTTTTTACCTTTTAACTTTTATATTGACTGTTTTCATGTGTGATGACTATCCTAGTGCCTCCAGTCACAACCCTGAAGCTTAATAATGTACTTTTGGGTAATGAAGAAGTTTCCCTTGCTACCTGCACGGCTGCCGGCTCCAAGCCTCCTGCTGAGGTGACCTGGCTCACTGGTACCCTGGCAGTGAGGGTCACAACCAACTCCACCCAGCATGCCAATGGTACGACTACCACAACCAGCTCACTGTTTGGAGTCCCTACCACAGAAATCAACAAGCAGTCAGTTCAGTGTGTGATCAGAGCAGCTGCCCTGCTTGAAGAAAAACTCCTGAATTTCACCATACAAGTCTACTGTGAGTATACAAATACTGCCTTACACTGAATTCTTATAGATTTTCCTGATGTTTAAATAATTACATTTATTGTTAAAAGGTACACAGACACAAATCAAACAAGATGTGTGAGTGCAAACATTGCCAAACCTTGAATATCTGAGGATTTCTTTACTCTGTGGGGTTGTTACAGCTTTGTCTCTTCATTGTGTTACTCCACATTGCTTTTCTAGATAAAGGCATGAATCGACCCAAAGACTTGGTACAGAGGGCCAGGGTCAGGACAAAATGATGACCTCGACAGTGGATCCGGAAAATATTTACAGTGCTTCACTTTTTCCACATTTTGTTATGTTACAGCCTTATTCCAAAATTTTTTCCATAAAATTCTATTCACAACACATCATAATGACAATGAGAAATTTTGCAAGATTTTGCAGATTTTTGCAAATTTATCAAAAATAAAAAAACTAAGAAATCACATGTACATTCATACTCACAGCCTTTGCCATGAAGCTCAAAATTGAGCTGAGGTGCATCCTGTTGACCACTGATCATCCTTGAGATGTTCCTACAGCTTAATTGGAGTTCACCTGTGGTAAATAAGGCACACACCCATCTTTATAAGGTCCCACAGTTGACAGTGCATGTCAGAGCACAAATCAAGCATACAGTCAAAGGAAATGTCTGTGGACTCCTGAGACAGGATTGTCTTGAGACATAAATCCGGAGAAGGGTACAGAAAGATTTCTGCTGCTTTAAAGGTGGGGATGCTGTGGGGATGTTTTTCAGTGGCAGGAACTGGAAGACTAGTTAGGATAGAGGGAAAGATGAATGCAGCCATGTACAGAGACATCCTGGATAAAAACCTGCTCCAGACCCTAAGCACACAGCCAAGATATCAAAGGAGTGGCTTCAGGATAACTTTCCATGAGTGGCCCAGCCAGAGCCCAGACTTGAATCCAATTGAACATCTCCGGAGAGATCTGAAAATGGCTGCCCAAACTGCCCAAAGATAGGTGTGCCAAGCTTGTGGCATCATATTCAAAAAGACTTGAGGCTGTAATTGTGGAAAAATGTGGAAAAAGTAAAGCGCTGGGAATAGTTTCTGGATGCACTGTAGACTATCTGTGTCAATTTGATGCCATAGCCACGACGACAGCCCAGACTTTTGTGAAGACCATGATGCCGTAGCCTGACGTGCATCATACAAATATATGATACAAACATTTATATGACTTGTCTTCGGCAAAATTTCACGAGTATAAATGGCGCAGGCTACGTGCGTAGGTTATGGTGTCTATGTCCTGCAGCACCTTAAATGAGCTTTAGGACAAGGGGACTGGCAGACCAAGGTGCTTTCTTATCTGACTGCTAAAGACAAAAATGAAGATATGTTTTTTCTCGATAGTCAAACTATGAGTCAACAAAACCTGGCAAATTGGCACCTTGGCTGCCCTCTCCTCCAAAATTCCACATTTGCTCTGTATGCGCAAATGGATGGGTTGGATGGGCAGAGAGCAAATTCCTTGTATGATTTACATTTCATATTTACATTTTATTGAAATTGCATGCAGAGGTATTTTTCTCTCTGTATCGGTTGAAATGCCCCAATCATTCTTCACTTCATACTCACAGCCTAAATACTAGTTCGTAATGTACATACCCTTACGTGCGAAATCGTGCAAATAAATCCTTCAATACTGTGGCCTAGTCTCACTACACAACCGAAAATAGAAGCGCGCTGCAAAAAAAATCACAACACCAACAAACACAGAAACACACTGCAAGAAGCAACAATGGAAGTGTTCCCAGGACCCTATGAACTAGACGTATTTGGTGTTCAAAGCTTTATGACTTTTTGAGCTGTCGACGTTAACTACTGGTTTACTACTAAACCTTAGTTCGACATCATTAGTGTTTCCGTGAAATAACATGGCTCATTCTTTTCTTGTGTTTTTTATTTCCAGTCACACCCAGGGACGTGACGATAGTTCAACGTTCTGAAAACTCATATGAATGTGTGACCGAAGCCAACCCAGAGGCAAATTTTTCCTGGAGCAGGTACAGTAGTTTATATATAAGTTTCAGTTAAGACTCTCTAAATCAAAAACGGTATTTCGTGATTCATTTCGAAGCATTGTCTGCTTTGTCATCTTCCAAAGCTTTGTATGATGGTGAAACAGTTGTGGCTTTAGCTAAAGTAATTTAAATTATTTGCCATCCAAAGGCAGCTGATGGTGCAGAAACTACATCAACTCAACACCCTCTTTCATCAACTATTGCATAATTTCCTCACCGTTAAGTTGTTTGTGTTGGCACAACAACATTGACTGTGCTCGCCACCAACACATGACTACACCAGACTCCACCACTGCTTAACTCAAATATTCCAAATCTTAAGTATTGCAAGTAAGAAACCATAAAGAGAAAACAGAGCAGGATAAACTGAGCAGAACAGATTTAATACTTAATACTACCTATTAAAATGTATTAAATTAGTTAGAACCAGTAGCTGGTTAGCTCAGTGTTAAAAGAGTTGGTTATTGTAGATTAAAGAAATTAAATTTGACATGGTCCTACGTGAACTTGACAGATGTGTGTTCAGTGTGTTTTTAACCAATAAGGAAGATAACAATACAAGGAAAACAAACAATGAAGAGCTAATAATTGAAATTCTATTTATTTATTTTTTTGTCTATGTACATTTTATGTTGACCCTCATTTGTCTCCTCCAGATCTGGCCAGTCTTTGCCTGAGTCTGATATCAAAGTGCAGGGGGCAACTCTGCAGTTTGTGAGGAAGACCTCTAATCTGAATGGCCTCTACGAGTGTGAAGCTGTCAACGCATATGGAAGAAAACGTGGAGGTCAGCTCCACGTGTATATGGATTTTGGTAAGATTTGATTTGGAGGTGTAGATTGTCAAATACTTATTGATATTTTATTGATGTCCTGGACTTTTGTATCTATGGACACACATAAAATGATGATAAAATGATGACGTCAGCATCCAATTTCTTATTCAGAAAAAACAAAAAAATTTCCACACAATGCTGACCCTGTTTAGTTTGGATGAACAGAAACTCAAATTGGGGAAACCCAAATTTAGACACAGTGGAAAGTTAACATGCCCAAAATGTGATGCAGTATTAGTCATCTAAATGTAGTGTGTAATATAAAACTAAATACGTAGAAAAGACCTCCAAAATGTCCCCAAAGTACAGTTAATAACTGTAGTCTACAATTTGAATAAAGAGAACTGAGAAAGAAAACCTACAGAGAACCTGGTTTAATTAGTGACATTGATGCTTCAGTATTTTCATCTGAATGTTTTCTTTATTCTTGTGTTTTCTTGTTGCTTCAGGCCTCTACGCTGCTGGCTGGACCTTATTTGGTCTTCTGCTTTCCCTGAACATTGTAGCCTTTGCAGCCGTGTGGTACCTTCGTAAATACATCAAGGTACCAACTACACTCGCCCTCCATACATTTAAGCTAAATATACGGTGCTACATAGTATACAAATACATACTGCTCATGCTATGTGAATATTTTGTTGTATATTTATTGGTGTTTCATTATGTAGCGCAGAAGCGGGCCGGTGTGCACAAAGCCATGCTGTTCCAACATCTCTGGTGATGATAGAGCAGCAGAGGTAAAGGAAAGATTACACTACATGTGTCTAGGCGTGTGATATTTTGCAGTTGTGGCTTTAGTTGTATTTGCTTTTCTTCGAAGATCTCAAAAGTTGAATAGTAAAATTAATTTTTTTGCTGTTCTGTTTCAGTGTAGTGCTGTTTTTAAATAGTCTTTTTGTAATATGGAAAGATTTAAATCATTTGTTTCTTCTCTTTTTTTTTCACTGCAGGAATCTCTTTGACAGCTGAAAACTGTAGAATCTGAAGTTTGAGAATCAACTGGTCAGTGAAGAGTTGGACAACATGACACCCACTGTATGCCCGCGGCCACAACTGTTGATATCCTGGATAAACTTCCCAGTCTATTAATGTCACTTCCATCGTCCATCACAAAGATAATTGTTCATAATGGCACATGTGACACCAATCGCCAGCATTCAGAGTTTACTTTTGTTTGATCTCCTCATCAACTGCGGAAAATCTGTTTTCATCTCCAGCCCTATCCCCACGTCGGGCCACGGCTCAGAGCATTTCAGCCGCCTTCTTTATCTTCACACCTGCTGCAGGTGTCAGTGTGTGGCTCACTCAAGATTAACTTTATCCACAATTTCGACTCTTTTTGGTCCCGCCCCTCTCTATTTTCACCTGAAGGCCATCTAAACAAGTCTGATAGCCGCTTGCTTGCAACTAACGCAGCATGTCGTATCATACCAGCGTTCCCTCTGTGTGCGACCATTAATATCATTACCATCACCTGGCCTCTCAGTACAATCTAGGACCTTCAATTAGTGCTGCCCTCTTGCGGAAGGGTGTTCAAGCTACTCATCCTCCGTTCTTTCCTGGCTATTCTTCCTCACCCTCCTGCTTCCTCAGCAGTTCCCACTGATCTCACCAGCTCCCCCCCAAGGCCATACTAGTGCAGTACACTCCCTATCTGCACCATTGTGTTCTCCAGCAGGCCTGTTTTGCCTTTATTTAGATGACTTTTTGTTAACTCGAATAATCTTGATGTCACACAGTAGGGTATGATCTCACAACTACTCCACAGCCTCTTCCCATTCCTGTCTATATCACCAGCAAGCACCACTATTCCAGCACATCACCTCACCCTCTCCCTGCTAAAGCAAGTGTTTTGTACAGCAGTTGCGGGGTGAATCACTGGCTCCTGAAGACGCTGCCCCGGGCTCCCCGATCTGCCGAACCACGAGCTCCAGCTCCTGCCAAGGTGGGCCTGGTGGATGCCAGATCACTGGCGAACAAAACATTTATCCTGAGGGATTTCTTCAACTCCCGTGGCCTGGATTTCCTCTGTGTGACTTTTCTGATCTTTTGGCTGAAATTATGATCGTGCCCTTTTTTATTGGAGATTTTAATACTCGTGTGTGTTGTCCAGATAAGCCATTGGTGACTTTTTAAACATTATTGACTCTTTTAATTTGGTGCACTGTGTGTCTGGTCCCACAAAAGAACAAGGACACACATTAGACCTTGTTCTCTCTCATGGTCTTTATGTCTAACTTCACATAAAGGTCTCTGACAATGTGATTTCTGATCATATGCTTGTAGTGTCTGAAACTGTCTTCTCTTGTACTGTGGTTAAACTTGGCGCTCCTGCTCAGTATTGTCGGACTTTTAACTTTTTTACTGCCTGTCAGTCTTCTGCTTTTAACCAGCTCTGCGTCTCCTCTGACTTAACATATGCTAACACGGAGGAGCTTTGTTCCTGGTTTCGCACCTCCTGCCGAACCACATTGGACTCTGCGGCCCCAATAAAAACTGTGATGCCTAAAGCAAAACCTGATCCCTGGTTTAACGACAGAACTTGAGCAGCTAGACAGGGCTGCCACAGGGCTGAACGCAGGTGGAAGAAGGACAAGCTGCAGGTTTCTTTAAAGATCCTGAAGGACTGCTGGCGCCATAACCAAAATACTGTTAAAAAGTATCTAGATGTGCTTTTTAATACCATTGACACTATTCTTAATGCCTCACTGCCTGTTTGCACTGAGGCCCCGTTCACACGTCTGAAAACGATCTTTTCCCCCTCAGTTTTCCCTGGCATCGTTTCAAGAATATTTGCGTACACACGGATCCGTCTCAGCACGACTCAAAACGCTACTTCATATTTCAGGCCTATAGGTGGCGCTGTTTCAGTTTCAGAAATTCACCAAAAACGGAGAGGAAGAGGCGGAGCATGCGCATAAAGCTTGAGCGCTGTTTACAAAATGTTGCTTATGTGGTTGTCCATCAGCCTTTTTTGCTCAGCGTGTTGGCACAGGAGTATGATATTTTGCCCTAGTAACCCTAATAGGCTCAATATCTTCTCCAGCAGGAAAACGAGCATGTAGTCTGCCATTGTTGTTGATGTTGTTATGAGATGTCTCGCGGGAGGTGGAAGTCTGCTCGAGAGGTGTGGTGTGGCGATGACATCACATCAAAACGTATGCGTTTTTCCCCGTCCACACGAAAACTCAAGAGCTGCGTTTGCAAATTTTTACACCCTGGGACCAGGTTTCAGAAAAGTGCATTTTAGGGCAATGCGTTTACAGGATTGGTGTGGACGATCGGCCAAAATGATGCAAAACATCTGTGTTTAAACCAAAAAGCGTCTCCGTGTGGACGGGCCCTCAAACGTCTCCTGAAATGTGCAATAGCTTCCTGAACTTTTTTATTGATAAGGTTGCCACTGCGAGGGCTCTCATCACAGCTCCTGCATCTGATCCTTCTGACCCTGTTCCTTGCTCTGCTGTGTTTGATGAGTTTGAGCCAGTGTCTCAGTTGTTTTTAGAAACTGTGGTCGCCCATATTAAGCCATCAGGCTCTCCCTGTGACGCTGTCCCTCCTCACTTCCTTCAGAGTATAGGGCAGTCCGTTCTGACCATTATTAACAGCAGCCTGTCCTCTGGTGTTGTTTGCTCTGGATTAGTTCAGGTCTTATCTGGCAGACAGGACTATGTGTGTAAGCCTTGGTGGTTCTGAGTCCTGCTCTGCTCCACTGTCATATTCAGGGTCAGGGTTCAATTTTAGGGGCCCTGCTTTTTTCATTGTATCTACTGATGATAGTCAGATATATGTGCCACTAAAGAAGAAGGATGCCTTCTTGCTCTAACCACTGCTGTTGTGTCTTGAAGACATTAAAACCTGGATGACCTTAAACTTAATAACCTGGATGACCTTAAGGAAAACAAAACAGAAGTGTCTACCCTGTTGATTTGGGCTCTTTGTCATCTTATGTAAAGCCAGTAGTCTCAAATTTGGGCTTCAGGATGGACAGTGATTTTAAATTGGATTGGCAAATTGGTGCAGTGGTTAAGTCTAGCTTTTTTCACCTTGGGCGGTTTTCAAAGGTTAAGCCCATCCTTACACATCAGCACTTTGAGACGTTAATTCATGCCTTCATCACATCTTGGCTGGATTACTGTAACACACTTTATTTTGGGGTCAGCTAGTCCTTCCTGGCACGTCTCCGTTAGTCCAAAATGCTGCTGTTTGTCTCTTAACTGGAGCACAAAACTCCCATTCTGGCCTCCCTCCACTGGCTGCCTGTGCATTTTAGAGTCTTTTATTTGCATTTAAATCTTTAAATGGTCTCACTCCACCTTTCCTCACTGAGCTTCTTCATCCTTACACTTCTGCTCGGTGTCTCAGGTCAGCTGATCAGCTGCTCCCAGAGGTACCGAGGTCTAAACGGAAGCTCATAGGGGACAGAGCTTTCTCTGTTGCTTATTCCTTGGCTTTCGACCCAGCATGAGACCTTGTTTTGGGCTTTTAGTGTTTTTATTATTTTTAGTGTTTTTTTTATTGTTTTTATTGTTTTACTGTTTTTAATAATTTGTCTTACATACAGCACTTTGTTACAGCTGTGGTTGTTTTTTAAGTACTTTATAAATTAAGTTTAGTTGAGTTGAATCCAGTTTGAAAACAGGTGCTTTGAGGGAAGTGGACTCTACAGACTCTAATTAATACAATAATAATAATAATATTGTCTAAGTTCACCAAAGAAAGATTCTAAGCAGAAAACAATTCGCTGTAAAAAAAAAAAAAAAAAAGCATGCAAAATTGCACTAAAAAAATCTGCGAAACTGCGAGGCCACGAAAGGTGAACCGCGTTACAGGGAGGGACTACTGTAATGGAAATAAAGTTAAGTCAAAATGAACCCAAGGGTCCCTCATATTTCAAGCTAGACACACAAGACAGTATAATATTAGGGTCTCTGTCTGATGGTCACCATGTTTCGTGTAAGCCAAGCCGCCGTGCTCTTCATTCAGCTACTAGTTTTGCATCATGTCCTTGCAGGTATAGTGTATATGTGATTTTCTCTGGGTTTATTTGGAGATTAAGTTTTATGTTGTCTATTTGCTTTGCTTTCTTCAATATTAGCGACTCCAACAGCTGACAACAGGACTATGTTGGTATCCAGATGAGACTCAGTCACATTCAACTTCAACATAACCACAGAAAATGCTTCACATATCTCCTGGAACATAAAAAGATTCATTTATAAACATTCTCCCTTGATAAATCAGACTTTTTCAAGTGTATCCTCTCACAGACTGAGAATAGATCCTGAATTACATTTAAAGTTGAATATTTTCAGTGCTCAACCTGAAGATGTGTTTATACTTTTAATATTTAACTTTTAATATTTATTCAGTTTTCCTTTTATGTGTTAACAGCTAACTCCTGACTCAACAGGGAATAGCACTAGCGTATCATAGGGGGCTGGAGCCTATCCAAGCTGTCATCAGGCGAGAGGTGGAGTACACCCTGGACAGGTCGCACAGAGAGACAGACAACCATTCACGTGCACACCTACGGCCAATTTAGAATCACCAATGAACCTAATGAGCATGTGGGAGGAAACCAGAGTACCCGGAGAGAACCCACGCAGACACACGGAGAACATAACGTCCAGCAGCTCTAACCAGCACACCTGAGTAGAAGGACAGCAACAAGGAAGACCAGCAGGGGGCGCAAGTCACCACTTTAAGCAGTCAGTCACCACCTCCACCAGTGAAAATAGTTTTGAACATATTTAAATAGTCTTTAATTAAAATGTCAAACACTGCATTCAGGAAAGCTGAATTTGTTATTGTTGCTCCTAAGAGGATGATTGTGGAGACAGACCATTCACACTCACACCTACCCACCAAATCTATTACGACATTTTATAAAACGAACCAATAACTCACAAGTTAAAACAATAACTGCAAAATTGATATGTTTTTGTAGCCCAGCACTCTGCAGTAGAATGTGTACTTCAAGCTAAATTTAACTGGAAATATTTCTGTATTTTTTTTTTGTAGGACTTTTCTTGAAGTAACAGGCTTAGACGTGAAAAACAAAATGTAATGAAATTGGATTTAATCCTTGTTGTTCACTACTCCTTCTGCAAAAACACTTTACTGCCACATGTCTGGATAGCTTCTAACTGAGTCTTACATAACAAGGAGAAACAGTCGGAAACTTGTGTCATTATTGGCAGAAGATGATGGACTGGGACAAACAACAAACTGTATAAGAGCTGTTCTCAACATGTTAAAAAAAAAAATGGTTCTTCTAGTGTGGACAATGGCACCAGTCTGTTTGAAACCTTGTGTCATCTTACTGCACCTATGTGACTATAAAAATAAGAAACATCTGTCTTCTCTCTTTGCAAATATTTTACGTTTCTTTTATTGCCCAGGAAGTCATGGCAGTGACCAAATCATTGAGTGGGATGTTCTGGTTGGAGGTCTGCTGTTTTAACATGAGTGTCAGAACATCAGATATCTATAACGTTTGTGTCGGCCCACTGGCAATGCAGATAAGATTAGATGTGTTTGGAGTTTTTCCTTCCCCTGTTACTCTGCACAAGTTACAACATATTGCATTGGCTAGTTAGCTGTCTCTGCTAACTACACACAGTTCACTTTCATGCCTGTCCAAATTTATTTTCTACTATATTTATTCTTATGTATGATATGTTGTATGGACTGCTTGTTGTTTTACTGTGATGGGGGTGTGAAGTACTGCTGCTGTAACACTACAATGTCCTTTAAAGGATTAAGTATCTTGAATCTTGAATTCGTAAAAACATGTTGTGTAGAAAATGAATAATGGTCTTTGCAACAATTATTTGTTGAGTTATACCCCATTTTTGTGAGACCAAAGTGACTTTGACCTGTGACCTTTGAACTCTCATTCCCTCAAGGCGTTCCTGGGACACTGGATTCAAAAGATGACAAACAGAGAACCTGAAAACATAATGCCTCCAGCCACAGCTGCAGACATTTTTTCATAATTCCGAACCGTTTAATTACTCTCTCCTCATTATGACAACGTGTCTCATAACTAGGTAGTGTATTACATTCATCAGATTCTGAGTCTCGATTAGGAACGTCACCTACATGGCCACAACAAATGTTTTTGAGCGTTCATGAGGATTAAGTGGTGGGTTAGAGACAAGATATAACTATAAGACCTCAGCTTTGATGTGGTGCATACAGACCAAGTCTAGATGACTCTTCTTTTTAAAGCTGAGACAGTTAAACTGACACACGTTTTAAATTAATCATTTGAAATTTACTGGTAATTAGACCAGTAAATTTGTGTTTATTTTTGCGTCTTCCCGTTCGAGCCCCAATGTTCTACACCACAAACTTTGGGATTTGTGTCTTTAAATCTAAATGTTTAGTTGTCTTGTGAATACATTTAAATATATGTGACCAACTTTCAACTAGGAATTTTTGGTATTTATGGATTTTTGGTAATTGTTAGTTTGTAAAGTCTTATCTGTTGTGTTTGGAGTTGTGTTACTAAAGAGTGGAGGGAAACATGTTTACGCTTCATGTGGGTTACTGAGAGTGGGATGTAAAATAAATGAATAGCCTAAATAAAAGTCCATCCATCAATCTTCTGTAGGCCTACCCGCTTATTCCTGTTAAGGGTCGCAGGGGTCTGCTGGAGCCTCTCCCAGCTGTCATCGGGCGAGAGGCGTTGGTACACCCTGGACAGATCGCTCGTCTATCAGGGCTAACACAGAGAGACAGACAACCATTCACACTCACATTCACACCTATGGCCAATTTAGCACCCATCCATGGATGCTTTGGATGGTGGGAGGAACCCGGAGTATCACTGTGCCGCCTTAAATAAAAATATGAAACGAAACAAAGTTCCTGGATGATGACTTCGTTTCGAAACCTATCCGGGTGCTGTGGGTTTGGTCTGACACGTGTCGCCGTGAGTAGAGATGGAGCCGCGTCTTTTTTGTGTGCTCTTCGTGGGCATCTTTTTCCTGAACCGTGATTTCTCCGTGAGATGTGGACGACTGTTGGTGCTGTCAGTTATGCTGGTGAGCAGAAACGCTGAAGGTAAGTCGCTTATTTTAAATCGCATAATCGCACAGATCGTCTTGCAGAGAAGAATTTTCACTCAGAGCGGGTACGGGTTTTCAGACCCGGAGGTTGTCGTAAAACATCTCCTTTATTTGTTCGGTTCCGCTGTTCGTATTTGGGACCATAGACATTTATGTTTGGGACTGCTGAAACGTGACTGTTGTTATGACAACGATGAGAGGCGTAAGGTACTTGACAGGCATCTTGGAAGACACGTTTCTACCAAGATGTCTGTCTTAAATACGAGATGTGTTTGTGCCACACACCTTACAGTATATGGATTTAATAATAAAAAACACATTTCGAGGAAAAACTATGAGCATCACTGTAGCGGGAGGGTAGTTCTGTTTGTGTGGCGGAATATCTGAAGTATTTGTTTCTCGGTTTTGGTTTTATGGGCTGTGTTTTCTTAAATGTCCCACTGGATCACTGACTCATGCATGCCTTAGATGTGGTCTAGGCTTTAACACTAGAAGTCCCAGAGAGCAGCCATTTGGCTTTTCTACCTATAAAACCCAGAGGGCAGCCGATCGGCTGGAAGGCTTTTAGCTAATATCCTAAATCACCTGTGAACCCTCCTTTGGTTATGTAAACGAGGCAATCACTGGGGCACCACAGGAGGGGACATGCTGAGCCACTTCAAGGAAACTTGTGGGGAGGGGAGGGGGAGTGGGCCCAGAGAGCTTATGGGGGACGGGGTAAGCACACAGAGCAGTGTTCACTTCTAACCTGGCAACACCTTGGCTGCGTTCAGACTGCAGACGGATCTGATTCAAATCTGATTCCTTCTCATATCCGATTTTTAGGGCTGACTGTTCACACTGCCTTTAGCAAGTGTCCAAATCGGATATGGTTCTGTTCAGACTGGGCCACATTCTTCACCGGTCTGATAGGTTGCTGTAGCAACGAGCGGAAGCGTCATTCAGCACGTGTATTTGTCAGACGTTATATAATTGCGACAGCGACAAGCAAAACAACAACAAACAACACATGGATGTACGTCACGTCAGTGTAAAGATTTATAAGGCATGCAGTTTCTTCCTCTGTCCAAGGCGAATTGTTTTCAAAGTCCTCCTCCATTGTGATGGCTGTAATATCACTGTCCGTGGCCGTAACGTGGCTCCTCCACAACGGAAATAGGCACCCGGTCTGGCGCATTGGTTCTGGCCTGGCGTCGCGTAAGTGACGTCACGGACAGTCAAAACCCATCTGAGTGTTGGGAGCTGTTCAGACTGAGACGCATCTGTCCATATCCGATACGAATGCGATATGAAACTACCTCTGGATGTGGTTTGCAACCGTTTGGCAAAAATCGGATTTCATGTGATCTGTCACTGTTCAGACTTCAAAATCGAGATCCGATTCAAATCTGAATGGGCTAAAAATCGGATTTTGGCTGGCAGTCTGAACGCAGCCCTTGAGACAGAAACTGGTTCATCCCAAAGACAAAACACCTTGACATAAAATGGGGGAGGGGGGAATCAGAGAGGAGCAGGATTGCTGGGGGTTTGGAGGCCAGAGTGTGTGGGGGAGGGAGGCACACCTGAGGGCTGTGAACTCATTTGCTCTGTCCGGGCTGCTAGTGACTGTCTTTCTTTCACCAGTTTCACCAGGTGGCAGCCTGGGCAGAACAAATGAGCTGAATCAAAATGTAATATATGTAGAAGGATGTAGAAGTTATCAGGACCCTACAACACTGGGCTTCCAACATCCCCACCAGACACATAGGAAAAGTAAAAGAACAGAACCACATCAAAAAAGCACTCAAAATCTGTGGTTATCCCAACTGGGCCTTCATGATATTTACACATATTTACAAATAATAATTAAAAAAAATGCATTATCAGGATACAGTGTTAGAGAGTGGAAGTGAGTGAGACTTAGACTTAGAACTTAGACTTAAAACTTTATTGATCCCTTTGGGGTGACTCCCTCAGGGAAATTTGAGTTTTCTGCAGCAGCAAGCACGCAGAGCAGTTTGCAGACAAACAACAGCAGTGGTTTGCAAATAGTTATAGAAAAAGTGATTGAATAATAAAATGGTGAACATTAAATAATGAACGGTGAACTTCCTTTGAGTGGGATTAAAATAAGCTGTAGTAAAACTCTAGTAGGGAAAAATAAACAGTAAGTAACAGTAAGCTCGGGTGGGGACTGACCGGACAGAGACGGGCGAAAGATGGCACAGTGTAGTGTGAAGAACAGGTGGGGACAAGTCTCCATTTCACCCCTCCATCTCCATACGACGCAGATGGAGAGCCAACGGCTAAGGCCAGGAGGTCCATCTTGAGTCGTCTTCAGAGCTTCCTGTGTTTTATCACTCTGGAAATGCTTGGTTCCATTCGAGACTGTACTGTTGA
This sequence comes from Chelon labrosus, assembly GCF_963514085.1. NCBI lineage: Eukaryota > Metazoa > Chordata > Actinopteri > Mugiliformes > Mugilidae > Chelon > Chelon labrosus. The sequence goes on from NC_140341.1 coordinate 14,761,602, forward strand.
ACACACACAGCAAACGGAGCATGTGGACTGGTTCATGGCCCTCCTTGAACTAATGGCATTTATTGCTATTGTCATCTTGCGGGGGCTGACCAAGGTTCCATCACTGCGTGACTGCTGGTCAGCAAACCTGGGAAACCCCCAGATCATTGCAACTATGTCCCGAAATCGCTTCCAAGACATCATGCGACACCTACGCTTTGATGACAAGGACACCCGCAGTGAGCGAGCAAAGACAGATAAGTTTGCTGCAATTTCCGGTGTGTGGGGATCGTTTGTCACCAACTGCATCACATCCTACAACCCTGGTCGACACATCACCATTGATGAACAGCTTTTCCCGTCAAAGACTCGCGACAAAACCTGACAAGTTTGGGATCAAGTTTTGGGTGGCTTGTGACTTGAAATCCAAATACATCTGCAATGTCCTCCCATATCTTGGAAAGGACCCCAGTCATCCCAGTGGGGAGAGACTGTCCGAGAATGTAGTTATGAGGCTGATGGAACCATTCCTGGACAAGGGCAGAAATGTTACCACGGACAATTTCTTTACATTGCTGTCACTTGCACAACGACTGCTTAGCCGGAAAACCACCATTATCGGCACAGTCAACAGGATTCAGCGAGAAATTCCACAATCAACAAGACAGAGGGACCGCGATGAATTCACCACTCAGGTATTTTCAACCACTGGTGCCACGCTGATGGTGTATGCGCCCAAACGGAAGAAGACAGTCTACATTCTCAGCAGCATACACAGCGTGGTTCAGACTGAGAATGCCACCAAAAGGAAGCCAAACACTGTCACCCTTTACAACACCACAAAGTGCGGCGTTGATGTGATGGACCAGATGGTGCGGGAGTACACTGTCCGCACAGGAACACGGCGCTGGCCAGTCGCTGTGTTCTATAACATGATTGATATGGCAGCACTGAATGCATATGTGCTCTATCAAGCATGCACCAGGAGGCATGCAGAAAGGAGATGGCTTGGCAGTGCCAGCATTGTGCGTGATTATTGAAATGTACTCACCTCACTCACTGTTACTTACTGTTTATTTTTCCCTACTAGAGTTTTACTACAGCTTATTTTAATCCCACTCAAAGGAAGTTCACCGTTCATTAATGTTCACCATTTTATTATTCAATCACTTTTTCTATAACTATTTGCAAACCACTGCTGTTGTTTGTCTGCAAACTGCTCTGCGTGCTTGCTGCTGCAGAAAACTCAAATTTCCCTGAGGGAGTCACCCCAAAGGGATCAATAAAGTTTTAAGTCTAAGTCTAAGTCTCACTCACTTCCACTCTCTAACACTGTATCCTGATAATGCATTTTTTTTATTATTATTTGTAAATATGTGTAAATATCATGAAGGCCCAGTTGGGATAACCACAGATTTTGAGTGCTTTTTTGATGTGGTTCTGTTCTTTTACTTTTCCTATGTGTCTGGTGGGGATGTTGGAAGCCCAGTGTTGTAGGGTCCTGATAACTTCTACATCCTTCTACATATATTACATTTTGATTCAGCTCATTTGTTCTGCCCAGGCTGCCACCTGGTGAAACTGGTGAAAGACAGACAGTCACTAGCAGCCCGGACAGAGCAAATGAGTTCACAGCCCTCAGGTGTGCCTCCCTCCCCCACACACTCTGGCCTCCAAACCCCCAGCAATCCTGCTCCTCTCTGATTCCCCCCCTCCCCCATTTTATGTCAAGGTGTTTTGTCTTTGGGATGAACCAGTTTCTGTCTCAAGGTGTTGCCAGGTTAGAAGTGAACAGCCACCCTCTCCCCCATAAGCTCTCTGGGCCCACTCCCCCTCCCCTCCCCACGGGTTTCCTTGAAGTGGCTCAGCATGTCCCCTCCTGTGGTGCCCCAGTGATTGCCTCGTTTACATAACTAAAGGAGGGTTCACAGGTGATTAGGATATTAGCTAAAAGCCTTCCAGCCGATCGGCTGCCCTCTGGGTTTTATAGGTAGAGCAAAAAATGCTGGGACTTCTAGTGTTAATAGCTTCTTGTTTCACCATTGATGGTCACGTTGTGGATGGTTTAACTTCAATTCCACGTCCAAGTATGTTGATCAGTAATCTGAAGTTATGAGAAAGTGTCAAGATTCTTTATTGTCACAACGTCCCTGCAGAGATTACACTTTTTAAGACTACATCGCAAAACTAATGAGCCGGAAAATCCTCTCCAGACATTCTACGTTTTAGAGAATAATTAAAATGGCTGAGAATGGCTGTCCTTTGCCTTCTTTGGAGGACACTGCAAGCTCAAAATGTCTCTGCAGAACAAGGAACATTTTGAAGGACAGTGCACAAACTGTTTTCACTGCATCACTGAGGCAAGATGTTCCTAATTTTGACGATATTACGCAGGTGAAAGAAGGCAGTCCTGGTTACTGGTTTTAGGTGCGAATTAAAGGACATATCCTCGTTGAATATAACAAAGGTTTTTCACAGTAGTACTGGAGACCAAGGTAATGCCATCCAAAGAAACTAAGTGATTAGATAATGAATCTTTGAGATGTTTAGGGCCAAATACAATGATCAGCAATACTTGTATTTGGCCCTAAACATCTTTTGACTGAGTTTAAAAGTAAAAAATGAGTCCTCCCAAAAATGTGCCACCAGTACTTTGTAAATTGTTTACTTTAGCTGCTTGAATTCAGCAAGTAAGGCATAAGGCGTGAGCAGTTTCTCACTGCGGCAACACTTTGCTAAAGGGAGACTGACTGTCAGATGTTAGCGGTCCTATTTAGAACTCACATTAACATGCCACCTGGGAAACCCATTCGCAAGTGGCCGACTTTAAGTACTTGTGTTCATGCCACATCTCCAGCCAGGAATTCAGATCCAATCTCAGTTCCACGCTCTGTATGCAAAGAAACACAGACATTATTTGGGGTGCAGCAGAATATTTTAACAGGTAGCCTACTGATCACTAACGCTGTTTCAGAACCATGAACCGTGCTGTTTGGTCTGTGTGTGCGTTATGATTCGGGTACACAAGTTATAGGAACAGTATGTAAGAAATGTATTTCAATTAATCATAAAATGGCCCTGATATGTCACTAGACATGAAGAAATCATGTTCATTTCAAATACTTATATCACTGACAACAGTGGTCTGGCCAGGATTGTCATTTAAAAGTGAAATTTGCAGCCCTCAACTGATGTTGATGTTGTCATGTTGTGTTTTGGCCTGAGGCGCCACCAGAAAAAAAAAACTTACTGTGTAGGACTCGTCACTTGCCATTGGAAGCTCCTTGTAGCAGCCCACGTTCCTGCTGGATCCTGCAGCTTAGCTGGCCACTTCGAGTCAGGGGGGAGGCTGAGGGGATACACCGTTCTACAGTATTTTGAAAGTGATTGCAGTACCAGTTTTGGCCAGTTTTGGCCACAATCCTACATACTGTTCCTTTAAGTTATTATTTATTGATCTCCGCCCTGACATTAGTTATTCACAAGACCTGAGTAAAACTCACATTATAACTCACACCCTGGTAACTTCCTTAGACACCGTTTTGTCTGGTATTAAAGTGAAATAAAGACACCAGTAAATGAAGAAATACACTTAACTCTTAACACTTAACGCAACTTCCTACGTATCATCAGCATGACCCCATTAATTATTACGGTAACTCTAGCTGATACATTATTTATCACACACAGTATACTCATATTCAGAGCTTTCATTTGTTGATTATTGTTTAAATATTTATCATTTAGTCAATGTGCAGCTACAAGGACAGAATATTTTAAAAGGTTCTCATAACCACCTGTTGCCAGACACCACAAGACACCCTCAGAAGGCCCATGTCCATTCTCTGATGAGTCACAACAATTGTGGAGGCACAATGGAGACCTACACAATATTAGGGAGGTGGTCATAATGTTATGCATGATCAGTGTATTGATTTATGCAAGAATGTTTTAGGGCTCTGTCTAATTCTTGTTTTAATCGTCAAAATATCTCAATCAACTTCTCACTCACAGTTCCTACAGTCCAAATATGTCCCATGTGAAACTTTCTGGTTTCACCCTGTTCACACACTTTGGTTTGGGGAGAGATATTCACAGTGTTGTAAGTAGGTGATAAGTGCTTGTTTGAAGAATTGAGTCTCTTGTGAGGGAGTTGTTTTGTTTACCACAATGTACAAGTCTGTGGACTTCCTACTGCACTGAACTGCATAAATTACATTGCTATGCCATTGCCATGGTGTTTTGTGGAAGTAGTCCAAGCATAATACCCCATCCAGCTAGCCTAGTTTGACTCACACAGCACTTTGAAAGCTGCCAAGCTGTCTAGCTATTTATACACCTTCAGTGAGTTGGCACAAAAATCAGTCGAGACCAGTTTAAACAAAGAAGTCCTTTCTTTCCACCTGCAGGAACTTCTTCTTTGGTGGTTTGACTCAGTCCCTTGCCCTTCTACATACTTGTGTGGGAAGCCTTAGATTAGATTAGATTACATTAGATTCAACTTTATTGTCATTACACATGTACAGGCACAGAGCAATGAAATGCAGTTTAGCATTTAATCAGAAGTTCAATAGGCAGTAAGTGCACGTGGCATAAATAGTGTGGTGTATAAGCAGTATGGTACAGATTGTTTTTTAACAGCATATGGACAATATTTACAGGTATTTAATATTTAGGTAGGAGAAGCCGGAGCAAAACCTGCCCAGGATACAGAAAACATACATTCTATTTCAAACTAATTTTATTGTAATGTAGCCACGCACATTAAAGTGGTCAGAGGTGATGTGAAAGCCTAATACAATATTACGCATTTTACAGCCCTCCAGGTGATCGGTGGAAGCACGACCGTGGTGAAAGGAGGGACTGCTACCTTACCCTGCATACTCATCGACACCTCAGAGACCCTGACTCAGATTTCATGGCAGAGGAGAACCAGGGGGAAACCTAATAATGACAATTTCCTTACCATCCAAGCAGATGGACCCCGATTTGTTAATGGACCTGATAATCGATTTGAGTTTATTGGGAATTTTAACGACAAAAATGGATCTCTACAGTTGTCCAGTGTTGAATTGAAGGATGAAGGCATCTACACGTGCATCTTCACTTTGTTCCCCAGTGGAAATCACAAGACAGAGATACATCTGAACCTGCTTGGTATGATGAAACTATACAGTTAAAATGTTGTGTTGTTTTACCTTTTAGCTTTCATATTGACTGTTTTCATGTGTGATGACTATCCTAGTGGCTCCAGTCACAACCCTGAAGGGTAATAATGTAACTTTGGATTGTGAAGAAGTTTCCCTTGCTACCTGCACGGCTGCCGGCTCCAAGCCTCCTGCTGAGGTGACCTGGCTCACTGGTACCCTGGCAGTGAGGGTCACAACCAACTCCACCCAGCATGCCAATGGTACGACTACCACAACAAGCTCACTGTTTGGAGTCCCTACCACAGAAATCAACAAGCAGTCAGTTCAGTGTGTCATCAGAGCAGCTGCCCTGCCTGAAGCAGAACCCCTGAATTTCACTATACAAGTCTACTGTGAGTATACAAATACTGCCTTACACTGAATTCTTATGGATTTTGCTGTTGTTTACATAATTACAGGTATTGTTAAAAGGTACACAGACACAAATCCAACAAGATGTGTGAGCGCAAACATTGCCTAACCTTGAATATTTTAGGATTTCTTTCCTCTGTGGGATTGTTACTTCATTGACTTAGACAGACTTTAAACGTCCACAAGGGAAATTCTCTTGAGAGCCACAAGTAAAAAGAAAGAAAAATAAAACACAAGATTAAAATAAAATAAAGTACAAATCTAGTAAAAATAAAATAAAAAAGGTGGAAAAGGTGAGTTGTTGTACAGTTGAATAGAGTCGGGTATGAATTACTCTACATTGTTTTTCTAGATAAAGGCAGAAAGGGACCCAAAGACTAAAGAGGGAGAGGGTCAGGACAACATTAGGACATCTAGACTAAGACAAGGATCCTGGCAGACCAAAGTGCTTTCTTAAAAAAAAAAATTTAAAAAAACGAAGCTAGCAAACTGTGGGTGTAACATGGTGTGTCAGTATTTATAATGACATGTCTAAACAAGTACAAATAAACGCTCACTTGTTCACCCGTGAGGTTAGTGAGTTCAGTTAAAGTTCATAGCGGTTGATTGGCTGCCCTCTCCTCAAAAGTGAACATTTCCTCTGTGTGCACAAAGGGATAGGTTGGATGCAGGTTGGCTGAAATTATACTGTATGTCACAATAGAAGATGCAGCACATGACTGACATTTATAGTATATAGTGTTTCTGTTCATTATCTGTCACATGGTATTCTGTTTCTGGTGGATTTCCCCCAGCTGTCCATTTGGTATTGGTATTCTTCCAACATTGTCTGCAGGCATGTCTGTTTAATAAGACAGTCTCACCTCTCAGGTATCTAAAAGCTGCTGTGTGATGTATCACTCATTTAAGGTCATGGAAAAGTGTGAGTTTCAAATGCAATGCTGTAAAAACACCTTAATGAATGGATTCATACATTCAACAGTGCCTTTAAAAACACCAACATGTTATTCTGATCGCAGCACACATCAGTACCCAATACAGAGCAGTGTCAGGTTGTTACTGTTTAATCCATAAGACTTTAACAACAAGAGTAACTGGCTGGATAGGACCAAGTCATTCATGTTAAACCTTATTTTGATATCATTAGTGTCTCCTCCCTTATAGAAAAAAACAACTCATTCTTTCCCTGTTTTTTGTTTTTCCAGTCGCACCCATGAACGTGACGATCGTTCAACGTTCTGAAAACTCATATGAGTGTGTGACCGAAGCCAACCCAGAGGCAGATTTTACTTGGAGCAGGTACAGTAAATAACATTATCAGCTAAGACTCTATTAATCAAACAGCGATATTTACAGGATTTATCCCGGAGCACTGTATGCTTTGTCATTTTCCAAAGCTTTGCACAATGGTCTAACAGTTGTGACTTTAGCGAAAGGAATTTGAATGATGTCCTCTGTGCTTTCGACTGTGCGCAGTTGGAAAATACACTAAACTGTATCTTTGGTGAGAATAATTTAAAATGTACTCACATTTTTGGCCACATTGTAAAAATTAAAGCCCAATGTTACTGTCAGCAGTCTGGTTTACTACTTAATTACAGTTTGAAAAGGCTCATGGTTTATGTGGTTTAATGGCATCTGCCTAATAAAAAATGTACAGTCACTTTTTAACATGAATGTTTCTTTGACTTGAAATAATAAGCTGAATGAATATAATACTGAGGATTCACTAACTCAAGGAGTTCCTTTTTAATCTTCAATGTTTTCCCCCTTTTATGTATATTTATTTATTAAGACTACTAAAGAGTATTATAGAGTAGATATATCATTGTTTGAAGGGTGAGACTCAGAAAGAAGGATTGCTGGTTGAGGCGGCGGATTATGGACTATGATTCCGATTAGAGAATCAAGGCACTTGGACAGAGAGATCTGTTTTGTCTTCTTTAATAAAGGTTACTGGATTTCACCATCATGGTACAACATATGTTTATGTGTGTGGTCTGAAAATATAAAGAAAAAGCAATAAAATGTATTAGAAAATATTCTCAGAAGATTATTCAACAGTTAAATCAGAATAAACATTCATAAAGGAACTGCTATTTAAGCATAATATAACAACAGATATGTAATATGGTATGGTAATATGGTGGAGGAAACTATACAATTTCCAACATAACATTAGCAGAGGCAAAGCATGCTTAACAGCATTGGAGCCTTACATATCAAATTAACCACAGTGAATAACTAGACTTTAAAACTCCTCATTAACAATAATCTTAGTCACAATCACAACAATAAACTGAGTTGCAACATTGGTGCTAGCAAATGAAATATTCATAATTAAGCCATCACAGGCATCCAAACTTAGCTGCAGTGCTAGTAAGAGGCAGAGCTAACAACTACTGGGCTACAGGCTACTTCGCTAACTCAAACTCACACAAATACTTCCCTGTAACACAAACTGGAATAAATAAACAAAATATCCATGACTAAGAAGCAGAAAGCACATACATTTCCTCAAGAACGCACACATGATATGAGAAACACACAAAGTCCATGCAGCTTCACACAGTCTGCTCACTAGCTGGTCTGCTGCTTGTCAGTGTGGCTGAGCATGTCCTCCTGACCTGTTCAGGCTGCGTTACTGCCTTTCACCAGTAGATGGCGTTTCACCTGTTGTGCTTTCTCACAATCATAGAGTATTTCAATCATTGCACTATAGAGTAAATAAAAGCATTGTGCAGCATGTACAGTATGTGGTCAGAAAAGACAACAGATCTCACAAACTACCATTTGCTTTGTGTGAATTCAACAACAGTAACAAGAGTATCATAAAATAAGAATAAGCTTCACCAGGACAGTCTTATTACACAGAGACTGTGTTTTTGCATTTCAAAGGCAGCTGGTGGTTTTTAATCACAGTTTTATCAGACTGTCAGACTGAGTTTTTCAAGCAGCAAGTGAAATGGAAGGATGTTGCAGTGGACAGACTGTTATTCAATTTTACAGCTGCTCCTTTAGGCCATGTGGTGTAAATGGGTCACAGTTATTTGGTAATGTACAATAGTTGAAGTGAGCCTTGGTGAGCCTTCTACCATGTAAGGCCAAGTCCACACATATCCAAACGATCTTTTCCCCTTCCGCTTTTCCCTGGCATCGTTTCAAGGTTAGATAACTAATTGACCACACCCACTTATTTAAATGCAGATCAAAAACGCAACTTGTTAATGAGGCAAAGGCAAGTATAAAAATAATGAGTAAAATTAAATGATCAGGTTCTACTCATTATGTGGTCAGTTTAGTTTGACATGCAATGTTGTTTAGAAGTAAGTAATAGGACAATTTCAGCCATACTTGGACAAGCACTTGGATGTCGTCTTTACTGTGGAAGTATTGGCCTGAGACTCTTATGATTCATAGCTTCATATCTCCAACTAAAGTCTATATTTAGTCTGAGCCATGCATGCCTCTGTTACAGCTCACAACTCACGACAAAACAGGGTCGCCAGCCCATCGCAGGGCTAACACAGAGAGACAGACAACCATTCACACTGTTTGCACACCTACGGCCAATTTAGAATCACCAATTAACCTAATGAGCATGTCTTTGGATGGTGGGAGGAAGCCAGAGTACCTGGAGAGAACCCACGCAGACCGGGGGAGAACATGCAAACTCCACACAAAAAAAAAAAACAGTCGGCCCATGGATTTAACTTCATACACACAGGGATTGAACGTATTTTATTGTATCTTTGGTTGTGTCTTTTCTTGCATAGTTGCCTCTCAGCTGGTAAAGCTTGTCTTACCGAAATGAGCCTATGAGAGCAGTACAGTAAGCTATGGATTTAGGATCATAGACATTAAAGACAGCTCAGACGCAGGATCATTTTTGTTTTCAGCTTACAGTCTCGTCAGACGGGCACCAGGTGTTTCCCCTACACTGTTAAATATTTTCCTGTAAAATATCAGTAAAGAACTGGCAGCAGGGTTGCCATTATCTTACTGTAATTTTTTATTTTATACTGTAATTTTTAAAATGTACAGTTTTGTACTGTTAAAAATACAGCATTTACTGTTTTTTAAGATTACTTTCACAACACTTTACAGACAACTGGTTTGTTTAAAAATAAATTAGCAGTCTTCACAAAATCTATAAACTACAACCAAATGTCCTTTGTGAATTTAGAACAGATCAGCTTCTTAATGCACTCTGACTTTTATTTTAACATGAATTTAGAATCTCCACATTCAGACAGCACCTTCTTTCTAAAAAAAACAAACAAACAAAAAAAACTTTGTCTTTTTGCTGAAAATAGTGCAACAAAAGAACAATGTATTCAGATTCAGATTTGGAAATACTGAATAAATATTGATAACAGTTCAGATAATGAAACTTAATGAAACTAAGAGACTGTTCCACAAAGCAGATTAGAAGGTTAACCAGATAAGTGTAAACATTTTTCATTATCATGGTACAAACTCTCAGATGTGTGTGCCCTTTGTGTCCTCTTGTAATCTGCTATTGTAATCCGGTCTATGAACATGACAATCCGAAGAAAAGTATCACAAGCCCTGAAAAAATATCCAAAGTCCTGACATAACACCTCACACAGTCAAAACATGTCAGCGTGAAACATTCAAACAGTTGTATGTGTATGTTCAGAAACAGGACACAAATAAGTCGTCGAGAATAACAGGGATTCAGACCTTCTAGCCTGTAAGGGAGAGAGAAAGCGGGTGAAATTGAGAGGGAGAAAAAATTAAAGCAATAAGACAAGCTGGTGTCTTTGTGTGCGTGTGTAATGGGATTGAATAATTACACCATTTTAAATGAAGTCTTGCTGAAGGTCCATGAGTCTTCTCAGCAGAGTGGATACATATGGGTTGACTATGTATTCTGATTCTTTCTCTGCCCATAGCTGCAAAATAATTCATCATATAATCTACCCTGGAACAGCAAACTGTCATTTTAACACTTGGGTTATTGTGCAGATTAAGGAAATGAGTTTTAACATGTTCTCCTGTTAGTCTTTGTCTATGTACATTTTATGTTGACCCTCATTTGTCTCCTCCAGATCTGGCCAGTCTTTGCCTGAGTCTGATATTAAAGTGCAGGGTGCAACTCTGCAGTTTGTGAGGAAGACCTCTAATCTGAATGGCCTCTACGAGTGTGAAGCTGTAAACGCATATGGAAGGAAACGCGGAGGTCTCCACGTGTGTATGGATTTTGGTAAGATTTGAGTTGGATGTGTAGATTGTCAAAATACTTCTTGATATGTTTGTTCTGGACTTGTCTATTGTATCTAAGGACATACGTGATACTTGATGACGTCAGCATCTGGTGTCTTATTCAGAAACCCCTAAAGCAAAAACATTTGACAACAATGCTGACCCTTTTTCGGTTTGGATGCGCAGAATCTGAAACTGCTGAAAACCAAATTTATACACAGTGGCTTTTTTTTTGTCAAATAAAATATTCTAAAACAGTATGGTTTGACCTACACATATGAACATGTCTTCTACTTTTTGTGAGTTTCCATTGCTTCCTTTGGCAAATGGCGTATTTGGCGCTTTAAATTCCAGCACATTCTTTTCCTCCATGCCATCGGTCCAAGCAAAGAATTCTTTGGTGTTATGTTTAAGCTGCTTAGTGTACTTCAATGGTCAATTGAAAAGATTGAAAAGATTATTGTCTTGACAAAGTCTGCTATAAAACATGAGCATGCTTCATGCCTGAACTCCTTCCTGTAGAGGCATTCAAAACAACTCAGGCAACAACACAGAGCAAATGGAGATGTAGATGGGTAGCAGAGGTTGAGTCTGCTGCCAGCACAGCCCACTGAATAACTTAATGAATGACTACCCATCCCAGATAACTCTGAACTCAACTCTTTAAAACCTTTAGCACGTTCTGTCTTGTGAAGTATTCTGTTCCTGTAAGTTCATGTGTCAGGTGCTTTTTGTGCTTCAGGGCCTGTCTACATAGGAACGATTATATGCCATTGCCAAGTTGTTTGTAATATAAAACTAAATAACCGAGAAAAAAAATCTCCAAAATCTCCCCAAAGTACAGTTAATAACTGTAGCCTACAGTTTCAACAAAGAGAACGGAGAAAGAAAACCTACAGAGAACCTGGTTTAATTAGTGACACTGATGATTCAGTATTTTCATCTGAATGTTTTCTTTATTCTTGTGTTTTTTTTGTTGCTTAAGGCCTCTACGCTGCTGGCTGGACATTATTTGGTCTTCTGCTTTCCCTGAACATTGCAGCCTTTGCAGCCATGTGGTACCTTTGTAAACACAAAAACAAGCCACTAAGGTACCAACTACAGTCGCCCTCCATACATTTAAGCTAAACATATGGTGCTACTTAGTATACAAATGCATACTGCTCATGCTATGTGAATATTTTGTTGTATTTATATTGTTGTTTCATTATGTAACCCAGATGCTGCTCTAACATTTCCTCCAAGTGATGATGGAGCAGAAGAGATAAAGGAACAAATACAGTTCATTTGTTAAAATGTATTATACCTCTTTTTTTGTTCCCTCCTCTGCCAAGAAATATTTTATGTATGAATACTACATGTGTCTATGTGTGTTATATTTCGCAGTTGTATCTTTAGTTGTATCTACTTTTCTTCGAAGATCTGAAAAGTAAAACAGTAAAATTAATTTTATTGGTGTTCTGTTTTTATACATTCTTTCTGTAATCTGCTTAGATTCTGAAGATTCAATTTTAATTTGTTTCTTGTTTTTTACTGCAGGAATCTATTGCAGAAGGAGTAATGAGATTGACAAGAGTTTGACAGGTGAAAATTGGAGAATCCGAAGCAAATGACTGGTCAAAGTACACTGAGGCAATCTACAAGAAGGGCCAGAGTTGAGTCTTCTTTTTGAGGAGACTGAGGTCCTTCAACATCTGTCAGACAATGTTGAGGATGTTCTATGAGTCTGTGGTGGCCAGTGCACTCCAGTACGCTGTTGCATGCTGGAGCAGCAGGCTGTGAGCAGCAGAAGCAAATAGACTCAGCAAACTGATCTGCGAGGCCAGTGATGTTATAGGGGTGGAGCTGGACTCTCTGATCACAGTGTCAGAGAGGTGGATGCTGGCAAGAGTGGAGACCATCCTGGACAACTCATCTCACCCACTCCACAACACAGTACCTTTAGTAATAGACTCATTGTACCCAAATGCACCACAGAACAGCACAGGAGGTCATTCTTGCCTGTGGCCATCAAACTTTATAACTCCTCCCGCTGAGTGTTGGTCACTCTTAACACTCTCAACACTTCAGACTCTTGTTAATATATTTGCAGCCTCTTACCTATATTGTGAATACTCTTTTATTTTTTGTATTTTTTTATATTACTTTTGTTTTATTGTATTTGCTCTGTCAACTACCAACTGTCAATTTAGGGGAGTATCAGCAACAAAACAATTTCCTTGATGGATTAATAAAGTATTCTGATTCTGGTTCTGATGATTCTGAAATGTTTGAGAATCAACTGGTCAATGAAGAGTTGGACAACATGGGCAGATGGGCAGTGTTTCAGTTTATATCCAAGGGTTTCTCTTACTCATTGGTGTCACACAGGGACGGACAGGCCATCTGGCATACCGGGCATTTTCCCTGTGGGCTGATGTGCTATTTGCACACTAAGGCTATGTAATGAGTAGGCTAAAGCAACACAACCACTTGGTAAATAAAACGTAATAAAATAATTTTGGTTAATGTTCTATGGCCAAGTTAGTTTGTATTGTAAACACAGGTAAAATTAGCTAACGTCCACTAGTGGCTATTTATAAAACACTGTGTACACTGACTGGATGAGGAAATATGTAGATAGTACTTTTATGTCTTCCTTCCTGAACTAAATAGTCTTGAATGTGAGAAAATTTTTTAAAACCGCCATTGGAGCGGCTGTGGCTCAGTAGGTAGAGCAGGTTGTCCACGAACCAGAGTTACAAGCTTCCACATGTTGCTTGTACACTGGTTTGGTCCAGTTCAGTACTGGTTTTGATGAGTTTTGTTGTCGGGGCAAAGTTAAGAACTTTGGTTTGCTTGGACTTTTTGCTCTGGTATTTGGGGAGATACACCACGTGTTCACTGTTAGCAACTGTTTGTGACCTGATGTGGGATTGCCATGTGCAGTAGCGGTTTTAGGCACGGGCGGAACCGGGCAGCTGCCAGGGGCGGCATTTTTTCATGACACAAGGGGGGCGGCACGAGCACTTGGGGAAAAAAATAAAAAATAAACAAATAAATCTGCGCCGCTACGTGGTTTTCTAGTATTTGTCATAAGTGTGTGGGGAACTGGCAAATTGTCGTCCCCTGCAGCTGCAGTCGCCCCTGCTGCTGAGAAGGTGCCGTGCATAGAAGCTGTGCGTGAGAAAGGGAAAGGGGAGGGGGGCGCGGGGGACAGTTCACCTCTGGGTCTCTCCCAAATTGAACGGACGTGGGGGGGCACATTTCATTCCTAATATAATAAATACAGGCCTATAATTCCTGCACGTTTTTGTTTTTATGAATTGTGTGAAATGGTCAAATAAAAATAGGTAATACAAAACGATGATGTGGTCACCAAGGTGAACTGGTTAAGTCTTGACTTCTGGTCGTGAGTGACAGCGTTGGAGGATGGAAATCTGTTGATTGTCGAGTGTCAAATAAACAGAGATGGACAGAAAAAGGTCAAAGCATCAGGTGACCAGTTTAGGAACAAAAGAAAAGATAAAGGTCTTCTATGTTTTCTCTCTGTATGATTACAGTATCATGTCACGAATGAAGGGCTAATGTTAACTGCTGCTGTACGTTTGTTAGCCTTTTACTATGATGCTTGCAATGCTTATACAACAGTAATTCATCTTAACAAACACCAGGTCTAATTTCAAGATTGTTCTTTGAAACAAAACTGTTACAAGTTCAGTTATTAACTGGAGGCAGTAACCAAGGAGCTAATTGTTCCTCCCTGAAAGATAGATTAATATAGCGTCTAATGACAGACGCTTAGAGTGTAAGGGCATGTTGATTTAAATTTGCAATTGCAATTCATGGATGTTCTTTTCTTTAAGCGCGCGCACGCCGGGGGGGGGGGGGGGGGGGGGGGGGGGGTGCGCGCGCCGAGGTGGTCTCGCCCAGGGCGCAATTCAATGTAGAACCGCCACTGGCCATGTGCCATTCAGACGGTAAGTCTAACTGTCTTGATATGCTGTGTGCAGAGATTTCTCCACTAGGCTGTAGGACACTTCTTCTTTGGGTTGTGTCCGTTTATTTTTTTTTTGTAGTGTTGTTGGGGAGCGGTTAGGGCTGGTTGTCTTTGGACATCTATCTCAGGAGCATTTCCGTGTGGTTTTCTTGTAGGGTTACCTGTTCCTGGGTTACTGTACAGGCCCACGGGGTTTGTGCTTAAGCTACCCAGCGCAGAACCACATGAAGACTAGGGGTGAGTCTTTTAGTACTTGAGTAAGTGTGTGTCTGACACATTGCTGTCTGTATCGGTGGATTAGGAATGATACCTTATTTGTCAAGGTTTTTTGACGTGCCTACGATGGCATTTGTGAATGACTATAAAAATGAATGACTATAAAAACGAGCTGATTCAAATGACTAACCATTATGGCATTAAGGTTGCAGAGCAGAAGCATACGGAGGTGTCATCATCTTTGTTTGAAAAAGGTCTTCAGCTTCAGTCCCTGTAAATATAGTGGACCCTTACAATTTTGTCGAGCTGTGTAGGGACCTTGCTTTAGAAGGCTAAAATACATTTTGCTGTTCAAATTGTTCAATGCTTGGTGAGAGGTCAAAAAAGGAATCGCCATTCTTGCAATGAGGATCTTGATTTTTTTTTTTTTTTATTTATATTCATATTTTATTTATATATATATATATATATACACCACTAGAGATCAAAATTAGAGAACAATTTATGAACACTTGATTTTTTCCGAAATAATGTAATCCTCGATTGTTCAACATTTAAAGGACTCTTTGTTGTGGCAATGCCATGCTACTAGAATAGTAATAACAAAACATAGACCATTAACAAAAAAACTTTATTTTGTAGAAAACGTGATGATCAAAATTAAAGATCAGCAATGCCTGTAGGACAAAGAAAGCTTATAACATAATTTTCTGGAGGATATGACAATCAAAAATTAGTAGGAAGTGTACAGGCCTTTGCTTTGAATGACTTCAGCACATCTACGGCCACAGGACATAACCAGTCTCTCACACTGCTCTGGTGTGATTTTGGTCCACTCTTCTTCCAGTCTCTTCCACAGTTCAGTGACAATAGTGGGTTTCTTGGCCATAACTTTGTCCCCAAGGATTTTCCAGAGGTTTTCTATAGGGTTTAGATCAGGACTCTGGGCTGGCCATTTCATTATTTCAATGTTTTCACTTGCAAGGAACTGCTTTACTTGTTTTGCAGTGTGACAGGGGGCATTGTCCTGCATGAACATTGCTGGCTGATTGGGTGATGAATGCAGGCAAGGAATCATATGTTGTTGAAGAAGGTTCTTATACACATTTGCATTCACTCTGCCATGTAGCTGTATTAGAGGCCCAACTCCTGTTGCAGAAAACATTCCCCATACCATAACACTTCCTCCTCCACCTTTCACTGACCTTTTTTTTTTTTTTTTTTTTTTTACACACTTTGGGTTCAGTCTTTCCCCAGATTGACGACGAACATAATGTTTTCCATCGGATCCAAACAAATTAAACTTGCTTTCATCACTGAAGTGAACTTTGGACCAGTTTTCCTCTGTCCACACAACATGTTCCTCAGCAAAGGTTAGTCTAGCCTTTTGATTCTTTCTGCTAATGAGAGGTTTGGTCACTGCAGAGTGGGCTTTCATTCCAAATGCTCTTAAACGTCGAGACACTGTGTGACGAGACAGAGTCTTACCCTGTTCGGCACTGAACTGACGAGCAATTCCAGCTGCTGTGTTGAACCGATTGTCCATTGAGGTTCTCCGTGTTATCCTGTCCTCTCTTTCAGTTGTCTTTCATGGACGGCCAGCCTTCTTGGTGGACTTGAATGAATTTGTGACTTTGTAAAAATGTAATATTCTGGATATCACAGATTTGGAACGACCAACTTCTCTCCCTATTGCTGACAAGGTCATCCCTTTGGCCTTCATCTGGACAACCTGCTGCCGGAGGGTTTCAGTGACTCGAGAACGGCTTGCCATCTTGTGAAGTTAGTGAAAATTGGAAGTTAGGCTGCCAGTTAAATGGGGGTTGTCAGATGATTAAGGAAATTGGCACCAGGTGCCAGACTAACACCAGTTACTGGGAGATTTCTGAAAGTGTTCTCTAATTTTGATCAGTATTCTTTTTAGAGTATCTGATTTAAGTTTTTTATACTGTGCTACAGAATATATGTAACTTGTGAAATATGCTTAAAACACTGCCCTTTTACTTGTGTTTGGATAATTTTATGAGAGGACAATGGAGTGAAGTTGACATTTAGGAAATTATGGGTTGTTCTCTAATTTTGATCTCTAGTGTATATATACACTTCAGCTTCATGGGAATTTCCAAAAACCGACACCCAAGTCCAATAGGTCTTACATAACCCAGTACTGTTTATAGGCCTTCACTGACCCCATGAGAGAAGAGAAAAACTCTGTTGAGCCTATTTTATCTCTGACCAATCCCTCTTTCTTCCGTGCTTTCAAACAAGGTTAGAATGCACAATGCACAACGGTCACGGACGTAATTGGGGGGGGGGGGGACAGGGGACTTTTTCCGTTTTGGTCCCCTGCACTTTTTACCGTCCGAAAACAATGTTACGCTCATATAGTAAACAGAGACCCGTCAAGCACTAGAACCAAGCGGAAAACGGCTGCTCAAGCTGAAGCCTGTTTCTCTTAGTTTAGACCCGCCCACAAGCTCCTCCATTGGCTCTGCCGTTTCTTGTGTGATTGGCCGTCCCCGCTGCCACTCCACCTTGTTGTCACACCGGTCTGCTAGTCTGCGGTCAGGAGTCCTTGTTAATCTACGTAGATTAACAAGGACAAGAACAATTTACAGTAGTACAGTAGTACTACTGTAACAACAACAATTTACAGTAGTACTACTGTAAATTGTTCCTTTGTTCTGCCTGGGTCGTGTCAGCTTGAAGGATTGTAATATCAGAGGTTTCATTTAAATTAACGTTTGAATCGGTGTCCATGTGTATGTGTGTTTGGTAATTAGGCGCAGCCAGGATGTCTAAAAAAGAAAAGTGGACATAAGTCAAAGTGTAAGTTACTCAAAGAAATGCGTTACAGCCATCCCGCAACACCTTCACTGGCTCCGATAAAGCAGCATATCCACTTCAAGATCCTCCTCATCATTTACAAAGCTCTCAATAATCTTGTAAAGTGTATTAATTTTATTGAAAGTGCTGATAAATAAAATTATTATTATTAAAAAAGGGAAAAATACAAAATATACAAATGTGATTTTATACGTCCAAACTCATGATAATTGTGAAACTGCGTTATTTCCACTATAACCGTATCGGTATCGTCCTTGGCTGTCATGCCAGTGGGAGTCATTCATGCATTCAATTAGTCAGTAGATGGAGACATAGCGTTGTTCTACAAGGAACGTTTTCAAATGTTAAACCCAGATTTTTAAGTCTGTTGTTAAGTCTTATCTGTTGTGTATGGAGTTGTGTTTCTAAAGAGTGGAGGCAAACATGTTGGTTTATAAAAAATTAAATGACTACTGACAAATTCCAGACTAACTGAGCATGTTTTAAAGAAGAATCTCTCTACCTTCTCCAAGAGTATCCACTGGCATTTGAATTATCAACACAGAGGCTCCTCACACATAATGTAGCTTCTGGGAGGAGTGGACGAACAGTGAGACCAGGGTTCAGGATATCTACATATGGAAACAGGTCTCCATTGTTCAGATCATCATTTGTTTTGTTTGCTATCAAAGGACAGGGATTCTGTTACCACAGGAAGCTATGGTATATATATCCCACGCGTGATAGCTTTGTTTCGCTTGAGTAAACATCACCACCTGCCGTACGTTGACGTCACAACGTGACGCCTCCATAAAGTATGCAGTGGTAGTAGTAGGATGATACGCAGTATTGTTGGCTTTTACCGTTTGTTTCTGGATGATGCTTTCGTTTCGACTCATTTGTTTTATTCTACAGGCTACATCGTAGTAAACACTGGGTTTTGTGGTTTTGGTCTGTTTTTAAACACCGTGCGGGCTGGAAACCACCGTCCGTGTCGCCGTGAGTAGAAGACGAGCGAATGGATGGAGCCGCGTCTTTTTTGTGTGCCCTTCGTGGGCAACTTTTTCCTGAACCGTGATTTCTCCATGAGACGTGGACTACTGTTGGTGCTGTCAGTTGTGCTGGTGAGCAGAAACGCTGAAGGTAAATCGCTTATTTGTCGTCGTAATTGCTTGTTTGCGCAGGTGCGACACAGATGATGAAGAATGGAGAAAAAACACGTTCTCCTGACACGTGAATGGTTCTAAATTTATTTTCAGCACCATTGTGATCATTTATAGTAAGACGTCACGTATTGGCCTCAGAGGGAGCTTATGGGGCTGATAAGAGACTCAAACACCGTACAGTATGGCACAGTGTGTGCATAGTAAAACGTCATCTCCTGTCTTTGTTCCGCTGAGCATGTTTGCGACTGCTGAACCGTGACTGTTGTTATAACAACGTTGAGAGGATAATGTCCCCCCAGATGACCCCAGTCATCTGGGGGGACAGTCTTAAATAGCTGCAAAATGTGTGGATGTGTTTGACTGCGCCACACACCTTACAGTATCTGGATTTAATGATAAAACACATTTCAAGGAAAAACTGTGAGCATCACTGTAGTGGGAGGGTCTATGTGAAGGGACATGTGATGTATTTGTGTACAGCGTAGCTCGGTTTTAGTTTTATGGACGTGTTTTCTTAAATGTCCCACTGGGTCACTGACTCTTTGATGCCTTAGATGTGGTCTAGACTTTAATAGCTATTTGTTTAACCATTGATGGTTAGGTTGTGGATGGTTTAACTTCAATTCCATGTCCAAGCATGTTGATCAGTAATCTGAAGTTATTAGAAAGAGTCAAGATTTACTGTCATGAAGTTCCTACAGAGATCACACTTTTTAAGGCTACATCGCAAAACTAATGAGCCGGAAAATCCTCTCAAGATA
Organism: Chelon labrosus; assembly: GCF_963514085.1. Classification (NCBI taxonomy): domain Eukaryota; kingdom Metazoa; phylum Chordata; class Actinopteri; order Mugiliformes; family Mugilidae; genus Chelon; species Chelon labrosus. The sequence continues at coordinate 14,781,319 of NC_140341.1, forward strand.
TTGTACCACTCCAACATTGCTCTGCAGCAGGTGTAAAAGTGTTGTTACCTTCTTTGGAGGACAGTGCAAGCTCAAAATGTCGCAGAACAAGGAACATTTTGTTCAGTGCGCACCCTGGACACGAAATGTCTGCCCTCCTGTCGTCTGGGAGGAGATACAGGAGCTTAAAAAGCAGGACCAATAGACTTGAAAACAGCTTCAGAATGCTGCTAATTCATAATTCAGTGCAATATCTTGTATTTTAAACAGCATAGTAGTTTATTATTTTATATCACAAACTATTTGTGATATACAAAGTCACCTCTACCTGCTGAGGAGACTGAGGTCCTTTGAGGTGTGTAGGACACTACTCAGGACCTTTTATGACACTGTGGTTGCATCGGCAACCTTCTACGCCGTGGTCTGCTGGTGTGGCGGAGTCACGGAGAGGGACAAAAAGAGACTGGGCAGACTGATCAAGAGGACTCGCTCCATCCTGGGCTGTCCTCTGGACTCTGTGGAGCAGATGGGGGAGAGGAGGATGTTGGCTAACTGTCAAACATCAGGAACAACCTCTCTCTCCCCCCTGTAAGAGACAGTTGGGACTTTAGAAAGCTCCTTCAGCCAAAGACTGCTGCATGCTTCCGGAGGTGTTTCGTCCCCTCAGCAGTCAGACTCTTTAACATCAGCATTTCTTAGCGCTGCTGCTGAGCTTATTTTCTGGACAAGAGCACAATATGTACCAATTCATCCCTGTCTTTACCTCATGTCTTTTTTGTGCAGTACTTGGTGCAACTCCTATTGGAGTTTGTTTTATTCATGATATTCATGAATGTCAATATGTGTTTTCATCCTTACCACCTCAAGACTCTATTTATATTAGTTGGTTCTTTCAGTTTTCGGTTAGCTACATGTTAAACCCCCATGGGCCTGAGAGTCTATTTCCTGTTGATTGTGGCTTCGAGAATGTAGGAAGAAACGTGTGCGTGTTCTCCACATTTTGTCCCTCCTCTGAGCCACGTCATGACATATAAATATTTATTGTACTGTAACGTACACTACCGGTCAAAAGTTTTAGAACACCACACTTTTTCCAGTTTTGTACTGAAAATGATTCAGTTTAGTGTGAACACACTCTTGGCATTCTTTCTACAATAGAAATCAAATATTCTTCAGAAAGTTCTTCCCAAGTCTGTTGCAGAAGTTCCCATTGATCACACCACATTGACACAATTGGGGAGACTGAGAAACGGTTTACATCACTAAGGCGTACTACACAAACAATTAACATCTAACAAAAAACAGAAAATACTTTAAACAAAGCCATTAACAAAGAAATATCAAAATTCTATATACTAAGAAAATAAATAGCCAGACTAAGCTAAATCCTCCTCCTATGGAGACGTTGGGGAGTTGGTACAGCTGAAGGTGTCAGTGGGTTACAGACTTTTCTTTCTTGTTTCTTTCTTACTTTGTGGCTATGGGTGCAGCCATCACAGCCTCCAAAATAGTTCTGCCTCATCAAAGGAACAGACATGGGCCTTCTGAGGGTGTCCTGTAGTGTCTGGCAACAGAATGTTAGTTGGGGCCTTTGAGTCCTGTGGGTTGAGGGGAGGAGCCTCTGTGGATCAGGCTTGTTCCAGTGCATCCCACAGATACTTGATTTGTTTGAGATATACTGAATTTGGAGGCCAGGTCAACACCTTGTGCTGTTTTTCATGTTTTTTGAGTTGTTCCTAAACCATTTTTGTGTGTGTGCCTGTGTCAGGCTGCATTCTGCTGGGGATGGCTGCTGCCATAATTATTATGGAGTTGGGGTTCCTGGTCTGGTCTACATACAGTTAGTAAGGCTACAATATGTTCTAAAGGCTCAGTACCAGCACTGAATGTTAGTGTATTAATATCAGAAACATTATTTTACAACACTGGACACTGAGTCTTGTTCTCCTGTCACATGTTCTTGTTTTCATAGTAGAATGTTTTAGAAGTCCTGGGGAAATAATCCAAGGTCATCTGGGTCACATTGGTGCCTAACCAATACTGGCTTTTCTGGGCTGACACCACAAATGTATACGCCTTGAATGCCTTGAAATTGCCTCAAGATGTTTTACAAAAGCCGGTCTAAAACCCAGCCTGAAACCCCCAGAGCAAGCCTGAAGGCGAGGGACACAGCAGTTGCAGCACAGAATTGCATGTCTAGTAATAGAGAAGAAAATTAGAAGACAAGAGATCAATGCCGAAGAAAATAAATGAGACGATAGAAGCTTGGAGCGAGAGAGAAAGGAGAAGACATGTGCTCAGTGCATCGTCCCCCAGCAGCCTAGGCCTATTGCATAATTAAGGGATAGTTCAGTCCAACCCTATAACTATAAGCTTGATCAAAAGGAAAGTCTTAAGCCTGATCTTAAAAATGAGAGAGTGTCTGCCTCCTGAACCCAAACTGGGAGCTGGTTACACAGGAGAGGAGCCTGATAGCTGAAGGCTACCTCCAGTTCTACTTTTTGAAATTCTAGGAGCCACAAGTAGGCCTGTGCTTTGAGAAGTGAAGTGATCTGTTGGGATAATATGGTACGCTGAGGTTGTGAGGTTGAAAAAGGAATCACCACTCTTGCAATGAGGATCTAGAAGTCAGTGTTTCTTTATTCAAGCAGTGCACAAAATCTCACACAACTCAAGGTTATGAGCAGAACAGAAAAATGAAACAGTATTTATACACAGTGATAGATTATCTTCAGTACACATCATACTGCCTGGCAAATACATGTTATCTATTCACCAGAAGGAGGGAGTATTTTCCTTGAGATAACAACAAGGTCTCAGGCCTCCTATACTCTCTCTCTTTGAACTAATAGGTTTTCTAAACAACAAGGCACTTAATTGCACATGAATATAACCTGTTTACTAGATCTAGTAACTAAACCCAATACTTTTCTATCAGAGGTCTTTTGGATACGATGGAGCTAGGCCTTTAAGGGCCTTGTATGTAAGGAGGAGGATTTTAAATTCCAGATTTTAAATGGAGCCAATGAAGAGAAGCTAAAACTGGAGTACTATGATCTCTCTTGATAATTCCTGTCAGTGCTCTTGCTGCGGCATTTTGAATCAATTAGAGGCTTTTCAACAGCCAGACAGTAATGATTTACAGTAATCCAGCCTGGAAGACAGAAATGCACGAACTAGTTTTTCAGCATCACTCTGAGACAGGATGTCCCTAATTTTGACGATATTACGCAGGTGATAGAAGGCAGTCCTGGTTACTTGCTTTAGGTGCAAATTAAAGTACATATCCTCATCAAACATAACACTGAGGTTTTTCACAGTAGTACTGGTGGCCAAGGTAATGCCATCCAAAGAAACTAAGTGATTAGATAATGAATCTCTGAGATGTTTAGGGCAATACAATGATCAGCAATCCTTGTATTTGGCCCTAAACATCTTTTTACTGAGTTCAAAGTAGAAAATGACTCCTCCCAAAAATGTGCCGCCAGTACTTTGTAAATTGTAACTTTACTTCAGCTGCTTGACTTCAGCAAGTAAGGCATAAGGGGTGATCAGTTTCTCAGTGTGGCAACACTTTGCTAAAGGGAGACTGACTGTCAGGGTCAGATGTTAGAGGTCCTACTTAGAACTTGCATGAACATCCCACCTGGGAAACCCATTTGCAAGTGGCCAACTTTAAGTACCTGTGTTCACGCCACATCTCCAGCCAGGATTTCAGATCCAATCTCAGTTCCATGCTCTGTATGCAAGGCATAGGCATTATTTTGGGCGCTATTTATTGATCTCTGCCCTGACTTATAGTTATTTACGAAGAACTACATAAAACTCAGATTATAACTCAGACCCAGGAAACTTCCTTATGCACCGTTATGTCTGGTATTAAAGTGAAAAAAAGACACCAGTGAGTGAGATAATACACTTAACTCCACGCAGCTTCCACGCAGCTTCCTATTTATCATCAGCATGACCCCATTAATTATTAACTCTAGCTGATACATTATTTATCACACACAGTATACTCATATTCAAAGCTTTCATTTGTTGATAATTGTTAAAATATTTTTCATTTAGTCAACGTGCAGCTACAAGGACAGAATATTTTAAAAGATTCTCATAATCACCTGTTGCCAGACACCTCAGGACACCCTCAGAAGGCCCATGTCCATTCTCTGATGAGTCACAACAATTTTGGAGGCACAAAGGAGACCTACACAATGTTAGGAATGTGGTCATAATGTTATGCCTGATTGGTTGATTTATGCAATAGAATGTTTTAGGGCTCTATCTAATTCTTGTTTTAATCGTCAAAATAAATCAACTTCTCACTCACAATTCCTACAGTCCAAAGTTACAGAAGATGAATGAATGAATGCTGTTTTGCCTTGGCACAACAATCAGTCAAGACCAGTTTAAGCTAAGAAATTTTTGTGGTTTGGCTCGGTCTTTGCCCTTCTACATACATGTATGGGAAGCCTATGGTAGGAGAAGCTGCAGTGAAAGTTGCCCTTGATACGGACAGAAAGAGAGGGAATCACTGATGTCGATGTTAAGATAGACACAGCATGAAAAGAAGGAGCTGACAGAAGCAGCAAGGCTAGACGTGATGAAAGTGAAAATACTATCAGGTGCTGATGCATACATTCTACTTCAAACTCATTTTATTGTAATGTTGCCATGCACATTAAAGTGGTGAGAGGTGATATGAAAGCCTAATACAATATTATGCATTTTACAGCCCTCCAGGTGATCGGTGGAAGCACGAGTGTGGTGAAAGGAGGGACTGCTATCTTACCCTGTATACTCATCGACACCACAGAGACCCTGACTCAGATTTCATGGCAGAGGAGAACCAGGGGAAAACCTGATAATGACAATTTCCTTACCATCCAATCAGATGGACCCCAATTTGTTAATGGACGTGATAATCGATTTAAGTTTATTGGGAATTTTAACGACAAAAATGGATCTCTACAGTTGTCCAGTGTTGAATTGAAGGATGAAGGCAGCTACTCGTGCATCTTTACTTTGTTCCCCAGTGGAAATCACAAGACAGAGATACCTCTGAACCTGCTTGGTATGATGAAACTATACAGTTAAAATGTTGTGTTGTTTTTACCTTTTAGCTTTCATATTGACTGTTTTCATGTGTGATGACTATCCTAGTGCCTCCAGTCACAACCCTGAAGGGTAATAATGTACCTTTGGGTAATGAAGAAGTTTCCCTTGCTACCTGCACGGCTGCCGGCTCCAAGCCTCCTGCTGAGGTGACCTGGCTCACTGGTACCCTGGCAGTGAGGGTCACAACCAACTCCACCCAGCATGCCAATGGTACGACTACCACAACCAGCTCACTGTTTGGAGTCCCTACCACAGAAATCAACAAGCAGTCAGTTCAGTGTGTCATCAGAGCAGCTGCCCTGCCTGAAGCAAAAACCCTGAATTTCAACATACAAGTCTACTGTGAGTATACAAATACTGCCTTACACTGAATTCTTATGGATTTTGCTGTTGTTTACATAATTACAGGTATTGTTAAAAGGTCTGTTATAGAAAGATTAGTTGTTATAAAGTTGGATAGAGTAGGGTATGAATGAAGTCCTGTAGCGTTCACTGTGGGAACAGAGCTGGATCAGTCTGTTGGACATTGAGCTCTGCTGTCCCTCTATAGTTCGGTGTAGTGGATGTGATGGATTGTCCACAATAGGGAGCAGTTTGTCCAGTGTCCTCCTGTCCCTCACTGAGACAATTGTCTCCAACTCTTTGCCTTTCGGATCAATTTCATTGTCCTTTTTGCTGGTACTGCAAAAAGGACAGAAGAGTCTACTGCAAAAAGGACAGTAAAGTCTACTCGTACGCTTCTTGTACACAGCATCACTGTTGTCCCTCCAGTCCAGTCTGTTGTTATACTCGACATTGTTTTTCTAGATAAGGGCAGAAAGGGACCCAAAGACTAGGTTAAGAGGGAGAGGGTCAGGACAAAATGAGGACATCTAGACTAAGACAAGGGGCCTGGCAGACCAAAGTCATTTCTTAACTGATTGCTAAAGACAAAATCTAGCAACTGTGGTTGTGACATGGTATGTCGAAGTTTCTCATTTTTGCATAAGTGTTTGACATATAATGACATGTCAAATACTAGTTCATACCAGTTGCTTGGCTGCCCTCTCCTCCAAATGTGCACATTTCCTCTGTGTGCACAAAGGGATGGGTTGGATGCAGGGAGCACATTCCTTGTATGATTTACATTTCATATTTACATTTTATCATTGTTATCACATCCACATCCCCATTCAAATCTAGTGGAAACCTGGAACAGTGCAGGTGCTTAAAGGCACCCTCTCTGCTGCATGTCTGCAAACTGTCTTTTATTAACAGTCCAGGAAGGCAGACATATGAGGAATGTCTCCTTGGAACACTTTAAGACAGGGTGTTTCCGGACTTAAAGTGATGTTGAATAGTTTGGACAGGCTTTATGTGGACCGATATTTTTTTCTCTGTATTGATTGAATAATTTAAGGATTCAAGGAGTATTTAGTTGTCAATTTAACACATGTTGTTAGTTAGTTCCTCTGGTCCTGGTGCAAGCCAGTAGAAGAGACAATAAAAAGTAGAAAGATACAATAAAATTAGCTTACTAAATATGGTTGGGGGCTACAGGGGTCCTCCAGTGTTCAGTAGTCTCACAGCCTCCATTGTAGTCCTTTGGGAGATATTTAGATCTGTGTATGTTCACATAGTGGGAGTGGCTGGGGCACCGAAACGCATTATCTGCCGCGAAACATTTCACCAATATTTTGTTATCATACGCTAGTGCTATTTCCCTTCGATTAATGAATGGATTCATACATTCAACAGTGCCTTTAAAAACACCAGCATATGTTATTCTGATCGCAGCACACATCAGTACCCAATACAGAGCAGTGTCAGGTTGTTACCGTTTAATCCATAAGACTTTAACAACAAGAGTAACTGGCTTATCTGAGGGGATAGGATCCAGTCATTCATGTTAAACCTTATTTTGATATCATTAGTGTCTCCTCCCTTATAGAAATAACACAACTCATCCTTTCCCTGTTTTTTGTTTTTCCAGTCGCACCCATGAACGTGATGATTGTTCAACGTTCTGAAAACTCATATGAGTGTGTGACCGAAGCCAACCCAGAGGCAGATTTTACTTGGAGCAGGTGCAGTAAATAACAATATCAGTTAAGAATCTATTAATCAAACAATGGAATTTACATGATTTATCTCGGAGCACTGTATGCTTTGTCATTTTCCAAAGCTTTGCATAATGGTCTAACAGTTGTGCCTTCAGCGAAAGGAATTTGAATGATGTCCTCTCTGTGCTTTTGACTGTGCGTAGTTGGAAAATACACTAAAATGTATCTTTGGTGAAAATTATTTAAAATTTACACACATTTTTGGCCACATTGTAAAAATTAAAGCCCAATGTTATTGTCAGTAGTCTGGTTTACTACTTAATTACAGTTTGAAAAGACTCATGGTTTATGTGGTTTAATGGCATCTGCCTAATAAAAAATGTAGAGTCACTTTTAAACATGAATGTTTCTTTGACTTGAAATAATAAGCTGAATGAATATAATACTGAGGATTCACTAACTCAAGGAATTCCTTTTTAATCTTCAATGTTTTCCCCCTTTTTTATATATATATATTTTTTTTTTTAAGACTAAAGAGTATTATAGAGTATATACATATTATGTATGTTAATCACTGCACCACTGTATCAGTAGTGGTGGGCGGATCGATCCAAATATCGATAATCTCGATACCAACGTTGGTATCGAGATTGATCGATACCAATGTAATGAGATCGATACTCAAGTTTCAGTTTCTCTCGTTTTATTAAAGAGGCGACTGTCGCAGTGCAGAGCAAGCCCATTTTGCCCATCCTCCCCCCTCTTGTGTTTGTTGTACCGTCACGTGACTCCGCGACGCCAGGTGACCAAACACCGCCCACCGCTCGCAGCCAGGCCCTGCCAGCAGCAACACATTACACACAACGTAGAGATGGAGCAGGAGAATGGCAGAGAGAAAGAGTAGGGCTGTGCAGTGGACAGACAGTTCCATGCAACAACGTTGCAGGTTCCCTAGTGATTTTGTTGTGATATTTATTCTTCGCCTTCTACCATGTGATTTAGCAGTTGCTAAACTCTGAGACTCATCACATGTTACTGTAGAGCAGGGGTGTCAAACGTATTTTCATTCGAGGGTTTTAGTGCGATTAAGTACATTATGAAAATGTTTAGATTTAATGAACTATACTTTTACAAAACATAAGAAATTGAAAATCGTAATTTCAGCACATTGCTGCCATCTGCTGCTCAGTTCTGGTTCTCAGCACATAAATAGGAATTTACTGGAAAAATTATTGAAAAATTGCAGCTAATGTCTTACATGTAATTCTTGCAACTTGCAAATCCATGCCGCAGGGGCAGAGCGGATCCTCTGCTGGGGCCGGTTTTGGCCCGCAGGCCGTATGTTTGACATCCCTGCTGTAAAGGTATGATTGGGCAGCACGGTGGTACAGTGGGTAGCTTTGGTGCCTCACAGCAAGAAGGTCGCTGGTTTGAATCCCCGGGGCGACTGGGGCCTTTCTGTGTGGAGTTTGCATGTTCTCCCCGTGTCTGGTTTCCTCCCATCATCAAAACATGCTAGGTGTTAGGCACTGGTCAGGTTGGCACACAGTGGCGGCGCGCGCGAGTGCAACCAACCCTCCATGTCTGACCATGCAATCTCGTTATATGATACTTGTATCATTTATAACTATATAACTGACCTATATAACTATATAACTGACCACACCCACTTATTTAAATGAAGATCAAAAACCCTACTTGTTAATGAGGCATACTAGTTCTGCTGTAAGGCCAAGGCAAAGGCAGGTATAAAAATAAAGAGTAAAATGAAATGATCAGGTTCTACTCATAGATATTATGTGGTCAATTTAGTTTGACATGCAATGATATTTAAAAGTAAGTAATAGGAAAATTTTTTAGCCATACTTGGACAAGCAAATTGGCCTGAGACTCTTGTGATTCATAGCTTCATATGTCTAACTAAAGTCTGTATTTGGTCTGAGCCATGCACGCCTTTGTTACTCAGACTAAACGGACAAGACTAAACAGATTTCTTTCAACCGTCTTTCCAAAGCATGTTTATCTATAAACATGCTTTACTTAAAGCTATAAATCCTACCACCCTGCACATGGGTAACATAACCTTTCAGTTCTATGAAGCTATTATCCTTTGTCATATCAGTGTATTAAATTCATTCATTCAACTGCTTGTCCTGTGAAGGGTCACGATGGGTGCTATCCCAGTTGTCCAGTCTAAAACAGAATACATTAATTCTTCTGAAAAGTTGGCTTGTATGAAGAAATTAATATGACTGAAAAGTCATTTGAGAAGAAAAGATCTATTCAAAACAAGTATGATGAGGTTTCGCGGAAACTGGAGGGATGTGTTGTCTGCTGGAGCTCAGAGCAGCGAAAGGAAAAGGCTGAGGACAGTCACTCTTGACGTTGCTCTTGAATCTTAGATAAAAGGTCTTAGTCCAGCAGAGGGATGGCACAGGCAGACAGATTTTGAGCACTAAAAGCATTGTAAGAGCCATTAAACGAGTGGCCACTAAATAAATCATCAAGTAGTCAGGTGGTTCCAGAGGTTTCGTACAACTGCTTATTGTTCAGAGTTGGTTGTTCTCATGTTAAGTTCACACTGAAAGTAAATGCACAGTTAAACTGAATAATGGTCATTAAAATGAAATACTGCAGTTGGTTGGAGCACAAATAGACACACAGGAATGTTACTGTTAGATTATTATTTCTAGTGTATTAATGTGTCAGTAGTTGGGGAAATTGGAGATAATTGTATGCGCACTTTGGTAGTTTCATCTGATAGTGAGTTCAGTTTGATATGGTACTCACCAGCAAAACAGTCCTTCTTGCATCAGTGTCCACAGTTTACTGCAGATTCTTAAATGTGGAGAATTCCTGGGATTACTGCGCTGTTTGAGTATTTAAATATTTAGTGTTGCTCTATCTTACGTGGCCATAAAACCTACTGTAACGGGTTGTTTAGCCTCTCTATGAACACCTGAAACGGAGAGTGTTCTCTTTGAGTCATGTTTGTGGCCGAATCCTCTTACCTCGTGTTGTTTGACTCTTGAGCTGATAAATGTGTCAGTGTTTATCTTGTCATTTCTGGGATACAGAGTCATATTGAGTCAGTATCTGTGAAGGTTCTTAGTCACCCAGGTCATGATATATCCAAAAAAGGTTTAAAAAAAGGCAGCTGGCCTTATTAGAAGACTTTTCACCACTCATCCAAGTAGCTTCTTATACAGATCTTATAATACAGTTTTAACTTCCGTCCCCAGGATGTTTCAGCCCCATTCACACCTTGACACTGGAGCCTCTGGCGGACAAGGATCATTAGAGCACCATTCATAGGGAAAGAGGACAGGGAGTTTCCAATTTAAACCTCAACTTCCCACCAGTCCCCTAGAACTGAAGAAGCTACTCGGATGAGTGCTGAAACGTCATCTCAAAAAACTCTACAAGTCCAGTTGCCTTGTTTTTAAACCTTTTTTGGATACTGAGTCAGTGTCATGTGATAGTAGAAGAGCCCCGTGTTAGCTGGTTTGAATGCTAATGTCACATGATATCTGTGCCACACAACAGAAAAATGTCTTTCACAAAAATTGTAGCTATTATTTCTTCACATTCTGTTAATAATTCTGTTTCTTTTTTGAATGTTTTAAATGTTAGTCTTTCTTAACAACCTTGCAAAGTGCTCGTTTATAGAGTATCAGTGCCTGGTGTCAGAAAATGTGTTATTGTGGTGTGATATTAGAATTAGTGAAACCTTTTCCTACTCACACCACATGGGAGGGTGGAACACAGAAAAATGAAGTTCTTGGAATGGTAAATAACTGGAGCGATAATACCCATACTATCTCCCCATTCAAATTAATCATTTACCAGCATCTGGTTAGTTCCAGTCAGGGGGAAACAGTTAGCCTTTCTCTGCCCATAGCTGCAAAATAAAAAAATCTACCCTGGAACAGCAAACTGTCATCTTAACACTTGGGTAACATGTTCTCCTGTTAGTCTTTGTACATTTTATGTTGACCCTCATTTGTCTCTTCCAGGTCTGGCCAGTCTTTGCCTGAGTCTGATATTAAAGTGCAGGGTGCAACTCTGCAGTTTGTGAGGAAGACCTCTAATCTGAATGGCCTCTACGAGTGTGAAGCTGTCAACGCATATGGAAAGAAACGTGGAGGTCTGCTCCACGTGTATATGGATTTTGGTAAGATTTGAGTTGGATGTGTAGATTGTCAAATACTTGTTGATATGTTTGTTCTGGACTTGTCTATTGCATCTAAGGACATACGTGATGCTTAAAATGATGACGTCAGCATCTGGTGTCTTATTCAGAAACATCTAAAGCAAAAACATTTGACAACAATGCTGCCCCTGTTTCGGTTTGGATGGGCAGAATCTGAAATTGCTGAAAACCAAATTTATACATAGCTTTTTTTTGTCAAATAAAATAATCTAAAAGAGTATGGTTTGACCTACACATATGAACATGTCTTCCATTGCTTCCTTTGGCAAAAGGCGTATTTGGCGCTTTAAATTCCAGCACATTCTTTTCCTCCATGCCATCGGTCCAAGCAAAGAATTCTTTGGTGTTATGTTTAAGCTGCTTAGTGTACTTCAATGGTCACTTGAAAAGATGTTAACATGCTTGTCTTGACAAAGTCTGCTATAAAACATGAGCATGCTTCATGCCTGAAATCCTCCCTATAGAGGCATTCAAGACATCTTAGGCTGAGATGACCACACAGAGCAAATGGAGATATAGATCTCTTGGATAGCAGATGTTGAGTCTGCTGCCAACACACCCCATCCCAGATAACTCTGACCTCAACTCTTTAAAACCTTAAGCACGTTCTGTCTTGTGAAATATTCTGTTCCTGTAAGTTCATGTGTCAGGTGCTTTTTGTGCTTCAGGACCTGTCTGTACAGTAACATTTACATGGCGTTGCCAAAGTAGTTTGTGATATAAAACTAAATAACCAAGAAAAAAAAATCTCCAAAATCTCCCCAAAGTACAGTTAATAACTGCAGTCTACGGTTTCAACAAAGAGAACTGAGAAAGAAAACCTACAGAGAACCTGGTCTTTTTCCTAAAACGTCTCACGAGACACGTAACAAACAACAGGAACGCCAGACCACAGTTGGGGGTTCAAAAAAAGTGTGTTTTATTTTAAACTGAAAGCAAGAGCAGGGGAAAAATTGACATTCATGTGCTCAGCAGGCCAAGTGAGGGGTGACCAGGAGGAGACGGGAAGAACCGCTTCTCATAACAATGACACTGATGATTCAGTATTTTCATCTGAATGTTTTCCTTATTCTTGTGTTTTTTTGTGCTTCAGGCCTCTACGCTGCTGGCTGGACCTTATTTGGTCTTCTGCTTTCCCTGAACATTGTAGCCTTTGCAGCAGTGTGGTACCTTCATAAACGCAAGAATACGCCACCAAGGTACCAACTACAGTCGCCCTCCGTACATTTAGGCTTAACATACAGTGCTGCGTAGTACACAAATGCATGCTGCTCATGCTATGTGAATATTTTGTTGTATATTTATTGGTGTTTTATTATGTAGCGCAGAAGCGGGCACACATGCTGTGCCAACATCTCCTCCAAGTGATGATGGAGCAGAACATGCTGTTCCAAGTGATGTTGGAGCAGCAGAGGTAAAGGAAAGATTACAGTTAATTTGTTAAAATGTATCACAGCTCTGTTTTGTTCCCTCAAAGTTTAACCTGTGCCATAAAAACATGTTATGTATGAATACTACATGTGTATAGGTGTGTTATATTGAACAGTAAAATTAATTTTGTAGTGTGTTCTGTTTCAGTGTACTACTGTTTTTAAATATTCTTTCTCTAATCTACAAAGATTCTCAGACTCAGCAGATTCAATTAATTTGTTTCTTTTTTTTTTTTTTGACCGCAGGAACGTGTTTGACAGCTGCAGGAGCAACAAGATAGACAAGAGTTTGACAGCTGAAAACTGGAGAATCCGAAATAAATGTTTGTGAGTCTACTGTTCAGTAAGCAGTTGGGAAGCAAGGACAGCTGTTGTGTTTAAGTTTATACCCATGCTTTCATATTACTTACTAGTGTCACATCAGAAGCAACTGCAAATGACTGAAGAATGACAAGCGTGGGGCAAATTATGGTCAACTGACTTTTATTGTTACTGCTGATTTACAGGATGTGGCTTCTGGAGCAACTGTCTGTGCCGCTTTTTTCCACCTGCCTTAACCCTACTTCTGTTGCAAACAGATGGGGGAGTCTGTATGTGCCTTAACATCAACCATTTTAAATGCTCACAACCACAGAGGCCTGTAATGTGCATGCTAACCAGAAACGTAGCAACTGTTCTCATCATATACTATAAATCTATAGTATATGATGAGAACAGTAAAGTCCTTATTTCTCAGTGTTTACACCTCACTGTTAGTATGAACAGACCCTGAGTGTACCCTTCCATAGAAGTGTTACACACTGTATTTTGGCGGCATATCTGTGGTTGCCTGTCTGGTTGTACTGGGTGGAGCTGTAGGTGTGGTAGTCACAGTTGCACCACGACTCTCTTCTTATCTCTGGGTATAATTATTGTTAAATCCGTTATAATCAGTGGTTCCTAACCATAATATTATAACAATCAACACATGGCCACAATCCAGAGCCAACACCCTGGTGCTTCATGTTTGTTCATGGTTTAAGTCAATTCCATTTGTCTCAATCGACACAAGCTGGCAACAAGTTATTTAACCCCATCTGGTGCAATGAGTAGCTTCTCAGTTCTTAAACAACTATGTCTAAAGACGCATCCCTGCTTTGCGCAGTGGCCAGACATCAACACAAGAACTTGGTGAAAAATGAATGCAACACTGCCTGGCTCGTACTCTTCCTCTCCATGGGCCATCACCTTAACATGGTGGAGAAGTTTGCGTGTCCCTACGAACCTGAGAGCTATATTGTCTGGAGCTTGGTGCTCCTGGTAGGTTCTCCCTCGGCAAACAGGTCTCAGGGGAGGGATCAGACCAAGAATGGTTCAGGCACTGCCCTGTGCAGGGACAAGACTATGGCAAAGATTGGAACATGAAATGTGAGCTCAATGCATATTACAGGAAAAGCGCAGACCCTCGTGAATGAAATAAAGGCATATGGCATCTAAATACTTACAATTGCCAAAGCTAGCTGGAAGGAAGCAGGACAAACACGACTAGCATCAGTTGAATCAATCATATACTCTGGACACACAGGAGATCAGGCTTCTCACTGAGATCATGCTATCAAACACAGCTCAGGAGACTCTTAGGATGGGAACCAGTGAGTGCAAGGATCAGAATAGAGGAAAGGAAGAAACTAAAGACCTGGCTCAGAGGAGGGACAAAATGTTGAGACCACACGTTTCTTTAAAGTCAAATTCAAATTTATTGATGAAACTTAAATAAAACTGTAGCCACACTCACACTTTTCTCACTGTAGAGTGAGAAGAGTGTGAGCTGCCTGCCCCAGTATTTAGACCACAATCAGACAACTCCCAGAGCCTAGCAGCCTCTCTCTGTCTCTCTCTCTCTCTCTCTCTCTCTCTCTCTCTCTCTCTCTCTCTCTATATATATATATATATATATATATATATATATATATATATATATAGATAGATATAGATATATATTTATTTATTTATTAACCACATGATACTGGTTAAGGCCAACATCAGTGATGACATAAACACGTCCATGTGCATAGAATGCGTCGACATGTCTCAATGAAAAAACACTTACTGAAACGTCAACAGTCATTAAACAGAGACCCAGAGGTGAAATTGTAGCTGAGCCCTGACTGTTTGGACTATTACAATGAATTTAGGCTGATGGTTGGCTGGTGCTGAGAGGCTGGGAGTGTGATCAGGTTTTCGAGCAGATGCTAATCACTGACATGGCAGTGCTGCTTTCCTGTGCATTCACAATCTGCAAGCAGATTATTTCTGCACTAATTGACTCATAGAACTAGATGATGTAAATTCCAGTCAGTGCTATGCTCGAGGTAGGTGGAAACTGATAGAAAAATACTACTGATTGTATCATTGTGTTCTATGCGCACCGTACCGTTGACTAGATGTTGTTTTTTCAAGGCCAATGTGAGGAACAAAGCGTGTCCTGTTCATTTGGTCCCTTGACAGCTGCTCCCACATTGCCCTGTTTGTCCCAGTAAAGATTGGTTACTGTGAGGTGATACTTTGGCTCTTTGGATTTTTTGTCTGGTCACTTCACTTGCTGGCAGTAGCTCATTGCCGGATCTGCATTTGTTTGTTCTGCTTCTTTTAGCACATCTGCAGTGATTGAGGAGGGCCCCCTCTTATTTGGTTCGACATACCAGTAGCGTGTTCACATCACTTTGCACAAAGACCTCATTGTTCCTACGTAACCTTTCTGCTACCATTCCTGTGTGTGCTCGTGCTGCAGCTATCTGCAAGGCCTTCATACCATCTCTGCCTAGTAAATATACAGGACAGGATTTAGAAATGACCATTTTAATCCTCGTGGATAGCCCTGACACTGGACCGAAAACGGCTGTTGCCGCTGTTAGAGGTTCCATAACATTGTGTCCTGTAGTTGATTGAACTACCATCTTGTCGTTAGACATGCAAATGTGGATGATTTTAGCACTATTCTGCATGCTCCTGAAACACAGAGAAACACAACGTCCTGGCTGCTTATTTCCAATGTAAGGTTTCTGTCCTACTCATAGTGTTCTCATAGTGAAAGTCTGTGTCGGTGTCTGAATCAGTTTCTTTGTGGGCTTCTGTGCATGACCTTGTTTTAGTTTAGTTTTGGGTTGTTTATACTCCTCGCGCTTATAATAGCTTCCGCGGTTGCCTTTCCCGCAACCTACCTGTTTTTCGCCAGGCTCCTCGTCCCCGCCACACCACAGCCGGAGCTGGAGCTGGAGCCAGACACTCCCTCCCAAGATGGCCTGTTCGCTTGCAATGGAAGCAGATGACCTCCCTTTGATAGAAGATTTTGCTGGGGGAAGAGAAACCTTCGTTAGTATAGAACATTTCACTTTTCTTGATTCCTTTGTAATCGCATGAGTGACTTTTTCAGCATGTTTCGGATGAGGTAATATGTCATGAAGTGCCGCATTTTGAGTAGCACCTGAGTAGCATGCAAGATCCAATCTGACCAAATTAGGATAAACTGTGTTTCCCTGACTGCTTGTGTTTGGGAATGTATGTGTGAGTGTGTGCTGTATACTACCTGCTGCACCAAAGATACTGTCCAGGTCTGGTGTAGGGCGGGGGGAGTGAGTGACCGGCTGACCGGCTGTCATTGTTATACAAGTCTATCTATGTGTAACTAGTCTAAAGTTGAAGGAGAGCAGAGAACACAATCAATGATACAATCAATAGTATTTTTCTAGCAGAAGCCGCCTTTAGTGTTGCATCACAGCATGAAGGTTCTTGGTTCTGTTGCCTGGCTGGGGTCTTTCTATGTGGAGTTTCCACGTTCTGTCTGTGTCTGCTGTGTTTCCTCACTCATAGACTTGCATGTTATGCATTTCTAGGAGTTCAAGTTAAAACATTTTAACATCCTAATTACATTCTATAAATCTGAACTTTTTTTTGAATAGTATTATTTGGTAAAATGTCTAGTTTTAAGTGTCTTTTTCATTCATAGATACAGTGTTCAAATATGTTATCATTATGCTTGGATAAAACCAAACGAATAATCTACTACTCAAAAAATAGTTGATGCATTAATTGAAAAAATAATCGATTGATAAACATAATTGTTGGTTGGTGCCCTAATTTGGGAGCCAAACTGATTGTGTGATGTGTGATACTGAACATCATTGTGTTATTGTAGATATTTTATTCCCTCGGTGTTCACAAAGGTCTGTCCTTTCACAATATTATACAGGCCTTTGTCTTTATAATATTGTACTAATATACACCAATCGGCCATAACATTAGGACCATCTGGTCATAATCACTCAAGTGTATAACACTGATTATCTCATGGTCGTGGCACCTGTCTGTGGGTGTGATACATTAGACAGAAAGCAAACATGTCATTCTGTTAGAGGCAGCAAAAACGGTGCCAATATACACTCTGCATTGCAGTTTTGTATGCATAGCCGCAGAGCAGTCAGGGTGCCCATGCTGACCTCTGTCCACAGCTGAAAGCTCCTATAATGGACACGTGCGCTTCAGTTGTGAACCACAGAGCAATGAGAGAATGTGGCCTGAACTGATGGATCATGTTTTCTTTGGCATTATATGCATGACTGAGTATGTGTGCATCTTTTACCTTGGGCACACATAGCTCCAGGATGTAAGGAAAACCACCTGTCCATTTCCATGAGGGCGTGCTCAGCATAGAACAAAGTGTAGATGCTGGCTCCTATCAAGATAACATCCACATAAAAGCCAGTGCTTAGGTTTCCCAGGAGAACATGACCTTGTGATGAGATCATCAACGTGATTTACTTCACTGCTTGGTGGTTTTAATGTTGCGGCCGATTATTGCGCGCGCGTGTGTGTACTTTTTTTTAATTATTATTATTTATACATGCACCTCAAATCTACTCAACTGTACATGATGCTATAAATGTACAGTCATACTGACCACACACAGTTATAGTTGATTACCTTCTGAAAACATCTGACTTGAATATTTTCCTCCTGTTTTCACAACAACAGTGTTAATTAAATCCTCCAGCAGTTTCTGTTATGGTTTATAACGGACTGTTGTGGGTATAATAACACAGTCAGAGTCAGCAAATTTTTTTTTGACTTTTGCAAGATCATCAGCGGTCAAATGAACTTCTGTGGTACTCAAGTTACGGAAAGAACATCTTGTCTTGTTCCTTGGCCACCAACTTTGAGAAAGAAACAGACATCCAGGTCCTCAGTGTGCACGTGTGGTTAGACCATCTTTCCTTGTCAGTTAAGACAACAGGCCACAGGAAGCTCTGTGAGCTTATACAGAGGCCTTGCTTTTATCCTCACAGTCCCACAACTCACTGTCCTAATATGTTATTGTTTAAAATGATTGCCGTGTTCACCGTCTCAGCCCATGCTAACATCTGACTACTTCAGCCATCATACTTCATATTTTAAAACGAGCAGTCACTACTATAGTCACGTCATCACAAGCAATCAGCAAACCCTTGTGAACATGTTTCCTATCAGGGCATTAACAACCCAATGCTTGATGAATTATATATACAATTAAAATCAGTCTAATTGTCAAGACATTTCACTCTGTACCAAAAAATAACAACCTTCAAATAGAGGAAATATGAGGAAATATCAGGGGACCACATGGCTTCACTTGAAAAACACAGACTCATTCTCTGGGGACCATGATTGCATGTTTAAAATGTAATCTAATCAGTCATTGACCAATGAGCCTTACATTCCTTGCATTCTCCTTTTTTATGATTTTGTCCCATGCCAAGTCCCATGAGTTGAATTTGTTTGACTTACATACTTTGTTTCTGTGGCAATGTCAATGTAAACTTGAACTCTTAAGAAGCAGTAATAAAGCAGGATCCAAATGGGAGCGCCGTCTAAAGCATCCTCGCTACCAAGGTCTGAAAACAAAGCTACCGACAAAAACACAAGTAAACACACGTTATGCTTTAACCTTTTAAGAGCAGGTACAATATTTGCTTTCCCTCTTGGCTGAAACTGACATGAAGGCTTTTTATATGACTGAATAAATAAGTTTAATTTATAACTACAACCAACACTAGGTCAAAAGTGTTTCTTCTTTATAAATACAGTATACTACAACTGGATTTTAACACCTTAAATATGCTAGGTCCTTTAACCTTTGCTGGGTCATGCTGGTCATGTGCTTTTATCTTCACTCAAAAGTGTAGTTTGAAACTCTGTGCGAGTTTTAGTTCGACATTGATAGACCACGTAAAACCAGAGATATTAATGTTTTAATTGAACACAAAAATATGTATCTGGGCATAAAAGTGGGATGGGATGGGATGGGAAGTGGTTGAATCAGCTGATGCTAAGTAGACAGTCCTAAGAGTGTGCTGTTTGTTCATTGGTAGATTTTAGGGAGGTATTTGGTATTTCATCCTTTTTTTTTTACTTTTTGGCTTAGTTTGTCGAATTATGCTTTATCTTTTAGTTGCTTTGTAACAGTTTGTTTGTTTTTCGGTTTTTATACATTTCATTTTTTGCTTCTTCTGTTGTGAGTGTTTTTTTTTTAATTTTGTCAGTTTATTTATCTTTATTCTTGGATTTGTACAGCCAAGACCAGTTTATTACTACGGTACAAAGCACCTTAATAGTTATTTTAATAGTCTGTAAAAGACATTCTTCAAACAAACAACATAAACGAAGGTGCTTCTACCTCCCAGTAAACGGACTGGATTGGCTTCAGTACCTCACAGTTGAATCTGATATGTATATTTATATAATGTCCAGGTTTCGTCTTGCGGTACAAATTTAGGTTTTAGTGATTTGTTCAATCAAGATATGTTCATTAGTTTGCGCCTAATTACTCCAACACTGGATATTATGAGTGAGATAGCTTTTTGCTTATTTTAATCTTAGAGCATTAAATGATTAACAGTGTGTTTTAATATTGTTTAGCAGTATGTCATATGGGTAGTGTTACATTTAAGACTTTTTACATAACTGTGTTTTGCTTTATCTCTGTTTTATATTTATTTGTGTCTTTCTTTATAATTAAAAAAAAGACAAAAACAAAACACACCCTCTGTTCATGCAAGTATATCTAGTGTTTGTTCTGCACATTACATCCTATTTATTGTATGTTTCACTTCATTCATAGCATTCTCTATTAATGGTATTAGTAAGATAATCCTTTACTTGTCCTACAGTAGGGACATTTGCAGCATTGCCGCAGCGGACATTTGAAGACAGTGCACACAGGAGATAAAAGAAGTAAACATTAAGTAAGTACAAAATATAGACAATGAAATACAATAGAAATCATACATATGTGTGTAGAACAGTTTGACATGTTGCACAATGAGGGAATAAAGGATATGTAAACAGTCTTTCTCTGTAATTAAGAGATTTCAGAGTCATATGAGAATTTATGAAGATTGCAGCTTGCCAAAAGATGTCTGAAGTCTGCGGTGCAGAGGGAGAAAAGAAAGGGAGCCAGGACAATTCCTTGTGGCGCTCCGGTGCTGCAGACAGCTTTGTCAGATACACAGTCCTGTGTCCTCACATACTGTGATCTGTTGGTCAGGTACTCCAGCATCTATGATGTGAGGTGGTGGTCCACAGTCAGGCACCGCCCACACAGCTGAGAAGCAGAGCAGAGCTAGAGCTGGGGGGGGGGGCATTCATACTTATAAAAATGTAGTAAATCTTTCACTGGATGATAATTAGTATACACCCCAAAGCGTAGGATGTGTCATCAGCATTTTAATTAATTTTTTACCGTCTTTGTATAAATAGTTGATTGCTTTCTGATCTCTGTTTTTACTGGATATTAAATCATGAGATTTCCAAAACAAAACATTGCGAAAATACATCAGCGCCTACAGCAGCTCTTCTACACTTTTCAGTCTCCTGACCTCAGAAGAAGAATGGGCGTCTTTCCCAACTAAGAAAATAAAGGTCCCCAAACAAAACTATAGCAGGAGACCACAAGCTGTCATTTGAGCTAAGGGTTGCAAGTGCAACTATTAAGAAATGAAGCCAAGGGTGCCAAGAGGAGGCAAGATCCACCCTTAGCGTTCTTTCCTACATGGAGAATTTCCTCATCACTGAATCCTCATCCCCCTGGGCTCTAAATCCATATGGATCTGTCTCTCTCAACACCTAGACTGCTGAAATGCTTTGTTCACTCATGTTACTGCAGTAAATGTTAATCCTGCACTCTGACTTGATCTCTCGTTATTGAACCAGGCGAATGCAGCCTTTTGAACGTTATTTCCTTCAGTGTTGTCAGATTTAAATTGATGATGATATAAATGTAAAAAATCACTGACATTTCTTTGGGGTGCTGGGCGGGTGCTATGGCTATTATAGGGGGAGCTACAGCACCACCTAGCTTCTCCCTGGCGCTGCCACTGCTGTGTCTCGTCACTCCTTTGCCCACCTGTATATATGGCCCTCGCATTGCCTTTGTTCGTGTCATGTTGTCTGCTATGTTTCCATTGTTCTGTGACGTCAACCAGTTTGGCTCCTCGTTGTGTTCCTGTGTTCTCTCCTTTGTTTTTCTGGCCTTCACCAGTGTCTTTTTTGATTTGTGTTTGTGTTAATTACCCTACCTTACCCGCAGCACCTTAAGTTTTGGTTTGTAAGTTTTCATTAAAGGGGAATTACCGTTTTTTACAACGTGGACCTTATTTCTGTCATATACGATCGTTAACTCACCCATATAACTTTGATATCATTTGGAGTCGTTCGGGTGATATTTAGATCCAGTGGAGCACCACGTGTATCAATATATTGTGTGATCTGGGCACCGAAACGCAGCCTCTAAATAACGCGGTATCTGCCGCAAAACTAGTTCATTTCACCAATATTTTGTTATGATACGCTATTGCTATTCCCCGTTGAGTCCAGAGTTATCTATTACAGCGGTTGTTATGCTTTGGCCAGCTGTTCCTCTCTCTTCCTCCGCATCCTCCTCTCAACGTGCTCCTCATTCATATACTCTGGCTCAATTTGGTAATGACGTCCATCATAAACAAAGTCGTCATCCATAACCTCAGAATCGGAAAAATATTCAGCCATGTAGCAAAAAACTAGCAGTAGCAAATTACAGGTAAACAAGCCGACCATTGCGGGTGCGCGCGGAGCTCAGAAATGACATCATCCAGGTCAGAGGTTAGTAGGTCAATCTACAGATCCCGGATGATGATAACAGGTAACTCCGGACTCAACAGGGAATAGCACTAGCATATCATAGGGGTCTGGAGCCTGGAGCCTATCCCTTGCTGTCATCGGGCGAGAGGTGGCGTGCACCCTGGACAGGTCACCAGTCCATCACAGGGCTAACACAGAGAGACAGACAACCATTCACACTCACACCCAGTGCCGGCGCTCCGCACATGCACATCACGCACTGCGCGTAGGGCACCAAGTGCCTGGGGGGGCACCAAAAAATCTGGGTCGTGAAAAATCATCACAATAGGCTACTAGTATAAATAACAAATAAAATATGTCTAAACAGAGGCGTCACTGGGTTTTCAGGACAGGGGGGGCTTAGCCCCAAGGAGATGCACAGGATGTGAGCAAACGAGCGCACGAGCACAAAATTTCACGAACAGCTAGCAAAGACTGAGAAATTATTTATTAGTTATTAGTAGTTATTTATTATCAGTCTGTTTGTTTAATACAGTACAACAATAAACAAAGGTTTGCACAGTAGCAGAATGTGTACAGCATTAACAAGAAAGAAAATGGCTACAATTGCAAGTTACTTGGTGGAAGCATCAAAGAGGATCATAGGCCAAGGGCGACATCTGTTGGTGAAACTGCAATTAGAAAAAAAAAAAACACAATCTCAGTGTTTGTATATTTTCATGTTCACAGAGTTGTCAAATTATGTACAGAATTATTATATTGTGCCTCATCAGACCTCTTTTAAAGGTAAAATAGAGTTTTGAATTTTAAATGTTCCAGTGCTACATAGGCCTATATAAATGACTAATGTGTGCAATATTTTTGTATGATGGTTCAATCAAAAATGCATTTCAGTAGAATATATATATATATATATATATATATATATATATATATATATATTATATATATTTATTTCTTTTCATGTTTGGTGCCATTGTTAATGTAAAATTATTTATTTGCAGCAGTTATTTTGGAAGTAAAGGGAACCGAACTAAGAAATTCTGAATGGTTGTTATTCCTTTGGGCCCAGAATTTGGTGCTATGCCCCTGCCAGGCAAGCTGCTGACCCGGAGCTCTCTGCTCTGACTGTTTCCTCAACATAAATTTGAATAAATATTTACAAAACCTGGATTCTGACAATAAGTGCAGTGTATGTAAAAAAAAAAACAGAAAATCAGAAGAGAGGAGAGCAGAGTGAGAGACAGAAGAGACAGGAACGAGAGGCAGAGGGCGACAAACTCACCGAGAGAAGAAACCAGGAAATAGTGTATGAGAGAGACAACTGTGATATGAGACCAGAAATGTGAAGGATAAAAAAACAAATGTAGAGGATGAAACACAATTAGCAACAGTCTAAATTAGCCTCCACCTCATTTGAATATGATGGGAAAATGCTGTATGTGTATTGATATATCACTATGAACGATTTATCAATCAGAGCTAAAAATGTAATGTTGATTAATCACAATAAATCTTTTTCTGTAACCACTTGTCCTTTGAAGGGACAATCAAGATTTGTTATAATGGAAATAAAGTTAGGTCAAAATGAACCGACGGGTCCCTCATTTTCCAAGCTAGATTCAGATTCAGATTCAGAAAACTTTTTGTCCCCGGGGGGCAATTTAAGGCACAAGTGAGCAGCCTAACGTGCAAGTACAGACATTTTAAAGAGCAAAAAACAGAAACAGAACAAGATACAAAATACAAAATATAAGTAAGTATATACAAGTTATCATGCCTTAAATGTTATGACTATCTAAAAGTGTCCATGGAGAACGTATACAGACTGTAACAGGCACACAAGACGGTATAATATTAGACGGTTAGAACTGCTTCAAGTCAGCAGACTTAGGCCTCATCTAAGTGTTTTAACTCTCTGAGCCACAAGATGTGGGTATTCAGGTGAAACATACATGATTCATGTGTTCAAGGAAAGGATGCTCAGGGTTCACACCATGTGGCCAACGTGTCTTCAGCATGAGAGGAGGTTTTCCTGTCAGCAAATTCTCACAGTTTGAACCACCTGGAAGTCACTGAAATGATAATTAAAATAGTTGTGTGTCGTCACTATAAGACATGCAGTGAAATGTGTCTCCTGTTCATTTTGCTTGTACGTACACAGTCTCTGTTCTAAGAAGGGCAATGTTATTATTGGTAACTGCTTTATCTCTGCAGAAGACGTAGGTCCGGGGCAGTGAACCAATATCCAGTCCAGGATCAGACTCATTCTAAATCAAGAATCAGAATCAGACTTTATTGGCCAAGCATGTTTACACATACAAGGAATTTGCTTTGGTCCAAAAGAATAGACCGTGGCTACCCTCCGCGGAGCCATCTTGGAATATTGGGGGCAGGAAAGGGGAGAGAAGAGGAGAAAAAAACAGCTCCCAGACTACACTCTTCTGGGGGGAGTACAGTGTGGGACCAGGGAAAAACCTCAGCAACATAAGCACATATGAGCACACTTCACAACATAAGAAGTCAAAACAACTTGCACCGGGGGAGGGGAAAGGGGGGTGGAGGTGTTCCAGCGTAGACAGGCATCCCCGGGCCACAGCCAACTACGGCGCGGCCTTCGGACCCCGCCTGTTGCACTGGATGGGTAAAGCTGCGAAGGCGTGGGATTGGGGGTCGGGAGGTGAATCGCATATGTGCATGTGGGTGAGTGTCCTTGTGTGCATGTGTGTACATAAGCCTGGAGAATCGCTTCGTCTAGCCTCCCAGTCAGTGCTTCAGTTCGCAGGATGTCATCGCGATAACACAGCAGGTTGCCATGGAGACGTGAGAGCGAGACATGAGAGACGTGAGAAGAGCTTTGTCAACTTTAGTTCTGCTTTATTTATTTCCTGCCTTAGAGGTTGTACTGAACCCTTTTCTTATTTTCTATTTCTGTCACCATAGGTCCAAAATCAAGAGCAGGACAACATGGATCAATGGAGAAATAACAAGAGGAGGAGTCAGTACATAGAGAGGCTGAAATCAATCTATGATCATGTCTGAGCTGACGAGTCATTAAGACGATGCTGAAAACAGAGACATGTTGTGAATGTTGTCTAAGTTCACCAAAGCAAGGTCCCAAGTATGATTTGTTGTAATGGAAATAAAGTTAAGTCAAAATGAACCCAAGGGTCCCTCATATTTCAAGCTACACACACAAGACGGTATAATATTAGATGGTTAGAACTGCTTCAAGTCAGCAGACTTAGGCCTCATCTAAGTGTTTTAACTCTGAGCCACAAGATGTGGGTATTCAGGTGCAACATACACAATTCATGCGCTCAAACAAAGGTTGCTCAGCGTTCACACCATGTGGTCAACGTGGTGTAAGAAAGTTTTCCTGCAGCAGAACATGAGGTACATTTTATATTTCAGTTCATCATATGATTATAGTGACGAGAAATAATTTTCACAGTTTATTTTCAATTAAATTGAAATATTAAATCACTAATTCATTTTGGATTTTACATGGATGTGTGACATATGCATTAGTTTCTTGTTGTTGTGTTTCAACTGCAACTAACCACTTCCTTTCCGCTGCAACTACATACACCCTAAATTTAAAAACGCGTGGTAAAGTTCCAGTCCCTCTTTCTCTGTCTGATGGTCACTATGTTTCATGTAAGCCAAGCCACCATGCTCTTCATTCAGCTACTAGTTTTGCATCATGTCCTTGCAGGTATAGTGTATATGTGGTTTTCTCTGGGTTTATTTGGAGATTAAGTTTCATGCAGAGTATTTGTTTTGTTTTCTTCAATATTAGAGACTTCAATAGATGACCACAGGACTATCCTGGTATCCAGAGGAGACTCGGTCACATTCAACTGCAACATATCCACAGAATATGCTTCGGATATTACCTGGAACATAAAAAGATTCATTTATAAACATTCCCCCTTGATAAATCAGACTTTTTCAAATGTATCTTCTCACAGACTGAGAATAGATCCTGACTTACATTTAAAGTTAAATATTTTCAGCACTCAACCTGAAGATGCAGGACTTTATTCATGTTATGTAATGGATAGATGGGGCATTAACAGAATTACATGGAATTTAACTGTGTCTGAGGACACTAAAGGTAGGTGGATCAGTAAAAAGCAGGGCTAATAATTTCTACAACATGTATCTTACAGTTCAGGCTTCACGCTACTTAAATGAAATTCTGATCTGATTTTATACAGAAATCAGTTCATCATGGTATTTTCTTTACATACTCACACCTGCAATGGGATTGCTTCTATGTGTCATCACATCAGCTGTCTGCCTCTGGAGGTGAGTGAAAAATTTCACTTTGTGTCTCTTGTTATTACAAAAACTACATCCTTATTTATTTATCTGAAAGTGGTTCAAACTAATTCTCATTTTTTTTTGTCTTTGCTGACACTGACTTCCTACATGACAACTGGACTGAGATAGTTGTACTCCATTTCCTTTTTGTTCTATTTCTAAATAGATTTTTCACATTCTTCTTCTTTCTGGTAATAAAAACATTTTCAGAGCATCACAGTAATTTCATGTCACGTCACTGGATTAAAGCAGACATTTTGACTTCCAACCGTCTCTGTGAGCGACATTAGTGAGGGCTCATGCACAAAAATAAACCTGTCTCATCTAAACAAAATGCAGGTTTAATGGTTAACATTAACTATACTTTAATGCCGAGACGAGTCTCAATATCAGTGGTGCCACTAAGTTTTGAGAAGTTTCTTGTTTAACCATGATACTTTTCCAATGCAAGATGTATCAATCACTCTCATATGGAGAAAGATCTTACTATGCTCTCTCATTATCTCTCTTTTCTGTAGTATTTTTGTTTATTTGTTGTCCAGTTATAACATGATAAGTTGGAATATGACACTCAGATTTAATATTAATGATAAATTATGATGTTAAAATAAGAAAATACATACAGGTGCACTGAGTGTTAAACAACAAACATTTTTAAAATTTTGATATTGATGGATATTAGTAGCTCTGGTGGGGACTTGAAGGGATGGTTAAGCTTTTTCTAAGTCAGGTTACACAAGCTACTTATTTAGTGTAGCTGGTAGTGTGAGGATCCCCAGTTTGAAGAAGTAGACAGGAGTATGGACACGGAAGATAAGCTTGTCTCGACCGTGTAAGCAGCAAAACGTGTTTAGGCCACATAAAACAAGACTCACTGAACATAATGAGTTCTTGTTGACTATATTTAAAATATTATCACTGTGTTATCTTGCTGCAGTTGAGTTGCTGGTTTGTCACTGTGTGACTTTTTGTAACACCTTATTTGGAGACCAGAAAACGTATTATCACACCAAAGTCACACAAACTAACTCATCAAAGCCGACCAGAATGTGATTTGTTCTGTTTACTTTTGTCTGTGTAGTCTGGCATCTTTTAAGAAGACATCATTTTCAGTTGCCTGCTGGAAAATGATGTAAAGTTGATGTAAAATGTTTTTGCAGCAAGTATTGTTGCAGAGTTTACACTTTTAACATTTAACTGATAATATTTATTCAGTTTTACTTTTGTGTTTGCAGAAGATGCCGAGCCAGGACTCCAGACTACAACCTGTATGAGAGTGAGATCCTGAGCCAGGCTCAGTATCAAGTTCTGCTGAGAGAAGAGGTTAGAGGAACTTTGATAATACACAAATTAAAGTCTCACGGTGTATTTTAATCAATATCACTCATTTCTTGTCCATTTACTTTCAATTCTTATAGGTGCTCACTCCACAACTCTACAGCTGTGCAGTGCATGAACCAATCACAGAATGATGCATGAAAAGCAAAGAGTACAAGAGAAAGAAAGAATTTCATTACATGTAAAAAAAAAAAGTACGCATTTTTTTGTTTTGTCCATTGTTTCATGTATGCAGATCATTAGAATTTTATGGTGTCTTTTTTTTTTTTGTGCTAATTTTATTGTCCTGCAGATGTTGCTAATGACTCAAATGTGTCGTGGTTCTGTGTTTTGAGTATTTCCTGTGACCCTGTGTTGTTCCCCTCATTAATTGTTGGATTGGTTTCTCCTTGTGTGCTCTGCCCTCATTCTCTTCATCTGTGTCTCGTCACTCCTTTGCCCACCTGTATATATGGCCCTGTCATTGCCTTTGTTCTGTGTCGTGTCGTCTGCTATATTTCCACTGTTCTGTGACGTCACCCAGTTTGTCTCCTCATTGTGTTCCTGTGTTCTCTCCTTTGTGTTTTTATCCTTCACCAGGGTCTTTTTTGATTAGTGTGTTAGAATTACCCTGCCATATCCCGCAGCGCCTTAAGTTTTGGTTTGCAATTTTCATTAAATACATTTTGTTTCCTACTCCTGCCTCGTTCCTGTGTCCTGCCTTTCCACATTCTTCTTTGATAACTTTTTCATACTTTTGCTCTTGAGCCTGAGCTTCCTACACAGTATTCATGTTTTCTTCAACGTAAAATTGAATAAATTTCACCAACAGTCAACCAAATCTCAAAGTATTTACAAAACCTGGATTCTGACGATATAAAAGTGCAGTGAATTTAAAAAAAAAAAAAAGAAAGTAAATCAGAAGAGAGGACAGCAGAGTGAGAGACAGAAGAGACAGGAACGAGAGGCAGAGGGCGACAAACTCACAGAGAGAAGAAACCAGGAAATAGTGTATGAGAGAGACAACTGTGATATGAGACCAGAAATGTGAAGGATAAAAAAACAAGTGTAGAGGATGAAACAGAATTAGCAACAGTCTAAATTAGCCTCCACCTCATTGAATATGATGGAAAATGCTATATGTGTATTGATATATCACTATGAACAATTTATCAATCAGAGCTAAAAATGTAATGTTGATTAATCACCATAAATGTCTTCATCTTCTTCTGTAACCACTTGTCCTGTGAAGGGACAAGCATGATTTGTTGTAATGGAAATAAAGTTAAGTCAAAATGAACCCAAGATGTGGGTATTCAGGTGAAACATAGACGATTCATGTGCTCAAACAAAGGATTCTGTGTTCACACCATGTGGTCAACGTGTCTTCAGCGTGAGAGGAGGTTTTCCTGCAGCAGAACATGAGGTGCATTTTATATTTCAGTTCATCATATGATTATAGTGACGAGAAATAATTTTGACGGTTAATTTTCAGTTAAGTTGAAATATTAAATCACTAATTCATTTTAGATTTTACATGGATGTGTGACACATGCATTAGTTTTTTGTTGTTGCTGTGTTTCAACTGCAACTAACCACTTCCTTTCCGCTGCAACTACATACACTCTACATTTAAAAACGCGTGGAACTTTACGCGTGGCAAAGTTCCAGTCCCTCTGTCTCTGTCTGATGGTCACCATGTTTCGTGTAAGCCAAGCCGCCGTGCTCTTCATTCAGCTACTAGTTTTGCATCATGTCCTTGCAGGTATAGTGTACATGTGGTTTTCTCTGGGTTTATTTGGAGATTTAATTTTATGCTGACTATTTGTTTTGCGTTCTTCAATATTAGCGACTGAAACAACTGATCACAGGACTATGCTGGTATCCAGAGGAGTCTCGGTCACATTCAGTGACTACCCACAGGTAAAACAGGCCCTATATCAATACAAATACAACACCACTGACTTTAACTTCAGTCAGAGGCTAAACAACAACAAGAATATGCGCCTTGTGGTGAGATTGTTTTCTCAGTTATAAAATAATTACTTCCTGCCATCTGAGAAGACGATGTGTCAGAGGCTGAAGGAAAAAAAAAAATCCTATACATGTCTGGCCACTGTGAGATGTGAAAAAGGAAATACATTTCTACACCTACAGTATGTGTTGTTATTTCCATCAGAACAATGTGTAGTTACATTTCTGGGGAGGTGCAGGTCAGGCTATAATGTAGAGTAAAGACCTACAGAGCACCTACTGTATAAATCTGATGCAGAACCATACATGTGGTTCTACTCCACTGCTATTACCTGCAGAAAATCTACCTGAACGCACAGAGAGAGGATATAACAGTGAGATGTCATTCAAAATAAACTGATGATTGCAACTGACATTTGATAGGAGACTTAACAGGAGTCACCAGCTGGACTTACACAGACCATACTTGTCAGCAAATTCTCACACTTTGAACCATCTGGAAGTCACTGAAATGATAATTAAAATAGTTGTGTGTAGTCACTATAAGACCTACAGTGAAATGTGTCTCCTGTTAATTTTGCTTATACGTACACAGTCTCTGTTCTAAGAAGTACAATGTTATTATTGGTAACTGTTTTATCTCTGCAGAAGACGTAGGTCCGGGGCAGTGAACCAATATCCAGTCCAGGATCAGACTCATTCTAAATCAAGAAGAGAGGTGAGAAGAGCTTAGTCAACATTTGTTCTACTTTATTTAACCACTTCCTTTCTGCTTGCAACTAGATATACCCTAAATTTAAAGTTCTTGGTAAAGTTCCAGTTCCTCTTTCTCTGTCTGATGGTCACCATGTTTCGTGTAAGCCAAGCCGCCGTGCTCTTCATTCAGCTACTAGTTTATCGTCGCGTCCTTGCAGGTATAGTGTATATGTGGTTTTGTCTGGGTTTATTTGGAGATTAATGATTTATGCTGACTATTTGTATTGTTTCCTTCAGTATTAGTGACTGCAACAGCTGACCACAGGACTATGCTGGTATCCAGGGGAGACTCAGTCACATTCAACTGCAACATATCCACAGAAAATGCTTCAGATATTTCCTGGAACATGAAAAGATTCATTTATAAACATTCCCCCTTGATAAATCAGACTTTTTCAAATGTATCCTCTCACGGACTGAGAATAGATCCTGACTTACATTTAAAGTTGAATATTTTCAGTGCTCAACCTGAAGATGCAGGACTTTATTCATGTTATGTGACTGACAGACAGGGCATTAACAGTATTACATGGAATTTAACTGTGTCTGAGGACACTAAAGGTAGGTGGATCAGAGTAAAAAGCAGGGCTAATCATTTCTACAACATGGATCTTACAGTTCAAAGTTCAAACTGCATGCTACTTAAATATAATTTTCATTTGATTTTATGCAGAAATCAGTTCATCATGGTATTATCTTTACATACTCACACCTGCAATGGGATTGCTTCTATGTGTCATCACATCAGCTGTCTGCCTCTGTAGGTGAGTGATGCCTTTCAGCTTCAGATTCAGTATGAACAAATAAATTTCACTCGATCACATTGTGTCATTACGTCTGTGTGCACTTAAAAGGTCGTTTTAGGCAAAATTTTGAAACAATAATTTCTATATTGATAGTTTGTGTTTTAAATTTGGAAAACCTCGCTAGTTTATTCGTGCTATTAGATCCTTTCTAGATTACACACGGTCTTGAAGCACTCAGATCCCTTTTCTGTTGATGTCATGTCACTGGTCACCGTTGTGAGCCCTTAAAAACAGGGTTCATCATCTCACATTTGAATCCTGTAGACCACAAATTAAACACTTCTGTAGTGTTATTTAAGAGCAGATGATGACACAAAGCTGTTCCCTTTTCTCAGAAAGTGTTGACTTGCAGCTGAACTGTACATGGACACAACAAGAGCTTTATTACTCATGTCATTATTCTCTAACTCTGGACTTTTCAGTCTCTCCTCGTGTGTCAGAGTTTTCAAATATTTGTGCAAAATGACCACAAACTAAACTTTAAGTCCTAAAACTTCATTTCAGTGGCTGTTTTGTTTTGAGAAGTTTGATCTGCTTTTTTTTTTTTTTTAGCTTGGACTTCTTTTTTGTGCGTGCCATGAATTTTAGTTTTTAACTTTTATAACTCTTAGTTTGGGTTTTCATTTACTGTTTTTCTTCCTTTGTGTCGTCCCTCATTAATTTCGTGCTTCACCACTGGTTTCACGTGTGTCGTTAACCCATCAGCTCTAGCATGTGTATATATAGCTGTGACTCTTCTTTATTTTTAGTTATTTAGTCATTGTCAAATTGCCTTTGTGTTGTTCATCTTGCCTTTCCTGGCTGTGTGCTATTGCTACACACTGTTGCTGCAACTTGCAATTTCCAAGATGTTAAACGTTAAAATGAAGTCAACTATAGCAGAGACATTAAGTCAGTGAACGGACTCTGGACAGTCACTTAAATGCCAAAGTATTATCAGACTTCCACATATACAGGGAGGCTGGAGGTCACGGTTAAATTAATGGCCTTTAATTGTAGAAACAGAGCTGAACATCTGAGCACTGCTGTCTTCATCTTATCTGATGTTAGTGAAGATACTGGTCATAGTAAACCAAATAAGACTGTTGATACTAGACTGTATTGAAATGAGTAGAGGTGTCTTTTATCACCGAGGCGGCCGTGGATCAGTAGGTAGAGCGGGTTGTTGATAAACCAGAGGGCTGTTCGATCCTCAGTACATGTGCTGGTGTGTGAATGTGTGTGAGCGTATGGGTAGAGGTGTCACTGTGAGTGTAAAGCGCCTTGAGTACCAACAGGTAAAACGGCCCTATATCAATACAAATACAACACCACTGACTTTAACTTCAGTCAGAGGCTAAAGAACAACAAAAATATGCGCCTCGTGGTGAGATTGTTTTCTCAGTTATAAAATAATTACTCCCTGCCATCTGAGAAGACGATGTGTCGGAGGCTGAAGGAAAAAATATCATTCGTTATTTGGGATAACTACTGATTGGTATATGTCAAGCATTAACCAGGATACCCCCAGGTCAAAACTGACTGATGAAATTGTTTTCATAAATAAAAGAGCAAGAGCAACAAAGTATAATTTGCATAGTGCAGCATTTATTTTAAAAACTATTTTTTGACCTTCTTTATAAAATAATAAATACAGAAAAACAGCAGACAGCTTGTTGGCCCCTGACAGAGGACTGTAATCTGTTTACAGCTGTATACACTGGAGACCTGCAACAAAAGTAATAAACAACAAATCATTCATAAATGAATTCTTATTTCACACAAGAATGCAATGCTTTGACCTGAATGAAGCGTCTTGAGATGATTTGTATTGTTATTGACGCTATATAAAAAAAAAAAAAAATTGAAATTGAAATTGAATGTCAATAAATACTACCATGGGCGTCGTCGTGGGGGGAAAAGAGGACCTGACTACCCAGGGCCCAAGTGGGGAGAGGGCCCATGGAAATCCTGATTCTTTGAATGAATGAATTGGGCCCTCCAATTAATTTGTGTCATAATGTATTTTAAATATATTGATAACATCAACTGAGAGAATGAACTTTGTGTCACAGCCCTCCCAACATATTATTCTGGGGTCACCCTCTTGGAGACGCAAAATTGTTTAGTCTGCCTATAGACATCTGCCGACGACAAGTACATCAGTGAGCGGAGACTGAATGAACTGGAGGCTAACTGTCATCATGCCGCCCAAAAAAAAAAAACCCACAAAAATTGGTTGTATTGGAAAAAGAAAGTGCGGAAAGAAATGAAATCGGGCAGAATGAGCGGAAACTACTGTTAACATGCTTTCTTTCCGAAAGGTGAACCGAGTTTATTTGTTGTGTAACTGCATCCAATTAACGTTAACATTGTCATAGTCCAGAGTCAGTAAATTACATCCTTACATCTCGTGTAAGGCTTTAGTAAGGCTTTATGTTTATTTGATTTGATTCTCTGTGTACAGTTGTTGGCTCCTGTTCAAGAATAAATGTTTTTAAATCAAAATGTGTCAAGGATCAAAACGTTTAGTACACAAACCAGATGTAGCCTAATGTTTATAGGCGTTTGAGCACAAGTAGGCCAAATGCATCAATTCAGGTGGTGAATAAAAGAACCAGTTATCAATATAATCCGATCTGATTTTAGCTTAAAACCCGATTTATGCTTGTTTATTTATAAATAAATGCCCCCAATTTTTTATTTTTCTAAATTTTATTTTATTTATTTATTTATTTGCTCGGGCACTGGAATTGATAGGGGCCCACTGACATTAAGAGTGTACAGGGCCCAGAATTTGGTGCTACGCCCCTGCCAGGCAAGCAGCTGACCCGGAGCTCTCTGCTCTGCTCTCCCTGCCCCCGCCCCTCCTCTTTCATGCGCAGAGCAGGAGTGCAACAACGTCCGCAGAGTATGCGGAGGAGAAATTGGTTTGTAAAAGAAAAAGCAGTGGCTCAGTAATTTGGAGATGGTTCGTGTTCAAAGTATGAGATGAGCAACAAAATTACGTTATATGCAGAGGTTGCGCTAGACCAGGGATGGGCAACTTAAATGATGGAGGGGGCCACAATTTTTGATCGACACTACCAGCCGGCCACATAAGGCCGCACACTTAACACTTATGTATATACGTGAGTGTGTGTGTTTATTGAAGCAAACAAAAAATAACCACTAACTGTTATGAATTTTTTTTTTCAGTGCAAAGAGCTCATGAAAATAAAACATACAAATCACCATCCATCTCAAGGATGACAGAAAGCTGCAGAACAGCAGACAGACATTAATTGCAAGAACTAATTTGTGCATTTTTACACTAAGAAAGAGTTTAACATTTTTCCAGTATACCTCACCACTATCAGCAGTGGGCACTGGTAAAAAGTCGCTGTTGTTTGCGTACTTTTGATTTGAGGTCCGCTACGATAGCAGCCCTTGCAGCTTCAGTATACTTCGTATTTTCATTCATTTTCATTAAAATGTCATTAACTTTAAGTACTTTTTCAGTATTGACAGTATTGACTTTAAATGATAGGAAAAAAAAATAATAAGTTTGGGCTGCCGACAAGTCTTGTCCGTACTCAGACTGGGACTGTTTTCTTCAACATAAATTTTAATAAATATTTACAAAACCTGGGTTCTGACAATATAGAAGTGCAGTGTATTTTTTAAAAAAAAAAAGAAAAAATCAGAAGAGAGGAGAGCAGAGTGAGAGACAGAAGAGACAGGAACGAGAGGCAGAGGGCGACAAACTCACTGAGAGAAGAAACCAGGAAATAGTGTATGAGAGAGACAACTGTGATATGAGACCAGAAATGTAAAAAAAAAAAGTTTAGAGGATGAAACAGAATTAGCAACAGTCTAAATTGGCCTCCACCTCATTTGAATATGATGGGAAAATGCTATATAATAAATATAATACATTTTATAGGCTCCTTTCACGACACTCAAGGTCACCGTACAAAATTGTTTAAAATAAAACACAATACAAATACACGAAATAGTTAAAATAAAACACAATTAAAGTACACACAAGCATAATATAGAACATATAGTTACATGCAAATGACAGATAGAATGGGAGATAGAAGTGAGACTATGGAATGGAGTAGGCCTGTCTGAATAAATAAGTTCTGAGCTGAGATTTGAAGGTAGTGACTGAGTCTGAATTTTTTAAGTGTTCCGGGAGGGCGTTCCACAGGCAGGGGGCTGAATGGGAGAAGGCTCTGAACCCCATGGTGGTCAAGCGGGCAGGTGGGATGGTGAGTTGTTGTGATGAGGATGACCTAAGAGTGCGGGCAGGAATGTTTATTTGGGGCAAGTTAGTGAGGTACTGAGGGGCGAGGTTGTTTAATGCCTTGAAGGTGAGAAGTAGGATTTTGTAGATGATACGGAATTTGACAGGAAGCCCGTGGAGTTGCTGCAGGACCGGTGTTATGTGACTTATGGAGGGGGTTCTAGTGATGATACGCGCAGCGTAGTTTTGAACCAGTTGTAGCTGGTTTAAGGCGCAAGTGAGCAGCTTAACGTGCAAGTACAGACATTTTAAAGAGATACAAGATACAAGATACAAAATACAAAATACAAAGTATATACAAGTTACCATGCAATAAATGTTATGACTATCTAAAAGTGTCCATGGAGAACGTAAACAGACTGTAACAGACACACAAGACGGTATAATATTAGATGGTTAGAACTGCTTCAAGTCAGCAGACTTAGGCCTCATCTAAGTTTTAACTCTCTGAGCCACAAGATGTGGGTATTCAGGTGCAATATACACAATTCATGCATTCACAGAAAGGACGCTCAGGGTTCACACCGTGTGGTCAGCGTGTCTTCAGCATGAGAGGAGGTTTTCCTGTCAGCAAATTCTCACGCTTTGAACCACCTGGAAGTCACTGAAATGATAATTAAAATAGTTGTGTGTAGTCACTATAAGACCTGCAGTGAAATGTGTCTCCTGTTCATTTTGCTTATACGTACACAGTCTCTGTTCTAAGAAGGGCAATGTTATTATTGGTAACTGCTTTATCTCTGCAGAAGACGTAGGTCCGGGGCAGTGAACCAATATCCAGTC
Source organism: Chelon labrosus (assembly GCF_963514085.1). Lineage (NCBI taxonomy): Eukaryota > Metazoa > Chordata > Actinopteri > Mugiliformes > Mugilidae > Chelon > Chelon labrosus. The sequence continues at coordinate 14,817,465 of NC_140341.1, forward strand.
CAGGATCAGACTCATTCTAAATCAAGAAGAGAGGTGAGAAGAGCTTTGTCAACTTTAGTTCTGCTTTATTTATTTCCTGCCTTAGAGGTTGTACTGAAACTTTTTCTTATTTTCTATTTCTGTCACCATAGGTCCACAATCAAGAGGAGGACAACATGGATCAATGGAGAAATAACAAGAGGAGGAGTCAGTACATAGAGAGGCTGAATTTAATCTATGATCATGTCTGAACTGACGAGTCATTTAGATGATGCTGAAAACAGAGACATGTTGTGAATGTTGTCTAAGTTCACCAAAGCAAGGTCCCAAGTATGATTTGTTGTAATAAAAATAAAGTTAAGTCAAAATGAACCCAAGGGTCCCTCATATTTTAAGCTACACACACAAGCCGGTATAATATTAGATGGTTAGAACTGCTTCAAGTCAGCAGACTTAGGCCTCATCTAAGTGTTTTAACTCTCTGAGCCACAAGATGTGGGTATTCAGGTGCAATGTACACGATTCATGTGCTCAAACAAAGGATGCTCAGCGTTCACACCATGTGGTCAACGAACATGTCTTCAGCGTGAGAGAAAGTTTTCCTGCAGCAGAACATGAGGTGCATTTTATATTTCAGTTCATCATATGATTATAGCGACGAGAAATACATTTGACGGTTTATTTTCAATGAAGTTGAAACATTAAATCACTAATTCATTTTGGGTTTTACATGGATGTGTGACATATGCATTAGTTTTTGTTGTTGTTGTGTTTCAACTGTAACTAACCACTTCCTTTCCGCTGCAACTACATACACCCTACATTTAAATACGTGGTAAAGTTCCAGTCCCTCTGTCTCTGTCTGATGGTCACCATGTTTCGTGTAAGCCAAGCCACCGTGCTCTTCATTCAGCTACTAGTTTTGCATCATGTCCTTGCAGGTATAGTGTATATGTGGTTTTCTCTGGGTTTATTTGGAGATTGAATTTAATGCTGACTATTTGTTTTGCTTTTTTTCAGTATTAGAGACTGTAACACCTGGCCACAGGACTATGCTTGTATCCAGAGGAGACTCTGTCACATTCAACTGCAACATATCCACAGAAAATGCTTCGGATATTACCTGGAACATAAAAAGATTCATTTATAAACATTCTCCCTTGATAAATCAGACTTTTTCAAATGTATCCTCTCACAGACTGAGAATAGATCCTGACTTACATTTAAAGTTAAATATTTTCAGTGCACAACCTGAAGATGCAGGACTTTATTCATGTTATGTGACTGACAGACAGGGCATTAACAGTATTACATGGAATTTAACTGTGTCTGAGGACACTAAAGGTAGGTGGATCACAGTAAAAAGCAGGACTAATCATTTCTGAAACATGTATCTTACAGTTCAGGCTTTACGCTACTTAAATGAAATTCTGATCTGATTTTATGCAGAAATCAGTTCATCATGGTATTATCTTTACATACTCACACCTGCAATGGGATTGCTTCTATGTGTCATCACATCAACTGTCTGCCTCTGTAGGTGAGTGAAAATGTTCACTTTGTGTCTCTTGTTATTACAAAAACTACATCCTTATTTATTTTATCTGAAAGTGGTTCAAACTGATTCTCAGGTTTTTTTTGTCTTTGGTGACACTGACTTCCTACATGACAACTGGACTGAGATAGTTGTTTCCTTTTTTTCCGTTTCTAAATAGATTTTTCACATTCTTCTTCTTTCTGGTAATAAAAACATTTTCAGAGCATCACAGTAATATCATATCATGTCACTGGATTGAAGCAGACATTTTCCAACCGTCTCTGTGAGCAACATTAGTGAGGGCTCACGCACAAAACTAAAACTGTCTCATCTAAACAAAATGCAGGTTTAATGGTTAACATTAACTATACTTTTTATGCCGAGACAAGTCACAATATCAGTGGTGCTGCTAAGTTTTGAGAAGTTTCTTGTTTAACCATGATACTTTTCCAATGCTAGATGTATCTATTACTCTCATAGGGAGAAAGATCTTACTATACTCTCTCATTATCTCTTTTCTGTAGCATTTTTGTTTATTTGTTGTCCAGTTATAACATGATAAGTTGGAATGTGACACTCAGATTTAATATTAATGATAAATTATGATGTTAAAATAAGAAAATACATACAGGTGCACTGAGTGTTAAACAAGAAATATTTATTAAATTTTGATATTGATGGATATTAGTAGCTCTGGTGGGGACTTGAAGGGATGGTTAAGCTTTTTCTAAGTCTGGTTACACAAGCTACTTATTTAGTGTAGCTGGTAGTGTGAGGATCCCCAGTTTGAAGAAGTAGACAGGAGTATGGACGCGGAAGATAAGCTTGTCTCGACCGTGTAAGCAGCAAAACGTGTTTAGGCCACATAAAACAAGACTCACTGAACATAATGAGTTCTTGTTCACTATATTTAAAATATTATCACTGTGTTATCTTGCTGCAATTGAGTTGCTGGTTGGTCACTGTGTGGCTTGTTGTAAAACATTATTTGGAGACCAGAAAACATATTATCACACCAAAGTCACACAAACTAACTCATCAAAGCCGACCAGAAAGTGATTTGTTCTGTTCAGTTGTCTCTATGTAGTCTGGCGTCTTTTAAGAAGACATCAGATTCAGATTCAGATTCAGAAAACTTTATTTGTCCCCAGGGGGCAGTGTAAGGCACAAGTGAGCAACTTAACGTGCGAGTACAGACATTTTAAGGTGCAAAAAAACAGAAACAGAACAAGATACAAAATACAAAGTATATACAAGTTACCATGCCATAAATGTTATGACTATCCAAAATATTCATGGATAATGTAAACAGACTGTATAAGTAAAGTGACTAAAGTGCAAATGTAAACAGTAAACAGTAGTTACAGGAAATATGTATTTACAAGTTATAGCCGAGGTAGAATGGGTAATAAATAAAAACAACCAAGAGTCTCTGGTATGTGAGTATGGGGGTGTGGGGCAGGGGGAGGTTGACTGTACTATGACTGCGTGTGAGCTGGAGAAGAGTCAGAAAGAGAGAGACAGAGAGAGAGAGAGAGAGAGAGAGAGAGAGAGAGAGTGGGGAGGAGTTGAGGAGGAGGATGGCTTTCATCAGTTTCAGTTCCCTGCTGGAAAATGATGTAAAGTTGATATAAAATGTTTTTTTGCAGCAAATATTGTAGCAGAGTTTATACTTTTAACATTTAACTGATAATATTTATTCAGTTTTACTTTTGTGTTTGCAGAAGACGCCGAGCCAGGACTCCAGACTTGAACGTGTATGCAAACTGCTGAGAGAAGAGGTTAGAGGAACTTTGATAATACGCAAATTAAAGTCTCACAATATATTTTAATCAATACTACTCATTTCTTGTCCATTTAATTTAAATTCTTATAGGTGGCTACTCCACAACTCTACTGCTGTGCAGTGTATGAAGCAATCACAGAATGAGGCATGAAAAGCACAAAGTGCACAAAGAATTTCATTGCATGTAAAATAAATAAATAAATAAATAAATAAATTACGCATTTTTATATGTTTTGTCTATTTTTTCAAGCATGCAGATCATCTTTCTTTGAATTTTATGCCATTTTCTTTCTTTTTTTTCTTTTCTTATTTTATTGTCCAGCAGATGTTGCTAAAGAATCAAATGTGTCATGGTTCTGTGCTTTGAGTATTTCCTGTGGCCCTGTTTGGTTTTCCTTGTGTTTCCTGTTCTTCATTGGCGTTTCATGTCTTGTGTTACTTCCTGTGTTTTCCCCCTTCTTGATTGTTGGATTGGTTTCTCCTTGTGTGCTCTGCCCTCATTCTCTTCGCCTGTGTCTCGTCACTCCCTGCTCACTGCTATTCCCCGTTGAGTCCGGAGTCCAGAGCGGTTTGTTGTTCTTTGGCCAGCTGTTCCTCTCTCTTCCTCCGCATCTTCCCTTCAATGACCTCCTCATTCTTATACTCTGGCTCAAAACAGTAATTACGTCCATCATAAACAAAGTCGTCGTCCACAACCTCAGAATCGGAAAAATATTCAGCCATGTTGCAAAAAACTTCTTCTTCTTCTTACATAACAAGGTGAAACAGCTGGAAACTTGTGTCATTATTGGCAGAAGATGATGGACTGGGACAAACAACAAACTGTATAAGAGCTGTTCTCAACATGTTAAAAAACTGGTTCTTCTAGTGTGGACAATGGCACCAGTCTGTTTGAAACCTTGTGTCATCTTGTGACCATAAAAATAAGAAACATTTTATTTTGAAAAGCACAGGCTAATGTTGCTGTTTTGTTTGTTTTTATATTCTCTATGCATGCAAATCATCTCTCTCTGCAAATATTTTACGTTTCTTTTATTGCCCAGGAAGTCATGGCAACAACTAAATCATTCAATGGGATGTTCTGGTTGGAGGTTTGCTGTTGCAACATGAGTGTCAGAACATCAGATATCTATAATGTTTGTGTCGGCCCACTGGAAATGCAGATAAGATTAGATGTGTTTGGAGTCTTTTCTTCCCCTGTTACTCTGCACAAGTTACAACATATTGGAAAAAAGGATTAATAAAATATCTTGAATCTTGAATTTGTAAAACATGTCGTGAAGAAAATGAATAGTTGTCTTTGCAGCTAATTATTTGTTGAGTTATACCCCATTTTTGTGAGACCAAAGTGACTTTGACCTGTGACCTTTGACCTCTCATTCCCTCAAGGCGTTCCTGGGACATTGGATTCAAAAGAAGGTGACAAACAGACAACCTGAAAACATAATGCCTCTGGCCACAGCTGCTGACATTTTTTCATAATACTGAATCCTTTAATTACTCTCTCCTCGTTATGACAACGTGTCTCATAAGTAGGTACTGCATTACATTCATCATATCCTGAGTCTTGATTAGGAACATCAACTACATGACCACAACAAATGTTTTTGAGCGTTTGATGAGGATTAAGTGGTCAGTTAGAGACAAGATATAACGATAAGACCTCAGCTTTGATGTGGATCATACAGACCAAGTCTAGATGACTCTTCTTTTAAAAGCTGAGACAGTTAAGCTGACACATGTTTTAAATTCATCATTTGAAATTTACTGGTAATTAGGCCTGTAAATTTGTGTTTATTTTTGCATCTTCATATTTTTGTTCTACACCGGGAACTTTGGGATTTGTGTCTTCAAATCTAAATGTTTAGTTGCAAGGACAAAATTTTGATTTCAGAGGTGGGACACACAAGTATTTTTAATAAAACTCTAATCTTTCAGTTCACTGTGTTTTCTAGTAGTTCTAGTAGTTCTTCTAGTTTTCTATTGCTACTTTTAAGTTTAATGTTCCCTTTTTTTGTTTGACTGGTTGTAAAGCATGTAGCAAAACATTATCACCCAATTCTGTGTTTCACCTTGTTAGTCAACTTCACTCCAACTCGGTACCACCAATTTTACACTTATTTATGGAATATATGGTAAACAGACCTCATTATAGCACCACCCAGTCAAAGTGTTGCGGGCTGGCTGTAACGTATTTCTTTGAGTATACACTTTGACTTCTAAAGAAGTCTCTTATGTCCACTTTTCTTTTTTTAGACATCCTGGCTGCGCCTAATTACCAAACACATGGACACGGATTCAAACGTTAATGTAAATGAAACCTCTGATATTACAATCCTTCTAGGTGACGTGACCCAGGCAGAACAAACGCCCAACTTGCAGCAGCACGTTAACAAGGACTCCTGACCGCAGACGAGCAGACCGGTGTGCAAGCAAAGTGGAGTGGCAGCGGGGACGGCCAATCACACAAGAAACGGCAGAGCCAATGGAGGAGCTTGTGGGCGGGTCTAAACTAAGAGAAACAGGCTTCAGCTCCTAGTGCTTGACGTTTCTCTGTTTACTATATGAGCGTAACATTGTTTTGGACGGTAAAAAGTGCAGGGGACCAAAACGGCCTTTTGAAAAAGTGCAGGGTACATGTCCCCTGTCCCCCCCCCCCCCCCCCCCCCGCCAGTTACGTCCGTGTTCAGTTGTCTTCAACTAGGCATTTTTGGTATTTATGGAGTTGTGTTACTAAAGAGTGTGGAGCCAAACATGTTTACGCTTCATGCGGGTTACTGAGAGTTCCTGGATGATACCTTCGTTTCAACACCTTTGCTTAAGCCATCCAGGTGCTGTGGGTTTGGTCTGACACGTGTCGCCGTGAGTAGAGATGGAGCCGCGTCTTTTTTGCGTGCCCTTCGTGGGCAACTTTTTCCAGAACCGTGATTTCTCCATGAGATGTGGACTACTGTTGGTGCTGTCAGTTATGCTTGTAACCAGAAACGCCGAAGGTAAGTCGCTTATTTTTAAAAAGCAGAAGTTTACGCAGGTGCGACATCGTCTGGCAGAGAAAAAATATTACTCAGAGCGGGTACGCTCTTTATGATGCAGAATTTTAAACCTTGATAAAAAAAAAAAATAAACGAACGCGTTAGAAAACAAATTCACCCCCGTACAGTTGTCAATTTCCAGACCCAGAGGTTGCCGTAAAACATCTCCTTTATTTGTTTGGTTCCGCTGTTCGTATTTGGGACTGCTGAAACATGACTGTTGTTATTAAAACGATGAGAGGCGTAGCCTACGGTTTTCTTCCAAGATGCCTATCTTAAATAGCTACAAGATGTGTGGATGTGTTTGTGCCACACACCTTACAGTATCTGGATTTAATGATTAAAAAAAAACACATTTCGAGGAAGAAACTATGAGCATCACTGGGAGGGTAGTTGTGTCTGTGTGGAGGAATATGTGAAGTATTTGTTTACGTTTCTAGGTTTTGGTTTTATTGGCGTGTGTTTTCATAAATGTCCCACTGGGTCACTGGCTCGTGCATGCCTTAGATGAGGTCTAGGCTTTAGTAGCTTCTTGTTTAAGCAGATGGTCAGCTTGTGGATGTTTTGACTTCAATTCCATGTCTAAGTATGTCCAAGTCCCTGCAGAGATTACACTTTTTAAGACTACATCGCAAAACTAATGAGCTGGAAAATATTTGCTTTCTTTGGAGGACACTGCAAGCTCAAAATATCTCTGCAGAACAAGGAACATTTTGAAGGACAGTGCACACCCTGGACACAAACTGTTTTCCAATTCATAATGAAGTACAATATCTTGTATTTTAAACCGCATAGTAGATTATTATTTTTACATCACAAACTATTTATTAATCTGAAGGCCAGGTCAACACCTTGTGCTGTTTTTTGTGTTTTTATTTTGTGTGGGTGTGGGTGTGTGCGTGTGTGTGGGTGTGTGTTTTTGTGTGTGTGCCTTTGTCAGGCTGCATCCAGCTGAGGATGGCTGCTGCCATCAAGGAATGTCATTACTATGGGGTGGAGGTTCCTGGTCTGGTCTACATACAGTTAGTAAGGCTACAATACATCCTAAAGGCTCAGTACCAGCACTGAATGTTTGTGTATTGATATAATTCACCCCAACTTCCTATTCGCACAAGGCCTTTAGAAGGACACAAAGCAGTTAACATGCTTTACAGTAGTAGCACAGAATTGCATGACTAGTAATAGAGAAGAGATTAGAGGACAAGAGCTCGGTGCCAGAGGAAAGGAATGAGAGTATAGGTGCTTGGTGCGTGAGAGAAGAGAGTAGAGGACATGTGCTCAGTGTATCGTCCCCCAGCAGCCTAGGCCTTTTGCAGCATAACTAAGGGATGGTTTAGCCCTAACTATAAGCTTTATCAAAAAGGAAAGTCTTAAGCCTGATCTTAAAAGTAGAGAGTGTCTGCCTCCTGAACCCAAATTGGGAGCTAGTTGCACAGGAGAGGAGCCAGATAGCTGAAGGCTCTACCTCCCATTCTACTTTTTGAAATTCTAGGAACCACAGGTAGGCCAGCGCTTTAAGATCGAAGTGATCTGTTGGGATAATATGGTACAGTGAGGTCTTTCAGATACGATGGAGCTAGGCCTTTAAGGGCCTTGTATGTAAGGAGGAGGATTTTAAATTCTGGATTTTAAAGAGAGCCAATGAAGAGAAGCTAAAACTGGAGTACTATGATCTCTCTTGATAATTCCTGTCAATGCTCTTGCTGCGGCATTTTCAATCAATTGGAGGCTTTTCAAAGAGCTATGTGGACAGCCAGACAGTAATGATTTACAGTAATCCAGCCTGGAAGACACAAATGCATGAACTAGTTTTTCAGCATCACTCTGAGACAGGTCCTAATTTTAACGATATTACGCAGGTGAAAGAAGACAGTCCTGGTTACTTGCTTTATGTGCAAATTAAAGGACATATCCTCATCAAATATAACAAGGTTTTTCACAGTAGTACTGGAGGCCAAGATAATGCCATTCAAAGAAACTAAGTGATTAGATAATGAATCTCTGAGATGTTTAGCTCCAGATACAATGATTTCTGTTTTGACTGTTTAAGTAGAAAATTAGTCCTCCCAAAACTGTGCCACCAGTACTTTGTAAGTTGTAACTTTACTTTAGCTGCTTGACTTCAGCAAGTGGCATAGGGCATGATCAGTTTGTGGCAACACTTTGCTGAAGGAAGACTGACAGTACTTTGTAAACTGTCAGGGTCAGATGTTAGAGGTCGTATTTAGAACTTGCATTAACATCCCACATGAGAAACCCATTCACAAGTGGCCAACTTTAAAGGTGCAGTAGGCAGGATTGCGAAGATCCAGGACTTAGCCAAAAAATTTGAACATCGACAACTACTCAGTCCCTCCCCACTTTCCGCTAAAGCCCAAAAAGGTCTCCCAAGCCCCTCCCCCCACAAGGGAGAGCTGTGCACGATAGAGCGCGTGCATATTGGCCCTGGAATACTGTGCACGAGAAGAGAACCGAGAGAGAGCGAATAAACAAACTAGCATGGAACACACTGACGTAACAACAACAAAATAGTTTTTATAATACCCTTCGTTATTGCTAAATAATTTTACGTCAAAATATTTAGCAATAGTCAACTTTAGGACAAAACCAAGGTTAGGATGTTTCTGAAAGTAGCGTACATCGGTGATGTTTGCTATCAATAACAGTTAGAAGCATTCATTGTGGCGTTTTATTCCACAGTTTAGATTTATCAGTTTGCTATGTGGTAGATATATGACCGCTACCTGTTGATGTGGTTAGACGTTTGAGAGTGAAGCTGAGGCACAGGCCTCGGAGGAGGATTACGTCCCGGCTCCTTCTACACGCCCGCGGCCAAGTGGTGCGAGGTGGTGGAGGGAGGGGAGGGCGCTATGAAATGCGTGTCCATGAGCAGTGATTGACACTCTGTTAGATACACCCCTGGACGTGATTGGTGCATCTGAATGTGGAGCGGTGGATGTCTTGCAAATCGCGCTACAGGCTCTAGGAGGGGCCAGAGGAGCCGAATTTTTTTTTTTTTTAAATGACCTGCTTTATGCAATTATACCTGAACATAGGGTCAGTTTCACCAAATATGACAGAAAGTTAGTTTTATAAAAGTTACCTACTGCACCTTTAAGTACCTGTGTTCACGCCACATCTCAAGCCAGGAATTGACATCGGTTCCACACTCTGTATGCAAATAAACACAGACATTATTTTGGGCGCAGCAGAATATTTTAACAGGTAGCCTACAGATCACTATCGCTGTTTCAGAACCATGAACAGTGCTGTTTGGTGTGCGTGTGCGTTATGATTTATTGATCTCCGCCCTGACTTTAGTTATTCACGAGACCTGCGTAAAACTCAGATTATAACTCAGACCCTGGAAACTTCCTTATACACCGTTATGTCTGGTATTAAAGTGAAATAAAGACACCAGTGAATGAGGAGATACACTTAACTCCACGCAGCTTCCTATTTATCATCAGCATGACCCCATTACTTGTTAACTATAGCCAATACATTATTTATCATACACAGTGTACTCATATTCAAAGCTTTCATGTGTTAATTGTTTAAATGTATTTATCGTTTAATCAACGTGCAGCTACAAGGAGAGAATATTTTAAAAGGTTCTCATAACCACCTGTTACCAGACACCTCAGGACACCCTCAGAAGGCCCATGTCCATTCTCTGATGAGTCACAACAATTTTGGAGGCACAAAGGAGACCTACACAATATTAGGAATGTGGTCATAATGTTATGCCTGATCAGTGTATTGATTTATGCAATAGAATGTTTTAGGGCTCTATCTAATTCTTGTTTTAATCATCAAAAGACCTCAATCAACTTCTCACTCAAAATTCCTACAGTCCAAATATGTCCCATGTGAAACTTTCTGGTTTCACCCTGTTCACACACTTTGGTTTGGGGAGAGATATTTACACTGTGTTGTAAGTAAATAATGAGTGCTTGTTTGAAGAATTGAGTCTCTTGTGAGGGAGTTGTTTTGTTTACTTCAATTTACAATTCTTCTTACTGCACTGAACTGCATGAACTACACTGCTATGCCATTGCCTTGGTGTTTTGTCCTTGGGGTGAACGAGTTTCTGTGTCAGTGCAGTGCACACGAATATGGTGTGTGATACTTTGCCATACTCTGCAAAGAGGAATGCAGAGACCGGAAACAAAACAGTCAAGGCACACGTGCATGGACACTACATATTTTATGTAATAGTTTATATGTGACTTTAAATAGCCACTGTTTGCTTTTTTCTGTGCCGTATTATGTGTGCCTGCTCATGAGTGCATAGGAGCATTTGGGAAACCGCTTCTCATTCTTTGGGGTGTTTTTAGACATTTTAAACCTGAAGTAAAATTTTGAGCAGCTGCAGTTTTGCCTACAGTGGCGTGGTGGTTAGCGCTGATGCCTCACAGCAAGAAGACTGGGGCCGACTGGGGCCTTTCTGTGTGGAGTTTGCATGTTCAAACTGTGTCTGCATGGGTTCTGTCCGGGTACTCCAGCTTCCTCCCACCGTCCAAAGACATGCTCATTAGGTTCATTGGTGATTTTAAATTGGCCGTAGATGTGCATGTGAGTGGTTGTCTGTCTGTCTGTGTTAGCCCTGTGATAGACTGGCAATCTGTGCAGGGTGTACCCCGCCTCTCACCAGATGACAGCTGGGATAGGCTCCAGCCCCACTGCGACCCTTCACAGGACAGGCGGTTACAGAAGATGAATGAATAAATGAATGAATTTGTCCAATCACCGTTGAGCGGACTGTGCATAAAATGGTCATAAAATGGCATAAAACTCCTACTTCCAAAAAAAAAGAATGAATGAATGAATGCTGTTTTGCCTGAGGAAGCATTCCAGGCATAATAGCCTAGTTTGAGTGACACAGCACTTTGAAAGCTACCGCTGTCTAGCTATTTATACACCTCCAGTGAGTTGGCACAACGATCAGTCAAGACCAACAAAAGTAATTTGTTTCCATCTGCAGGAACTTTTTCTTAGGTGGTTTGACTCAGTTCCTTGCCCTTCTACATACTTGTGTGGGAAGCCTTAGATTAGATTAGATTCAACTTTATTGTCATTACACATGTACAGGCACAGAGCAATGAAATGCAGTCTAGCATCTAACCAGAAGTGCAGTAGGCAGTAAGTGCACGTGGCATAAATAGTGTGGTGTATAAGCAGTATGGTACAGGTTGTTTTTTTTTTTTTACAGCATATGGACAATATTTACAGGTATTTAATATTTAGGTAGGAGAAGCCGGAGCAAAACCTGCCCAGGATACGGAAAACATACATTCTACTAATTTTATTGTAATGTAGCCACGCACATTAAAGTGGTGAGAGGTGATGTGAAAGCCTAATACAATATTATGCATTTTCCAGCCCTCCAGGTGATCGGTGGAAGCGCGACCGTGGTGAAAGGAGGGACTGCTATCTTACCCTGCATACTCATCGACACCTCAGAGACCCTGACTCAGATTTCATGGCAGAGGAGAACCAGGGGAAAACCTGATAATGACAATTTCCTTAACATCCAAACAGATGGACCCCAATTTGTTAATGGACCTGATAATCGATTTGAGTTTATTGGGAATTTTAATGACAAGAATGGATCTCTACAGTTGTCCAATGTTGAATTGAAGGATGAAGGCAGCTACTCGTGCATCTTCACTTTGTTCCCCAGTGGAAATCACAAGACAGAGATACCTCTGAACCTGCTTGGTATGATGAAACTATACAGTAAAAATGTTGTGTTGTTTTTACCTTTTAGCTTTCATATTGACTGTTTTCATGTGTGATGACTATCCTAGTGCCTCCAGTCACAACCCTGAAGGGTAATAATGTACCTTTGGGTAATGAAGAAGTTTCCCTTGCTACCTGCACGGCTGCCGGCTCCAAGCCTCCTGCTGAGGTGACCTGGCTCAATGGTACCCTGGCAGTGAGGGTCACAACCAACTCCACCCAGCATGCCAATGGTACGACTACCACAACCAGCTCACTGTTTGGAGTCCCTACCACAGAAATCAACAAGCAGTCAGTTCAGTGTGTCATCAGAGCAGATGCCCTGCCTGAAGCAATAACCATGCATTTCACTATACAAGTCTACTGTGAGTATACAAATACTGCCTTACACTGAATTCTTATGGATTTTGCTGATGTTTAAATAATTAAATTTATTGTTAAAAGGTACACAGACACAAATCAAACAAGATGTGTGAGTGCAAATATTGCTTAAGCTTGAATATCTGAGGATTTCTTTACTCTGTGGGATTGTTACAGCTTTGTCTGTTCATTGTGTTACTCCACATTGCTTTTCTAGATAAAGGCATGTAGGTACCCAGAGACCCATTGTCTTGAGACATAAATCTGGAGAAGGGTACAGAAAGATTTCTGCTGCTTTAAAGGTGGGGATGCTGTGGGGATGTTTTTCAGTGGCAGGAACTGGGAGACTAGTTAGGATAGAGGGAAAGATGAATGCCGAAATGTACAGAGACATCCTGGATAAAAACCTGCTCCAGACCCTAAGCACACAGCCAAGATATCAAAGGAGTGGCTTCAGGATAACTTTCCTTGAGTGGCTTCAGGATAACTTTCCATGAGTGGCCCAGCCAGAGCCAAGACATGAATCCAATTGAACATCTCTGGAAAAATCAGAAAATGGCTGTGCACCGACGCTTTCCATCCAACCTGAAGGAGCTTGAGAAGTGCTGCAAAGAGGAATGGGCAAAACTGCCCAAAGATAGGTGTGCCAAGCTTGTGGGATCATATTCAAAAAGACTTGAGGCTGTGATTGCTGCTAAAGGTACATCAACAAAGTACTGAACAAAGGCTGTGAATATTTATATACATGTGATTTCTTAGTTTGTTTTTATTTTAAATAAATTTGCTAAAATCTCAAAAAAAAAAAAATCACAATGTCATTATGGTGTTGTGTGTAGAATTTTGACATTTTTTTTTTTTTTTTTATCCATTTTGGAATAAGGCTGTATAACAAAATGTGTAAAAAGTGAAGCGCTGTGAATACTTTCCAGATGTGCTGTAGACTATCTGCGTCACTTTGACACCATAGCTACGATGACAGCCCAGACCTTTGTGCAGACCCTGACGCCGTAGCCTGACGTGCATCATACAGATATATGATACAAACATTTATATGACTTGTCTTCGGCAAAATTTCACGAGTATAAATGGCGCAGGCTACGTGCGTAGGTTATGGTGTCTATGTCCCGCAGTACCCTAAATGAGCCTTAAGACAAGGGGACTGGCAGACCAAGGTGCTTTCTTATCTGACTGCTAAAGACAAAAATGAAGATATGTTTTTTTCTCGATAGTCAAACTATGAGTCAACAAAACCTGGCAAATTGGCACCTTGGCTGCCCTCTCCTCCAAAATTGCACATTTGCTCTGTGTGCGCAAATGGATGGGTTAGATGCAGAGAGCAAATTCCTTGTATGATTTACATTTCATATTTACATTTTATTATTGTTAACACGTCTCCATTCAAACCGAGAGTCGAGAGTAGTACAGAGTAGTCGAGGTCAAGAGTAGTTAGATAATACTGTCCATAATGCTATGAAGGATTAGTGGCATATAGACTGTATTGTATTTTGTCAGATTATTTTAATTGTCAGCCAATAAGAAAATGCTGATTAAGAATCGGGTTGTTAAATAATAATAATAATAATAATAATAATGAGAAACCAACTTGTGTTTCTGCTCACTTACCAGTAGTGAACATCAACAGCTCAAAAAGTCATAAAGCTTTGAATAAGTGTGTCTAGTTCATAGGGTCCTGGGAACACTTCTGTTCTTGTTTGTGCTTCTTCTCAAGTTGCAGTGCGTTGAGCTTCCTTGGCCACTGTACTTGTACTTCCTGGATCACAGTTCACCAGGTGATGCAGTACGTCTCAAATCTGTTTCATAAACATGACAATGAGTTAATTGTATGTACTGCAGTTTCTTCTCCACTCAGTTGTTCTGAATGCAATACACTCTGGGATGTGATAGAGCCAAAGGTTCACTGCATGAATGTGCAGTTGGCAGTTTTGCTGAAATTTGACTTAGACAGACTTTACTGATCCAGAGAAATTGCTTGGTCACATAAATTATGTGCCACAAGAGAAGATGCAGCACGATAAGATGAGGACAGTATTCACTGGTTTATCTGAGGGGATAGGATCCAGTCATTCACGTTAAACCTTAGTTCGATATCATTAGTGTTTCCGTGAAATAACATGGCTCATTCTTTTCTTGTGTTTTTTATTTCCAGTCGCACCCAGGGACGTGACGATAGTTCAGCGTTCTGAAAACTCATATGAATGTGTGGCCGAAGCCAACCCAGAGGCAAAATTTTCCTGGAGCAGGTACAGTAGTTTATATATAAGTGTCAGGTAAGACTCTCTAAATCAAAAACGGTATTGACGTTATTCATTTCGAAGCATTGTCTGCTTTGTCATCTTCCAAAGCTTTGTATGATGGTGAAACAGTTGTGGCTTTAGCTAAAGTAATTTAAATTATTTGCCATCCAAAGGCAGCTGATGGTGCAGAAACTACATCAACTCAACACCCTCTTTCATCAACGATAGCATAATTTCCTCACCGTTAAGTTGTTTGTGTTGGCACAACAACATTAACTGTACTCGCCACCAACACGTGATTACACCAGACTCCACCACTGCTTAACTCAAATATTCCAAATCTTAAGTATTGCAAGTAAGAAACCATAAAGAGAAAACAGAGCAGGATAAACTGAGCAGTTTTAATACTTAATATACTACCTATTAAAATGTATTACATTAGTTAGAACCAGTAGCTGGTTAGCTCAGTGTCAAAAGAGTTGGTTATTGTAGATTAAAGAAATTAAATTTGACATGGTCCTACACGAGCTTGACAGATGTGTGTTCAGTGTGCTTTTAACCAATAAGGAAGATAACAATACAAGAAAAACAAACGATGAAGAGCTAATAATTGAAATTCTATTTATTTCTTTTTTTGTCTATGTACATTTTATGTTGACCCTCATTTGTCTCCTCCAGGTCTGGCCAGTCTTTGCGTGAGTCTGATATTAAAGTGCAGGGTGCAACTCTGCAGTTTGTGAGGAAGACCTCTAATCTGAATGGCGTCTACGAGTGTGAAGCTGTCAACGCATATGGAAAGAAACGCAGAGGTCTCCACGTGTATATGGATTTTGGTAAGATTTGATTTGGAGCTGTAGATTGTCAAATACTTATTGATATTTTTTGAATATGTGCTGGACTTGTCTATTGTATCTAAAGACACACATAAAATGACGATAAAATGATGACGTCAGCATCCAGAGTCTCATTCAGAAAAAGCAAAAACTTTTCCACACTGTGCTGACCCTGTTTAGTTTGGATGAACAGAAACTGAAATTGGGGAAACCCAAATTTAGACACAGTGGAAAGTTAACATAGCCAAAATGTGATGCAGTATTAGTCATCTAAATGTAGTTTGTAATCTAAAACTAAATACACAGAAAAGATCTCCAAAATGTCCCCAAAGTACAGTTAATAACTGTAGCCTACAATTATAACAAAGAGAACTGAGAAAGAAAACCTACAGAGAACCTGGTTTAATTAGTGACACTGATGATTCAGTATTTTCATCTGAATGTTTTCTTTATTCTTGTGTTTTCTTGTTGCTTCAGGCCTCTACGCTGCTGGCTGGACCTTATTTGGTCTTCTGCTTTCCCTGAACATTGTAGCCTTTGCAGTGTGGTACCTTCGTAAATACATCAAGGTACCAACTACACTCGCCCTCCATAGATTTAAGCTAAATATACGGTGCTACTTAGTATACAAATACATACTGCTCATGCTATGTGAATATTTTGTTGTATATTTATTGGTGTTTCATTATGTAGCGCAGAAGCGGGCCAGTGTGCACAAAGCCATGCTTTCCCAACATCTCCCCCATGTGATGATAGAGCAGCAGAGGTAAAGGAAAGATTATGTGTCTAGGCGTGTGATATTTTGCAGTTGTGGCTTTAGTTGTATTTGCTTTTCTTCGAAGATCTGAAAAGTTGAATAGTATAGTTCTTTTTGTTGGTGTTCTGTTTCAGTGTAGTGCTGTTTTTAAATAGTCTTTTTGTAATATGCAAAGATTTAAATCATTTGTTTCTTCTCTTTTTTTTCACTGCAGGAATCTCTTTGACAGCTGAAAACTGTAGAATCTGAAGTTTGAGAATCAACTGGTCAGTATAGAGTTGGACAACATGACACCCACTGTATGCCCGCGGCCACAACTGTTGATATCCTGGATAAACTTCCCAGTCTATTAATGTCACTTCCATCATCCATCACAAAGATAATTGTTCATAATGGCACATGTGACACAAATCGCCAGCATTCAGAGTTTGCTTTTGTTTGATCTCCTCATCAACTGCGGAAAATCTATTTTCATCTCCAGCCCTATCCCCACGTCGGGCCACGGCTCAGAGCATTTCAGCTGCCTTCTTTATCTTCACACCTGGCTGCAGGTGTCAGTGTGTGGCTCACTCAAGATTAACTTTATCCACAATTTCAACTCTTTTTGGTCCCGCCCCTCTCTGTTTTCACCTGACGGACATCTAAACAAGTCCAGTAGCCGGTTGCTTGCAACTAAGACAGCATGCTGTATCATGCCAGCGTTCCCTCCGTGACCATTAACATCATTACCATCACCTGGCCTCTCAGCGCCCCTACCCCTGTCCACTCAATACAATCTAGGACCTTCAATTAGTGCTGATGCCCTCTCGCGGAAGGGTGTTCAAACTACTCGTCCTCCGTTCTTTCCTGGCTATTCTTCCTCACCCTCCTCTTTGTGTAAGTCAGCAGTTCCCACTGATCTCACCAGCTCCCCCTCAAGGCCATACTAGTGCAGTACACTCCCTATCTGCACCATTGTGTCCTCCAGCAGGCCTGTTTTGCCTTTATTTAGATGACTTTTTGTTAACCCGAAAAATCTTGTCAGTATTAAATGTCACACAGTAGGGTATGATCTCACTACTCCACAGCCTCTTCCCATTCCTGTCTATATCACCAGCAAGCACCACTATTCCAGCACATCACCTCACCCTCTCCCTGCTAAAGCAAGTGTTTTGTACAGCAGTTGCGGGGTGAATCACTGGCTCCTGAAGACGCTGCCCCGGGCTCCCCGATCTGCCGAACCACGAGCTCCAGCTCCTGCCAAGGTGGGCCTGGTGGATGCCAGATCACTGGCGAACAAAACATTTATCCTGAGGGATTTCTTCAACTCCTGTGACCTGGATTTCCTCTGTGTGACTTTTCTGATCTTTTGGCTGAAATTATGATCGTGCCCTTTTTTATTGGAGATTTTAATACTCGTGTGTGTTGTCCGGATAAGCCATTGGTGACTTTTTAAACATTATTGACTCTTTTAATTTGGTGCAGTGTGTGTCTGGTCCCACACACTAACAAGGACGCACATTAGACCTTGTTCTCTCTCATGGTCTTTATGTGTCTAACTTCACATAAAGATCTGTGACAATGTGATTTCTGATCATATGCTTGTAGTGTTTGAAAGTGCCTTCTCTTGTACTGTGGTTAAACTTGGCGCTCCTGCTCAGTACCATCAGACTTTTAACTTTTTTACTGCCTGTCAGTTCTCTTCTGCTTTTAACCAGCTCTGCGTCTCCTCTGACTTAACATATGCTAACACGGAGGAGCTTTGTTCCTGGTTTCACACCTCTTGCTGAACCACATTGGACTCTGTGGCCCAGTTAAAAACTGTGATGCCTAAAGCGAAACCCGAGCCCTGGTTTAACGACAGAACTTGAGCAGCTAGACAGGAGTGCCGCAGAGCTGAATGCAGGTGGAAGAAGGACAAGCTGCAGGTTTCTTTCCAGATCCTGAAGGACTGCTGGCGCCATAGCCAAAATACTGTTAAAAAGGGAACACTTGGCAAAAGTGATTGAGTCCAACCGTCACCATCCATGTGTGCTTTTTAATACCATTGACACTATTCTTAATGCCCCACAGCCTGTTTGCACTGAAACATCTCCTGAAATGTGCAATAGCTTCCTGAACTTTTTTATTGATAAGGTTGCCACTGCGAGGGCTCTCATCTCAGCTCCTGCATCTGATCCTTCTGACCCTGTTCCTTGCTCTGCTGTGTTTGATAAGTTTGAGCCGGTGTCTCAGTTTTTCGAAGTTGTGGTCGCCCATATTAAGCCATGAGGCTCTCCCTGTGACACTGTCCTCACTTCTTTAAAGAGGTCCTTCCGCGTATAGGGCAATCAGTTCTGGCCATTATTAACAGCAGCCTGTCCTCTGGTGTTGTTTGCTCTGGATTAGTTCAGGTCTTATCTTGCAGACAGGACTATGTGTGTAAGCCTTGGTAGTTCTGAGTCCTGCTCTGCTCCGCTGTCATATGGGGCTCACAGGGTTCAATTTTAGGGCCCCTGCTTTTTTCATTGCATCTACTGCCTTCAGACATTAAAACCTGGATGGCCTTAAACTTTTTAAATTTTAATGAAAACATAACAAAAGTGATGGTGTTTGGTCCCAGTGGCATCTGTGAACACTACCCTGTTGATTTTGGCTATCTTCTTTCACCTTAGGAGGTTGGCAAAGGTTAAGCCCATCCTTACACATCAGCACTTTGAGACAGTAATCCATGCCTTCATCACATCTCGGCTGGATTACTGTAACGCACTTTATTTAGGGGTCAGCCAGTCGTCCCTGGCACGTCTCCGTTAGTCCAGAATGTGGCTGCTCGTCTCTTAACTAGAGCACGTAAGAGGGAGCACACAACTCCCATTCTGGCCTCCCTCCACTGGCTGCCTGTGCATTTTAGAGTTCTCTTTAAGATTTTTTTATTTGCTTTAAAAATCTTTAAATGGTCTCCCTCCTGACCTCTCTGAGCTTCTCCATCCTTACACCTCTGCTCGGTGTCTCAGGTCAGCTGATCAGCTGCTCCTAGAGGTAGCGAGGTCTAAAGGGAAGCTCAGAGGGGACAGAGCTTTCTCTGTTGCTGCTCCCAAATTGTGGAACGATCTACCACTGCACATCAGACAAGCCCCCTCACTGTCCATTTTTAAAACTTGTCATGAAGCCCGTTTTTTATTCCTTGGCTTTCATCCCAGCATGAGACCTTGTTTTGTGCTTTTGTTTAGTGCTTTTATTGTTTTTATTATTTTTTAGTGTTTTTTTTAATGTTTTTATTATTTTTATTGTTTTACTGTTTTTAATTGTTTGTCTTACGTACAGCACTTTGTTTCAGCTGTGGTTGTTTTTAAAGTGCTTTATAAATAAAGTTTAGTTGAGTTGAATCCAGTTTGAAAACAGTTGCTTTGAGGGAAGTGGACTCTACAGACTCTAATTAATACAATAAAACTACAGTCTTAATGTTAAGGGCTACAGTTTTAGATAGTCTTGTCATGTTGAATGTTGTCTAAGCTCACCAAAGAAAGATCCCAATCATGATTTGTTGTATTGAAAAATAAAGTTAAGTCAAAAAGAAACCCAAGGGTCCCTCATATTTCAAGCTAGACACACAAGACGGTATAATATTAGATGGTTAGAACTGCTTCAAGTCAGCAGACTTAGGCCTCATCTAAGTGTTTTAACTCTGAGCCACAAGATGTGGGTATTCAGGTGAAACATACACAATTCATGCATTCAAGCAAAGGATTCTCAGTGTTCACACCATGTGGTCAACGTGGTGTAAGAAAGTTTTCCTGCAGCAGAACATGAGGTGCATTATATATTTCAGTTCATCATATGATTATAGTGACGAGAAAATATTTTCACAGTTTATTTTTAATTAAATTGAAATATTAAATCACTAATTCATTTTGGATTTTACATGGATGTGTGACATATGCATTAGTTTCTTGTTGTGTTTCAACTGCAACTAACCACTTCATTTCCACTGCAACTACATACGCCCTACATTTAAATACGTGGTAAAGTTCCAGTCCCTCTGTCTCTGTCAGATGGTCACCATGTTTCGTGTAAGCCAAGCCGCCGTGCTCTTCATTCAGCTACTAGTTTTGCATAATGTCCTTGCAGGTATAGTGTATATGTGGTTTTGTCTGGGTTTATTTGGAGAATAAGTTTTATGCTGACTATTTGTTTCGCTTTCTTCAATATTAGCGACTCCAACAGCTGACCACAGGACTATGCTGGTATCCAGAGGAGACTCGGTCACATTCAACTGCAACATATCCACAGAAAATGCTTCGGATATTACCTGGAACATAAAAAGATTCATTTATAAACATTCCCCCTTGATAAATCAGACTTTTTCAAATGTATCTTCTCACAGACTGAGAATAGATCCTGAATTACATTTAAAGTTAAATATTTTCAGTGCTCAACCTGAAGATGCAGGACTTTATTCATGTTATGTGACTGACAGACAGGGCATTAACAGTATTACATGGAATTTAACTGTGTCTGAGGACACTAAAGGTAGGTGGATCACAGTAAAAAGCAGGGCTAATCATTTCTACAACATGTATCTTACAGTTCAGGCTTCACGCTACTTAAATGAAATTCTGATCTGATTTTATGCAGAAATCAGTTCATCATGGTATTATCTTTACATACTCACACCTGCAATGGGATTGCTTCTATGTGTCATCACATCAGCTGTCTGCCTCTGTAGGTGAGTGAAAATGTTCACTTTGTGTCTCTTGTTATTACAAAAACAACATCCTTATTTATTTATCTGAAAGCGGTTCAAACTAATTCTCATTTTTTTTTTTTTTTTGTCTTTGCTGACACTGACTTCCTACATGACAACTGGACTGAGATAGTTATTTCATTATTTATTTATTTATATTTCTAAATAGATTTTTTCACGTTCTTCTTCTTTCTGGTAATAAAAACATGTTCAGAGCATCACAGTAATTTCATATCACGTCACTGGATTAAAGCAGACATTTTGACTTCCAACCGTCTCTGTGAGCGACATTAGTGAGGGCTCATGCACAAAACTAAAACTGTCTCATCTAAACAAAATGCAGGTTTAATGGTTAACATTAACTATACTTTTTATGCCGAGACAAGTCACAATATCAGTGGTGCTGCTAAGTTTTGAGAAGTTTCTTGTTTAACCATGATACTTTTCCAATGCTAGATGTATCTATTACTCTCATATGGAGAAAGATCTTACTATACTCTCTCATTATCTCTTTTCTGTAGCATTTTTGTTTATTTGTTGTCCAGTTATAACATGCTAAGTTGGAATATGACACTCAGATTTAATATTAATGATAAATTATGATGTTAAAATAAGAAAATACATACAGGTGCACTGAGTGTAAAACAACAAACATTTTTTAAATTTTGATATTGATGGATATTAGTAGCTCTGGTGGGACTTGAAGGGATGGTTAAGCTTTTTCTAAGTCAGGTTACACAAGCACCTTATTTAGTGTAGCTGGTAGTGTGAGGATCCCCAGTTTGAAGAAGTAGACAGGAGTATGGACACGGAAGATAAGCTTGTCTCGACCGTGTAAGCAGCAAAACGTGTTTAGGCCACATAAAACAAGACTCACTGAACATAATGAGTTCTTGTTCACTATATTTATAATATTATCACTGTGTTATCTTGCTGCAGTTGAGTTGCTGGTTTGTCACTGTGTGACTTTTTGTAACACCTTATTTGGAGACCAGAAAACGTATTATCACACCAGAGTCACACAAACTAACTCATCAAAGCCGACCAGAATGTGATTTGTTCTGTTTACTTTTGTCTGTGTAGTCTGGCATCTTTTAAGAAGACATCATTTTCAGTTGCCTGCTGGAAAATGATGTAAAGTTGATGTAAAATGTTTTTGCAGCAAGTATTGTTGCAGAGTTTACACTTTTAACATTTAACTGATAATATTTATTCAGTTTTACTTTTGTGTTTGCAGAAGAAGCCGAGCCAGGACTCCAGACTACAACCTGTATGAGAGCGAGATCCTGAGCCAGGCTCAGTATCAAGTTCTGCTGAGAAAAGAGGTTAGAGGAACTTTGATAATACACAAATTAAAGTCTCACGGTGTATTTTAATCAATATCACTCATTTCTTGTCCATTTACTTTCAATTCTTATAGGTGCTCACTCCACAACTCTACAGCTGTGCAGTGCATGAACCAATCACAGAATGATGCATGAAAAGCAAAGAGTACAAGAGAAAGAAAGAATTTCATTACATGTAAAAAAAAAAAGTATGCATTTTTTTGTTTTGTCCATTGTTTCATGTATGCAGATCATTAGAATTTTATGGTGTCTTTTTTTTTTTTGTGCTAATTTTATTGTCCTGCAGATGTTGCTAACTACTCAAATGTGTCGTGGTTCTGTGTTTTGAGTATTTCCTGTGACCCTGTGTTGTTCCCCTCTTTAATTGTTGGATTGGTTTCTCCTTGTGTGCTCTGCCCTCATTCTCTTCATCTGTGTCTCATCACTCCTTTGCCCACCTGTATATATGGCCCTGTCATTGCCTTTGTCCTGTGTTGTGTTGTCTGCTATATTTCCACTGTTCTGTGACGTCACCCAGTTTGTCTCCTCATTGTGTTCCTGTGTTCTCTCCTTTGTGTTTTTATCCTTCACCAGGGTCTTTTTTGATTAGTGTGTTAGAATTACCCTGCCATATCCCGCAGCGCCTTAAGTTTTGGTTTGCAATTTTCATTAAATACATTTTGTTTCCTACTCCTGCCTCGTTCCTGTGTCCTGCCTTTCCACATTCTTCTTTGATAACTTTTTCATACTTTTGCTCTTGAGCCTGAGCTTCCTACACAGTATTCATGTTTTCTTCAACGTAAAATTGAATAAATTTCACCAACAGTCAACCAAATCTCAAAGTATTTACAAAACCTGGATTCTGACGATATAAAAGTGCAGTGAATTTAAAAAAAAAAAAAAGAAAGTAAATCAGAAGAGAGGACAGCAGAGTGAGAGACAGAAGAGACAGGAACGAGAGGCAGAGGGCGACAAACTCACAGAGAGAAGAAACCAGGAAATAGTGTATGAGAGAGACAACTGTGATATGAGACCAGAAATGTGAAGGATAAAAAAACAAGTGTAGAGGATGAAACAGAATTAGCAACAGTCTAAATTAGCCTCCACCTCATTGAATATGATGGAAAATGCTATATGTGTATTGATATATCACTATGAACAATTTATTAATCAGAGCTAAAAATGTAATGTTGATTAATCACCATAAATGTCTTCATCTTCTTCTGTAACCACTTGTCCTGTGAAGGGACAAGCATGATTTGTTGTAATGGAAATAAAGTTAAGTCAAAATGAACCCAAGATGTGGGTATTCAGGTGAAACATAGACGATTCATGTGCTCAAACAAAGGATTCTGTGTTCACACCATGTGGTCAACGTGTCTTCAGCGTGAGAGGAGGTTTTCCTGCAGCAGAACATGAGGTGCATTTTATATTTCAGTTCATCATATGATTATAGTGACGAGAAATAATTTTGACGGTTAATTTTCAGTTAAGTTGAAATATTAAATCACTAATTCATTTTAGATTTTACATGGATGTGTGACATATGCATTAGTTTTTTGTTGTTGCTGTGTTTCAACTGCAACTAACCACTTCCTTTCCGCTGCAACTACATACACTCTACATTTAAAAACGCGTGGAACTTTACGCGTGGTAAAGTTCCAGTCCCTCTGTCTCTGTCTGATGGTCACCATGTTTCGTGTAAGCCAAGCCGCCGTGCTCTTCATTCAGCTACTAGTTTTGCATCATGTCCTTGCAGGTATAGTGTACATGTGGTTTTCTCTGGGTTTATTTGGAGATTTAATTTTATGCTGACTATTTGTTTTGCGTTCTTCAATATTAGCGACTGAAACAACTGATCACAGGACTATGCTGGTATCCAGAGGAGTCTCGGTCACATTCAGTGACTACCCACAGGTAAAACGGCCCTATATCAATACAAATACAACACCACTGACTTTAACTTCAGTCAGAGGCTAAACAACAACAAGAATATGCGCCTTGTGGTGAGATTGTTTTCTCAGTTATAAAATAATTACTTCCTGCCATCTGAGAAGACGATGTGTCAGAGGCTGAAGGAAAAAAAAAATCCTATGCATGACTGGCCACTGTGAGATGTGAAAAAGGAAATACATTTCTACACCTACAGTATGTGTTGTTATTTCCATCAGAACAATGTGTAGTTACATTTCTGGGGAGGTGCAGGTCAGGCTACACTGTAGAGTAAAGACCTACAGAGCACCTACTGTATAAATCTGATGCAGAACCATACATGTGGTTCTACTCCACTGCTATTACCTGCAGAAAATCTACCTGAACGCACAGAGAGAGGATATAACAGTGAGATGTCATTCAAAATAAACTGATGATTGCAACTGACATTTGATAGGAGACTTAACAGGAGTCACCAGCTGGACTTACACAGACCATACTTGTCAGCAAATTCTCACACTTTGAACCATCTGGAAGTCACTGAAATGATAATTAAAATAGTTGTGTGTAGTCACTATAAGACCTACAGTGAAATGTGTCTCCTGTTAATTTTGCTTATACGTACACAGTCTCTGTTCTAAGAAGTACAATGTTATTATTGGTAACTGTTTTATCTCTGCAGAAGACGTAGGTCCGGGGCAGTGAACCAATATCCAGTCCAGGATCAGACTCATTCTAAATCAAGAAGAGAGGTGAGAAGAGCTTAGTCAACATTTGTTCTACTTTATTTAACCACTTCCTTTCTGCTTGCAACTAGATATACCCTAAATTTAAAGTTCTTGGTAAAGTTCCAGTTCCTCTTTCTCTGTCTGATGGTCACCATGTTTCTCGTAAGCAAAGCCGCCGTGCTCTTCATTCAGCTACTAGTTTATCGTCGCGTCCTTGCAGGTATAGTGTATATGTGGTTTTGTCTGGGTTTATTTGGAGATTAATGATTTATGCTGACTATTTGTATTGTTTCCTTCAGTATTAGTGACTGCAACAGCTGACCACAGGACTATGCTGGTATCCAGAGGAGACTCAGTCACATTCAACTGCAACATATCCACAGAAAATGCTTCGGATATTACCTGGAACATGAAAAGATTCATTTATAAACATTCCCCCTTGATAAATCAGACTTTTTCAAATGTATCCTCTCACGGACTGAGAATAGATCCTGACTTACATTTAAAGTTGAATATTTTCAGTGCTCAACCTGAAGATGCAGGACTTTATTCATGTTATGTGACTGACAGACAAGGCATTAACAGTATTACATGGAATTTAACTGTGTCTGAGGACACTAAAGGTAGGTGGATCAGAGTAAAAAGCAGGACTAATCATTTCTACAACATGTATCTTACAGTTCAAAGTTCAAACTGCATGCTACTTAAATATAATTTTCATTTGATTTTATGCAGAAATCAGTTCATCATGGTATTTTCTTTACATACTCACACCTGCAATGGGATTGCTTCTATGTGTCATCACATCAGCTGTCTGCCTCTGTAGGTGAGTGATGCCTTTCAGCTTCAGATTCAGTATGAACAAATAAATTTCACTCGATCACATTGTGTCATTACGTCTGTGTGCACTTAAAAGGTCGTTTTAGGCAAAATTTTGAAACAATAATTTCTATATTGATAGTTTGTGTTTTAAATTTGGAAAACCTCGCTAGTTTATTCGTGCTATTAGATCCTTTCTAGATTACACACGGTCTTGAAGCACTCAGATCCCTTTTCTGTTGATGTCATGTCACTGGTCACCGTTGTGAGCCCTTAAAAACAGGGTTCATCATCTCACATTTGAATCCTGTAGACCACAAATTAAACACTTCTGTAGTGTTATTTAAGAGCAGATGATGACACAAAGCTGTTCCCTTTTCTCAGAAAGTGTTGACTTGCAGCTGAACTGTACATGGACACAACAAGAGCTTTATTACTCATGTCATTATTCTCTAACTCTGGACTTTTCAGTCTCTCCTCGTGTGTCAGAGTTTTCAAATATTTGTGCAAAATGACCACAAACTAAACTTTAAGTCCTAAAACTTCATTTCAGTGGCTGTTTTGTTTTGAGAAGTTTGATCTGCTTTTTTTTTTTTTTTAGCTTGGACTTCTTTTTTGTGTGTGCCATGAATTTTAGTTTTTAACTTTTATAACTCTTAGTTTGGGTTTTCATTTACTGTTTTTCTTCCTTTGTGTCGTCCCTCATTAATTTCGTGCTTCACCACTGGTTTCACGTGTGTCGTTAACCCATCAGCTCTAGCATG
Organism: Chelon labrosus; assembly: GCF_963514085.1. Taxonomy (NCBI): domain Eukaryota; kingdom Metazoa; phylum Chordata; class Actinopteri; order Mugiliformes; family Mugilidae; genus Chelon; species Chelon labrosus. The sequence continues at coordinate 14,844,019 of NC_140341.1, forward strand.
TGTATATATAGCTGTGACTCTTCTTTATTTTTAGTTATTTAGTCATTGTCAAATTGCCTTTGTGTTGTTCATCTTGCCTTTCCTGGCTGTGTGCTATTGCTACACACTGTTGCTGCAACTTGCAATTTCCAAGATGTTAAACGTTAAAATGAAGTCAACCATAGCAGAGACATTAAGTCAGTGAACGGACTCTGGACAGTCACTTAAATGCCAAAGTATTATCAGACTTCCACATATACAGGGAGCCTGGAGGTCACGGTTAAATTAATGGCCTTTAATTGTAGAAACAGAGCTGAACATCTGAGCACTGCTGTCTTCATCTTATCTGATGTTAGTGAAGATACTGGTCATAGTAAACCAAATAAGACTGTTGATACTAGACTGTATTGAAATGAGTAGAGGTGTCTTTTATCACCGAGGCGGCCGTGGATCAGTAGGTAGAGCGGGTTGTTGATAAACCAGAGGGCTGTTCGATCCTCAGTACATGTGCTGGTGTGTGAATGTGTGTGAGCGTATGGGTAGAGGTGTCACTGTGAGTGTAAAGCGCCTTGAGTACCAACAGGTAAAACGGCCCTATATCAATACAAATACAACACCACTGACTTTAACTTCAGTCAGAGGCTAAAGAACAACAAAAATATGCGCCTCGTGGTGAGATTGTTTTCTCAGTTATAAAATAATTACTCCCTGCCATCTGAGAAGACGATGTGTCGGAGGCTGAAGGAAAAAATATCATTCGTTATTTGGGATAACTACTGATTGGTATATGTCAAGCATTAACCAGGATACCCCCAGGTCAAAACTGACTGATGAAATTGTTTTCATAAATAAAAGAGCAAGAGCAACAAAGTATAATTTGCATAGTGCAGCATTTATTTTAAAAACTATTTTTTGACCTTCTTTATAAAATAATAAATACAGAAAAACAGCAGACAGCTTGTTGGCCCCTGACAGAGGACTGTAATCTGTTTACAGCTGTATACACTGGAGACCTGCAACAAAAGTAATAAACAACAAATCATTCATAAATTAATTCTTATTTCACACAAGAATGCAATGCTTTGACCTGAATGAAGCGTCTTGAGATGATTTGTATTGTTATTGACGCTATATAAAAAAAAAAAAAAATTGAAATTGAAATTGAATGTCAATAAATACTACCATGGGCGTCGTCGTGGGGGGAAAAGAGGACCTGACTACCCAGGGCCCAAGTGGGGAGAGGGCCCATGGAAATCCTGATTCTTTGAATGAATGAATTGGGCCCTCCAATTAATTTGTGTCATAATGTATTTTAAATATATTGATAACATCAACTGAGAGAATGAACTTTGTGTCACAGCCCTCCCAACATATTATTCTGGGGTCACCCTCTTGGAGACGCAAAATTGTTTAGTCTGCCTATAGACATCTGCCGACGACAAGTACATCAGTGAGCGGAGACTGAATGAACTGGAGGCTAACTGTCATCATGCCGCCCAAAAAAAAAAAACCACAAAAATTGGTTGTATTGGAAAAAGAAAGAGCGGAAAGAAAAAGAAATCGGGCAGAATGAGCGGAAACTACTGTTAACATGCTTTCTTTCCGAAAGGTGAACCGAGTTTATTTGTTGTGTAACTGCATCCAATTAACGTTAACATTGTCATAGTCCAGAGTCAGTAAATTACATCCTTACATCTCGTGTAAGGCTTTAGTAAGGCTTTATGTTTATTTGATTTGATTCTCTGTGTACAGTTGTTGGCTCCTGTTCAAGAATAAATGTTTTTAAATCAAAATGTGTCAAGGATCAAAACGTTTAGTACACAAACCAGATGTAGCCTAATGTTTATAGGCGTTTGAGCACAAGTAGGCCAAATGCATCAATTCAGGTGGTGAATAAAAGAACCAGTTATCAATATAATCCGATCTGATTTTAGCTTAAAACCCGATTTATGCTTGTTTATTTATAAATAAATGCCCCCAATTTTTTATTTTTCTAAATTTTATTTTATTTATTTATTTATTTGCTCGCGCACTGGAATTGATAGGGGCCCACTGACATTAAGAGTGTACAGGGCCCAGAATTTGGTGCTACGCCCCTGCCAGGCAAGCAGCTGACCCGGAGCTCTCTGCTCTGCTCTCCCTGCCCCCGCCCCTCCTCTTTCATGCGCAGAGCAGGAGTGCAACAACGTCCGCAGAGTATGCGGAGGAGAAATTGGTTTGTAAAAGAAAAAGCAGTGGCTCAGTAATTTGGAGATGGTTCGTGTTCAAAGTATGAGATGAGCAACAAAATTACGTTATATGCAGAGGTTGCGCTAGACCAGGGATGGGCAACTTAAATGATGGAGGGGGCCACAATTTTTGATCGACACTACCAGCCGGCCACATAAGGCCGCACACTTAACACTTATGTATATACGTGAGTGTGTGTGTTTATTGAAGCAAACAAAAAATAACCACTAACTGTTATGAATTTTTTTTTTCAGTGCAAAGAGCTCATGAAAATAAAACATACAAATCACCATCCATCTCAAGGATGACAGAAAGCTGCAGAACAGCAGACAGACATTAATTGCAAGAACTAATTTGTGCATTTTTACACTAAGAAAGAGTTTAACATTTTTCCAGTATACCTCACCACTATCAGCAGTGGGCACTGGTAAAAAGTCGCTGTTGTTTGCGTACTTTTGATTTGAGGTCCGCTACGATAGCAGCCCTTGCAGCTTCAGTATACTTCGTATTTTCATTCATTTTCATTAAAATGTCATTAACTTTAAGTACTTTTTCAGTATTGACAGTATTGACTTTAAATGATAGGAAAAAAAAATAATAAGTTTGGGCTGCCGACAAGTCTTGTCCGTACTCAGACTGGGACTGTTTTCTTCAACATAAATTTGAATAAATATTTACAAAGCCTGGGTTCTGACAATATAGAAGTGCAGTGTATTTTTAAAAAAAAGAAAATCAGAAGAGAGGAGAGCAGAGTGAGAGACAGAAGAGACAACAACGAGAGGCAGAGGGCGACAAACTCACTGAGAGAAGAAACCAGGAAATAGTGTATGAGAGAGACAACTGTGATATTAGACCAGAAATGTAAAAAAAAAAAAAAGTTTAGAGGATGAAACAGAATTAGCAACAGTCTAAATTGGCCTCCACCTCATTTGAATATGATGGGAAAATGCTATATAATAATAATAATACATTTTATAGGCGCCTTTCACGACACTCAAGGTCACCGTACAAAATTGTTTAAAATAAAACACAATACAAATACACGAAATAGTTAAAATAAAACACAATTAAAGTACACACAAGCATAATATAGAACATATAGTTACATGCAAATGACAGATAGAATGGGAGATAGAAGTGAGACGATGGAATGGAGTAGAGGCCTGTCTGAATAAATAAGTTTTGAGCTGAGATTTGAAGGTAGTGACTGAGTCTGAATTTTTTAAGTGTTCCGGGAGGGCGTTCCACAGGCAGGGGGCTGAATGGGAGAAGGCTCTGAACCCCATGGTGGTCAAGCGAGCAGGTGGGATGGTGAGTTGTTGTGATGAGGATGACCTAAGAGTGCGGGCAGGAATGTTTATTTGGAGCAGGTTAGTGAGGTACTGAGGGGCGAGGTTGTTTAATGCCTTGAAGGTGAGAAGTAGGATTTTGTAGTTGATACGGAATTTGACAGGAAGCCAGTGGAGTTGCTGCAGGACCGGTTTTATGTGACTTATGGAGGGGGTTCTAGTGATGATACGTGCAGCGTAGTTTTGAACCAGTTGTAGCTGGTTTAAGGCGCAAGTGAGCAGCTTAACGTGCAAGTACAGACATTTTAAAGAGATACAAGATACAAGATACAAAATACAAAGTATATACAAGTTACCATGCAATAAATGTTATGACTATCTAAAAGTGTCCATGGAGAACGTAAACAGACTGTAACAGACACACAAGACGGTATAATATTAGATGGTTAGAACTTCTTCAAGTCAGCAGACTTAGGCCTCATCTAAGTTTTAACTCTCTGAGCCACAAGATGTGGGTATTCAGGTGCAATATACACGATTCATGCATTCACAGAAAGGATGCTCAGGGTTCACACCGTGTGGTCAACGTGTCTTCAGCATGAGAGGAGGTTTTCCTGTCAGCAAATTCTCACGCTTTGAAACACCTGGAAGTCACTGAAATGATAATTAACATAGTTGTGTGTAGTCACTATAAGACCTGCAGTGAAATGTGTCTCCTGTTCATTTTGCTTATACGTACACAGTCTCTGTTCTAAGAAGGGCAATGTTATTATTGGTAACTGCTTTATCTCTGCAGAAGACGTAGGTCCGGGGCAGTGAACCAATATCCAGTCCAGGATGAGACTCATTCTAAATCAAGAAGAGAGGTGAGAAGAGCTTTGTCAACTTTAGTTCTGCTTTATTTATTTCCTGCCTTAGAGGTTGTACTGAAACTTTTTCTTATTTTCTATTTCTGTCACCATAGGTCCACAATCAAGAGCAGGACAACATGGATCAATGGAGAAATAACAAGAGGAGGAGTCAGTACATGGAGAGGCTGAATTTAATCTATGATCATATCTGAGCTGACGAGTCATTTAGATGATGCTGAAAACAGAGACATGTTGTGAATGTTGTCTAAGTTCACCAAAGCAAGGTCTCAAGTATGATTTGTTGTAATAGAAATAAAGTTAAGTCAAAATGAACCCAAGGGTCCCTCATATTTTAAGCTACACACACAAGCCGGTATAATATTAGATGGTTAGAACTGCTTCAAGTCAGCAGACTTAGGCCTCATCTAAGTGTTTTAACTCTCTGAGCCACAAGATGTGGGTATTCAGGTGCAATGTACACGATTCATGTGCTCAAACAAAGGATGCTCAGTGTTCACACCATGTGGTCAACGTGTCTTCAGCGTGAGAGAAAGTTTTCCTGCAGCAGAACATGAGGTGCATTTTATATTTCAGTCCATCATATGATTATAGCGACGAGAAATACATTTGACGGTTTATTTTCAATGAAGTTGAAACATTAAATCACTAATTCATTTTGGGTTTTACATGGATGTGTGACATATGCATTAGTTTTTTGTTGTTGTTGTGTTTCAACTGCAACTAACCACTTCCTTTCCGCTGCAACTACATACACCCTAAATTTAAACACGTGGTAAAGTTCCAGTCCCTCTTTCTCTGTCTGATGGTCACCATGTTTCGTGTAAGCCAAGCCGCCGTGCTCTTCATTCAGCTACTAGTTTTTCGTCATGTCCTTGCAGGTATAGTGTATATGTGGTTTTCTCTGGGTTTATTTGGAGATTAAGTTTTATGCTGATTATTTGTTTTGCTTTCTTCATTATTAGAGACTGTAACACCTGGCCACAGGACTATGCTTGTATCCAGAGGAGACTCTGTCACATTCAACTGCAACATATCCACAGAAAATGCTTCGGATATTACCTGGAACATAAAAAGATTCATTTATAAACATTCTCCCTTGATAAATCAGACTTTTTCAAATGTATCCTCTCACAGACTGAGAATAGATCCTGACTTACATTTAAAGTTAAATATTTTCAGTGCACAACCTGAAGATGCAGGACTTTATTCATGTTATGTGACTGACAGACAGGGCATTAACAGTATTACATGGAATTTAACTGTGTCTGAGGACACTGAAGGTAGGCGGATCAGAGCAAAAAGCAGGACTAATCATTTCTGAAACATGTATCTTACAGTTCAGGCTTTACGCTACTTAAATGAAATTCTGATCTGATTTTATGCAGAAATCAGTTCATCATGGTATTATCTTTACATACTCACACCTGCAATGGGATTGCTTCTATGTGTCATCACATCAGCTGTCTGCCTCTGTAGGTGAGTGAAAATGTTCACTTTGTGTCTCTTGTTATTACAAAAACAACATCCTTATTTATTTTATCTGAAAGTGGTTCAAACTGATTCTCAGGTTTTTTTTGTCTTTGGTGACACTGACTTCCTACATGACAACTGGACTGAGATAGTTGTTTCCTTTTTTTTCTGTTTCTAAATAGATTTTTCACATTCTTCTTCTTTCTGGTAATAAAAACATTTTCAGAGCATCACAGTAATATCATATCATGTCACTGGATTGAAGCAGACATTTTCCAACCGTCTCTGTGAGCAACATTAGTGAGGGCTCACGCACAAAACTAAAACTGTCTCATCTAAACAAAATGCAGGTTTAATGGTTAACATTAACTATACTTTTTATGCCGAGACAAGTCACAATATCAGTGGTGCTGCTAAGTTTTGAGAAGTTTCTTGTTTAACCATGATACTTTTCCAATGCTAGATGTATCTATTACTCTCATATAGAGAAAGATCTTACTATACTCTCTCATTATCTCTTTTCTGTAGCATTTTTGTTTATTTGTTGTCCAGTTATAACATGATAAGTTGGAATGTGACACTCAGATTTAATATTAATGATAAATTATGATGTTAAAATAAGAAAATACATACAGGTGCACTGAGTGTTAAACAAGAAATATTTATTAAATTTTGATATTGATGGATATTAGTAGCTCTGGTGGGACTTGAAGGGATGGTTAAGCTTTTTCTAAGTCAGGTTACACAAGCTACTTATTTAGTGTAGCTGGTAGTGTGAGGATCCCCAGTTTGAAGAAGTAGACAGGAGTATGGACGCGGAAGATAAGCTTGTCTCGACCGTGTAAGCAGCAAAACGTGTTTAGGCCACATAAAACAAGACTCACTGAACATAATGAGTTCTTGTTCACTATATTTAAAATATTATCACTGTGTTATCTTGCTGCAATTGAGTTGCTGGTTGGTCACTGTGTGGCTTGTTGTAAAACATTATTTGGAGACCAGAAAACGTATTATCACACCAAAGTCACACAAACTAACTCATCAAAGCCGACCAGAAAGTGATTTGTTCTGTTCAGTTTTCTCTGTGTAGTCTGGCGTCTTTTAAGAAGACATCAGATTCAGATTCAGATTCAGAAAACTTTATTTGTCCCCAGGGGGCAGTGTAAGGCACAAGTGAGCAGCTTAACGTGTGAGTATAGACATTTTAAGGTGCAAAAAAACAGAAACAGAACAAGATACAAAATACAAAGTATATACAAGTTACCATGCCATAAATGTTGTGACTGTCCAAAATATTCATGGATAATGTAAACAGACTGTATAAGTAAAGTGACTAAAGTGCAAATGTAAACAGTAAACAGTAGTTACAGGGAATATGTATTTACAAGTTATAGCCGAGGTAGAATGGGTAATAAATAAAAACAACCAAGAGTCTCTGGTATGTGAGTATGGGGGTGTGGGGCAGGGGGAGGTTGACTGTACTATGGCTGTGTGTGAGCTGGAGATGAGTCAGAAAGAGAGAGAGAGAGAGAGAGAGAGAGAGAGAGAGAGAGAGAGTGTGTGTGGGGAGGAGTTGAGGAGGAGGATGGCTTTCATCAGTGTCAGTTCCCTGCTGGAAAATGATGTAAAGTTGATATAAAATGGTTTTTTTTGTTGTTGTTTTTTTTTTTTTTGCAGCAAATATTGTAGCAGAGTTTATACTTTTAACATTTAACTGATAATATTTATTCAGTTTTGCTTTTGTGTTTGCAGAAGACGCCGAGCCAGGACTCCAGACTTGAACGTGTATGCAAACTGCTGAGAGAAAAGGTTAGAGGAACTTTGATAATACACAAATTAAAGTCTCACAATGTATTTTTAATCAATACCACTCATTTCTTGTCCATTTAATTTAAATTCTTATAGGTGGCTACTCCACAACTCTACAGCTGTGCAGTGTATGAAGCAATCACAGAATGAGGCATGAAAAGCACAAAGTGCACAAAGAATTTCATTACATGTAAAATAAATAAATAAATAAATAAATAAATTACGCATTTTTATATGTTTTGTCTATTTTTTCAAGCATGCAGATCATCTTTCTTTGAATTTTATGCCATTTTCTTTCTTTTTTTTCTTTTCTTATTTCATTGTCCAGCAGATGTTGCTAAAGAATCAAATGTGTCATGGTTCTGTGTTTTGAGTATTTCCTGTGGCCCTGTTTGGTTTTCCTTGTGTTTCCTGTTCTTCATTGGCGTTTCATGTCTTGTGTTACTTCCTGTGTTTTCCCCCTTCTTGATTGTTGGATTGGTTTCTCCTTGTGTGCTCTGCCCTCATTCTCTTCGCCTGTGTCTCGTCACTCCCTGCTCACTGCTATTCCCCGTTGAGTCCGGAGTCCAGAGCGGTTTGTTGTTCTTTGGCCAGCTGTTCCTCTCTCTTCCTCCGCATCTTCCCTTCAATGACCTCCTCATTCTTATACTCTGGCTCAAAACAGTAATTACGTCCATCATAAACAAAGTCGTCGTCCACAACCTCAGAATCGGAAAAATATTCAGCCATGTTGCAAAAAACTTCTTCTTCTTACATAACAAGGTGAAACAGCTGGAAACTTGTGTCATTATTGGCAGAAGATGATGGACTGGGACAAACAACAAACTGTATAAGAGCTGTTCTCAACATGTTAAAAAACTGGTTCTTCTAGTGTGGACAATGGCACCAGTCTGTTTGAAACCTTGTGTCATCTTGTGACCATAAAAATAAGAAACATTTTATTTTGAAAAGCACAGGCTAATGTTGCTGTTTTGTTTGTTTTTATATTCTCTATGCATGCAAATCATCTCTCTCTGCAAATATTTTACGTTTCTTTTATTGCCCAGGAAGTCATGGCAACAACTAAATCATTCAATGGGATGTTCTGGTTGGAGGTTTGCTGTTGCAACATGAGTGTCAGAACATCAGATATCTATAATGTTTGTGTCGGCCCACTGGCAATGCAGATAAGATTAGATGTGTTTGGAGTCTTTTCTTCCCCTGTTACTCTGCACAAGTTACAACATATTGGAAAAAAGGATTAATAAAATATCTTGAATCTTGAATTTGTAAAACATGTCGTGAAGAAAATGAATAGTTGTCTTTGCAGCTAATTATTTGTTGAGTTATACCCCATTTTTGTGAGACCAAAGTGACTTTGACCTGTGACCTTTGACCTCTCATTCCCTCAAGGCGTTCCTGGGACATTGGATTCAAAAGAAGGTGACAAACAGACAACCTGAAAACGTAATGCCTCCAGCCACAGCTGCTGACATTTTTTCATAATACTGAATCCTTTAATTACTCTCTCCTCGTTATGACAACGTGTCTCATAAGTAGGTACTGCATTACATTCATCATATCCTGAGTCTTGATTAGGAACATCAACTACATGACCACAACAAATGTTTTTGAGCGTTTGATGAGGATTAAGTGGTCAGTTAGAGACAAGATATAACGATAAGACCTCAGCTTTGATGTGGTGCCTACAGACCAAGTCTAGATGACTCTTCTTTTAAAAGCTGAGACAGTTAAGCTGACACATGTTTTAAATTCATCATTTGAAATTTACTGGTAATTAGGCCTGTAAATTTGTGTTTATTTTTGCATCTTCATATTTTTGTTCTACACCGGGAACTTTGGGATTTGTGTCTTCAAATCTAAATGTTTAGTTGCAAGGACAAAATTTTGATTTCAGAGGTGGGGGACACACAAGTATTTTTAATAAAACTCTAATCTTTCAGTTCACTGTGTTTTCTAGTAGTTCTTCTCATTTTCTGTTGCTACTTTTAAGTTTAATGTTCCCTTTTTTTGTTTGACTGGTTGTAAAGCATGTAGCAAAACATTATCACCCAATTCTGTGTTTCACCTTGTTAGTCAACTTCACTCCAACTCGGTACCACCAATTTTACACTTATTTATGGAATATATGGTAAACAGACCTCATTATAGCACCGCCCAGTCAAAGTGTTGCGGGCTGGCTGTAACGTATTTCTTTGAGTATACACTTTGACTTCTAAAGAAGTCTCTTATGTCCACTTTTCTTTTTTTAGACATCCTGGCTGCGCCTAATTACCAAACACATGGACACGGATTCAAACGTTAATGTAAATGAAACCTCTGATATTACAATCCTTCTAGGTGACGTGACCCAGGCAGAACAAACGCCCAACCTGCAGCAGCACGTTAACAAGGACTCCTGACCGCAGACGAGCAGACCGGTGTGCAAGCAAAGTGGAGTGGCAGCGGGGACGGCCAATCACACAAGAAACGGCAGAGCCAATGGAGGAGCTTGTGGGCGGGTCTAAACTAAGAGAAACAGGCTTCAGCTCCTAGTGCTTGACGTTTCTCTGTTTACTATATGAGCGTAACATTGTTTTGGACGGTAAAAAGTGCAGGGGACCAAAACGGCCTTTTGAAAAAGTGCAGGGTACATGTCCCCTGTCCCCCCCCCCCCCCCCCCCCCCCGCCAGTTACGTCCGTGTTCAGTTGTCTTCAACTAGGCATTTTTGGTATTTATGGAGTTGTGTTACTAAAGAGTGGAGCCAAACATGTTTACGCTTCATGCGGGTTACTGAGAGTTCCTGGATGATACGTTCGTTTCAACACCTTTGCTTAAGCCATCCAGGTGTTGTGGGTTTGGTCTGACACGTGTCGCCGTGAGTAGAGATGGAGCCGCGTCTTTTTTGTGTGCCCTTCGTGGGCAACTTTTTCCTGAACCGTGATTTCTCCATGAGATGTGGACTACTGTTGGTGCTGTCAGTTATGCTTGTAACCAGAAACGCCGAAGGTAAGTCGCTTATTTTTAAAAAGCAGAAGTTTACGCAGGTGCGACATCGTCTGGCAGAGAAAAAATATTACTCAGAGCGGGTACGCTCTTTATGATGCAGAATTTTAAACCTTGATAAAAAAAAAAAAATAAACGAACGCGTTAGAAAACAAATTCACCCCCGTACAGTTGTCAATTTCCAGACGTTGCCGTAAAACATCTCCTTTATTTGTTCGGTTCCGCTGTTCGTATTTGGGACTGCTGAAACGTGACTGTTGTTATTAAAACGATGAGAGGCGTAGCCTACGGTTTTCTTCCAAGATGCCTATCTTAAATAGCTACAAGATGTGTGGATGTGTTTGTGCCACACACCTTACAGTATCTGGATTTAATGATTAAAAAAAAAACACATTTCGAGGAAAAAACTATGAGCATCACTGTAGCGGGAGGGTAGTTGTGTCTGTGTGGAGGAATATGTGAAGTATTTGTTTACGTTTCTAGGTTTTGGTTTTATTGGCGTGTTTTCTTAAATGTCCCACTGGGTCACTGGCTCGTGCATGCCTTAGATGAGGTCTAGGCTTTAATAGCTTCTTGTTTAATCAGATGGTCAGCTTGTGGATGTTTTGACTTCAATTCCATGTCTATGTCCAAGTCCCTGCAGAGATTACACTTTTTTTAAGACTACATCGCAAAACTAATGAGCTGGAAAATCTTTGCTTTCTTTGGAGGACACTGCAAGCTCAAAATGTCTCTGCAGAACAAGGAACATTTTGAAGGACAGTGCACACCCTGGACACAAACTGTTTTCCAATTCATAATGAAGTACAATATCTTGTATTTTAAGCCGCATAGTAGTTTATTATTTTTACACCACAAACTATTTCTTAATCTGAAGGCCAGGTCAACACCTTGTGCTGTTTTTTGTGTTTTTATTTGGTGTGGGTGTGGGTGTGTGCGTGTGTGTGGGTGTGTGTTTTTGTGTGTGTGCCTTTGTCAGGCTGCATCCAGCTGAGGATGGCTGCTCAAGGAATGTCATTACTATGGGGTGGAGGTTCCTGGTCTGGTCTACATACAGTTAGTAATGCTACAATACATCCTAAAGGCTCAGTACCAGCACTGAATGTTTGTGTATTGATATAATTCACCCCAACTTCCTATTCGCACAAGGCCTTTAGAAGGACACAAAGCAGTTAACATGCTTTACAGTAGTAGCACAGAATTGCATGACTAGTAATAGAGAAGAGATTAGAGGACAAGAGCTCGGTGCCAGAGGAAAGAAATGAGAGTATAGGAGCTTGGTCCATGAGAGAAGAGAGTAGAGGACATGTGCTCAGTGTATCGTCCCCCAGCAGCCTAGGCCTATTGCAGCATAACTCAGGGATAGTTTAGCCCTAACTATAAGCTTTATCAAAAAGGAAAGTCTTAAGCCTGATCTTAAAAGTAGAGAGAGTGTCTGCCTCCTGAACCCAAATTGGGAGCTAGTTGCACAGGAGAGGAGCCAGATAGCTGAAGGCTCTACCTCCCATTTTACTTTTTGAAATTCTAGGAACCACAGGTAGGCCAGCGCTTTAAGATCGAAGTGATCTGTTGGGATAATATGGTACAGATACGATGGAGCTAGGCCTTTAAGGGCCTTGTATGTAAGGAGGAGGATTTTAAATTCTCTTCTAGATTTTAAAGAGAGCCAATGAAGAGAAGCTAAAACTGGAGTACTATGATCTCTCTTGATAATTCCTGTCAATGCTCTTGCTGCGGCATTTTCAATCAATTGGAGGCTTTTCAAAGAGCTATGTGGACAGCCAGACAGTAATGATTTACAGTAATCCAGCCTGGAAGACACAAATGCATGAACTAGTTTTTCAGCATCACTCTGAGACAGGTCCTAATTTTAACGATATTACGCAGGTGAAAGAAGACAGTCCTGGTTACTTGCTTTATGTGCAAATTAAAGGACATATCCTCATCAAATATAACAAGGTTTTTCACGGTAGTACTGGAGGCCAAGATAATGCCATTCAAAGAAACTAAGTGATTAGATAATGAATCTCTGAGATGTTTAGCTCCAAATACAATGATTTCTGTTTTGACTGTTTAAGTAGAAAATTAGTCCTCCCAAAACTGTGCCACCAGTACTTTGTAAGTTGTAACTTTACTTAAGCTGCTTGACTTCAGCAAGTAAGGCATAGGGCATGATCAGTTTGTGGCAACACTTTGCTGAAGGAAGACTGACAGTACTTTGTAAACTGTCAGGGTCAGATGTTAGAGGTCGTATTTAGAACTTGCATTAACATCCCACATGAGAAACCCATTCACAAATGGCCAACTTTAAGTACCTGTGTTCACGCCACATCTCAAGCCAGGAATTGACATCGGTTCCACGCTCTGTATGCAAATAAACACAGACATTATTTTGGGCGCAGCAGAATATTTTAACAGGTAGCCTACAGATCACTATCGCTGTTTCAGAACCATGAACAGTGCTGTTTGGTGTGCGTGTGCGTTATGATTTATTGATCTCCGCCCTGACTTTAGTTATTCACGAGACCTGTGTAAAACTCAGATTATAACTCAGACCCTGGAAACTTCCTTATACACCGTTATGTCTGGTATTAAAGTGAAACAAAGACACCAGTGAATGAGGAGATACACTTAACTCCACGCAGCTTCCTATGTATCATCAGCATGACCCCATTAATTATTAACTGTAGCTGATACATTATTTATCACACACAGTGTACTCATATTCAAAGCCTTCATTTGTTAATGCTTTAAATGTATTTATCGTTTAATCAACGTGCAGCTACAAGGAGAGAATATTTTAAAATGTTCTCATAACCACCTGTTACCAGACACCTCAGGACACCCTCAGAAGGCCCATGTCCATTCTCTGATGAGTCACAACAATTTTGGAGGCACAAAGGAGACCTACACAATATTAGGAATGTGGTCATAATGTTATGCCTGATTGGTGTATTGATTTATGCAATAGAATGTTTTAGGGCTCTGTCTCATTCTTGTTCTAATCATCAAAAGACCTCAATCAACTTCTCACTCACAGTTCCTACAGTCCAAATATGTCCCATGTGAAACTTTCTGGTTTCACCCTGTTCACACGCTTTGGTTTGGGGAGAGATATTCACAGTGTTGTAAGTAAATAATGAGTGCTTGTTTGAAGAATTGAGTCTCTTGTGAGGGAGTTGTTTTGTTTACTTCAGTTTACAATTCTTCTTACTGCACTGAACTCCATAAATTACATTGCTATGCCATTGCCTTGGTGTTTTGTCCTTGGGGTGAACGAGTTTCTGTGTCAGTGCAGTGCACACGAATATGGTGTGGGATACTTCGAGCCATGCTCTGCAAAGAGGAATGCAGAGACCGGAAACAAAACAGTCAAGGCACACGTGCATGGACACTACATATTTTATGTAATAGTTTATATGTGACTTTAAATAGCCACTGTTTGCTTTTTTCTGTGCCGTATTATGTGTGCCTGCTCATGAGTGCATAGGAGCATTTGGGAAACCGCTTCTCATTCTTTGGGGTGTTTTTAGACATTTTAAACCTGAAGTAAAATTTTGAGCAGCTGCAGTTTTGCCTACAGTGGCGTGGTGGTTAGCGCTGATGCCTCACAGCAAGAAGACTGGGGCCGACTGGGGCCTTTCTGTGTGGAGTTTGCATGTTCAAACTGTGTCTGCATGGGTTCTGTCCGGGTACTCCAGCTTCCTCCCACCATCCAAAGACATGCTCAATAGGTTAATTGGTGATTCTAAATTGGCCGTAGGTGTGTATGTGAGTGTGAATGGTTGTCTGTCTCTGTGTTAACCCTGCGATGGGCTGGTGACCCTGTTTTGTTGCGAGTAGTCTGTTTAGTCTTATCTGTTTAGTCTGAGTAACAGAGGCGTGCATGGCTCAGACCAAATACAGATTTTAGTTAGAGATATGAAGCTATGAATCATAAGAGTCTCAGGCCAATACTTCCACAGTAAGGATGAAATGTTTGCTTGTCCAAGTATGGCTAAAAAATCGTCAGTTACTTTTAAACATCATTGCATGTCAAACTAAATTGGCCACATAATATCTATGAGTAGAACCTGATCATTTCATTTTACTCTTTATTTTTATACCTGCCTTTGCGTTGGCCTTGCAGCAGAACTAGTATGCCTCATTAACAAGTAGCGTTTTTGATCTTCATTTAAATAAGTGGGTGTGGTCAATTAGTTATCTAACCTTTACAGCAGGGATGTCAAACATATGGCCTACGGGCCAAAACCGGCCCCAGCAGAGGATCGGCTCTGCCCCTGCGGGATGGATTTGCAAGTTGCAAAAATGACATATAAGACATTAGGTGCAATTTTTCAATAAAGGTTACCGCAATTCCTATTTTTTCCACTAGGGGCCGTGTTGACACAACACTGAGAACCAGAACTGAGCAGCAGATGGCAGCAATGTGCTGAAATTAAGATTTTGTATTTGTTATGTTTTGTAAAACTATAGTTCATTAAATCTAAACGTTTTCATAATGTACTTATTCGCACTAAAACAAACAGAAACATTTGGAGTTTATTATGACGTTATTATACTATGCTCATTAGGTTCATTGGTGATTCTAAATTGGCCGTAGATGTGCATGTGAGTGGTTGTCTGTCTGTCTGTGTTAGCCCTGTGATAGACTGGCAATCTGTGCAGGGTGTACCCCGCCTCTCACCAGATGACAGCTGGGATAGGCTCCAGCCCCACTGCGACCCTTCACAGGACAGGCGGTTACAGAAGATGAATGAATAAATGAATGAATTTGTCCAATCACCGTTGAGCGGACCGTGCATAAAATGGTCATAAAATGGCATAAAACTCCTACTTCCTACAGAAGATGAATGAATGAATGAGTGCTGTTTTGCCTGAGGAAACAGTCCAAGCATAATACCCCATCCAGCTAGCCTAGTTTGAGTCACACAGCACTTTGAAAGCTACCACTGTCTAGCTATTTATACACCTCCAGTGAGTTGGCACAAGACCAGTTTAAACAATGAAGTAATTTGTTTCCACCTGCAGGAACTTTTTCTTTGGTGGTTTGACTCAGTCCCTTGCCCTTCTACATACTTGTGTGGGAAGCCTTAGATTAGATTAGATTCAACTTTATTGTCATTACACATGTACAGGCACAGAGCAATGAAATGCAGTCTAGCATCTAACCAGAAGTGCAATAGGCAGTAAGTGCACGTGGCATAAATAGTGTGGTGTATAAGCAGTATGGTACAGGTTGTTTTTTTTTTTTACAGCATATGGACAATATTTACAGGTATTTAATATTTAGGTAGGAGAAGCCGGAGCAAAACCTGCCCAGGATACGGAAAACATACATTCTACTAATTTTATTGTAATGTAGCCACGCACATTAAAGTGGTGAGAGGTGATGTGAAAGCCTAATACAATATTATGCATTTTACAGCCCTCCAGGTGATCGGTGGAAGCGCGACCGTGGTGAAAGGAGGGACTGCTATCTTACCCTGCATACTCATCGACACCTCAGAGACCCTGACTCAGATTTCATGGCAGAGGAGAACCAGGGGAAAACCTGATAATGACAATTTCCTTAACATCCAAACAGATGGACCCCAATTTGTTAATGGACCTGATAATCGATTTGAGTTTATTGGGAATTTTAATGACAAAAATGGATCTCTACAGTTGTCCAGTGTTGAATTGAAGGATGAAGGCAGCTACTCGTGCATCTTCACTTTGTTCCCCAGTGGAAATCACAAGACAGAGATACCTCTGAACCTGCTTGGTATGATGAAACTTTACAGTTAAAATGTTGTGTTGTTTTTACCTTTTAGCTTTCACATTGACTGTTTTCATGTGTGATGACTATCCTAGTGCCTCCAGTCACAACCCTGAAGGGTAATAATGTACCTTTGGGTAATGAAGAAGTTTCCCTTGCTACCTGCACGGCTGCCGGCTCCAAGCCTCCTGCTGAGGTGACCTGGCTCACTGGTACCCTGGCAGTGAGGGTCACAACCAACTCCACCCAGCATGCCAATGGTACGACTACCACAACCACCTCACTGTTTGGAGTCCCTACCACAGAAATCAACAAGCAGTCAGTTCAGTGTGTCATCAGAGCAGATGCCCTGCCTGAAGCAATAACCATGCATTTCACTATACAAGTCTACTGTGAGTATACAAATACTGCCTTACACTGAATTCTTATGGATTTTGCTGATGTTTAAATAATTAAATTTATTGTTAAAAGGTACACAGACACAAATCAAACAAGATGTGTGAGTGCAAATATTGCTTAAGCTTGAATATCTGAGGATTTCTTTACTCTGTGGGATTGTTACAGCTTTGTCTGTTCATTGTGTTACTCCACATTGCTTTTCTAGATAAAGGCATGTAGGGACCCAGAGACCCATTGTCTTGAGACATAAATCTGGAGAAGGGTACAGAAAGATTTCTGCTGCTTTAAAGGTGGGGATGCTGTGGGGATGTTTTTCAGTGGCAGGAACTGGGAGACTAGTTGGGATAGAGGGAAAGATGAATGCAGAAATGTACAGAGACAGACTGGATGAAAACCTGCTCCAGACCCTAAGCACACAGCCAAGATATCAAAGGAGTGGCTTCAGGATAACTTTCCATGAGTGGCCCAGACAGAGCCAAGACTTGAATCCAATTGAATATCTCTGGAAAAATCTGAAAATGGCTGTGCACCGACGCTTTCCATCCAACCTGAAGGAGCTTGAGAAGTGCTGCAAAGAGGAATGGGCAAAACTGCCCAAAGATAGGTGTGCCAAGCTTGTGGGATCATATTCAAAAAGACTTGAGGCTGTGATTGCTGCTAAAGGTACATCAACAAAGTACTGAACAAAGGCTGTGAATACTTATATACATGTGATTTCTTAGTTTGTTTTTATTTTAAATAAATTTGCTAAAATCTGAAAAAAAAAAAATAAATAAAAAAATCACATTGTCATTATGGTGTTGTGTGTAGAATTTTGACAATTTTTTTTTTTTTTATCCATTTTGGAATAAGGCTGTAACATAACAAAATGTGGAAAAAGTGAAGCGCTGTGAATACTTTCCGGATGCACCGTAGACTATCTGCGTCACTTTGACACCATAGCTACGATGACAGCCCAGACCTTTGTGCAGACCCTGACGCCGTAGCCTGACGTGCATCATACAGATATATGATACAAACATTTATATGACTTCGGCAAAATTTCACTAGTATAAATGGCGTTGGCTACGTGCGTAGGTTATGGTGTCTATGTCCTGCAGTACCCTAAATGAGCCTTAAGACAAGGGGACTGGCAGACCAAGGTGCTTTCTTATCTGACTGCTAAAGACAAAAATGAAGATATGTTTTTTTTCTCGATAGTCAAACTATGAGTCAACAAAACCTGCCAGATTGGCACCTTGGCTGCCCTCTCCTCCAAAATTGCACATTTGCTCTGTGTGCGCAAATGGATGGGTTGGATGCAGAGAGCAAATTCCTTGTATGATTTACATTTCATATTTACATTTTATTATTGTTAACACGTCTCCATTCAAACCGAGAGTCGAGAGTAGTACAGAGGAGTCGAGGTCAAGAGTAGTTAGATAATACTGTCCATAATGCTATGAAGGATTAGTGGCATATAGACTGTATTGTATTTTGTCAGATTATTTTAATTGTCAGCCAATAAGAAAATGCTGATTAAGATTCGGGTTGTTAAATAATAATAATAATAATAATAATAATGAGAAACCAACTTGTGTTTCTGCTCACTTACCAGTAGTGAACATCAACAGCTCAAAAAGTCATAAAGCTTTGAATAAGTGTGTCTAGTTCATAGGGTCCTGGGAACACTTCTGTTCTTGTTTGTGCTTCTTCTCAAGTTGCAGTGCGTTGAGCTCTCTCGGCCACCGTACTTGTACTTCCTGGATCACAGTTCACCAGGTGATGCAGTACGTCTCAAATCTGTTTCATAAACATGACAATGAGTTAATTGTATGTACTGCAGTTTCTTCTCCACTCAGTTGTTCTGAATGCAATACACTCTGGGATGTGATAGAGCCAAAGGTTCACTGCATGAATGTGCAGTTGGCAGTTTTGCTGAAATTTGACTTAGACAGACTTTACTGATCCAGAGAAATTGCTTGGTCACATAAATTATGTGCCACAAGAGAAGATGCAGCACGATAAGATGAGGACAGTATTCACTGGTTTATCTGAGGGGATAGGATCCAGTCATTCACGTTAAACCTTAGTTCGATATCATTAGTGTTTCCGTGAAATAACATGGCTCATTCTTTTCTTGTGTTTTTTATTTCCAGTCGCACCCAGGGACGTGACAATAGTTCAGCGTTCTGAAAACTCATATGAATGTGTGGCCGAAGCCAACCCAGAGGCAAAATTTTCCTGGAGCAGGTACAGTAGTTTATATATAAGTGTCAGGTAAGACTCTAAATCAAAAACGGTATTGACGTTATTCATTTCGAAGCATTGTCTGCTTTGTCATCTTCCAAAGCTTTGTATGATGGTGAAACAGTTGTGGCTTTAGCTAAAGTAATTTAAATTATTTGCCATCCAAAGGCAGCTGATGGTGCAGAAACTACATCAACTCAACACCCTCTTTCATCAACGATAGCATAATTTCCTCACCGTTAAGTTGTTTGTGTTGGCACAACAACATTAACTGTACTCGCCACCAACACGTGATTACACCAGACTCCACCACTGCTTAACTCAAATATTCCAAATCTTAAGTATTGCAAGTAAGAAACCATAAAGAGAAAACAGAGCAGGATAAACTGAGCAGTTTTAATACTTAATATACTACCTATTAAAATGTATTACATTAGTTAGAACCAGCAGCTGGTTAGCTCAGTGTCAAAAGAGTTGGTTATTGTAGATTAAAGAAATTAAATTTGACATGGTCCTACACGAGCTTGACAGATGTGTGTTCAGTGTGCTTTTAACCAATAAGGAAGATAACAATACAAGAAAAACAAACAATGAAGAGCTAATAATTGAAATTCTATTTATTTCTTTTTTTGTCTATGTACATTTTATGTTGACCCTCATTTGTCTCCTCCAGATCTGGCCAGTCTTTGCCTGAGTCTGATATTAAAGTGCAGGGTGCAACTCTGCAGTTTGTGAGGAAGACCTCTAATCTGAATGGCGTCTACGAGTGTGAAGCTGTCAACGCATATGGAAAGAAACGCAGAGGTCTCCACGTGTATATGGAATTTGGTAAGATTTGATTTGGAGGTGTAGATTGTCAAATACTTATTGATATTTTTTGAATATGTGCTGGACTTGTCTATTGTATCTAAAGACACACATAAAATGACGATAAAATGATGACGTCAGCATCCAGAGTCTCATTCAGAAAAAGCAAAAACTTTTCCACACTGTGCTGACCCTGTTTAGTTTGGATGAGCAGAAACTGAAATTGGGGAAACCCAAATTTAGACACAGTGGAAAGTTAACATGCCCAAAATGTAATGCAGTATTAGTCATCTAAATGTAGTTTGTAATCTAAAACTAAATACATAGAAAAGACCTCCAAAATGTCCCCAAAGTACAGTTAATAACTGTAGCCTACAATTATAACAAAGAGAACTGAGAAAGAAAACCTACAGAGAACCTGGTTTAATTAGTGACATTGATGATTCAGTATTTTCATCTGAATGTTTTCTTTATTCTTGTGTTTTCGTGTTGCTTCAGGCCTCTACGCTGCTGGCTGGACCTTATTTGGTCTTCTGCTTTCCCTGAACATTGTAGCCATTGCAGTGTGGTACCTTCGTAAATACATCAAGGTACCAACTACACTCGCCCTCCATAGATTTAAGCTAAATATACGGTGCTACGTAGTATACAAATACATACTGCTCATGCTATGTGAATATTTTGTTGTATATTTATTGGTGTTTCATTATGTAGCGCAGAAGCGGGCAGATGTGGAGAAAGCCATGCCTTTACAACATCTCCTCCGTGTGATGATAGAGCAGCAGAGGTAAAGGAAAGATTATGTGTCTAGGCGTGTTATATTTTGCAGTTGTGGCTTTAGTTGTATTTGATTTTCTTCGAAGATCTGAAAAGTTGAATAGTATAGTTCATTTTGTTGGTGTTCTGTTTCAGTGTAGTGCTGTTTTTAAATAGTCTTTTTGTAATATGCAAAGATTTAAATCATTTGTTTCTTCTCTTTTTTTTTCACTGCGGGAATCTCTTTGACAGCTGAAAACTGTAGAATCTGAAGTTTGAGAATCAACTGGTCAATGAAGAGTTGGACAACATGACACCCACTGTATGCCCGCGGCCACAACTGTTGATATCCTGGATAAACTTCCCAGTCTATTAATGTCACTTCCATCGTCCATCACAAAGATAATTGTTCATAATGGCACATGTGACACCAATCGGCAGTATTCGGAGTTTACTTTTGTTTGATCTCCTCATCAACTGCGGAAAATCTGTTTTCATTTCCGGCCCTATCCCCACGTCGGGCCACAGCTCAGAGCATTTCAGCTGCCTTCTTTATCTTCACACCTGGCTGCAGGTGTCAGTGTGTGGCAAACTCAAGATTAACTTTATCCACAATTTCAACTCTTTTTAAGATTAAGTGTCTATCGGCCAAGTATACTTGTGTATACAAGGAATTTGGTCTCTGCATTTATCCCATCCGTGAATGGACAGCACACAGTGAGGTGAAGCACACACTAACCCGGAGCAGTGAGCTGCCATGCTACAGCGGCGCTCGGGGAGCAGTGAGGGGTTAGGTGCCTTGCTCAAGGGCACTTCAGCCGCTTTCTACCGGTCGGGGGTTCGAACCGGCAGCCCAAAGCGCTAACCAGTAGGCCACGGCTGCCCACCCCTCTCTGTTTTCACCTGACGGCCATCTAAACAAGTCCAGTAGCCAGTCGCTTGCAACTAACACAGCATGCCGTATCATACCAGCGTTCCCTCTGTGACCATTAACATCATTACCATCACCTGGCCTCTCAGCGCCCCTACCCCTGTCCACTCAATACAATCTAGGACCTTCAATTAGTGCTGATGCCCTCTCGCGGAAGGGTGTTCAAACTACTCGTCCTCCGTTCTTTCCTGGCTATTCTTCCTCACCCTCCTCTTTGTGTAAGTCAGCAGTTCCCACTGATCTCACCAGCTCCCCCCCAAGGCCATACTAGTGCAGTACACTCCCTATCTGCACCATTGTGTCCTCCAGCAGGCCTGTTTTGCCTTTATTTAGATGACTTTTTGTTAACCCGAATAATCTTGTCACTGTGATCTCACTACTCCACAGCCTCTTCCCATTCATGTCTATATCACCAACAAGCACCACTATTCCAGCACATCACCTCACCCTCTCCCTGCTAAAGCAGGTGTTTTGTACAGCAATCGCGGGGTGAATCACTGGCTCCTGAAGACGCTGCCCCGGGCTCCCCGAACCACGAGCTCCAGCTCCTGCCAAGGTAGGCCTGGTGGATGCCAGATCACTGGCGAACAAAACATTTATCCTGAGGGATTTCTTCAACTCCTGTGGCCTGGATTTCCTCTGTGTGACTTTTCTGATCTTTTGGCTGAAATTATGATCATGCCATTTTTTATTGGAGAATTTAATACTCGTGTGTGTTGTCTGGATAAGCCATTGGTGAAGGATTTTTTAAACATTGACTCTTTTAATTTGGTGCAGTGTGTGTCTGGTCCCACACGAGAACAAGGACACACATTAGACCTTGTTCTCTCTCACGGTCTTTATGTGTCTAACTTCACAAAAAGATCTGTGACAGTGTGATTTCTGATCATATGCTTGTAGAGTTTAAAAGTGCCTTCTCCTGTACTGTGGTTAAACTTGGCACTCCTGCTCAGTACCATCAGACTTTTAACTCTTTTACTGCCTGTCAGGTCTCTTCTGCTTTTAACCAGCTCTGCGTCTCCTCTGACTTAACATATGCTAACACGGAGGAGCTTTGTTCCTGGTTTCACACCTCCTGCCGAACCACATTGGACTCTGTGCACAGAGAATTTCATTACATGTGAAAAAAATAAATAAATAAATAAATTATGCATTTTTATATGTTTTGTCCATTTTTTTCAAGCATGCAGATCATTTTTTTGTTTATTTTTTTTCCCTCACTTAAGAGCCTTAAGTGAGGGGAATTACCGTTTTTTACAACATGGACCTTATTTCTGGCATAAAATACAGTCGTTAACTCACCCATTGTTCAGACGATATTTAGATCCAGTGGAGCGCCGCGTATATCCACATAGTGGGAGTGAATGGGGCACAGAAACGCAGCCTCTAAATAACGCAGTATCTACCGTGAAACTCATTAATTTCACCAATATTTTGTTATAACACGCTAGTGCTATTCTCTGTTGAGTCCAGAGTTGCCTGTTATCTATTCGTGGTCGTGCAGCGGTTTGTTACTCTTTGGCCAGCTGTTCCTCTCTCTGCCTCCGCATCCTCCTTTCAATGTGCTCCTCGTTCATACTCTGGCTCAAAACAGTAAGGACGTCCATCATAAACAAAGTCGTCATCCACAACCTCAGAATTGGAAAAATATTCAGCCATGTTGCAAAAAACTAGCAGTAGCAAATTACAGGAAGAGATCAGAGATGACATCATCCAGGACAGAGGTTCGTAGGTCAATCTACAGATCCCGGGTGATGATAACAGGTAACTCCGGACTCAACAGGGAATAGCACTAGCATATCATAGGGGGCTGGAGCCTGGAGCCTATCCCTTGATGTCATCGGGCGAGAGGTGGAGTACACCCTGGACAGGTCACCAGTCTATTGCAGGGCTAACAGAGAGAGATAGACAACCATTCACACTCAGACCTATGGCCAATTTAGAATCACCAATGAACCTAATGAGCATGTGGGAGGAAGCCGGAGTACCCAGAGAGAACCCACGCAGACACAAGGAGAACATGCAAACGTCCAGCAGCTCCAACCAGCAGTAGGTGAGGGAACAAAGACAGGAAGACAGCAACAAGGAAGGCCAGCAGAGGGCGCAAGTCACCCTTTGAGCAGCCATTCACACTGACGCCTACCCACCAAATGTATTATGACATTTTATAAAACGAATCAATAATTCACAAGTTAAGACAATAACTGTAAAATTTGTATGTTTTTGTAGCCCAGCACTCTGCAGTAGAATGTGTACTTCAAGCTAAATTTAACTGGAGATATTTCTACTTTTTTTTTTTTTTTTTGTAGGACTTTACTTGAAGTAACGCCCTTGGGCATGAAAAACAAAATGTAATAAAATTGGATTTAATCCTTGTTGTTCACTGCTCCGTCTGCAAAAACACTTTGCCGCCACATGTCTGGATAGTTTCTAACTGAGTCTTACATAACAAGGAGAAACAGTCGAAAACTTGTGTTATTATTGGCAGAAGATGATGGACTGGGACAAACAACAAACTGTATAAGAGCTGTTCTCAACATGTTAAAAAACTGGTTCTTCTAGTGTGGACAATGGCACCAGTCTGTTTGAAACCTTGTGTCATTTAACTGTTCTCTGTGCATGCAAATCATCTCTCTTTGCAAATATTTTACGCTTCTTTCATTGCCAGGAAGTCATGGCAATGACTAAATCATTCAATGGGATGTTCTGGTTGGAGGTTTGCTGTTGCAACATGAGTGTCAGAACATCAGATATCTATAATGTTTGTGTCGGCCCACTGGCAACGCAGATAAGATTAGATGTGTTTGGAGTCTTTTCTTCCCCTGTTACTCTGCACAAGTTACAACATATTGGAAAAAAAGGATTAATAAAGTATCTTGAATCTTGAATTTGTAAAACATGTCGTGAAGAAAATGAATAGTTGTCTTTGCAGCTAATTATTTGTTGAGTTATACCCCATTTTTGTGAGACCAAAGTGACTTTGACCTGTGACCTTTGAACTCTCATTCCCTCAAGGCGTTCCTGGGACACTGGATTCAAAAGAAGGTGACAAACAGACAACCTGAAAACATAATGCCTCCAGCCACAGCTGCTGACATTTTTTCATAATTCTGAATCCTTTAATTACTCTCTCCTCGTTATGACGTGTCTCATAAGTAGGTACTGCATCACATTCATCAGATTCTGAGTCTTGATTTGGAACGTCACCTACATGGCCACAACAAATGTTTTTGAGCATTCGTGAGTATTGAGTGGTGGGTTAGAGACAAGATATAACGATAAGACCTCAGCTTTGATGTGGTGCTTACAGACCAAGTCTAGATGACTCTTCTTTTAAAAGCTGAGACAGTTAAGCTGACACACGTTTTAAATTCATCATTTGAAATTTACTGGTAATTAGGCCTGTAAATTTGTGTTTATTTTTGCATCTTCATATTTTTGTTCTACACCGGGAACTTTGGGATTTGTGTCTTCAAATCTAAATGTTTAGTTGCAAGGACACAAGTATTTTTAATAAATCTCTAATCTTTCAGTTCACTGTGTTTTCTAGTAGTTCTTCTAGTTTTCTGTTGCTACTTTTAAGTTTAATGTCCCCTTTTTTGGTTTGACTGGTTGTAAAGCATGTAGCAAAACATTATCACCCAATTCTGTGTTTCAACTTCACTCCAACTCAGTACCACCAATTTTACACTTGTTTATGGAATATATGTAAAACAGACCTCATTACATAGCACCACCCAGTGAAGGTGTTGCGGGCTGGCTGTGACGCATTTCTTTGAGTAATTTACACTTTGACTTCTAAAGAAGTCTCTTATGTCCACTTTTCTTTTTTTAGACATCCTGATTCATCCCGATTCAAACGTTAATGCAAATGAAACCTCTGATATTACAATCCTTCTAGGTGACGTGACCCAGGCAGAACAAACGCCCAACTTGCAGCAGCACGTTAACAAGGACTCCTGACCGCAGACGAGCAGACCGGTGTGCAAGCAAAGTGGAGTGACAGCGGGGACGGCCAATCACACAAGAAACGGCAGAGCCAATGGAGGAGCTTGTGGGCGGGTCTAAACTAAGAGAAACAGGCTTCAGCTTGAGCGGCCGTTTTCCGCTTGGTCCTAGTGCTTGACGTTTCTCTTTTTACTATATGAGCGTAACATTGTTTTGGACGGTAAAAAGTGCAGGGGACCCAAACGGCCTTTTGAAAAAGTGCAGGGTACATGTCCCCTGTCCCCCCCCCCCCCCCCCCCCCCCCAATTACGTCCGTGTTTAGTTGTCTTCAACTAGGCATTTTTGGTATTTATGGAGTTGTGTTACTAAAGAGTGTGGAGCCAAACATGTTTACGCTTCATGCGGGTTACTGAGAGTTCCTGGATGATACCTTCGTTTCAACACCTTTGCTTAAGCCATCCAGGTGCTGTGGGTTTGGTCTGACACGTGTCGCCGTGAGTAGAGATGGAGCCGCGTCTTTTTTGTGTGCCCTTCGTGGGCAACTTTTTCCTGAACCGTGATTTCTCCATGAGGTGTGGACGACTCTTGGTGCTGTCAGTTATTCTGATAACCAGAAACGCCGAAGGTAAGTCGCTTATTTTTAAATCGTATAAGTTTACACAGAGAAGAATGATCACTCAGAGCTTATTATGCAGAATTTAAACCTAAATAAAAAAAAAAAATAAACGAACGCGTTAGAAAAAAATTCACCCCCCGTACAGTGTCATGAATATTGAAATAAGGCATTGAGACTAAAACCGTTTTTTATACCAGACTGTAAACATGTTTAATATAGCTGTAAAGTTGGGCATTTTAACATGGGAGTCTATGAGGATTTGCTCCGTTTTGGAGGCAGCCTCAAGCAGCCACTCGATGAACTGCAGTTTCTTGCACCCCCGCATAGGCTTCAATTTCCAGACCCAGAGGTTGCCGTAAAACATCTCCTTTATTTGTTCGGTTCCGCTGTTCGTATTTGGGACTGCTGAAACATGACTGTTGTTATGACAACGATGAGAGGCGTAGCCTACGGTTTTCTTCCAAGATGCCTACCTTAAATAGTGTGGATGTGTTTGTGCCACACACCTTACAGTATCTGGATTTAATGATAAAAAACACATTTCGAGGAAAAAACTATGAGCATCACTGTAGCGGGAGGGTAGTTGTGTCTGTGTGGAGGAATATGTGAAGTATTTGTTTACGTTCCTCGTTTTGTTTTTTGTTTTTTTTGGCGTGTGTTTTCTTAAATGTCCCACTGGGTCACTGGCTCGTGCATGCCATGTGGTCTAGGCTTTAGTAGCTTCTTGTTTAATCGAAATGGTCAGCTTGTGGATGTTTTGACTTCAATTCCATGTCTAAGTATGTCCAAGTCCCTGCAGAGATTACACTTTTTTAAGACTACATCGCAAAACTAATCAGCCGGAAAATCTTTGCTTTCTTTGGAGGACACTGCAAGCTCAAAATGTCTCTGCAGAACAAGGAACATTTTGAAGGACAGTGCACACCCTGGACACAAACTGTTTTCCAATTCATAATGAAGTACAATATCTTGTATTTTAAGCCGCATAGTAGTTTATTATTTTTACATCACAAACTATTTATTAATTTGAAGGTCAGGTCAACACCTTGTGCTGTTTTTTGTGTTTTTATTTTGTGTGTGTGTGGGTGGGTGGGTGTTTTTGTGTGTGTGCCTGTGTCAAGCTGCATCCTGCTGAGGATGGCTGCTGCCATGAAGGAATGTCATTGCTATGGGGTGGGGGTTCCCGGTCTGGTCTACATTAGAGCCCGACCGATAAAGGATTTTGAAGGCCGATACCGATACAAATATTTGTTGGTTTTAAAAACCGATATATCGGCCGATATTTATTTTTTTCAGAAACGCGCAACAAAACATTAACTGATTTCCCTAACATTAGTTATTTGTAGTTATTTATGAGTTTTAACTAAAATAATATGATAATGCATCCCTTTACCTGCACTTTTTAAATTCTTTCCATCAAGCTACATCAAACCATTTTCAATCATCAGTTGCTGCCTGCCTTCTAAAACCTACTATTTAGCGATCTAAATCCATTATGTGACTCGTTAATGCTGCGGCTGAACGACAGTCTGCAACGCACACTTGGTGTCATTGGATTTCACACACGTGTAAAAGAAAAGCTAACTTTTTGCACAAGCTACGTTTGATACTTTTTCTCTATGTCTAAATGTTCACTCCTCGCAAGTCTAACTTACATTTTACAATGCAGGGACTGTAACTAGAGATATGCTAGTTATAAACACAGTAATCATTACAGTACTTTATTTAGGCAGAATAAGTTCGTTGTGGTTTCCAAGCTCATTAACATTAACGTTAGCGGTCTTCCACTGATAGTGGCATTAGCTAGCTTTGTGGTGATGAGCCATAATTTAGCAATGGATAACGTCATACTGCAAATTGTAAAACATACATTTCAATATAACAGGCCAAGGAGAGATGATACGTCTCATTGCTATAACTGTCACCAGTGCTTTAAGTGGAAAAAAATAAGTGCCAGTACTCCCCTTATACAACTGTTGCCAGGTAAATTAGGCGGTGGGCGGTCGGTTCCAGCAGATCATTAAGTGATATATTCAAATACTAGAACACAATGCTGATTTTTAAAAAGAAAATCGTTTTATTGAACTTTCAACTCTCCAGACAAATTATGTTGTTCACTTGCATGTGGCCCAAAAGAAGGTCTTCAGGGAGGCTGTTCTCAGGTAACATACAGGCTGATGAACAAGGTAACTAACTGGCACCTGGATAAGAGATGGAGAACAGACATGGAGAAAATTGGAGAAGCAATGCGGTTGACAAGTAAATTGATTAAATGACATACTCCTGTGTTTGTTTCCATCATAACAAATCAGTAGACAATGACTGTCTATTATTTTAGACCTAAATATATTACAACATAACATTGATATTATTGATGAATAAGATCTTCATATACTTACACAAATGCAAACAAATCCTGGAAAGGAGGTTGACGTACAAGGCAACAGGTACTGAACATACCCTGTGGACACACACATCAAAGACAGACATGGATAAGAGATGGAGAAAATTGGAGAAGCTATGCAGTTGACAAGTAAATCAATTAAATGGCATACTCCTGTGTTTCTATCATAACAATATATATAATTTTTTTCCAGACAAAAATGTTAAAAACTACTAAGCTTTTTTGAAGCAGAATTCATGGCAATGTTGCTGTTCTGGATGACATTATATTGTACAGATGTGTCAAAAGAAGTAGACTATGAGTATATAAGACAATTGTGATTATATTTCAACCTACTTAAAAAAGGCTCCAGCAGGTCTTGGGGTCATCTTTGCTCGAACGGCTTGGAGCTTCACATTCCCTCTCATCTGCGCTTCGTCTCCCCTTCGCCAGCCATGACATCACATAACTTTGTGGACTGAACTGTTCTAATGGTGGCCCATTCCTTTCCGGCACACTCGATTCGCGAGACCTCCTCTCGCGAGGGGCAGGAGTGCGGTGTGACCCGTGCACACTGGGTAATGTAGTAAGTACCGTATTTTCCGGACTATAAGGCGCACCTGAATATAAGCCGCACCAGCTAAATTTTGGGGAAACTACAGATTGTGCCATATATAAGCCGCACCCGACTATAAACCGTTGGTGTTTTAATGTTTAATTACCGTAAGGGTTTCTTCTACCACGGAGGGGATTGTCGGGACAGAAATGACTGTTTGGAAACGCAAAGCGTCCCATTTATTAACATTTGAGAAATAAATCTTTCAATCAATCAATCGATCAAACTTTCACATCTTTGACATTACAAACAGCATTCGTGCAGTGCATAATACAACGGTGCGCTCCTAGCGCACTTCCTGCAGTCATAGTACCGTAGTGCAGTATAACAAAAAACAAAGCTTACAACGCTTGACGAGGCAATAACGTTAAATGGCTAAATTTAATTTGTTTGTAAAAGTGCTTGCCTGTAACACGGCAGCAAAAGTGCAGTAACCCGGCTGCTACAAAATCTTTTTCGAAAACAGCCAACACAGCAGTAAAGGTGCAGTAACACGGCCGTTTACTATATCAAAATAACCAGCCTACTATACCAGAAAAGTCAGTTCTTAATCCTCGTGTCATCGTCTATGACATGATAGTGCGCCCCTGGTGACCGTTAGCTGTAGAAATCCATCCGCCGTTGTATGAGCCGCAGGGTCCAAAGCAATTGCTTTTGTCACTTAAGTGACAAAAGTAGCGGCTTATAGTCCGGAATTTACGGTAAGTATATGAGTATCACGAATCGCAAAGCGAGAAATAGAACAGGACAGGGTACTATGAGCTCATGAGAAGTCCCGGTACGCCGTAAAAAGTCCCGGTACGCCAGAGGCTAAAATTGAGAAGTGCCGGTACTCCGTACCGGTGCGTACCGGCCCACTTAAAGCACTGACTGTCACGCTATTAAAGAAATACTTCAGTCACATTGTCAAAAGTTAAAAGGACAGTCAGTCAACTACACTGTAACAACGTAACGTAATTAGCTAATTCCGCTTCACTCTCGGCTTATTTAACAGCAGCAAAACTGGACATGATAGTCACGAATTTTGTCATGCTTATTTGAGTTATGAGAACTGATGGGGATATTCTTTTAATTGTTATTCAAGCAATGTATGTCTCGTGACCAACTCACCATGAACACACTTCACCGATGATCTTACTCGCGGATAACTGGTTCTCTCTGCCCGTCCGACTGGTATTCATGGTATTATGAATACCATGAATACCGACTCTGGCTGGAGTGTTGCCAACAAGGACGGTGTAGAGTGCCCTCTGGTGGACAAACTAAACTATACAACGCCAACACTCATGACATGGTTGAAGGGTGTTTCGTTTTTATTTTATTTTTGAAATATTCATTTATCGGCCATTATAAATGCCGATACCGATAGTTTTGAAAATGCCTAATATCGGCCGATAATATCGGCCGGCCGATATATCGGTCGGGCTCTAGTCTACATACAGTTAGTAAGGCTACAATACATCCTAAAGGCTCAGTACCAGCACTGAATGTTTGTGTATTGATATAATTCAACCCAACTTCCTATTCGCACAAGGCCTTTAGAAGGACACAAAGCAGTTAACATGCTTTACAGTAGTAGCACAGAATTGCATGACGAGTAATAGAGAAGAGATTAGAGGACAAGAGCTCGGTGCCAGAGGAAAGAAATGAGAGTATAGGTGCTTGGTGCGTGAGAAAAGAGAGTAGAGGACATGTGCTCAGTGTATCGTCCCCCAGCAGCCTAGGCCTTGTAATGTTCATGGGATGTAACATTTGTCACAACAGTGGCGTACTGCATGACCCCCTACGGGCATGCGCAAGTTGTGCAGTGGGCGGAGCCCTCGAGCGTGTGTAGCGGAAGTGGATGTATGTCTGGGGTACAACGGATAAGTAAAACAACGACACCTTCTTAACACTCGGTCTGGTCATTGACTCATGTAACGAGAATATCACATTGGCGACGAGGACAAAAACGAAGAGAACATCTGCACTCAAGTTTAAAAAAAAAAAAAAAAAAGAGGAAGAAGAAAGGAAAACGGGAAAAACGGGTAACTCGGAAGACGTGAGGACAATTACTAGCCAGCAAGCTCGACTTGCAAGCTAACCTAACGTACTGGAGTATCTAATGAAAAAGACTATCTAAAAATGGCACTCGTTAACACAGTCGCTCTGCCAGCCTTGGATATCGAGGCTGATCCAACCACCGTGGGACCACGCTGGACTAAATGGCTGCAAAGGTTTGACAATTACATTACTGCAATGAACATTACTGGCGATGCTAGACAGAAAGGATTGCTACTGCACTTAGCAGGCGAGCGCGTGCATGATATATATGACACGTTAGCTGCAGACGAGGACAAATTTGCAGATGTTAAGCGGAAGCTGAGCACGTACTTCGAACCTAAAAAGAATGTGCAATATCAAATATACGTGTTCAGAAAGGCAGTGCAGCAGCCAGATGAAAAAGTAGACACATATTGCACTAGGCTACGCATCCTAGCGAAGAATTGTGAGTTTGCTGACGTCGACAAAGAAATTAAGGCACAGTTGATTCAGAGCTGCCATTCAACCAGACTGCGCAGGAGAGCGCTTAGAGAGCCAGGGACCAGCCTAAACGACCTGTTAGAATACGGGAGAGGGATGGAACTGTCTGAGCAGCAAGCCGCAAGCATGGAAGAGAGTGCTGTGTCAGTGAATGCAGCGCACCAGAAGGGGCGAGCAGCCACCAGCCGACGCGCCGGAAGAGCCAAGCCCAACAACCAGTGCCGAAATTGCGGAGGACAGTACCCACACGATGGCGAATGCCCTGCGAAAGGAAAGGACTGCAAAGCATGTGGCAAACTGAATCACTTCGCAAAGCAGTGCAGATCAAATCAGAGGCAACCAAGAAAAGACTTTGACACAAAACGTAGAGACTACAGAGATAACACTGGACGTCAGAAATCGCACAGGAAGGTGTGCAACATTACAAGCACCAACACAGACAACTTGCACTCCAGCAGCGATGAAGCATACGTGTTCGCTGCCAGCAGCAACGACAACACTAAACAGCCACGGACACATATCAAACTCAGTGGGGTAAGGATATCTGCACTGATTGACTCAGGGGCTGCAGTGAACATTATCAGTGAAGCTGCTGTCAGTACACTGAGCCCGAGCCCACAGCTCACCCCACCTGACATTAAAATATTCCCGTATGGCAGCACTAAGCCACTTCCCATAAATGGTGCGTTCACATGTAGCACAGAGACTGAGCACAGAAAGACTGTGGCGAAGTTCTACGTAATGAAGGGTGGTAGCTGCACCTTGCTAGGGTACAACACTGCTGACGAGCTGGGCCTCATCAAAGTCATAAGCTGTGTGTCTTCTCCAGCAGATGGCACAGTAGCAAATGAGCTAATAGAGACTTACCCGGAGTTGTTCCAAGGTATTGGGAAACTGAAAGACTTTCAAGTGAAACTCCACATCAACAAGGACATTCAGTCGAACTGTCAGCCACATCGGAGAGTTCCCTTCCACGTTAGGCAAAAGGTCGAAGAAGAGCTGAAAAAGCTGGAGGAGGAAGACATCATTGAGATGGTCACAGGCCCTACGCCATGGGTTTCCCCTATCGTCACACCACCCAAGCCAAAGGACCCAGACAAGGTGAGGGTTTGCGTTGATATGGGACAGGCGAACACCGCCATCCAACGCGAACGACACATCACCCCCACCATGGATGATGTAATCCATGAGTTAAATGGGGCTACGGTTTTCTCTAAACTTGACCTGACAGCCGGATACCATCAGCTCGAGCTCCACCCGGAAAGCAGGTACACCACACACCTTGCCTTGAGACGCTATAAGCGTTTGAACTTTGGTATATCTTCGGCAGCGGAGGTGTTCCAAAATGCCATCTGTCAAACACTGCAAGGGATAAAAAAGGTGTGAAAAATCTAAGTGATGACATCATTGTTTATGGAAAAACACAGAAAGAACATGATGACAGTCTCAAAGCTGTGTTTCATAGACTGAGGGAAAGAGGGCTTACGCTCAACAAGAAGAAGTATGAGTTCAATAAATCCAAGCTTGAATTCTTTGGATTTATTTTCTCAACTGGAGGCATCTCAGCTGACCCCCAAAAGGTTACTGCCATACAAGAAGCCAGCAACCCACAAGACCTGACCGAAGTCCGAAGCCTGCTCGGCATGGCAAACTACTGCTCTAGATTCATCAAAGACTTTGCCTCAATTTCAACACCACTGCGTGAGCTGACCAGAAAGGACACACCGTGGCACTGGGGTCCAGAGCATGCCAGAGCACTACAGACGATCAAGGACAGCCTGACCAGCAACACGGTGATGTCCTACTTTGATCCAGGTAAAGTCACAGAGCTTGTGGTAGACGCCAGCCCGGTTGGCCTCGGTGCCATTCTTTACCAAAAGAACAAATTAGGGTAGAGGCGCACCATAGCATACGCCAGCCGTGCTCTCAGTGACGTAGAGCGACGCTACTCACAGACTGAAAAGGAAGCGTTGGCTATTGTGTGGAGTTGTGAACACTTCCACTTATATCTGTATGGCAACCCATTCACTCTCGTCACAGACCACAAAGCTCTGGAGGTCATATGGAACAACCCTCGTTCAGAACCACCAGCGAGGATCGATAGGTGGGGACTGAGGCTACAGCCCTACGACCTCAGAGTGGAGTACAGGAAAGGCGCAGAAAACCCTGCCGACTACATATCCCGTCACCCCATTCAGCTGCAAGCAAGTGACACCACAAGAGCAGTGAAGGTAGCAGAGGAATACGTCAACTTCGTGGCTCAACATGCTACGCCCAAAGCCATGACTCTCGTGGAAATAAAGGAGGAAACACGCAAAGATCCGATCCTGCAGCAGGTCAGTTCCCACATCAGAAACAACACATGGCAAAAAGTCACAGGTGACACACAACATGCAGAGACATTGAAAAAGTTCAGACAAATCAGTGGAGAGCTTACCGTGTCACTTTCTGATGACATCATACTCCGAGGCACAAGGATCGTCATCCCTGCGTCCCTCGAACAGAGAGTACTCCAGCTAGCCCATGAAGGACATCAGGGTATCGTAAAGACCAATACACTGCTCAGATCAAAGGTATGGTTCCCTAACATTGACCAGAAAGCAGAATCCATTGTTAAGAACTGTCTAGCCTGTCAAGCCAACACACCGGTCACACAGTCAGAACCCCTAAGAATGTCTGAGCTGCCAGAAGCTCCCTGGCATAATGCATGCGCTGATTTCTATGGCCCTTTTCAGACTGGTGTATACCTCCTGGTAATCATAGACGAATACACTCGATACCCAGTTGTTGAGATAATCAGATCTGTCTCAGCCAATACAGTAATCCCGGTCCTGGACAAAGTGTTTTCCATGTTCGGCATTCCCAGAGTTCTGGAAACAGACAATGGCCCTCCTTTTAACGGAGAACAGTTTTCTAAGTTTGCTACATATCTAGGTTTCCACCACCGCAAAATAACACCTCTCTGGCCCCAAGCAAACGCTACAGCAGAACGTTTCATGCGCACACTCGGTAAGGCCATACGTGTGGCAGAGACTCAAAGCGTCCCGTGGAAACAGACTGAACACGTTTCTCCGTGAGTACCGCTCCACACCTCACAGCACTACAGATGCATCACCTGCAGAGCTGATGTTTCAGCGCAAGTGTAACCCAGGTTATTTTCTGTGGCTTCAGTTACAGATTTCCCTAAATGCCACTTATGCAAATATTCGGTAAACACTGTAAGTTACTGGTGTTCCTTGAATGCATCACAAGCAGGTTGTCAGCTAGACAGCGTCGTGCGTAGCGTATCGAGTCTTCCGTCAGTACGCACAGCATACGTGAAACATACATGAAGCAGACATGGTTGTTTTTTGTTGAAAAAGTTAAATAAGTATTTTTGAGTAAGAGACAGATAAGTTGAGAGTGAACTGGCGTATCGCTAGTGAGGAAGGCAACTACTGCAAGCTGCAGGGTCGCTGTGGATAGAGGAGCGCTTGACAAATTCCGACGGGTGTTTGTTCTAATCACCCGAGTATCCTGGTGAGTTAGCATCAATGTTTTGCTCCGAGATAATTTACTGATGTATTGGGTTACCTTGAAATACGTGAAGAGCTTAAAACCAGTCAGGATATATTTGTGTGGAAAAACTTGGCTGATGCTGCTACGTTTTTTAGCCGCTAATTGCTCTCGGCTGCATTACGGCCTAACGCTAAGCGCTAGCGCTAAGCTAATTGTACTGTACCGTAACACATGGACAGTTTGTGCTTAGTTGAAATGTGTTTAAACTGAGGTGTGTGTTATGAAATATACATTGGTTGGATATGCAAGTTATCTAAAAGTGTGTGTACGTAAAATTAAATAATTTAGTTCATATGTTCGTTATAGTTAATTCAGTGTTATGCAAATTTAATACTGGTAACTCTCAAACAATGGACAGTGAAAACCAGAAAATACAGACTGTGTTCTAACTGTGCTACACACTTGTGTGTAGGCTGTTTTTTTTGTTGATGGACGATTCTATCTGTGACATCGTGGAGCTTCTTCGTCTTCTGGTCCAGATCGCCATCGCTGTTGTGGATGCCTTCACCTTGTCAGGGCGCTGACAAGTGTACATTGTGCCAGTCCAAGGGACGGTAGGAACCAAATCAACGGAACTCAAACTGAGGAGAATTTTTCTATTTTATTTTGGTACTTTTTCACTGAGATCTCAGGTCGTTTTTTGTGCTCGGATCCGAGAAAGACTGAAATTAAACGGGGGGAAAAAACAAAAACTGAATTGAACTGACAACTCAAACAAAAGTGTGTTTGGTCCAGTTGTGGATACATTTAATTTGTGTATGGAGCACTGAGAATTGAATATTCTTTTATTTCCTAATTACTACAAATTTTGATAAACCATTCATTTGTGCTATCCTATTTTAAGGTATTTTAAGTTAAGATTTGGGTCAAACAATTTTAGTTTTTTTGAAGAGGTTAAATATATGTGAGATATTTGAGAAATGATATGCTGTTATGACATTTTCATAAATACATTTTCCTACTTTTCCTACTAAGTCAGTGGTTGTGTGTCTTGTGTGGGTTGGAGGTCTCATGTCTCTCCTCATAGAGTTTGCTACTACCAATCTCCTTACCGAACCTAGTGAATAGTGAACCTGAGTAAACCTGTAATCTTATCAGACTTTGAGGTCTTGGGTCTGAGGTATTTCAGAGAACCCCAGATTGAAATACTGTAAATACTTTAGCCAAGATCAGCATTAAAGGAACCCTACTAGAGGGAAAGGTGACGTACAGGTTACACAAGATACACACCAAAATCCCGCTACTCACCATAGCCAGCGACAACAGCACTGATCACATCATCAGAGAGCGTGACAGGACAGCGAAAGCGAAGATGAAGTCCAATTCCGACTCACACCGTCACGCCAAGCCGAGCACACTGACCCCTGGAGACACAGTGCTTTGCCAACAGCCCAAGTGCAACAAGCTCACACCTCCCTACAATAGTGAGCCATACACTGTGTCAGAGATCAAGGGCTCCATGGTCACAGCGACCAAAGGTGGACATTCGACAACAAGGAATTCTTCCTTTTTCAAAAAGATCAATGCTGAAACCCAAGAGGTGCAGACAGATCCGGACAATCTGGTCAATGACACTGTTGTGGTGGCAACACCATGGTATCCATCCAGGATTAATCGTCGGCCGCCATCGCACCTCAAAGACTATGAGTGAGGTTCGAATCACCAGGTTGAATGTGAGAGAAAAAAAAAACTGTTGATGTTCACACTTGTTGATTTTAATAAGGTTTAACAAGGTTATGTATCTGACTGTTTTAGATAACGGGTTTAGTGACACCTACAATAGTCACAGGAATGTGTTTTCAGCTATTCTGGATTGCAGTTCACTTGATATGACTGCATTTTTATGATTTCTGAATGAATACTCAGTTCGTATGCATTAGTGTAGGTTTTAAAATTGAGTTACAACTACACTGTTATATTGTAAACAAATCTGTAATGTCATTATACAGTAAGTGAATGAGTTCTTTCCTAGACAATGGTTGCAGAGATGTTTATTCTGTCAAAAAAAAAAAAAGAAGTGATGTAATGTTCATGAGATGTAACATTTGTCACAACAGTGGCGTACTGCATGACCCCCTACGGGCATGCGCAGGTTGTGCAGTGGGCGGAGCCCTCGAGCGTGTGTAGCGGAAGTGGATGTAAGTCTGGGGTACAACGGATAAGTAAAACAACGACACCTTCTTAACACTCGGTCTGGTCATTGACTCATGTAACGAGAATATCACAGGCCTATTGCAGCATAACTCAGGGATAGTTTAGCCCTAACTATAAGCTTTATCAAAAAGGAAAGTCTTAAGCCTGATCTTAAAAGTAGAGAGAGTGTCTGCCTCCTGAACCCAAATTGGGAGCTAGTTGCACAGGAGAGGAGCCAGATAGCTGAAGGCTCTACCTCCCATTCTACTTTTTGAAATTCTAGGAACCACAAGTAGGCCAGCGCTTTGAGATCGAAGTGATATGTTGGGATAATATGCTACAGTGAGGTCTTTCAGATACGATGGAGCTAGGCCTTTAAAGGCCTTGTATGTAAGGAGGAGGATTTTAAATTCTCTTCTAGATTTTAAAGAGAGCCAATGAAGAGAAGCTAAAACTGGAGTACTATGATCTCTCTTGATAATTCCTGTCAATGCTCTTGCTGCGGCATTTTCAATCAATTGGAGGCTTTTCAAAGAGCTATGTGGACAGCCAGACAGTAATGATTTACAGTAATCCAGCCTGGAAGACACAAATGCATGAACTAGTTTTTCAGCATCACTCTGAGACAGGTCCTAATTTTAACGATATTACGCAGGTGAAAGAAGACAGTCCTGGTTACTTGCTTTATGTGCAAATTAAAGGACATATCCTCATCAAATATAACAAGGTTTTTCACGGTAGTACTGGAGGCCAAGGTAGTGCCATCCAAAGAAACTAAGTGATAAGATGAGGAATCTCTGAGATGTTTAGCTCCAAATACAATGATTTCTGTTTTGACTGTTTAAGTAGAAAATTAGTCCTCCCAAAACTGTGCCACCAGTACTTTGTAAGTTGTAACTTTACTTAAGCTGCTTGACTTCAGCAAGTAAGGCATAGGGCATGATCAGTTTGTGGCAACACTTTGCTGAAGGAAGACTGACAGTACTTTGTAAACTGTCAGGGTCAGATGTTAGAGGTCGTATTTAGAACTTGCATTAACATCCCACATGAGAAACCCATTCACAAGAGGCCAACTTAAGTACCTGTGTTCACGCCACATCTCCAGCCAGGAATTGAGATCCAATCTCAGTTCCACGCTCTGTATGCAAATAAACACAGACATTATTTTGGGCGCAGCAGAATATTTTAACAGGTAGCCTACAGATCACTATCGCTGTTTCAGAACCATGAACAGTGCTGTTTGGTGTGCGTTATGATTTATTGATCTCCGCCCTGACTTTAGTTATTCACGAGACCTGCGTAAAACTCAGATTATAACTCAGACCCTGGAAACTTCCTTATACACCGTTATGTCTGGTATTAAAGTGAAATAAAGACACCAGTGAATGAGGAGATACACTTAACTCCACGCAGCTTCCTATTTATCATCAGCATGACCCCATTACTTGTTAACTATAGCCAATACATTATTTATCACACACAGTGTACTCATATTCAAAGCTTTCATTTGTTAATGCTTTAAATGTATTTATCGTTTAATCAACGTGCAGCTACAAGGAGAGAATATTTTAAAATGTTCTCATAATCACCTGTTACCAGACACCTCAGGACACCCTCAGAAGGCCCATGTCCATTCTCTGATGAGTCACAACAATTTTGGAGGCACAAAGGAGACCTACACAATATTAGGAATGTGGTCATAATGTTATGCCTGATCGGTGTATTGATTTATGCAATAGAATGTTTTAGGGCTCTGTCTCATTCTTGTTTTAATCATCAAAAGACCTCAATCAACTTCTCACTCAAAATTCCTACAGTCCAAATATTTCCCGTGTGAAACTTTCTGGTTTCACCCTGTTCACACGTCTTGGTTTGGGGAGAGATATTCACACTGTGTTGTAAGTAAATAATGAGTGCTTGTTTGAAGAATTGAGTAATTTGTGAGGGAGTTGTTTTGTTTACCACAATGTACAATTCTTCTTACTGCACTGAACTGCATGAACTACACTGCTATGCCATTGCCTTGGTGTTTTGTCCTTGGGGTGAACGACTTCTGTGTCAGTGCAGTGCACACGGATATGGCGTGGGATACTTCGAGGCCTTACTCTGCAAAGAGGAATGCAGAGACCGGAAACAAAACAGTCAAGGCACACGTGCATGGACACTACATATTTTATGTAAAAGTTTATCTGTCTCTGTGGAGTTTGCATGTTCAACCTGTGTCTGCGTGGGTTCTGTCCGGGTACTCCAGCTTCCTCCCACTGTCCAAAGACATGCTCATTAGGTTCATTGGTGATTCTAAATTGGCCGTAGGTGTGCATGTAAGTGGTTGTCTGTCTCTCTGTGTTAGCCCTGCGATAGACTGGCGACCTGTGCAGGGTGTACCCCGCCTCTCACCAGATGACAGCTGGGATAGGCTCCAGCCCCACCGCGACCCTTCACAGGACAGGCGGTTACAGAAGATGAATGAATGAATGAATGAATGAATTTGTCCAATCACCGTTGAGCGGACCGTGCATAAAATGGTCATGAAATGGCATAAAAGTTAAAACTCCTACTTCCTACAGAAGATGAATGAATGAATGAATGCTGTTTTGCCTGAGGAAACAGTCCAATACCCCATCCAGCTAGCCTAGTTTGAGTCACACAGCACTTTGAAAGCTACCACTGTCTAGCTATTTATACACCTCCAGTGAGTTGGCACAAAGATCAGTCAAGACCAGTTTCAACAAAGAAGTCATTTGTTTCCATCTGCAGGAACTTTTTCTTTGGTGGTTTGACTCAGTCCCTTGCCCTTCTACATACTTGTGTGGGAAGCTTTAGATTAAATTAGATTCAACTTTATTGTCATTACACATGTATAGGCACAGAGCAATGAAATGCAGTTTAGCATCTAACCAGAAGTGCAGTAGGCAGTAAGTGCACGTGGCATAAATATTGTGGTGTATAAGCAGTATATGGTACAGGTTGTTTTTTATAGCATATGGACAATATTTACAGGTATTTAATATTTAGGTAGGAGAAGCCGGAGCAAAACCTGCCCAGGATACAGAAAACATACATTCTACTAATTTTATTGTAATGTAGCCATGCACATTAAAGTGGTGAGAGGTGATATGAAAGCCTAATACAATATTATGCATTTTCCAGCCCTCCAGGTGATCGGTGGAAGCGCGACCGTGGTGAAAGGAGGGACTGCTATCTTACCCTGCACACTCATCGACACCTCGGAGACCCTGACTCAGATTTCATGGCAGAGGAGAACCAGGGGAAAACCTAATAATGACAATTTCTATACCATCCAATCGGATGGACCCCGCTATGTTAATGGACCTGATAATCGATTTGAGTTTATTGGGAATTTTAATGACAGGAATGGATCTCTACAGTTGTCCAGTGTTGAATTGAAGGATGAAGGCATCTACACGTGCATCTTCACTTTGTTCCCCAGTGGAAATCACAAGACAGAGATACCTCTGAACCTGCTTGGTATGATGAAACTATACAGTTAAAATTCAGTTTTTTTTTTACCTTTTAACTTTTATATTGACTGTTTTCTTGTGTGATGACTATCCTAGTGGCTCCAGTCACAACCCTGAAGGGTAATAATGTACCTTTGGATTGTGAAGAAGTTTCTCTTGCTACCTGCACGGCTGCCGGCTCCAAGCCTGCTGCTGAGGTGACCTGGCTCACTGGTACCCTGGCAGTGAGGGTCACAACCAACTCCACCCAGCATGCCGATGGTACGACTACCACAACCAGCTCACTGTTTGGAGTCCCTACCACAGAAATCAACAAGCAGTCAGTTCAGTGTGTCATCAGAACAGCTGCCCTGCCTGAAGCAGAAACCCTGAATTTCACCATACAAGTCTACTGTGAGTATACAAATACTGCCTTACCCTGAATTCTCATGGATTTTGCTGTTTACATAATTACATTTATTGTTAAAACGTACACAGACACGAATCAAACAAGATGTGTGAGTGCAAATATTGCTTAAGCTTGAATATTTTAGGATTTCTTTCCTCTGTGGGGACATTGACTTAGACAGACTTTAATCGTCCACAAGGGAAATTGCTTGGTCACAGTAGCTTAGTTGCACATAAAAAAAACACTCTTGAGAACCACAAGTAAAAAGAAAGAAAAATAAAATATAAGTACAAATCTAATAAAATAAAATAAAAAAAATAGTATAAAATGAAGAAATGTACAAGAAATGGAGACAGAAGTAATAATAATATATTCTGTACATAAGGTGTAATAATGTCCATTAACATGAATAACATGGAGTTATCTATTACAGAAAAGGTGAGTTGTTGTACAGTTGGATAGAGTAGGGCATGAATTACTCTACGTTGTTTTTCTAGATAAAGATAGAAAGGGACCCAAAGACTAGGTAAAGAGGGAGAGGGTCAGGACAAAATGAGGACATCTAGACTAAGACAAGGATACTGGCAGACCAAAGTGGTTTCTTAAAAAAAAAAAAAAATGTAGTTAGCAAACTGTAGGTGTGACATGGTGTGTCAGTATTTGTAATGATATGTCTGAACAAGTACTAACCTCTCACTTGTTCACCCGAGAGGTTAGTCAGCTCAGTTAAAGTTCATACCAGTTGCTTGGCTGCCCTCTCCTCCAAATGTGCACATTTGCTCTGTGTGCACAAAGGGATGGGTTGGATGCAGAGAACACATTCCTTGTATGATTTACATTTCATATTTACATTTTATCATTGTTATCACATCCACAACCCCATTCAAACCTAGTGGAAACCTGGAGCAGTGCAGGTGATTAAAAGCACCCTCCCTGCTGCATGCCTGCAAACTATTTTTTATTAACAGTCCAGGAAGGCAGACATATGAGGAATGTCTCCTTGGAACACTTTAAGACAGAGTGTTCACTGACTTAAAGTGATGTCAAATTGTTTGGACAGGCTTTACGTGGGCCGATATTTTTTTCTCTGTATTGATTGAATAATGGTGAAATACCAGTACAAATGCACTTCCTGACCCTTAAAACAACCACTTATTGTTTGCATACCCCTATGTGCAAAATCCGTCATCCCATTCCTTCTACTTCTGGATGACAGTTCACCAGGTGACGCAATACGTCTCTAACTTGTTTCACAAACATGACAATGAGTTCATTGTACGTACTTTAGTTTCTTCTCCACTCAGCTGTTCTGGAAACAGTACACTCTGGGTTCACAGCATGAATGTGCAGTTGGGGCTTTGGCTGAAATTATACTCTGTGTCACAATAGAAGATGCAGCACATGACTGCCATTTTTCTTATATGTGTCAGAAACCGCAACTTGAATATAGAGTGTCTGGTCATAGTTTGTCACATGGTATTCTGTTTCTGGTGGAATTCCCCCAGCAGTCCAGTTGGTATTGGTATTCTTCCAACATCTACAGGCATGTCTGTTTAATAAGACAGTCTCACCTCTCAGGTATCTAAAAGCTGCTGTGTGATGTATCACCTTGACCTCATTTAAGGTCATGGGAAAGTGTGAGTTTGAAAGGCAAACAACACACTGTAAACACACCTTAATGAATGGATTCATACATTCAACAGTGCCTTTAAAAACACCAACATATGTTATTCTGATCGCAGCACACATCAGTACCCAATACAGAGCAGTGTCAGGTTGTTACTGTTTAATCCATAAGACTTTAACAACAGGAGTAACTGGCTTATCTGAGGGGATTGGATCCAGTCATTCATGTTAAACCTTATTTTGATATCATTAGTGTCTCCTTCCTTATAGAAATAACACAACTCATTCTTTCCCTGATTTTTGTTTTTCCAGTCGCACCCATGAACGTGATGATCGTTCAACGTCCTGAAAACTCATATGAGTGTGTAACCGAAGCCAACCCAGAGGCAGATTTTTCTTGGAGCAGGTACAGTAAATAACAGTATCAGTTAAGACTCTATTAACCAAACAATGGAATTTACATGATTTGTCTCGGAGCACTGTATGCTTTGTCATTTTCCAAAGCTTTGAATAATGGTCTAACAGTTGTGCCTCTAGCGAAAGGAATTTGAATGATGTTTGGACACATTGTAAAAATCAAAGCCCAGTGTTACTGTCAGCAGTCGTCAGATTTACTACTTAATTACGGTTTGAAAAGGCTCATGGTTTATGTGGTTTAAACAGTATGTGGACAAAAAAATCTCACAAACCATTTGGTTTGTGTGAATTCAACAAGAGTATCATAAAATAAGAATAAGCTTCACCAGGACAGTCTTATTACACAGTGTTACGACCCCGACAGGACAAAAGTTAAACTAGGGGAATATAGGGAGGTAACAATTAAAGCAAAGACCAAAAACAAAAAGACGAACCAAAGACCGTCTGCAATCGCAGGGATTTATTCACAAATGACGAGATCAGTTCACAAAACGGAGAAGGTTTCTTCAAACAAAATAACGCCGGCCCAAACGATCGATCCAACTGCTCACCACGACCCACTGGCCACAGGAACACACACACCTGCAAACACCCGGCAGGAACTTTATAGCCTCCAGGTGTTAATCAGCTAATCAGCTGATGGAGGAGGGGAGCGGAAGGGCGGTACCTGGAAGACAAGAGAACAAAGACAACAAGCCCCACACACCAAAGCCTGTAACACCCCCACCAATAAGAATGACCCCCATCCATAGACTGACACGACCAACACTAAGCACTATATAGTCTTAATACTACAGACCATACAGTGCTATATACCCATGAATAATTGAAAATAGACTAATGAATTCCTAACTGATGATCTTACCCACGGGACAGCATGTCGGCCACCAGATTATCGGCCCCCTTCTTATGCCTAATCTCGATGTTATAGCACTGGGCATGGAGTGCCCAGCGCATCTACCGCTGGTTGCTGTTGTACATCTGCATCAGGAACACAAGAGGATTATGATCGGTGTACACTGTCACAGGCACAGAAATAGAGCCCACATAGACTTCGAAGTGCTGTAGAGAAAGGAGCATGGCCAGGGTTTCTTTTTCAATAGTTGAATAGTTCAACTGATGTTTCTTAAACTTCACAGAGAAATAACAGACAGGGTGGCACACATCATCAACACCATCCTGCAACAGCACTGCTCCAGCCCCTATGGCACTCGCATCCACCTCCAGCTTGAAAGGCCTGGAGAAATCGGGTGCAGCC
Organism: Chelon labrosus; assembly: GCF_963514085.1. Lineage (NCBI taxonomy): Eukaryota > Metazoa > Chordata > Actinopteri > Mugiliformes > Mugilidae > Chelon > Chelon labrosus. The sequence continues at coordinate 14,888,484 of NC_140341.1, forward strand.
AGCACTGGGGCACTACAGAGGAGGGACTTGGCAGCAGTGAAAGCATGGTCACAGTCATCATCCCAGACAAAAGGAACGGCTGGGCTACAAAGTTTTGTCAGCGGCGCAACCACCACAGAGAAGTTTTTACAGAAACACAGATAGTAACCTGCCATGCCCAAAAAACGTCTGAGTTCACGCCGAGTCGTAGGCGTCGGGAGAGCCAACACAGCCTCAACCTTTGTGGTCACGGGCAGAACCTGTCCATGGCCAACCTGCTTTCCCAAGTAGGTGACCATAGCTTTGCCAAACTCACACTTAGCCAGGTTCAGGGTTAACGAGGCTTCTGCCAGTCGCCGGAACACATCTTTTAAACTGGAAATGTGACTCACCCAGTCCTTTGAATAGACCACCACATCATCCAAGTAGACACTACAATCTGGCACATTTCCCAACACATGCTGCATGAGGCGCTGGAAAGTGGCTGGGGCATTTCTCATGCCAAAGGCCATGACTGTGTACTGCATGAAGGCATCAGGGGTGACAAACGCAGAGATGTCTGATGCGCGTTGCGTTAAAGGGACCTGCCAGTACCCTTTTAGCAGATCTAACTTAGTGATGCATACTGCAGGACCTACGCTGTCTATACAGTCATCCATACGTGGTAAGGGGAAAGAATCAGGCACAGTTACTGCATTCACCTTACGGAAATCTGTACAGAACCGAGGGGTTCCATCCGACTTAGGAGTCAGCAAGCAGGGAGAACTCCAAGGACTACAGCTAGGTTGGGCAAGACCATGTTCAGCCAGGTAAGCAACCTCTTTTTTCATCAGCTCTCTTTTATCAACAGGACAGCGGTAAGCATGCTGCTTAATGGGAGCATGATTACTCACATCAATGTCATGCTGCAACACATTGGTACGGGATGGCACGTCACCGTACAAAGTGGGGTAGGCAGTGAAAAGGTCAAGCACATCCTGACACTGAACTGGAGACAAATAGGACAAATGTTGCTCAACATTAGCCAGGAACTCGGAGTTGGACAACCGGCCAGATTGCTGTGCGTCAGAGGGGGTAGTCAAACCATCCGTTATATCTGCCACACAAACAAGCAAAGGAGTAACTGGACCAGTGAGCTCTGGAGAACTTGCAACCTGTTTAACCACTTGTGAGTGGAGCGCTTTCAGCATATTAATGTGGCACAAACGAGTTTTCTTGCGACGCTCAGGCGTCCGAATGACATAATCCGTGTCAGAGATTCTACTCTCCACTACATAGGGACCCGTGAATCGAGCAGTGAGAGTGGACCCAGGTGTGGGTAACAAAACCAACACCTCATCACCTGGCTGGAACTGCCGCTCAACCGCCTTCCGGTCAAATCGTTGTTTCATACTACCCTGAGCAGAGGAGAGGGCCGCTTTTGCCAGCTTGGAGGCAAGATGCATTCGCTCTCTGCATTTGGAGACAAAATCCAAAATGTTAGTTTGTCTTGGGTGGCTACCCACCAGCTGGTCTTTCAAAACCGCTAACGGACCACGCACATTGTAGCCAAAAACTAGCTCCGCTGGGCTGAACCCCAAAGACTCCTGCTTGGCATCTCTAATGGCAAACAATACAAACGGTACACCCTCATCCCAGTCTTTACCACTGTCACGACAATATTTGCTTAGCATAGACTTCAAGGTTTGATGCCACCGTTCAAGCGCACCTTGAGACTCAGGATGGTAAGCACTTGACACCGAATGAGCAACACCCAGAGATTTCAGGGTCTCATTAAAGACCTTAGAAAGGAAATTAGTCCCCTGGTCAGTTTGCACCACCCTCGGCAGACCAAACATGGTAAAGAACTTTAGCAATGCCTTTGTGACAGCTGGTGCTGTAATTTTTCGCAAAGGGACCGCCTCGGGAAAACGAGTGGAGACACACATTACTGTTAACAAGAACTGATTACCAGCCTTGGTTCTAGGCAGCGGACCCACACAATCAACCATCACATGCTCGAAAGGGTCACCAACTGCCGGAATAGGCCGAAGAGGGGCGGGGGGCACGGGCTGATTCGGTTTCCCTACAATCTGGCAAGTACTGCAACCTTTACAAAAACTCACCACGTCATCCTTTAAACCAGGCCAGAAAAAATGCTTGAGAACCCGATGATATGTTTTAGTTACAACCAGATGACCCGACCATAAATGTTCATGGGCCAGCTTTAACACATGCTGGCGACAATTAACGGGAAGGACTATCTGATGGACCACACCCCAATCCTCACCAAGCTCAACGGCTGCACTACCTGACTGTGAAACCCACCTGCGCATCAGAACACCATTATCATGATAATACGGTTGCTTAGGCGTACACTCACTGGGATCCTTCACAGCAGCGGTCATACATTTAACTAGGGACTGATCTGTTTGCTGGGCAGCAATGAGAGCCTCACGATGCAGTGGCAAGGGAGCCGCAAGAGCAACAGGCTCTTCCACCTGTTCAGGTTTACTGAAACTGCAGTCCTCTGAACCACCACCAGGGGGCAGCTCATCCTGAGAGAAAGCAGATGCAAACAGAGAATCGGTCAAATCAACCTCCTGGGCCTGCCTACGGGCCCTAGCTCTTGTTAACACACTAACCGTAAAGACATCAGGATGTGTTTTAGCTAAAACATTATGATCAGACTCTGGAATGGGCTCAGCAACGACCATCGGGACAGGATAAACCTTACCGCCAGCTATATCATTACCCATGATGAAATCAATGCCATCAATGGGAAAACAAGAGCGGACACCCACATGAAAATAACCAGTTGCCAGACCCGACTGCACATAGATTCGGTGCAGAGGTGCAGGGATGAAACCCATCTCAATTCCCCTAACCACAGCGCTAGCGTCAGACTCAGTACCGGAGGGCAACACACGGGACAAAATGAGGGACTGTGAGCAGGCAGTATCACGCAGCGCAGTTACTAGGCGCTGGTCTTCGGCCTGTCCTGTAAGAGACACCAAACAATCAAATATGAAAGGCTTAAAACAGTCATCAGGCACCCCTGACACTATGGCCTCATCACCGATGGAGGTTTTAATAAGCCCCACGCCTTTTGGTGGCTTCGCAACAGGCCCCTGCTTACGCTTCCAGGCAACACAATCAGCAATCAAATGACCCGACTTGTGGCAATAGAAACACGGCCGATCAGCTTTGGAAGCAGAAGAAACAGCAGAGCCTGACACCTGCAAACCAGACTTCTGAAAAACCTCCCGAGGGGACTCACGTTTAGCCAACACGCTTTTGTGTGTGAGCGCAAACTCATCTGCCAAGGTGGCAGCCTGCTGCAAGGTGGACACTTTCCGTTCATTTAAATACACAGCTGTACGCTCAGAGACGCAGTTTTTAAACTCCTCCAGCAGCATCAATTCGCGCACCGAGGCAAAATCGCTAACCTTACAGGCCCCACACCACCGGTCAAAGAGAATGCTCTTTTCTCTGGCAAAATCGATGTGGGTCTGATTGGACACCTTACGAAGATTGCGAAAACGCTGTCGGTATGCCTCAGGTACCAGCTCATATGCCCGCAGAATAGCACTCTTAACTTTATCATAATTAAGACCATCCTCCACGGACAAGGAAGAGCAGGCCTCCTGAGCTTTTCCGGTTAACTTGCATTGAAGCAAAATAGCCCACACATCCTCTGGAAACTCACGATCGCGCTCCTCTTTTTCTAACTGAAACCGAGCCAACCGGACTTTCAGCCTGGCTTCCACCTTCGAGCCAGGAGTCGACTCCACAGAGAATGGGATGAAATGGGGCATTGTAACCGGCCTTTCCGCCGTCCCCACCTCTTTCACAGCAGGAGTAATTGGCTGCTCGGCCTCTCCCGCCGGGCGGACTTCACCTGGAGAGGCTGCTGCCTCACCCTGAGCATCCCTAACCACCACCGGCAACCTAAAAACCCCTCTGCCGATCAACTCATCTAAAAGGACCGCTTTTAGCTGAGCCTTGACAAGAGAGTCCGAGACCAAAACACCATAATACTCCGCAACCACACGTAGATCACTTTTCTTACATCTATCAAACACAATTAATGATGGATCAGCCACAAATGCTTCAACGTCAAACGCTGCCATCATCAAACACACCGGGAGAAATATCAGCAGACCACAAACAAAAATGCTGCTGCCTCACACACAATCAACTGGAAACCACCAGAGACACATGCGGCGCGTACAATGTCCGAGGCCACACACCAACAGCCATCACGAAAGACAAACTTCCCCAGATCCTACCTAACATAAACTTCACCTATCTATCTTCTGGGGCGTGCCGGGCTCGAGGCGTCTTATAGGCAACACATCAGCGGCCGAAAACCCTGAAACGCCAGCCCCCAACAGAGATCAAAGTCCCCGCCCAGAGTTAACCCCGAAAATAAAAAAGGCAAAATAACAAAAGAGCACCCGATGGAGAGGCTGAGATAACTCAACCCAGCTGGGTAATCACCTGTGTAGTCTGGAGAAGCTGCCACTAACGACACTGCAGGCTGTAGGCACACAGACACCAACACGTCACCGCAGAACAAAACTGATAATGAACAACAACCAAAACCAACCGATACTGCGGCGAGAACTATCCCGGACGAGCCCCCAAAATTGTTACGACCCCGACAGGACAAAAGTTAAACTAGGGGAATATAGGGAGGTAACAATTAAACTGACTGTGTTTTTGCATTTCAAAGGCAGCTGGTGGTTTTATCACAGTTTTATCAGACTGTGTTTTTGCAGCTGGTAGCCTAGAAGTTTTATCAACTTCCTCCCATTGACTGGTCAAATGGAAGTTTGTTGCCGTGGACAGACTGTTACTATATTTTACAACTGCTCCTTAAGGCCATGTGGTGTAAAATGAGTCACAGGAATTTGGTAATGTGCAATGGTTGAGGTGAGCTTTGGTGAGCCTTCTACCATGTGATTTAGCAGTTGCTACACTGTGAGACTCGTCACATGTTACTGTAGAGCAGGGGTGTCAAACTCATTTTAATTCGAGGGCCACATAACAGCCGTTGAGCTCAGGCGGGCCTGACCGTTAACAAAATAGCATAATAACGTCATAATAAACTCCAAATGTTTCTGTTTGTTTTAGTGCGATTAAGTACATTATGAAAATATTTAGATTTAATGAACTATACTTTTACAAAACATAACAAATACAAAATCGTAATTTCAGCACATTGCTGCCATCTGCTGCTCAGTTCTGGTTCTCAGTGTTGTGTCAACACGGCCCCTAGTGGAAAAAATAGGAATTGCGGTAACCTTTATTGAAAAATTGCACCTAATGTCTTATATGTCATTTTTGCAACTTGCAAATCCATCCCGCAGGGGCAGAGCCGATCCTCTGCTGGGGCCGGTTTTGGCCCGTAGGCCATATGTTTGACATCCCTGCTGTAAAGGTTAGATAACTAATTGACCACACCCACTTATTTAAATGAAGATCAAAAACGCTACTTGTTAATGAGGCATACTAGTTCTGCTGCAAGGCCAAGGCAAAGGCAGGTATAAAAATAAAGAGTAAAATGAAATGATCAGGTTCTACTCATAGATATTATGTGGTCAATTTAGTTTGACATGCAATGATGTTTAAAAGTAAGTGATGATTTTTTAGCCATACTTGGACAAGCAAACATTTCATCCTTACTGTGGAAGTATTGGCCTGAGACTCTTATGATCCATAGCTTCATATCTCTAACTAAAATCTGTATTTGGTCTGAGCCATGCACGCCTCTGTTACTCAGACTAAACAGATAAGACTAAACAGACTACTCACAACTCACAACAAAACAGGGTCACCAGCCCATCGCAGGGTTAACACAGAGACAGACAACCATTCACACTCACATACACACCTACGGCCAATTTAGAATCACCAATTAACCTATTGAGCATGTCTTTGGATGGTGGGATGAAGCCAGAGTACCCGGAGAGAACCCACACAGACACAGGGAGAACATCCAAACTCTACACAGAAAGGCCCAGTTGGCCCATGGATTTAACTTTATAAACACAGGGATTGACTGTATTAAATTGTATGTTTGGTTGTGTCTTTTCTTGGATAATTGCCTCTCAGCTGGTAAAGCTTGTCTTACCGAAATGGGCCTATAAGAGCAGTACAGTAAGCCATGGATTTGGGATCATAGACATTAAAGACAGCTCAGACGCAGGATCATTTTTGTTTTTTGTTTTCAGCTTACAGTCTAGTCAGAACTGCACCAGGTGTTTCCCCTACACAGTTAAGTATTTTCCTGTAAAATAACAGTAAAGAACTGGCAGCAGAGTTGCCATTATCTTACTGTAAAATTAACATTTTTTTACTGTCACTAAAATTTACAGTTTTGTACTGTTAAAAATGCAGCATTTACTGTTTTTTAAGATTACTTTCACAACACTTTACAGACAACTGGTTTGTTTAAAAATAAATTATCAGTCTTCACGAAATCTATAAACTACAACCAAATGTGCTTTGTGAATTTAGAACAGATCAGCTTCTTAATGCACTTGACTTTTATTTTAACATGAATTTAGAATCTCCACATTCAGAAAACGCCTTCTTTCTGCTCTCTTTTTGCTGAAAAAAACAAACAACAAAAGAACAAGGTATTCAGACTTGGAAATACTGAATAAATATTGATAACAGTTCAGATAATAAAACTTAATGAAACTAACAGACTGTTCCACAAAGCAAACTTTTCATTATCATGGTACAAACTCTCAGATGTGTGTGCTCTTTGTGTCCTCTTGTAATCTGCTATATATTGTAATGTGGTCTATGAACATGAAAATCTGAAGAAAAGTATCACAAGCCCTGAAAAAATATCCAAAGTCCTGACATAACACCTCACACAGTCAAAACATGTCAGCATGACACATTCAAACAGTTGTATGTGTATGTTCAGAAACAGGACACAAATAAGTCGGCGAGAATAACAGGGATTCAGACCTTCTAGCCTGTAAGGGAGAGAGAAAGCGGGTGAAATTGAGAGGGAGAAAAAATTTAAGCAATAAGACAAGCTGGTGTCCTTGTCTTGTGCGTGTGTAATGGGATTGAATAATTTCACCATTTTAAATGACGTCCCACTGCAGGTCCATGAGTCTTCGCAGCAGAGTGGATCCATGTGGCTTGACTGTTGTCCTCTTTTTGCTGGTGGCCTTGCCACAGTTTTTTGACAAGACTTTGCCATGTCCAGGCTTGGTGCCTCGCTCAGGGTTTATACCAATGAAGCGCCTGAGAAATAACGTAAAAATCAAGTTGTATAACTCACTATCATCTGTGAAAATGTAGCTAGCTACTGAGTCATTCTGTCAGGCCATGCACATATTCAGTAGGCTGTTGAAAAGAAACTGAAAACATCACCAATATACACTATATTGCCAAAAGTATTCACGCACCCATCCAAATAACTGTATTCAGATGTTCCAATCACTTCCATGGCCACAGGTGTATAAAATCAAGCACCTGAACATGCAGACTGCTTCTACAAACATTTGTGAAAGAATGGGTTGTTCTCAGGAGCTCAGTGAATTCCAGCGTGGTACTGTGATAGGATGCCACCTGTGCAACAAGTCCAGTTGTGAAATTTCGTCGCTACTAAATATTCCACAGTCAACTGTCAGTGGTACTATAACAAAGTGGAAGCGATTGGGAACGACAGCAACTGAACCACAAAGTGGCAGGCCACATAAAATGACTCAGAGGTCACCAACTTTCTGCAGTTGGTCGCTGCAGACCTCCAAATTTCATGTGGCCTTCAGATCAGCTCAAGAACAGTGTGTAGAGAGCTTCATGGAATAGGTTTCCATGGCCGAGCAGCTGCATCCATGCAAAGCGTCGGATGCAGTGGTGTAAAGCACGCCACCACTAGACTCTAGAGCAGTTCTCTGGAGTGATGAATCACACTTCTCCATCTGGCATTCTGATGGAGGAATCTGGGTTTGGTGGTTGCCAGGAGAACGGTACTTGTCTGACTGCATTGTGCCAAATGTGAAGTTTGGTGGAGGGGGGATTATGGTGTGGGGTTGTTTTTCAGGAGCTGAGCTTGGCCTTGTAGTTCCAGTGAAAGGGACCAAGAGATTTTGGACAATTCCATGCTCCAAACTTTGTAGAAACAGTTTGAGGATGGCCCCTTCCTGTTCCAACATGACTGTGCACCAGTGCACAAAGCAAGGTCCAAGAAGACATGGAGTGTTTGGTGTGGAAGAACTTGACTGGCCTGCACAGAGTCCTGATCTCAACCTGATAGAAAATGTGTGGGATGAATTAGAGCGAAGACTGCGAGCCAGGCGTTCTCATCCAACATCCGTGTCTAACCTCAGAAATGCTCAAAATTATCAAACATTTCCATAAACACACTCCTAAATCTTGTGGAAAGTCTTCCCAGAACAGTTGCAGCTGTTATAGCTGCAAAGGGGGGGCCAACATCATATTAAACACATGATGAGCAAATACTTTTGGCAATATAGTGTAGTTTGCACCAGTTTACAAATGAAATAAAACTGCTGCTCACCAAATAATTTGCTAGATGGGGATGGATAAAAATAGGAACGAGGGTAGTCTGTTCAGTACAAAGTTCTATGAAGCAATTGCCCGTTGTCATATTAATCTAATACATTCATTCATTCATTCATTCATCTTCTGTAACCGCTTGTCCTGTGAAGGATCATGATGGGTGTTATCCCAGCTGTTTAATCTAAAACAGAATACATTCATTCTTCTGAAAAGTTGGCTTGGATGAAGAAATTAGTATAATTGAAAAGTAATTTGAGAAGAAAAGATCCGTTCAAAACAAGTATGATGAGGTTTCGTTGAAACTCTGGAGGGATGTGTTGTCTGCTGGAGCTCAGAGCAGCGAAATGAAAAGGCTGAGGACAGTCACTCTTGAATCTTAGATAAAAGGTCACTCTTAGTCCAGTATAGGGATGGCACAGGCAGACAGATTCTGAGCACTAAAAGCATTGTAAGAGCCATTAAATGAGTGGCCACTAAATAAATCATCAACTGCTCAGGTGGTTCCAGAAATTTCATACAAATGCTTATTGGTCAGAGTTGGTTGTTCTCATGTTAAGTTCACACTGAAAGTAAAGGCACAGTTAAAAATAATAATGATCAGTAAAATGAAATAATGCAATTGGATGGAGCACAAATAGACACACAGGAATGTTGCTGTTAGATTATTATTTCTAGTGTATTAATGTGTCAGTACTTGGGGAAATTGGAGATAATTGTATGCGCACTTTGGTAGTTTCATCTGATAGTGAGTTCAATTTTATATGGTACATGTACCAGCACAGGAGAGCCAGCTCATCAGGAAACGGCCCACCTACACCTGAAGGATAAAGGACACTACTTTGAAGATAACAACGTCCAAATCTTAGCCAGAGAAGAATGATGGTTTGAAAGAGGAGTAAAGGAAGCCATCTATGTCAGACTGGAAAAAACTTCACTAAACAGAGGAAGTGGACTGAGGTGGACTAGGGCAAGGTACATTTTATGTTGACCCTCATTTGTCTCCTCCAGGTCTGGCCAGTCTTTGCCTGAGTCTGATATTAAAGTGCAGGGTGCAACTCTGCAGTTTGTGAGGAAGACCTCTAATCTGAATGGCCTCTACGAGTGTGAAGCTGTCAACGCATATGGAAAGAAACGCGGAGGTCTCCACGTGTATATGGATTTTGGTAAGATTTGAGTTGGATAGATATAGATTGTCAAATACTTCTTGATATGTTTGTTCTGGACTTGTCTATCTTGTGTATCTAAGGACACACGTGATGCTTAAAATGATGACTTTATCATCTGGTGTCTTATTCAGAAACCCCTAAAGCAAAAACATTTGACAACGATGCTGCCCCTGTTATAGTTTGGATGGGCAGAAACTGAAATTGCTGAAAACCAAATTTTGTTAAATAAAATAATCTAACACAGTATGGCTTGACCTACACATATGAACATGTCTTCTACTTTTTATCAGATTCCATTGCTTCCTTTGGCAAATGGCGTATTTGGCGCTTTGAAGCAAATCTTCAGTTTAGCTTCCAGCACATTCTTTTCCTCCATGCCATCGGTCCAAGCAAAGAAGTCTTGGTGTTATGTTTAAGCCGCTGAGTGTACTTCAATGATCACTTGAAAAGATGTAAAAATTCTTGTCTTGACAAAGTCTTTTGTAAAACATGAGCATGCTTCATGCCTGAACTCCTTCCTATAGGGGCATTCAAGACATCTCAGGCTGAGACAACAACACAGAGCAAATGGAGAAATAGATCTCTTGGATAGCAGAGGTTGAGTCTGCTGGCAGCACAGCCCAGTGAATAACTGAATGAATGATTACCCATCCCAGATAACTCTTTAAAACCTTAAGCACGTTCTGTCTTGTGAAATATTCTGTTCCTGTAAGTTCATGTGTCAGGTGCCTTTTGTGCTTCAGGACCTGTCTGTACAGGCTGCCAAAGTAGTTTGTAATATAAAACTAAATAACCAAGAAAAAAAAACTACAGTTTCAACAAAGAGAACTGAGAAAGAAAACCTACAGAGAACCTGGTTTAATTAGTGACATTGATGATTCAGTATTTTCATCTGAATGTTTTCTTTATCCTTGTGTTTTTTTTTTTTGTGCTTCAGGCCTCTACGCTGCTGGCTGGACATTATTTGGTCTTCTGCTTTCCCTGAACATTGTAGCCTTTGCAGCCGTGTGGTACCTTCGTAAACGCAAAAATAAGCCACTAAGGTACCAACTACAGTCGCCCTCCATACATTTAAGCTAAACATACGGTGCTACTTAGTATACAAATGCATACTGCTCATGCTATGTGAATATTTTGTTGTATATATCTATTGTTGTTTCATTATGTAGCCCAGATGCTGCTCTAACATTTCCTCCAAGTGATGATGGAGCAGAAGAGATAAAGGAACGATTACAGTTCATTTGTTTAAATGTATCATAGCTTTTTTTGTTCCCTTCTGTGGAATAGAAACATTTTATGTATGAATACTACATGTGTGTATGCGTGTTATATTTCGCAGTTGTAATGTTTAGTTGTATCTGCATCTGCTTTTCTTCGAAGATCTGAAAAGTCGAACAGTAAAATTAATTTTATTGGTGTTCTGTTTTTATATATTCTTTGTGTAATCTGCTTAGATTCTGAAGATTCAAGCAATTTGTTTCTTCTTCTTCTTCTTTTTTTTTTTTTTTACTGCAGCAATCTATTGCGGAAGGAGTAATGAGATTGACAAGAGTTTGACAGCTGAAAACTGGAGAATCCGAAGCAAATGACTGGTCAAAGAACACTGAAGCACTCTACTTTTTGAGGAGACTGAGTTCCTTCAACATCTGTTGGACAATTTTGAGGATGTTCTATGAGTCTGTGGTGGCCAGTGCGCTCCAGTACGCCGTTGCATGCTGGGGCAGCAGGCTGCGAGCGGCAGACACAAATAGACTCAACAAACTAATACGCAAGGCCAGTGATGTTGTAGGGGTGGAGCTGGACTCTTTGAACACAGTGTCAGAGAGGTGGATGCTGGCAAGAGTGGAGACCATCCTGGACAACTCATCTCACCCACTCGACAACACACTGGCCAGTCTAAGGAGTACCTTTAGTAACAGACTCATTCTACCCAAATGCACCACAGAACGGCACAGGAGGTCATTCCTGCCTGTGGCCATCAAACTTTATAACTCCTCCCGCTGAGTGCTGGTCACTCTTAACACTCTCAACACTTCAGATGAGACGCTGCTCATGTATTTGCAGCCTCTTACTTCTGTATATTGTGAATACTTATATTCTTTCTTTTACTTTTAATGCATCTTACTTTATTTTTTATATATTTTTGTATTCCTTTTATTCTATTGTATTTGCTCTGTCAATTAGCAACTGTCACTTTAGGGGAGCAACAGCAACAAAACAATTTCCTTGATGGATTAATAAAGTATTCTGATTCTGATGATCCACGAACCAGAGGGTTAGTTTGATCCCCAGAATGTGCCACATGCAGAAGTGTCCTTGAGCAAGACACTGAACCCCCAGTTGCTCCCAGTGCAAGGCACTGGTGTGTGCTTGTGTGAGTGAATGGGTAGATGCGTCTGTGACTGTAAAGCGCTTTGAGTACCAATAGGTAGAAAAACACTATATAAAAACAAGACCATTTACCATTTACCATTCACCAACAATAACAGTAAGTCAGCAGGCAGTTAATTTCATTATTAGAATGTTATTGTTCGTGGGGTGAGTAGTAGGCTAGCCCAAGGCTAAGCTACTTTTTGGGACTGGAAAATGTGTTAGGCAGTTTTTATGTTGGTGGTTAGGGAAAATGACAATGAACAGAAATGAAAGAAAATCAACTTTTTAAAATGACATCATTTTGTTCATTGCCAGTGTTATACCAATGCAGCTGTGTGTCCGTTTATCAGAGAATCCAATCATTCTGAACCTGACTGCATCCTTATCTAAAGTCTCTAATCATGTTTTGTTGAGCTAAGTTGAGATAGCATCACCAGAAGAGGAGAGTGTTGATAAGAGAGCAGGAGGACACAGATCACTTTGCCCGTCCTGAGCCTTCTATGTTACAGAGCTTTTTGGATCACCACCCACAACAAAATGCCAAGAATCCATATTATGCAAAGATTATTGACCAATAAAAACGGATGAATGCTGCTTTAAGATTCATCACTGTGATGGAGTGGTGGAGTATACATTTTTGTAGTGTTAATAAATGACACTTTTTAGAAGTATTTAATGTGTCCACTCTCACTGATTCCCGTTAACTCACTGCATGGCTTAAGGTTTTAAAGAGTTGCACAGTTGGTATACACATTCAAGAGAACAACAAGGGGGCTCTTCACTCATGCACATCATACCGCTGACTTTGCTGATTTCCACATCTAGTATGTTGATTCTTAATTTGGCACCTTAATTTGGTTTAATTCAGTAAATAAATAAAGTACTGAAATACTGGTGTGTCTTCCTGTTGTTATGGCCACTTGAGCCAGGACATGACAAATGGGGGCTTCGTCCATCAAAGCGGGTTAGGTCAAAAAGTTTGTGCCTGTGGTGGCAGCTGCCACACGTTGCTTGTACACTCTGCTGCTTTGGTCCAGTTCAGTACTGGTTTTGATGTGTTTTGTTGTCGGGGCAAAGTTAGGAACTTTGGTTTGCTTGGACTTTTTGCTCTGGTATTTGGGGAGATACACCAGGTGTTCTCTGGTAGCAACTGTTTGTGGCCTGATGTGGGATTGCCATGTGCCATTCAGAAGGTAAGTCTAACTGTCTCGATACGCTGGGTGCAGAGATTTCTCCGCTGGGCTGTAGGACACTTCTCCTTTGGGTTGTGTCTATTACTTTTTTTTTGTAGTGTTGTGGGGAGCAGTTAGTGTTGGTTGTCTTTGGACATCTATCTCGGGGGCATTTCCGTGTGGTTTTCTTGTAAGGTTACCTGTTCCCGGGTTACTTTACAGGCCCACAGGGTTTGTGCTTAATCTACCCGCCGCAGAACCACATGAAGACTAGGGGTGAGTCTTTAGTAAGTTTGGTTAAGCAGTTAGGGGGAAATTCTCTGAGGGGTATTGCTTGCCCTAAGTGCGTGTCTGGCGGAGAACACTTTGATGTTGGTATTAAGGTTGCAGAGTAGAAGCACAAGGAGGAGGTTTGGTAAGTGGTGTTATCATCTTTGTTTGAAAAAGGTCTTCAGCTTCAGTCCCTGTAAATATAGTGGACCCTTAAAATTTTGTTGACCTTGCTTTAGGAGGCTAACATACATTTTACTGCTCAAATCGTTCAATGCTTGGTGTGAGGTAAAAAAAGGGATCGTCACTCTTGCAGTGAGGATCTTGAAGTCAGCGTTTCTTTACTCAAGCAATGCACAGAGTCTCAAACAACACAAGGCTGTGGGAGAGGAGCTCCCAGAACAAAAAATGAAACAGTATTTATACACAGTGGTAGATTACCTTCAGTACTCGTCATGCTGCCTGTCAACAAGCATGTTATCTGTTTTCTGGAGGAAGGGAGTATCTCCCTTGAGATGGCACCAAGGTCTCCGGCCTCTTGCACTCTCCTTGAACTAATAGGCTCTCTCCAAAAACAAGAATCAGAATCAGAATCAGAAAAGACTTTATTGCCAAGCATGATCGTACATACAAGGAATTTGCTTTGGTGTTGTGACGCCTAAAATAAAATAAAATAAAATATAGAAACTATATTATAGAATAAATATGGAAACTTCCTCTCAGATATATAAAATATAAAAATACAACAAAATACAAAAATATATACACAGTATATATATGTATATTCCACCAGAACATTTACTGTGGGATGGTAGTGGGTTTGATGTGTTCATGGGGGGGGGGGGGCTTGGCATTGTTCAGCAGACGGACTGCAGATGGAAAAAAAACTGTTCGCCATGCGAGTGGTCCTACACTGGATGGATCGCAGCCGTCTGCCAGAGGGGAGTCTGTTAAATAGTCCGTGTCCAGGATGAGAGGGATCAGCCACAATCTTAGCTGCACGCTTCAGAGTCCTGGAAGCGTACAGCTCGTCGAGAAACTTCAGACTGCAGCCAATCACCTTCTCTGCAGAGCGAATGACACGCTGCAGTCTGCTCTTGTCCTTAGCAGAGGCTGCAGCATACCAGGTGGTGATGGAGTTGGTGAGGATGGACTCAATGATGGCAGTGTAGAAGTGAACCATCATTGTCTTTGGCAGGTTGAATTTCTTCAGCTGCCGCAGGAAGTACATCCTCTGCTGTGCTTTTTTAATTAGGGCGCTGATGTTCAGCTCCCATTTGAGGTCCTGGGAGATGATGGTGCCCAGGAAACGGAGGGACTCCACAGTGTTGACTGTAGAGTCACACAGGATGATGGGGAGGAGTGGGGCAAGGAAAAAACAAGGCACTTAATCGTGCATGAATACAACTAAACCTAGCTACTAAACCCAGTATTTTTCTATCATCTCCCCCCGTTTATACCTTTTCACACATTTGTATAAAAATGTTTGAATATCTGTGAATGTGTGAATTTATTTATATATACACTTCAGCTTCATGGGAATTTCCAAAAACTGACGGCCACATCAATTTTCAATAGGTCTTACATAACCCAGTACTATTTATAGGCCTTCACTGACCCTATGGGAGAAGAGAAAAACTCTGTTGAGCCTATTGTATAACTGACCAATCCATCCCTCCTCCTTCCATGGAATGCCTTACTCTGAACTCAGATAAGGAAATTAAATGTTAAGTTGTCTTCTGCATACATTTAAATATATTTGACCCACTTTCAATAAGGCTTTTTTGGTATTTATGGAAACTTCAAGACTCACAGAAGAATTACATTTATTTTTTTTTCCTTCATTTGTGGTTTCGAACAAGGTTTGACTGCACAATGCAAAACGGCTGTCATGCCAGTGGGAGTCATTCATGAATTCAATTAGTCAGTAGATGGAGACATAGCGTTGTTCTACAAGGAACGTTTTCAAATGTTAAACCCAAATTGTTAGTTTGTTAAGTCTTATCTGTTGTGTTTAGAGTTGTGTTTCTAAAGACTGGAGGCAAACCAGTTAAGGTTTATCATTGTTGGTTTATAAAAAATGAAATGACTACCGAAAAAATTCCAGACTAACTGAGCATATTTTAAAGAATAATCGCTACCTTCTCCAAGAATATCCCCTGGCATTTGAATTATTTCACCTCACCACAGACGCTCCTCACACAAAGGAATATTGTGGCTTCTGAGGGAGGAGCAGACGAACAGTGAGACCAGGGTTCAGGATATTTACATATGGAAACAGGTCTCCATTGTTCAGATCATCATTTATTTTGTTTGCTATCAAAGGGCAGGGATTCTGTTACTACAGGAAGCTATGCTGAAAAAGCAGTCAAATTGATTTTAGACAACCAGTCATTGTTGTGGCACTTTATCTAAGCAGTTATGTAAATAAATAGTATAAAGTGCTGGGCTAATAAGTGTCAAGAAACAAAACATAGAGGATTTTATTCTTTTTTTTTTTTTTTTGATGAATTTGTCGACAGGCCAGGTAGGAGTAGATGCTGGCGAATATGGGTTACTGAGACTGGGAATTAAAATAAACGAATAAATAAATAAAAATATGGAACAAAAAAAGTCTCTTTGTAAACTGAAATTGATATATATAATTTATTTATCATTTGAAATAAAACTAAAGCCCACGTGTGATCTGCTCGTTTCCCTTGAGTAAACGATCGCCATCTGCCGTTGTGACGTCATAATGACACGCCTCCTCCATACAGTCCATGGTAGCAGAAGGATGATGATGATGATGATGGTGGTTTTGTAGATATTGTCTTTTACCGTTTGTTCCTGGATAATGGCTTCGCTTCGACACCTTTGTTTTCTTTGTTTTCTTCTACAGGCTACATCATAGTAAACACTGGGTTTTGTGGTTTTGTTCTGTTTTTAAACACCGTGTGGGCTGGAAACCACCGTCCGTGCCGCCGTGAGTAGCAGACGAGCGAATGGATGGAGCCGCGTCTTTTTTGTGTGCCCTTCGTGGGCAACTTTTTCCTGAACCGTGTTTTCTCCATGAGACGTGGACTACTGTTGGTGCTGTCAGTTGTGCTGGTGAGCAGAAACGCCGAAGGTAAATCGCTTATTTTTCGTCGTAATTGCTTGTTTGCGCAGGTGCGACACAGATGATGAAGAATGGAGAAAAAACACGTTCTCCTGACACGTGAATGGGTTTAAATTTATTTTCAGCACCATTGTGATCATTTATAGTAACAAAGACGTCACGTATTAGCCTCAGAGGGAGGTTATGGGCTGATAAGAGACTCAAACACCGTACCGTATGGCACAGTGTGATGTGTGCATAGTAACATCTGCTACTCTCTTTGTTCCGCTGTTCGTATTTGGGCCCGTTGTTATGACATCAACGAGAGGGTAAAGTGTCCCCCCAGATTCATGTCTAAAATATCTACAAAATGTGTGGATGTGTTTGACTGCGCCATACAACTTACAGTATCTGGATTTAATGATAAGAAACATATTTCAAGGATGTGATGTATTTGTTTACAACGTTCCTCGGTTTTAGTTTTATGCACGTGTTTTCTTAAATGTCCCACTGGGTCACTGACTCGTGCATGCCTTAGTGGTCTAGACTTTAGTAACTACTTGTTTAACCATTGATGATCAGGTTGTGGATGGTTTAACTTAAATTCCACGTCCAAGTATGTTGATCAGTAATATGAAATTATTAGAAAGAGTAAAGATTCTTTACTGTCATGAAGTTCCTGCAGAGATGACACTTTTTAAGACTACATCGCAAAACTAATCAGCCTGAAAATCCTCTCAAGATATTGTACCACTCCACCATTGCTCTGCAGCAGATGGAAAAGTGTTGTTGCCTTCTTTGGAGGACAGCGCAAGCTCAAAATGTCTCAGAATGTCGCAGAACAAGGAACATTTTGTTCAGTGCGCACCCTGGACACGAAATGTCTGCCCTCCTGTCCTCTGGGAGGAGATACAGGAGCTTAAAAAGCAGGACCAATAGACTTGAAAACAGCTTCAGAATGCTGCTAATTCATAATTCAGTGCAATATCTTGTATTTTAAACAGCGTAGTAGTTTATTATTTTATATCACAAACTATTTGTGATATACAAAGTCGCCTCCACCTGCTGAGGAGACTGAGGTCCTTTGAGGTGTGTAGGACACTACTCAGGACCTTTCATGACACTGTGGTTGCATCGGCAACCTTCTACGCCGTGGTCTGCTGGTGTGGGGGAGTCACGGAGAGGGACAAAAAGAGACTGGGCAGACTGATGAAGAGGGCTAGCTCCATCCTGGACTCAGTGGAGCAGATGGGGAAGAAGAGGATGTTGGCTAACTGTCAAACATCAGGAACAACCTCTCTCACCCCCTGTAAGAGACAGATGGGAAGCTCTGGGGAGTCTGCACCCCTCAGCAGTCAGACTCTTTAACATCAGCATTTCTTAGCGCTGCTGCTGAGCTTATTTTCTGGACAAGAGCACAATATATACCAATTCATCCCTGTCTTTACCTCATGTCTTTTTTGTGCAATACTTGGTGCAACTCCTATTGGAGTTTGTTTTATTCATAATATTCATGAATGTCAGTATGTGTTTTCATCTTTACCACCTCAAGCCTCTATTTATATTAGTTGGTTCTTTCAGTTTTCGGTTAGCTACTTGTTAAACCCCCGTGGGCCTCAAGGTCTGCTTCCTGTAGACTGTGGCTTCTAGAATGTGGGAAGAAACGTGTGTGTGGTCTCCACATTTTGTCCCTCCTCTGTAAATATGTAAATATTTATTGTACCATAACGTACACTACCGGTAAAAAGTTTTTTACCTACACCTACACTTTTTCCATTTTTTTTTTAAAATGATTCAGTTTAGTGTCTCATTCCATCTGAAATGGAAGCATAGAACAAATAAGCAATTTTAGTTGAAAAAGAAATCATGGAATCAATTTATAGACCAAAATGTATTCTAAACTTTTGACTCATCAAAGTAGCCACCTTTGGCAGATATAACAGCTCAACACACTCGTGGCATTCTTTCTACAATAGAAATCAAATATTCTTCAGAAAGTTCTTCCCAAGTCTGTTGCAGAAGTTCCCATAAATGTGTGGCACTTGTAGGTTGCTTGGCTTTCACTCTTCTGTCCTGGCCAGACCTCTTCCTGTCAGAGTTTCCCCCAGTTTCTGGGTACCCTTTGATGGTGAAGAAAACTGTACTCACTGACACCTTGACTTTCTTTGCAATTTCCCTGTAGGAAAGACCTACATTTTTAAGTGTTATGATGGTCTGTCTCTCTTCCATTGTTAATTGCCTTTTTCTCGCCATTTTTGTAGCAACACACTACTTTCTGCAGTACAATACTGTTCACCTGATGCTCATGAGGGTCTGGTACCACAGTGTTTTCCAACACTGCTTTTATGCAGACAGAGGGGGTTGTAAGTAACCAAGAAAAGTTGGAACACCTGAAGGAATTAGTAGCACCAGCTTTCAAGGCTGATTCAACCTTCATTGCTGCAGAACAGCTTTAAATTGTTAACCCACTTCATGTTCCCTGAAAGAGGTCTTTTTGTATAATTCTGAAATGTACATTATTTTTCAGTTTTGAGTAACCAAACCTTTTTTTTTTTTTTTTTTTTTTTTTTAAACCTCTGCCTGTTCAGTACTTACCTTTGTACCATTTCAAGCTATTCATTGGACTTGCACGACTTGAATTCCAATAAATAACTGGAAAAATTAGTATTTTCTGAAACTTTTGACCGGTTGCGTATTTACTTTTATATAGTTTCTTTTGTCTACCTTATTCTATTTTTTTCAGCAGTTCAGTAGCCTGATGGCTTGTGGGGAGAAATTCAAAGCCATTTTTGCCTTGTGGCAGACACATTATCCTGCTGAAAGAGGTCTCTGTCAGTAGTGAATACTGTCTCCTTTGAAGGATTTATGTGGTCTGCAGCGATGCTTATATAGGTGATACCTGCGGCCTGACTGATCTGAGGCTATGTAGCCACTAGGGCTGAACGATTTGGGAAAATAATCTAATTGCGATTTTTTTTCCCCCAATATTGCAATTGCGATTTAATATGCGCTTTTTATTTATTTTTTATTTTATCCTCTTTTTTTCCCAACAAAACATAATGAAATTATGTTACTCCGTGAAGTAGCAACAGGAGCACAGCATGCTCTGCACAACACCTGATGCTGCGCAGCATCTTCTTTTTTGAAACCGAAATAGTTCCACACCACCGACTTGCTGTTCCTAAGGTCTCAGCTGTGTCAGTTTCTGACTGTTCCATCGAGCGAGAGGCCATTGCGCAACAGGTTAAATGGCAGCATGAATGTTGATGCAGTCGAGCTCTCCACGCTATCGCTCACGTCATGTGACCACCTTGTAATCGCGCAAGTTGTTGAAAATTGCGTTTTATCATATCGCGATATTATCGCAAATGCAATTAATCGTTCAGCCCTAGTAGCCACATATACAGCAAACTACACAACAAACCACAGTGCAGTGTGTGTTCTGACACTTGAACCAGTGTTAACTGTTTTCAGCAATTTGAGCTGCAGTTGCTTATCTAGTGGTTCAGACTACATGGGCCAGCCTTCACTGCCTACGTGCATCAGTGAGCCATGGCCGCCCATGACCCTGTTGCAGATTGGCGACTTTTTTTTCCTTCAACCACTCTAGATTTTTAATGTCTGATGTAACTGTGCTCAAGTGTTACTCTAGGGCAAATAAGTGTCTCTTCAGTGTTCTCAGGTATCGGACAGATAACTGAAAAGAAAATGAATTGTGTAATTGATCTCGCTTGCGTGCATTCTTGAGAATACTGCGGTACAAAAGGGGAACTGAATATGGGGACATACTGACCTGATAGCACGTTGCTAAATAAAAGTATTTAATAGATTAAAATCGTTCTTCTTCAACAACACGTCACTGCTGCTATGCACCGCTCAGGCATAACTTTATGACCACCATTGTTCCTCTGTGAAAGACCGAGCTGGTCAAAGCAGGATAAGTGGTTTAAAGAAAAAAATAAAAGATTTACTGAAAAATGCAGAAAGAAGTAATTTACAAAAAGTTAATTAAGCTCTTAGGCCCATAAAAGAGGTCAAGTTAATAAAACTCAGCCGTAACTGAGAAAAAAACAACTAAAACAGAACAGACTGCAACAAACAGACCTAACAAAATGAACACAATGTGGCACATATAGTGGTTGATCACACCACGTTGTCACAATTGGGGAAACTGAGAAACAGTTAACATCACTGAGGTTTACTACACAAACAATTAACATCTAACAAAAAACAGAAAATTCTTTAAACAAAGCTATTAACAAAGAAATATCAAAATACTATATACTAAGAAAATAAATAGCCAAACTAAGCTAAATCCTCCTCCTCTGGAGGCGTTGGGGAGTTGCTTACTTACTTACTTAATACTCTTCGTTCCTGGTGGAACATAAGTCTGCTTCCATCTAGTCCTATCCTGTGCAGCATGCTGTGCTTCACCCCATGAAGGGGTGGTCATACTGCCAAGTTGGCGTCTACTGTGGGGCCCATGGTGGTGTTTAAAGCAGTTTTCGAAGTTTCTGTAACAAGAAGTTTTGCGGGTTGGGGTTGTTAGCCCCATTCCCAACCCCCAACCTGGAGGGCCAGGTGCTGGGGAGTTGGGGAGTTGGTGCAGCCCAATCAGTAAAGGAGTTTATTTAGCAGGCCCGACCCTTTCACTCAGCCTTTGCTCCCAGCCTCCTGAAGCAGCACCATGAGCGGACCCTACCAGCACTGGTAACTCAAAGAGATAGAAATTAACAAAATTAAAACTGGTTACTCTGCAACATAATATAAATGTGATGTGTAAAACAAACCCGTGTCATGTCTTTTATCTGTATACTATATGTGTAAAAATAAACCATTTAAAGCAAACTAACACAAATGAACTACAAACTGAAGTTGTCAGTGCCAGTGGGTTACAGGCTTTTCTTTCTTGTTGCTTTCTTGTTGTGTGGCTGTGGGTGCAGCCATTACAGCCTCGAAAACAGTTCTGTCTCATCAAAGGAACAGACATGGGCCTTCTCAGGGTGTCCTGTGGTGTCTGGAAACAGAATGTTAATTGTGAACTTTGAGTCCTGTGGGTTGATGGGAGGGGCCTCTGTGGATTGGGCTTGTTCCAGTGCATCCCACAGATCCTTGGATCAGTTTGAGATTTAGAGATTTTGGAGGCCAGGTCAACAGCTTGTGCTGTTTTTCATGTTTTTTGAGTTGTTCCTAAACTGTTTTTGTGTGTGTGCCTGTGTCAGGCTGTACCTTGCTTGGGATGTCGAATAAGAATAGACACTTAAGAATAGACACTTAATCTTAATCTTAATCTTAATGGCTGCTGCCATCAAGGAGTGTAGTTGCGATGGGGTAGGGGTTCCTGGTCTGATCTACATGTTCTCCTGTCACATGTTCTTGATTTCATAGTAGAATGTTTTAGAAGTCCTGGGGAAATAATTCAAGCTCCTCTGGGCCACATTAGTGCCTAACTAATACTCACTATTCTTGGCAGACACCACAAATGTATCCGCCTTGAATGGCGACATGTAAGAATACGCTTGCATATTTAGTTCAGTTAAATTTTATTTATAGCGTCAACAGTACAAATTGCCTCAAGATGCTTTACAAAAGCCGGTCTGAAACCCAGCCTGAAGTCCACAGAGCAAGCCTGAAGGGGAGGGACACACAGCAGTTAACAGTAGTAGCAGCACAGAATTGCATGACTAGTATAGAGAAGAAATTAGATAAGAAAATTAGAGAACAAGAGATCGGTGCCAGAGAAAAAAAATGAGATAATAGAAGCTTGGAGCGAGAGAAAGGAGAAGACGTGCTCAGTGCATCGTCCCCCAGCAGCCTAGGCCTATTGCAGCATAATTAAGGGGTAGGTCAGTCCAGCCCTAACTAAAAGCTTGATCAAAAGGAAAGTCTTAAATCTGATCTTAAAAGTAGAGAGGGTGTCTGCCTCCTGGACCCAAATTGGGACCTCCCGTTCTACTTTTTGAAATTCTAGGAACCACAAATAGGCCTGCGCTTTGAGATCATAACTATCTGTTGGGATAATATGGTACACTGAGGTTGTGGGGTGAAAAAAGCAATGAGGATCTCAAAGTCAGCGTTTCTTTATTCAAGCAGTGCACAGAATCTCACACAACACAAGGTTATGAACAGAACAGAAAAATGAAACAGTATTTATACACAGATGGTAGATTATCTTCAGTACACATCATACTGCCTAGCAATAAACATGTTATCTATTCACTGGAAGGAGGAAGTATCTTCGTTGAGATAACACTAAGGTCTCAGGCCTCCTACACTCTCTCTCTTTGAACTAATAGGTTTTCTAAACAACAAGGCACTTAATTGCACATGAATAAAACCTGTTTACTAAATCTAGTAACTACTAAACCCAATACTTTTCTATCAGAGGTCTTTCAGATACAATGGAGCTAGGCCTTTAAGGGCCTTGTATGTAAATTAAATTCTATTCTAGATTTTAAAGGGAGTCAATGAAGAGAAGCTATCTCTTTTGCCAATTCCTGTCAGTGCTCTTGCTGCGGCATTTTCAATCAATTAGAGTTTTTTTAAAGAGCTATGTGGACAGCCAGACGGTATGAATTACAGTAATCCAGCCTGGAAGACACAAATGCATGAACTAGTTTTTCAGCATCACTCTGAGACAGGATGTTCCTAATTTTGATATTACGCAGGTGAAAGAAGGCAGTCCTGGTTACTTGCTTTATGTGCAAATTAAAGGACAGAATATTTTAACAGGTAGCCTACTGATCACTAACGCTGTTTCAGAACCATGAACAGTGCTGTTTGGTGTGTGTGTGTTATGACTTGGGTGCACACATGATGTTAGTTATTTACGAGACCTGCATAAAACTCAGATTATAACTCTGACCCAGGAAACTTCCTTATACACCGTTATGTCTGGTATTAAAGTGAAATAAAGACACCAGTGAATGAGGAAATACACTTCATGCAGCTTCCTACGTATCATCAGCATGACCCCATTAATTATTAACTATAACTGATACATTATTTATCACACAAAGCTTACATTTGTTGATTATTGTTTAAATATTTATCATTTAATCAACGTGCGGCTACAAGGACCGAATATTTTAAAAGACTCTCATAATCACCTGTTGCCAGACACCTCAGGACACCCTCAGAAGGCACATGTCCATTCTCTGATGAGTCACAACAATTTTGGAGGCACAAAGGAGACCTACACAATATTAGGGAGGTGGTCATAATGTTATGCCTGATTGGTGGATTTATGCAATAGAATGTTTTAGGGCTCTATCTAATTCTTGTTTTAATCATCAAAAGATCTCAATCAACTCCTCATACACAGTTTCTACAGTCCAAATATTTCCCGTGTGAAACTTTTTGGTTTCACCCTGTTCACACGTCTTGGTTTGGGGAGAGATATTGACATTGTGTTGTAAGTAGGTGATAAGATGATGTGAAACACGACCTCAGGGGGCCGTGTTTCACATTTTCTTCATTTTGTCACGATGTACAAGTCTTGTTACTGCAATGAACTGCATGAACTACACTGCTATGTCGTTGCCCTGGTGATTTGTCCTTGGGGCAGTGCAGACAGACATGGCGGGGACCTATTTATATAGCTACTTCGACTTCTATACTTTGCAAAGAGGAATGCAGATACCTGAAACAAAACAGTCAAGGTGTGGGAACTGTACCATGTAACCATGTGACTTTCAGCTGGACACTACCCACAAATACTCTAAATATAAATAAACTGCAGATGTGAAACAGTTATTTGAACATGTTCAGCTCTATAAACAGCATTTGCAAGAAGAAGGTTTCAAATGAAAATGTGGTTTCTGTTCTCTTTGAGGCAAACCTATTTTCTGTAAAAGGTTATATGTGACTTTAAATAGACTGTTTGCTTTATTTTGTGCCGCGTCATATGTTCCTGCCCATAAGTGCATATAGAAGCATTTGTGAAACCACTTCTCATTCTTTGGGGTGTTTTTAGACATTTTAAACCTAAAGTAAAATTCTGAGCAGCTGCTGTTTTGCTTACAGTGGCGTGGTGGTTAGCACTGATGCCTGGGGCCTTTCTGTATGGAGTTTTCATATTCTCCCTATGTCTGTGTAGGGGAACCAGTCGTCCTCTCAATTCTCCCCCTCTCTGGAATTTAAATTTACGAAGTTGTTTTGCAGAAGAACTCTTCTAACAGATCAACCTTTTACACCTTAGCCATAAATGTGCCATGTCCAGATGCTGGACAGACCCATGCTATCGGACCTCCCTAATGCTGAGGACGCCATCTGAGCCAAAAAGACAGATTTACACTTTTTGTGGAATGTCCCACTCTTATTTCTGGACTAATTAGTTCTGAATCGAAAGAACATCAATGCGATGTCAGGAACTACAAAGAATTAATTAATTGACTTCTACTTCCTATGGACAAAGTCTAGAAACCTTAATGTGATGTTCAATTATGTTTTAAACTTGTGATGTACTAATTTTCCTTTTTTCAGAGACATGCAAACATACCATTTTAACAGGTTTTGCTCCCCCCTCTCCGAGAATGACCAAGAGAGTGGAACACAGATAAGAAGGTCGTAAATAACTTTCTTTCCCCAGAACCAGACCATGATCTGCATTTCTCCTCTCTTAAAAGAGCCTAAGTTTGATAATATGACTATCGAAAATGTAATAACCTGGTAAGTTATATATTATTGTTCAGAAAGTGCTTACGATCACAATGAGACGATTTTGGTCCTTGTACGATAATGCTAGCCCAAATTCACATAATTTGTCACAGTAAGGATGGATCAACATCTTTAAAAGTATTTTCTCTCTTTTAATCAATTGTTGAAGTTAAAGAATGTAGAACCTTAGATATGTTCTTATACTAATAGTAGCTATTAGTTGAAATCATAACTGTTGAAGTTGTTATTTTAGAAACCCCGACCTTTTATTATTAGCAAAATGTCAATGTAAAGAGAACATGAGTTTATTAATTTATTGATGCTTTTGAGTTATTTTGATGTGGTCATTCTGATACGTCATCTTGTCATGTTGTAATGTTGAGTGTTGTCGCATACGAAAAACATTGCTAACGAGCCATGATGAGTGATGGAATGATTAAATTAAATAATATAAAATAAGTTAAGAAGATCAGGCAATAAGACATCTCGAAACAAAGAACTAGGCGTGCCCTTCTCTTTCCGCGCGAAGAAAATGGAAACCCGATCCAAACACGCCCTGAATAATTAACTCATAAAACCAGAGAGACGCTCCTCTTTCTCCGGACTTTTATACTTTGGCACTTGCTCCGCACTTTCAACTTTTAACTTTCCGTTCACGTTTTACTTTTATTTTAGTCGTCTTCTTTACGTACTTAGTCACGTTTATACTTAGTAATTTTAAGAACAACTTGAATATTGACAATCCGGTCCTTTTCAAGCTCTGTTTGTTTCTCGTCGGATGTTTTTCCCGACGTACGATTTTTATAGTGACTTTTATTTTTCTAGTCATTTTTATACTCTACGAACCGAAGTACTAATCAACATCGTTTATAAGTTAGCCAGCGTAGTCAGCTGGGATATCAGAGAAAGACCCAATCTCTTCGATGGATCAAGAAACCAAGAAGCTGTTGCCATAGCAACGACATCAAGAAGACGTGACGATCCAGTTTCTTTCTTCAAACGTAAAGACATTGCCAAGTGTCATCTCCTGCCTTCGACTGAACACCTACAGCGCTCTCAAGCAAAGCTGGGTGTTGGAGTTGCAGATCAAGCAACGAGTCCTATCTACTGGTCCAAGAGAGACCTGCATCAGCTGTGCCGCTTCGTCACCATCTCGTCACACCGACGCTTCGCCATCACCAACGCCGAGAAGACTCTACAAAAGTAGGCTTGAATCGTTCCTACCGCTTAAGACAAAGAGTTGGTGTCACTACTTTGAAACTCCCTACTAACATCTTTTAGAGAAGATTGATTAGAGTAGATATCAAATCTATTCCCTTTAGTTTAGGACTTAAACATCTCCATCTCTCACCATCGCTCCAGAAATTATTTCATACCTTATTATATTCGTTCATTTGATTACACTCCTATATTCTATTAGTCCCTCATTTATTCATAGTTGTCACTTTATTAAATAAATATTTGTTCACACTTAAGAAGTTGTTTGTGATGTTATTTTACGGCAGAGAATGACTGGTACAAATTGTAGTAAAGGATTCACTCCTTCAGATATGCAAATTATTTAATTGAGACTGATAAATTGATTTTAACCGTGTTCTTCCTACGATAACAGGAGGTGGTGCCCTAACGAGACATTTAAAAAGCTGTAGACTACCCTACATCTGCATGGGTTCTCTCCAGGTACTCTGGTTTCAGGTTACAGAAGATGAATGAATGAATGCTGTTTTGCCTTGGCACAACGATCAGTCAAATTTTTGTGGTTTTGCTCAGCCTTTGCCCTTTTACATACATATATGGGAAACCTATGGTAGGAGAAGCCGCAGCGAAACTTGACCAGGATACGGAAAAAAAGAGAAAGAATCACTGATGTCGATGTTAAGATAGACATAGCATGAAAAGAAGGAGCTGGCAGAGAAGAAGGAGCTGACAGAAGCAGCAAGGGTAGGCGTGATGCCAGTGCTGATGCAGGCTGCCGTAAAATTAACATCTGATGAAGCAAGAATTGTGAGCTGAGCTTGACTTTGTGGCCTGCTTGAACTAAAGTTATGCTCAATTCATTGTGGGATTAAATGTGAAATAAATAACCTAAATACTATTGGGCGCTGATGCATACATTCTACTTCAAACTAATGTTATTGCAATGTGGCCACACGCATTAAAGTGGTGAGAGGTGATATGAAAGCCTAATACAATATTATACATTTTACAGCCCTCCAGGTGATCGGTGGAAGCACAACCGTGGTGAAAGGAGGGACTGCTATCTTACCCTGCATACTCATCGACACCTCAGAGACCCTGACTCAGATTTCATGGCAGAGGAGAACCAGGGGGAAACCTAATAATGACAATTTCTATACCATCCAATCAGATGGACCACGCTATGTTAATGGACCTGATAATCGATTTCAGTTTATTGGGAATTTTAATGACAAAAATGGATCTCTACAGTTGTCCAGTGTTGAATTGAAGGATGAAGGCAGCTACACGTGCATCTTCACTTTGTTCCCCAGTGGAAATCACAAGACAGAGATACCTCTGAACCTGCTTGGTATGATGAAACTATACAGTTAAAATGTTGTGTTGTTTTTACCTTTTAGCTTTCATATTGACTGTTTTCATGTGTGATGACTATCCTAGTGCCTCCAGTCACAACCCTGAAAGGTAATAATGTACCTTTGGGTAATGAAGAAGTTTCTCTTGCTACCTGCACGGCTGCCGGCTCTAAGCCTCCTGCTGAGGTGACTTGGCTCACTGGTACCCTGGCAGTGAGATTCACAACCAACTCCACCCAGCATGCCAATGGTACGACTACCACAACCAGCTCACTGTTTGGAGTCCCTACCACAGAAATCAACAAGCAGTCAGTTCAGTGTGTCATCAGAGCAGATGCCCTGCCTGAAGCAGAAACCCTGAATTTCACCATACAAGTCTACTGTGAGTATACAAATACTGCCTTACACTGAATTCTTATAGATTTTGCTGTTGTTTATATAATTACAGTTATTGTTAAAAGGTACACAGACACAAATCAAACAAGACATGTGAGTGCAAATATTGCTTAAGCTTGAATATTTGAGGATTTCTTTACTCTATGGGATTGTTACGCCTTTGTCACTTCATTGACTTTTGACTTTCCTCATCCACAAGGGAAGTTGCTTGTTTACAGTAGCTTAGTTGCACATAAAAAACACTCTTGAGAACTTCAAACAAAAAGAAAGATAAAATAGACTGAACGTCTCTGGCAAGGCACTTTGTCCAAGGAGAGTTAAGCTTGATTTATGCTCGTGCGAAAAATCGTCTGCGTCGGTACGCAGAGAGTCTGCGTCGCCGCGAACCCCCTTCGCAGAGAGTCTGCGTCACTTGACGCGCACCTCCAAAAAATCCTGACTACGCGTCGAAACGACGCCGACAGCAGGGACATGCGACGCAGACCTCAAGGGCTGTGATTGGTCCGCTTTACGTCATTTCCGGTTCTCAGCTTTTCCGGTTCGTTCTGTATACAAGGGCGCCATTTTTAAAATTCTTGGAGCTGCACTTCGAGTTCAAGATGGACCAAGCTGAAGAAAGACTGATCGAAGAAGTGAGGAAGTATGAGCATCTGTACAACTCATCTTCTTCGAACTACAAGGACAGCCAGATGTCAAGTAATTCTTGGAGGGAGATTGCGCAGAACCTCGGTTCGGACTCTGCGGACTGCATGAAGAGGTGGAAGAACTTGCGGGACAAGTTCGTCCGCCACCGCAAGAAGATGGCTTCCAGGAGCGGGGACCCAGGTGGCAAGAAGGTCCCAGCCTTCTACATTTTCATGTCCTGGCTGGAACCGCACGTAAAACATCGTGAGACAGAGTCTAATTTTGGATCTGAGGTAAATATCTCTTCGTGCTTTTTCATGAGCCTTGTGCAGGTGAGCTAGCTAGCTCGCTAGCAAGCTAACCGATTGTAAACACTCGTGGCACAGTGCTTGCAGTTTGCATGTTCCTTTGTTTAAAATAAAATAAAATACGATGTAAAATGACTGGATGGAAGCTGTACTAGCTTTGGTGAAGGGCTGCTACTACACGGTTGGTTAGCTTTATCTGCAGCCTTTGTTCTAGCTAACGTTAGCAGTGACTGTAAACACTCGTGCCACCCAGTGCTTGCAGGTTGTGCAAACAAAATAATAGGTTCGTTATTGCTATATATGACACCAATACTTGTTTTTTTTGGCGTTTTAGTTAGAAATACAGTGTACATGATTAGATAAGAATCTCTGTATAACCTATACCAGTGTAGTTTCTTAACAATGTCTGCCTTTTCTTAACCACAGGAAAATACCACATTCCTCAATTCAGAGACCGATTCAACATTGCAGTCTCTGTCAGAGTCATCAGAGTCACCTTCGCCAGAGACACCCACTCCAGAAGAATTTGCCTCCCCCCAGCCTCAGACTTCATCCATGTCGGACAGCTTTCTGTCTCCCACCTCACCTTCTCCTTCTGCCAGACTGAAAAGAAGAAGGTGCATGGACCAGGGAGACACGATAAACAAGCACTTGGCACGTCTTGATGAACGTCGGCTGGAACTTCAACAGAGGCTGGTGCAGGACAGTGATGAGTGCTCTCGGTTTGCGCAGACGGTGGCAGACATGCTACGTAGGGTGCCAGAGAGCAAGAGGGCTGATCTCATGTATGACATTTATACAAAACTGTATGAAAACAGGGAATAGCGGTGAACACTAAACTGACTCCCTTCCATTGCACATTAACATTTTGCCGATTTGCTGGTTTGCTGTTGTACTTGTTGTAAATAGTTCCATTTTTTTACTTGTCTATTCTAGTTTAAATTGTATATTACAGTTAATATTTATTTAACATTGTTGCTGCGCTTAAGATTGTTAACCAGTTACTGCACCTTATTTTTTGAATAATAAAAACTCAGTTTGTCTGGAAACAGTTGAATTTTCATTTCTCTTACCCCTTTAATGCACAACATGCGTCACAAGTGACCTGCATGATTTTAAATCTTCAATATCTTTGCAATTAATTGATATATCCATTCAGGACTCCATAAATCCCTCAATTAACTTGGTTTGAATTATGAGCTTCATAAAGAAATGGCATGGCATGACATGAAAGATGTACATGCAGTAATCAGAAACAAGATATGTAATGAATGAGAAGTTTATTGGCAAAATAAGTCACTTGTGCATTACAAGTTTACATCGCATCACTGTTCAAGTGTGCCACGAGAAACAATGTCATTCTGCCATGGCACAGAACCATGTGCTGACTGAAAGAAAGACTTGAGGTCATTTCTAACAGCCATGGCAGCTCTGGTGGATCGGGCTCTGCTCATCTGAGATGGAGGGATAGGGTCCAAAAGGTTGTCCCCGGTCACTTCTCTTCGCCACTCACCAGGCCTGAAAGACCCAGCACTTTCCGTGTCTGCAAAACTGGGTGGTATGTAGCGGCACTGTGGGCTGGCCACCTCATCTGTGTAGGCAAGGTAGTTGTGCAGCACCACACAAGCCTTCACCACATCCACAACTTTGTCAGGCCGAAACTCAATTGGTCTTCCAAGAATCCGCCAGCGTGCTGCTAGGATGCCAAAGGAGTTCTCAATGACCCGCCTGGCCCTGGAGTGGCGGTAATTGTAGATCTGCTTGTCTCTTGTCAGATTCACTCCTACATAGAAAACAATATTAAAAATTGTTACTCTTCAATCACGGTTTAACTAAATATCTAGTACAAATTAAATACGACTATTTAATTTTTAATTAAATACTACAACTGTATCTGCACAATACCTGGGAAGGGGCGCATCAGGTTGCAGTGTAGAGGGAAGGCAGCGTCGCCAACAACGACGTGTGGAATCGTGACCGTGGTCCCAGGAAGGCCAGCTGGTGGGGGCAGATTCAGCTTGTGGTCAAGCAGCATCGACCCAAATCTGCTTTCCTTAAAAACGCCACCATCGCTTTCACGTCCATAGGCTCCCACGTCCACCATTGTGAAGCGGTACCTGGCATCGCACAGTGCCATCAAAACAATGGAGTGAGCACCCTTGTAATTGAAGTAGTCGCTGCCTGCCCGTGGCGGTGCCTTGATGTTTACATGTTTTCCATCTACACACCCAACACAGTTCGGGAAGTTCCAGAGTCTCCAGAAATCACCTGCTATGTTTTCCCACTGGTTTGTTGAAGGGCAGGGCAGAAATTCTGGCTGCAGAACTGTCCACAACGCTTTGCACACCTCCGACACAATGGACGACACAGTGCTGGAAGCTAGCTTGTAGCTTGCGGCTACAGCCTGTTGGCTTGAACCTGAAGCTAAAACTCGAAGCGTCACTGAAAGTCTTTGTGCTACATCAACAGGCATACTGTGTGTCGTCTGATGGTGGATGAGAGGTTGCAGACGACGAACAAGATCATCAAATCGACTTGTAGACATCCTGAAATACCTGAAGTGCATCTCATCGTCCAGGTCCTTCAGTGGTCGAACAAGTGTGGCAAATTCTCCTGTCCTTTGCCTTGACTCGTTCAAAGGGCGTACAGACCACCTCCTCACACGTCTTCTCTTTCGTTTAGTTTTAAGCATTTCCACGAGAAGCATTTGTTCTTCAATATCGATCAGCTCCAGCTCCAAAAGTGTCCTCTCTCGCTCAGTCGCCATTGTTCACTGTGCTGTTCACTCTGCCGCAACCATAGAAAAAAGCCGGAACCGGAAATGAAACACTCCACGCACGAATTCAGGAGATTTCGCGACTCAGCGCCCCCTAGCGTTGTGGCTGTAAATTACCACGCACTGCAAAGAAACCGACGCACAAGCATAAATGCCAAGTGACGGCGATCATGTTCGCCGAAGCTTCGCAGACAAATCGGCGCAGAACCCTAAATCAAGCTTTACCGTCGCGCATGCGCAAATGGACAGTTGATCCGGTAGTGACAGGCTGCAGAACCAACCGTCTTCCATCTTTATCAGTTGGTTGCGCTGCAGATGGGTTAATTGCGTTAACATTTTTAATCGTGTTAACGCATTAAGTTTGACATCCCTAAAAATAAATTAGTATAAGCAAAAAATTTACAAAATTTGCATATGAACAAATGTACAATAAATAGAGGTAGCAGTAAATATATATTATATACCTAGGAAGGATTCATAAGGTGCTATAATGTGCATTAACATGAATAACATGGAGTTATCTGTTATAGAAAGATTAGTTGTTATATAGTTGGATAGAGTAGGGTATGAATGAAGTCCTGTAGCGTTCACTGTGGGAACAGAGCTGGATCAGTCTGTTGGAGAATGAGCTCCGCTGTCCCTCTATAGTTCGGTGTAGTGGATGTGATGGATTGTCCACGATAGAGAGCAGTTTGTCCAGTGTCCTCCTGTCCCTCACTGAGACAATTGTCTCCAACTCTCTGCCTTTCAGATCAATTTCCTTGTCCCTTTTGCTGGTACTGCAAAAAGGACAGTAAAGTCTACTCGTACCCTTCTTGTACACAGCATCACTGTTGTCCCTCCAGTCCAGTCTGTTGTTATACTCTACATTGTTTTTCTAGATAAAGGCAGAAAGGGACCCAAAGACTAGGTAAAGAGGGAGAGGGTCAGGTCAAAATGAGGACATCTAGACTAAGACAAGGGGCCTGGCAGACCAAAGTAATTTCTTAAAGGAACAGTATGTAAGATTGTGGTCAAAACTGGCCAAAACTGGTACTGCAATCACTTTCAAAATACTGTAGAACGGTGTATCCCCTCCAACCTCCCCCCTGACTCGAGGTTGCCAGGTTACCGAGGTAACGTTAGGCTACTCAATACGTCTCAATTACGTTTCACATTGCCATAATCGACGTGCTAATGTTGTTTTCCTCTGCATTTCAGCATAATGACAAACGGGCTCATAATGCATTGCTAATGTTAGCAATGACGACTCGCCGTTTTTATTTCCCAAACAATTCCTTACCTTTTCAATTCGATGACCCACCTCCTCTGTATGCGCTAACGTAACGTTACTTTGCACGAACATGCATAACTTTGTTCGACTGTCGTGAATATTTGAAATGTCCATTTACATTATGTACAAGTAAGTTAGCCAGATGAATCTTACCTGTCCAGGAGAGAATTAGCAACGTTGGCGTCTGTCTTCAAATTCTTCTCCGTTTTCAGCCGTCTCCATCTTTCAAAGGCATCTCCTATACAAATCCTTGTTTTATTTCGGACTTTGTCACGACGTAGTTCGGATTCATAACGAGGTCTTAG
Organism: Chelon labrosus; assembly: GCF_963514085.1. Taxonomy (NCBI): domain Eukaryota; kingdom Metazoa; phylum Chordata; class Actinopteri; order Mugiliformes; family Mugilidae; genus Chelon; species Chelon labrosus. The sequence goes on from NC_140341.1 coordinate 14,921,950, forward strand.
GTTTCGTAACGTTATACATGTTTTATCCGACACGTTCGTAGCTGCAGCTGCGGTAACTAGAGCAGAGCTGGCAACCCGGAAGACGAAACTCTACTGACTTCGTGATTGGTAGATAGGTGGAGGGTGGCGCCTCAGACCAAAACACAACATGACAACAATAACATCAGTTGAGGGCTGCAACTCTCACTTTTAAATGACAATATCCTGGCCGGACCACTGTTGTCAGTGATATAAGTATTTGAAATGAACATGATTTCTTCATGTCTAGTGACATATCAGGGCCATTTTATGATTAATTGAAATACATTTCTTACATACTGTTCCTTTAACTGATTGCTAAAGACAAAATCTAGCAACTGTGGCTGTGACATGACAAGTTTCTCATTTTTGCATAAGTCTATATTTGTAATGTCAAATACTATATTTATCTGACTTGTTTAACCGAGAAGTTGGTCAACTCAGTTTAAGGTAGAAGTTCATACCAGTTGCTTGACTGCCCTCTCCTCCAAATGTGCACATTTCCTCTGTGTGCACAGGATGGGTTGGATGCAGAGAACAAATTCCTTGTATGATTTACATTTCATATTTACATTTTATCATTGTTATCACATCCACATCCCCATTCAAACCTAGTGGAAACCTGGAGCAGTGCAGGTGCTTAAAAGCACCCTCAAAAGAGAGTCACCGTCTCTGCTGCATGTCTGTAAACTGTCTTTTATTAACAGTCCAGGAAGGCAGACATATGAGGAATGTCTCCTTGGAACGCTTTAAGACAGGGGGTGCATCCGAATACCCATACTAACGTACTGTTCAGTAGGCGAGACGCAGTACGCCACAGCAGTAGTACGTCCGAATTCTTAGTAGACATCGTCTAGTAGGCGAAAAATACCCGGATGGCCTACTACCTCCACAGTATACAACGGTAGCTCACTACGCTATCCCACAATTCAGCGGGAGCCCGCTAAGCGTAGAAGAAGACGAGCCGCCGGGAAAATCAAATCAGACAAAATGTCTGAGACCGTTGTGACAGCTACAGCTACGACAAAAGAAGTTTATAAATGTAAGTATATTAGGATAAATGTTGAGTTTAAAATGTTGGTTGTTTCGAAAATACTTCTCCGAGGTGGCTTTAAAATTTCGCGGCATCCGCCGGTGTGCGTCATATGTGTTGGCGTCACATGTAAACATCCGGGGTCTAAGGACAGGCAAGATGGCTGCCCAGTACGTCCGAATTGTATGCTTACTACTCGCTCGCATACATAAATAACGTACTAAATTTACGGTTGAGTAGTACGTTCTAACCGACGTTAGTATGGACTGACTATTCGGATGCACCCAGGGTGTTCCCGGACTTAAAGTGATGTCAAGTTGTTTGGACAGGCTTTATGTGGACCGATATTTTTTTCTCTGTATTGATTGAATAATTCAAGGATTCAAGGGGTTTTTAATTGTCATTTCAACACATGTTGGTACATGAGGTGGAACGAAATTAGTTACTCTAGTCCCGGTGCAAGCCAATAGCAGAGACAGTAAAAAGTATAAAAATAGAATAAAATTAGCTTACTAAATATGGTTGGGGGCTTGAGGGGTCCTCCAGCGTTCAGTAGTCTCACAGCCTCCGGGAAGAAGCTGTTCCTCAGTCTGGTAGTCTTGCTCTTAAAGGGGAACTACTGTTTTTTTACAACTTGATCCTTATTTCTGGTATAAAATACGATCGTTTACTCACCCATATAACTTTTGTGTCATTTGTAGTCCTTCGGGAGATACTGTATTTAGATCTGTATATATCCATATAGTGGGAGTGACTGGGGCACTGAAACGCAGCCTCTAAATAACGCGTTATCTGCCGCAAAACTCGTTAATTTCACCAATATTTTGTTGTCATACGCTAGTGCTATTTCCCGTTGAGCCTGGAGTTACCTGTTATCATCATCCAGGGTCTGTAGATTGACCTACAGACCCTGGATGATGTCTTCTGAGCTGGATGATGTCATCTCTGAGCGCCACGCACCCCCGTGGTGGTCAGCTTGTTTACCTGTAATTTGCTTCTGCTAGTTTTTTTGCAACATGGCTGAATATTTTTCTGATTCTGAGGTTGTGGACGAACCGTAGCAGTAGGAAATTACAGGTAAACATGCCGACCACCGTTGTATCTAACATCATTGTATTCTTATCTAGTGGAATTCCCCCAGCATTCCAGCTGCTATTGGTATTGTTGAAGGAGGAAGTTTATAGTAATAGTAATGTATGTATATCACTCAAACCTTAAGCAGAAAAGCAAGCAGCAGAGCAAAACACTATTCTAACGACGTGAGATCAGTTATTGGAGACCCTGACTCATACTATATCATCCAGATCACTCTCATCATGGTCAGTTCCTTCATCTGGATAATGGAACGGCCTCTCCTGATTCTCGGTGCACTCGCTCAAATCAAGCAGGGGTACATTCTCAGTGAGGTTCATCTGATAGGCTAGGTATCGTGTCAGCTGTCTGAGTTTGTAATTTATCTATTACATCCCGTCATAAAAATCGCGGGACGACTGTCAGGCTTACCACTACCAAAAAGGGCCAGTGTAGGCCACGACCAGGTCAACATTTTATTCATCCTCTGTTTCTTTGACTATATCCCTTAGGTGCTTTCTGATTTCTCTAAGGTTTCTTTCTGTGGATGGCTCTCCTCTTCTACAGTGTGTTTTGTGCCAGTATCTACTCACCTTAGTCTGCTCCTCATCCAGCCAGACTCTCACACCGTACATGGTCAACAACACTACCTTAAACGGGCCTCTCCACCTTGGCTCATTCCACGTTCTGTGGAACACTTTGTTCCTGTTCCAAAACAATCTTATCTCCTGTCCTCTCCTTCCTTCCTTGCCTACGAGCTGGCAGTTAAACCCATGCTCCTAGACAAGGGTTTTTTTTGGGGGGCTGATCAGACCCCTCCGGCCTTAAAACCGTGTCAGTCAGGCCTCTTTATTACTTCACAGACGGGCGCTTTTACATTGAGACAGTTTCAAGCCTAAGTATCTAAATGAGGGACCTTTAAACCCACTTTTTTACTCTTTTATTTTATTTCTTCACTTCTAATCCGTACGGATTCTCTGTGTTTAATTCTTGCAAACAATGCTACTGTTGGATCATGCTCTCACAGCCATGAAATGTCTTTTAAGACGCGCAGAAATTTGGTTTTCTGCTTACCTTTTTATTTAGTTGCGGCTGCTGGCTGTAAGAAACGTTCCTCCAGTGTAACTATTTCTTTCCAGGTTAACCTGACGAGCCCCCAATTTGGTGAAGGAGGAATTTTTCCCTCTCCTTCAGCCCAGGTTCTTTATACCTATTGGAAACGTTAGTTCGACTATGAATAGACCACCCAACAGCTTCTCTCCAATTGACAGTTTATTTAGCGCGCAGAGAATAGGTACAGAGTCAGCACTGAGACTTCAGCTTAACCACCTTATGGGTAGAAAAGGAGAAGCCTCCAACTATGTGTGCACAGAAGTTTTATTCTATCTGGGCTCCACCCGGGGACAGTAGGAGGAGCGCGGCCTTTCGTGTATCAGTAGTTTTCAATGTGTAGCCAAGGCCGTCTCTAACTGGTTTCTACAAGGTGCAATATTAGAGTATGGTGCATCCTATCTCGTGAGCAAGGCTGCAGCAAAGCGGTAAACAACCCCGTATCTAGTATGATAGAAGAAGAGCACTTCTTTCTGTTTTTGACCTCACATAACTCTTTAACATCCAACAGTATTCTTCCAGCATTGTCTACAGGCATGTCTGTTTAATAAGACAGTCTCACCTCTCAGGTATCTAAAAGCTGCTGTGTGAAGGAAAACAACACGCTGTAAACACACCTTAATGAATGGATTCATACATTCAAAGTGCCTTTAAAAACACCAACATATGTTATTCTGATCGCAGCACACATCAGTACCCAATACAGAGCAATGTCAGGTTGTTACTGTTTAATCCATAAGACTTTAACAACAAGAGTAACTGGCTTATCTGAGGGGATAGGATCCAGTCATTCATGTTAAACCTTATTTTGATATCATCAGTGTCTCCTCCCTTATAGAAATAACACAACTCATTCTTTCCCTGCTTTTTGTTTTTCCAGTCGCACCCATGAACGTGACGATCGTTCAACGTTCTGAAAACTCATTTGAATGTGTGACCGAAGCCAACCCAGAGGCAGATTTTACTTGGAGCAGGTATAGTAAATAACAGTATCAGTTAAGACTCTATTAATCAAACAATGGAATTTACATGATTTATCTCGGAGCACTGTATGCTTTGTCATTTTCCAAAGCTTTGCATAATGGTCTAACAGTTGTGCCTTTAGCGAAATGAATTTGAATGATGTCCTCTGTGCTTTCGACTGTGCGTAGTTGGAAAATACACTAAAATGTATCTTTGTTGAAAATAATTTAAAATTTACACACATTTAGGCGAGGTGGTTAGCACTGATGCCTCACAGCAAGAAGGTCCCGGGTTCGAATCCATGGGCCGACTGGGCCTTTCTGTATGGAGTTTGCATGTTCTCCTTGTGTCTGCGTGGGTTCTCTCCGGGTACTCCAGCTTCCTCCCACCATCCAAAGACATGCTCATTAGGTTAATTGGTGATTCTAAATTGGCCGTAGGTGTGCGTGTGAGTGTGAATAGTTGTCTGTCTCTCTCTGTTAGCCCTGCGATAGACTGGTGACCTGTCCTGGGTGTACCCCGCCCGATGACAGCTGGGATAGGCTCCAGACCTCCGCGACCCTTAACAGGAATAAGTGGGTACAGAAGATGAATGAATGAACACATTTTTGGCCACATTGTAAAAATTAAAGCCCAATGTTATTGTCAGTAGTCTGGTTTACTACTTAATTACAGTTTGAAAAGGCTCATGGTTTATGTGGTTTAATGGCATCTGCCTAATAAAAAATATGGAGCCACTTTTAAACATTGACTTCTTTGACTTGAAATAATAAGCTGAATGAATATAATACTGAGGATTCACTAACTCAAGGAATTGCTTTTTATTCTTCAATATTTTCCCCCTTTTTTATATATATATTTATTTTTTTTAAGACTTAAGAGTGTTATAGAGTAGATATATTATGTATGTTAATCATTGCATCAGTAGTGGTGGGCGGATCGATCCAAATAGCGATAATCTCGATACCAACTTTGGTATTGAGATTGATCGATACCAATGTAATGAGATCGATACTTAAGTTTCAGTTTCTCTCATTTTATTAAAGAGGCGACCTGACTCTGTGTGTCTAAATGCTGCTGCTGTCACAGAGCAGGGCAGGCTCATTTTGCTCCTCCTCCCTCATCGTGTGTTTGTTGTACCGTAACATGACTCCGCATTACACACAACGCAGAGACGGAGCAGGAGAATGGCAGAGAGAAAGAGTAGGGCTGTTTGGTTATATTTTTGGGCCGAAAATGAAACGATAGCAAGTTGTACTATTTGTATTTGTGTTGTATTTGCAACACAACAAACTTGTATAAGCATATGGAAATTTTTTAAATCCTTATTGCCCTGGCCCCAAAAGACCCCAGAAAAGAAGAAAAAAGTGCACTAAAGGGGAGAAATGTTGTCTTATTTTTGTTTTGTATTGTACTTCCTAAACACTTCCTTACATTATAATATTTGTTGTGGAATGATAATTTTGTACATCCAAATCCAGAAAGAAGTGCAATGAAGGGGACAATTTAGTTTTATAATGTATTGTAGTTTCTGAACACTCTGTCTGAAAAGTAATTTGTTTTTATTTGTCCTCCTGTGATCATTTTGTGTTGTTCCTGAACAAAAACTTTTATTGTGATAATAAAGTATTTTCTATTTACTTATAAACTTTGCTCAAATTCTGTACTGGATTTTAACTGATTAATAATCCAAAAGGCAAATCACAAAAACACTTAAATGTCATAAAAATGCATGCAGATTTAGATTAAGACGGATAATGCATCCCCCGTAATTATTAAAAAGTATCGATATCGGTATCTGCAGTACTAGCCCTGTATTTACTTGGTATCGGATCGATACCAAATCTAGCGGTATCGCACACCTCTAACTATCAGTAAATAAAAGCGTTGTGCATCATGTACAGTATGTGGACAGAAAAGACAACAAAAAATCTCACAAACTACCATTTGCTTTGTGTGAATTCAACAAGCGTATCATAAAATAAAAATAAGCTTCATCAGGACAGTCTTATTACACAGACTCTGTTTTTGCATTTCAAAAGCAGCTGGTGGTTTTATCAGTTTTATCAGACTGTCAGACTGTTTTTACAACTGGTGGCCTAGAAGTTTTATCAACTTCCTCCCTTTGACAAGTCAAATGGAACGGTGTTGCAGTGGACAGACTGTTATCAGGGGTCCATGCAACAACGTTGCAGGTTCCCTATTGATTTTGTTGCGATATTTATTCTTCGCCTTCTACCATGTGATTTAGCAGTTGCTACACTGTGAGATTCGTCACATGTTACTGTAGAGCAGGGGTGTCAAACTCATTTTAATTCGAGGGCCACATAACAGCCGTTGAGCTCAGACGGGCCAGATCGTTTACAAAATAGCATAATAACCTCTTAATAAACTCCAAATGTTTCTGTTTGTTTTAGTGTGAATAAGTACATTATGAAAATATTTAGATTTAATGAACTATACTTTTACAAAACATAAGAAATACAAAATCGTAATTTCAGCACATTGCTGCCATCTGCTGCTCAGTTCTGCTTCTCAGTGTTGTGTCAGCACGGCCCCTAGTGGCAAAAATAGGAATTTATTGAAAAATTGCAGCTAACGTCTTATATGTCATTTTTGCAACTTGCGAATACATCCTGCAGGGGCAAAGCGGATCCTGTGCTGGGGCCGGTTTTGGCCCACAGGCCGTATGTTTGACATCCCTGCTGTAAAGGTTAGATAACTAATTGACCACACCCACTTATTTAAATTAAGATCAAAAACGCTACTTGTTAATAAGGCATACTAGTTCTGTTGTAAGGCCAAGGCAAAGGCAGGTATAAAAATAAAGAGTAAAATGAAATGATCAGGTTTTACTTGTTGCCCGGGAAATGTGAAACGCACAGGACACAGTTGCTGGGGTTCTTATAACTGAACTCATTTATTTTATGGCAGTTAAAAAGAAGCTTGTTTGACAAAATTGATAGCGTAAAGTCAATTGTTCTCGGTTTGAGAATGAAACAAAAGAAAAAAGTACACAAAATACAGCAGTGGGCTCTGAACATTTACAAAAAAACAGAATACACCAATCATAAACTCCATTATATGCCCACAGAACTCGAAACGGTACATTTATTTTATTATCACAGCACTTACATACAACACAGCGATGAACACGGAGCTGGAGTTTTCTTACACTGCAGCTAGCTTTCAGCCCCGGTCTACGACTGGCATGCTAATCACGATGTCTCTGGAGTTAACCACACCGTTATGGTCGTCGTGGCTCTCACTTCGCACGGAAGCACAAACAATAACCCACATTGCACTGGGCAGGAAACCAAAATGCGCCTGGCCGAAACTAACGCAGCTCACTGCTGCATCCCTGCGATAATAAATGAGACTCCTTTATTCTGCGTACTTTCAACCTTGAAATATTCCATAAAAAAGAGAACAAAAGAAAACAAAACATATTGTGAGACACTATAAACATTTACCACCTGGCTACATGCTCCCCTGCAATTAGTCAACGTCCTTGGTGACTAAAAAACATTAACTTACTCAAATGCTCCCTGCAATGCCTTTTCAAAGAGAGCTGCGCCCAGGCTTGTCAAAACCTGGGAGACCATGTCCGTGCTGACTGAGACAGCATTACAGGCTGATTTTGGCAAGTTAAAAGGGTTTGAATGAGACCCAGCATTTGCTCGCTTGCTACGCCTAATAGCAGGTGTAGGTGCGTAAACCTTACTTTCAGCTTTGTCTGTGTCGGAATGTCTCCGGCCCTGTTTTCCCTTACAAACAAGTCACCGTCATTTATGTCTGAATGAATGTCGTCTACACATCTCCAGTCACAATACCCCCTATCAGCATGACCTTCCCCAGGTCCTACACTGCCACTCTTACCTACAGGTGCTGTCACAGGTAAATCTCTCCTGTCAGAAACACAAGGCAGTCTGGGTGTCTGCGTGGACTGAGGAGACAAGTTTTCTTCAACCAAGAAATGGGTCAAAATCTGGGTCAGATGACTCAGGAGGCACATCATTGACTACAGGCTGTGTGCTGATCTGTGACCTTGTTTTGGTTCTGGGTTTGGGAACTGGTTTTACACATAGCCTCAACTCCGACCTATGAACTCTTTTAACAGGACCTCACTCAAGAGGTTCGTGTAGTGCCCTGGATGTCAACTATCCCAGGATGTTGTATAGACTGTTGGACTCCATGCATCTTGAATCTTATTTCTCCCTAGGGGTCTGTGATGTAGGAAAACCAACTGACCAATGTCTACTGGAGGACAATACACTTTCTCATTTAGCAGTGCAACCCTCTCCGCTGCCTTCTGATCTGAGTATTCTCTGGCTCTCTCATGTGCTTGTCGGGGTCTCTCCTGATGAACAGACAACCAGTCCTGTTTACGATCCGACATACACTCATGCCCTAGTAACGCATCGACTGGGAGATGTGGCTGTACACCAAAAAGCAGAAAATAGGGCAAGTACCCAGTGGTGGAATGAGGAGTGACATTATAGGCATACACTAATTCAGGAAGATATTCCAGCCAACGCTTCTTCTCTGGTGGTAGTGTCCTGAACAAGTCATGGAGGGTGCGATTGCATCTTTCACACTGAGCATTTCCTTGTGGCCTGTATGGAGTTGTCCATGTCTTTTTAACCCCATAGAGTTCACACAGCTCTGCGATCACTTCACTCTCGAAATTTCTGCCTTGATCAGAATGCAACCTCTCAGGAACACCATACTTCATGAACCATTCTCTGAGCAAAACTTAAGCTGTTGCATCTGCTTTTTGGTCCTTGGTAGGATATGCCTGTGTGAATTTTGTGAAAACATCAGTCACAACAAGGACATTTTCATGCCCGTCTGAAGCTGCTTCTAACACTGTGAAATCAATAGCCACCACTTCAAGAGGTCGGGAAGCCAGAAATGCTTTAACTGGAGGCTGGATTTTTGGCTGAGGCATCTTAGTCAAAATGCACCGCTCACGGTTTTTTACCCAGCTCTCAACATCCTTATAAAGCCCAACCCAGAAACATCTCCCTCTGAGCAGGTTTATAGTACGTTCTATGCCCTGATGCCCTTGGTCTCTTAAACAACCAGGCACAAGTAACTGCCATACTTCACCATGACGGGGATCTTTGATAACCCTGTACAACAACCCTTCCTTTTGCTGTATACAGCTCCACTGTTTCAAAAGTCTTTTCACTGAGCTAGACAGAGAAGCTCGCTTTCTGCTGCTAGGCTTCCTCCCCCCTATCCCAAAATTTTTTCAATTCTCTTTTCACACTGTCTACATGAGTCAAAACCCCTATCCTGATCCTTGGTTTTAGCCAGATGTCTTCATCAGACATGTTCATGACTTGTACAGGGAACATGTGACTCTCGGATGAAACTAAGGTAGGCACCACAACCAAACCGCCAGGCAAGGGTGCATTCACAGGCTTCAGCAACATTAAAGGGCCATGTTCAGTCACAGTCCTAAGTCCCCTTGCCATGACTGTGGCGGCAGATTACGCAGGAACATGGACCATCTTCCTACTCGCCACTCTAGCAAAGGAGAGCCTGTCTTTTACAGTTACTGCATGAAGGACTCCTATAGAGAACAAGGACTCCTGTGTTTGCATGCTCTTTGTGGATTTCACATCAGCCTTTAACACCATCATACCACAGACCCTGGTACATAAACTGACAACACTTGGACTGAGCTCCATCCTTTGCAACTGGGTCCAGGACTTCCTAGCCGACAGGCCGCAGTCTGTGAGGATCCACAATGTCTCCTCCTCCTCCATCACCCTCAGCACCGGCTCCCCCAGGGCTGTGCTGAGCCCCCTCCTGTTCACCCTGCCCACATACGACTGCTCAGCGATACACCCGAGCTGTCTGATTGTGAAGTTTGCGGACGACACAGCTGTGGTTGGATGCATCGCTAACAACAACGAGTCCGACTACAGGAAGGAGGTGGAACACCTGGAGGGTTGGTGGAGAGAAAACAACCTCTGCATCAACGTGAAGAAGACCAAGGAGATGATCGTTGACTTCAGAAGGGGCAGACACCTCCCCCTTCCCCTGCACATCAGAGGGACAGCGGTGGAAGTGGTCTCCTGCTACAGGTACCCGGGTGTCCACATCACTGACAACCTCACCTGGAGCACCAACACTTCCTGCCTGATTAGGAAGGCACACCAGCGCCTCTATTTTCTCAGAAGGCTGAGGCGCGCCGGACTGGGGAGCTCAGTCCTGACATCTACAGATGTGTGGTGGAGAGTGTCCTGTGCTCCTACATCACTGTGTGGCACGGCAGCTGCTCTGCATTATTTCATTATTATTTATGGCTTGAATCGGGACCAGAGAAGCCAATTTTGTTCCTTCCCATGTACCAACATGTGTTGTAATGACAATAAAGAATTCTTGAATCCTTGAATCCTTGAAAGATTACTGAAAGCCTCTCTCCAGTCGGAGTCAAGTTTACCCTGCAGTGTGCCTTCAAATTCAGTGTGTACCAGTTCTCGATATCTTTTGACCACATTCATTCCTAAGAGGCCTGGAACAGAGGAAGAGTGTGCAGAATCCTTCACTATCAGGAAGCCTCGCTCTGGAATAGTCAGACCCATTGCTTCAACCTCAAGTTCAACATAGCCCATGCAGAGTATGTCTAATCCATTGGCTGCGGTGAACTTTAACCACTCAAATGCAGGGTGAATGTTTTCACCTTTATCTGACAAGTGTTCCCTGAAAAAACTCTCAGAAATTGTGCTGACCTGTCTACCAGTGTCAAGTATGAATGATACTGAGACTCCCTGAAGTTTCACCTCTACAGTTTTGCATTCCCCGACTGCACGCTTTAAGATCCTACTTCTGTCTTGTGTTACTGATGGTGAGCCAGTAGACTCCCCTTGAATTGCCTGGCTCATGACAACCTAGGGTGAAGGTTTTCCTGCACTACAGAAGCACCAGGGGTTGGATCATCTTGGCCCCTTTTGGCCTGTGGGCACCTTTTAGCAATATGGCCCACGCTCCTACGCTTGACACAGATAGGCTGGCCATCTGGGGTGAACTGTGGTTGTGCTCTAGCTCGTGGCTTGGGCTCCTGGAAAGTCAGTTGAGTGGTCCGTCTACTCAGTTCAGTTACAGCACTTGTTAGATCAGCAAGTGTTTTGCCTAACTCCACTAGCTGCTTCCCCTGATGAGCTAATGCTCTTTGAACATCATCTAACACAGTACACTGGCCATTGTCTCGGTAGCAGACAACTGGGATTCTGAAACCTCCAACTTAACCTGGCTGCTCTTAACAACTCTGGGACGATGGGACCTTCTTTCCTCCACTTCCCACAAGAGGGCTTCGCTTTTACCAAGTCCAGTCTGAATATGAATCTTAAGTCCAACACAAGAATCAAGGATACTGAAAACAGTCTTTAACTTGGAACACCACCGAATCTTGCTCGAATCTAGCACCACCTGGAGTACCATGGGCTGTCTCCCACTGGTCACCACCTCCACAACAGGCCGGCCTCTCCGACTCGACCACTCACAGGCCACCCACAGGCTTCTCCTGCAATCTTCACCACTGCCGTTTTTTCTCAAATAAAAATAAGAATAAGGTACTACTGCCAATTTCAAAAGTTTGTTTAAGCTACAACCCCACTCCTGGTACCAAAATTGTGTTGCTCGGGAAATGTGAAACGCACAGGACACAATTGCTGGGGTTCTTATAACTGAACTCATTTATTTTATGGCAGTTAAAAAGAAGCTTGTTTGACAAAATTGATAGCATAAAAGTCAATTGTTTTCGGTTTGAGAACGAAACAAAAGAAAAAAGGACACAAAATACAGCAGTGGGCTTTGAATATTTACAAAAAAAAAAAAAAAAAACAGAATACACGAATCATAAACTCCATTATATGCCCACAGAACTCGAAACGGTACATTCATTTTATTATCACAGCACTTACATACAGCACAGCGATGAACACGGAGCTGGAGTTTTCTTCGTACACTGCAGCTAGCTTTCAGCCCCGGTCTACGACTGGCACGCTAATCACGATGTCTCTGGAGTTAACCACACCATTATGGTCGTCGCGGCTCTCACTTCGCACGGAAGCACAAACAATAACCCACAATGCACTGGGTGGGAAACCAAAATGCACCTGGCTGAAACTAACACAGCTCACTTTTGCATCCCTGCGATAATAAATGAAACTCCTTTATTCTGTGTATTTTCAACCTTGAAATATGCCATAAAAAAGAGAACAAAAGAAAACAAAACATATTGTGAGACACTATAAACATTTACCACCTGGCTACAAACTCATAGATATTATGTGGCCAGTTTAGTTTGACATGCAATGATATTTAAAAGTAAGTAATAGGACATTTTTTTTTAGCCATACTTGGACAAGCAAACATTTCGTCCTTACTGTGTAGGTATTGGCCTGAGACTCTTATGATTCATAGCTTCACACCTCTAACTAAAGTCTGTATTTGGTCTGAGCCATGCATGCCTCTGTTACTCAGACTAAACGGATTTCTTTCATCCATCTTTCCAAAGCATGTTATTCCAAAAGGTTCGCATTTTTCGGAATGTTCCTTGGCAAACTGTAGTTGTTATTCACTTTGTCACTGTAATGAGGGCCCTCTTGATTACTATGACTATGATTAATATGTCTTTGGCAATTATTGGACACAGGATATAAGGAATAACTTCATAAACACTGATTGAATGTATTTTATTGTATCTTTGGTCGTGTCTTTTCTTGGATAGTTGCCTCTCAACTGGTAAAACTTGTCTTACCGAAATGGGCCAATGAGCAGTGCAGTATGGATAAGCCATGGATTTAGGATTATAGACATTAAAAACAGCTCAGACGCAGGATAAGTTTTGTTTTCTTTAGAGGTAAGCTTACAGTCTAGTCAGACGGGCACCAGGTGTTTCCCCTATAAACAAGGCTATAAATCCTACCACCCCTGCACATGAGTAGCATAACACTTCAGTTCTATGAAGCTATTGTCCATTGTCATATCAATGTATTACATTCATTCATTCATTCATTCATTCATTCATTCATCTTCTGTAACCGCTTGTCCTGTGAAGGGTCACGAAGGGTGCTATCCCAGCTGTCCAATCTAAAACAGAATACATTCATTCTTCTGAAAAATTGGCTTGCATGAAGAAATTTGTATAATTGAAAAGTTATTTGACAAGAAAAGATCCATTCAAAACAAGTATGATGAGGTTTCGTGGAAACTCTGGAGGGATGTGTTGTCTGCTGGAGCTCAGAGCAGCGAAACGAAAAGGCTGAGGACAGTCACTCTTGACGTTGCTCTTGAATCTTAGATAAAAGGTCACTCTTAGTCCAGTATAGGGATGGCACAGGCAGACAGATATTGACCACTAAAAGCATTGTAAGAGCCATTAAACGAGTGGCCATTAAATAAATCATCAAGTAGTCAGGTGGTTCCAGAGGTTTCGTACAACTGCTTATTGTTCAGAGTTGGTTGTTCTCATGTTAAGTTCACACTGAAAGTAAAGGCACAGTTAAACTGAATAATGGTCATTAAAATGAAATACTGCAGTTGGTTGGAGCACAAATAGACACACAGGAATGTTGCTGTTAGATCATTATTTCTAGTGTATTAATGTGTCAGTAGTTGGGGAAATTGGAGATAATTGTATGCGCACTTTGGTAGTTTCATCTGATAGTGAGTTCAATTTTATATGGTACTCATATGATTTAAATGTATGTATAGGGCAAAAGTACTACTCCACTGCACTGTTTGAGTATTTAAATATTTATTGTTCTTCTATCTTACGTGGCCATAAAACCTACTGTAATGGGTTGTTTAGCCTCAGGAATACAGAGTCATAGTGATTCAGTATCTGTGTAGGTTCTTAGTCATCCATGTCATGATATATCCAAAAAAAGGTTTAAAAAAAGGAAACTGGACTTTTGAGAGGACGTTTCACCACTCATCCGAGTAGCTTCTTATTTACAATACAGTTTTAACTTCTGTCCCCAGGAGGTTTCAACCCCATTCACACCTTGACACTGGAGCCTCTGGCGGACAAGAATCGTTAGAATTTAAACCTCAACTTCCCACCAGTCCCCTAGAACTGAAGAAGCTACTCGAATGAGTGCTGAAACGTCATCTCAAAAAACTCTTCAAGTCCAGTTGCCTTGTTTTTAAACCTTTTTTGGATACTGAGTCAGTGTCATGTGTTAGCAGGAGAGCCCCGTGTTAGCTGGTGTGTATGCTAATGTCAGATGATATCTGTGTCACACAACAGAAAAATGTCTTTCACATAAATTGTAGCTATTATTTCTTCACATTCTGTTAATAATTATATTTCATTTTTGAATGTTTTAAACGTTAGTCTTTCTTAACAACCTTGCAAAGTGCTCCTATATGGAGTTTCAGTGCCTGGTGTTAGAAAATGTGTTATTGTGGTGTGATATTAGAATTAGTGAGACCTTTTCCTACTGACACCACATGGGAGGGTGGAACACAGAATAATGAAGTAACGGTTCTTGGGTTGGTAAATAACTGGAGCGATAACACCCGTACTACTTCCCCATTCAAATGAATCATTTAACCAGCTTCTGGTTAGCTCAGTGCAATAAGACTCCAGTCAGGGGGGAAACAGTTAGCCTTTCTCTGCCCATAGCTGCAAAATAATTCATCATATAATCTACCCTGGAACAGCAAACTGTCATTTTAACACTTGGGTTATTGTGCAGATTAAGGAAATTAGTTTTAACATGTTCTCCTGTTAGTCTTTGTCTATGTACATTTTATGTTGATTTGTCTCTTCCAGGTCTGGCCAGTCTTTGCCTGAGTCTGATATTAAAGTGCAGGGTGCAACTCTGCAGTTTGTGAGGAAGACCTCCAATCTGAATGGCCTCTACGAGTGTGAAGCTGTCAACGCATATGGAAGGAAACGCGGAGGTCTGCTACTCGTGTATATGGATTTTGGTAAGATTCGAGTTGGAGAGATGTAGATTGTCAAATACTTCTTGATATGTTTATTCTGGACTTGTCTATTGTATCTAAGGACACACGTGATACTTGATGACTTCAGCATCTGGTGTCTTATTCAGAAACATCTAAAGCAAAAACATCTGACAACAATGCTGCCCCTGTTTTAGTTTGGATGGGCAGAATCTGAAAGTGCTGAGAACCAAATTTATACACAGTAGCTTTTTTTTTGTCAAATAAAATAATCTAACACAGTATGATTTGATATATATGAACATGTCTTCTACTTTTTATCAGTTTCCATTGCTTCCTTTGGCAAATGGCGTATTTGGCGCTTTGAAGCAAATCTTCAGTTTAGCCTCCAGCGCATTCTTTTCCTCCATGCCATCGGTCCAAGCAAAGAATTCTTTGGTGTCATGTTTAAGCCGCTTAGTGTACTTCAATGGTCAACTGAAAAGATGTTAACATGCTTGTCTCGACAAAGTCTGCTATAAAACAACAGCATGCTTCATGCCTGAACTCCTCCCTATAGAGGCATTCAAGACATCTCAGGCTGAGACAATAACACAGAGCAAATGGAGAAATAGATTTCTTGGATAGCAGAGGTTGAGTCTGCTGCCAGCACAGCCCAGTGAATAACTGAATGAATGTATACCCATCCCAGATAACTCTGAACTCAACTCTAGCACACTCTAAGCACATTCTGTCTTGTGAAATATTCTGTTCCTGTAAGTTCATGTGTCAGGTGCCTTTTGTGCTTCAGGACCTGTCTGTACAGGTCCTGAAGCACAAAAGGCACCTGTTTGTAATATAAAACTAAATACCAAGATAAAAAAAATCTCAAATATCTCCCCAAAGTGCAGTTGATAACTGTAGCCTACAGTTTCAACAAAGAGAACTGAGAAAGAAAACCTACAGAGAACCTGGTCTTTTTCCTAAAATGGCTCACTAGACACATAACATACAACAGGTACGCCAGACCACAGTTGGAGGTTCAAAAAAAGTCTGTTTTATTTTAAACTGAAAGCAAGAGCAGGGGAGAAAAAAATTAGATTCAAGTGCTCAGCAGGCCAAGTGAGGAGTGACCAGGAGGAGACGGGAAGAACCGCTGCTCATAACAATGACACTGATGATTCAGTATTTTCATCTGAATGTTTTCTTTATCCTTGTGGGTTTTTTTTTTTTTTGTGCTTCAGGCAGCTACACTGCTGGCTGGACATTATTTGGTCTTCTGCTTTCCCTGAACATAGTAGCCATTGCAGTGTGGTACCTTCGTAAACGCAAGAATACGCCACCAAGGTACCAACTACAGTCGCCCTCCATACATTTAGGCTTAACACGGTGCTACGTAGGACACAAATGCATGCTGCTCATGCTATGTGAATATTCTGATGTATATTTATTGGTGTTTCATTATGTAGCGCAGAAGCGGGCAGACATGCTGTGCCAACATCTCCTCCAAGTGATGATGAAGCAGCAGAGGTAAAGGAACGATTACACTTAATTTGTTAACATGTATCATAGCTCTTTTTTGTTCCCTCAAAGTTTAACCTGTGCCATGAAAACATTTTATGTATGAATACTACATGTGTCTAGGTGTGTTATATTCAACAGTAACATTCATTTTTTAGTGTGTTCTGTTCCAGTGCACTACTGTTTTTAAATATTCTTTCTGTAATTCTTGCTGTAACTCAGCAGATTCAATTAATTTGTTTATTTTTTTATTTTTTGACCGCAGGGATCTCTTTGACAGCTGCAGCAGAATCCGAACCAAATGTTTGTGAGTCATCTGGTCAGTGTGCAGTTGGGCAGCAA
Source organism: Chelon labrosus (assembly GCF_963514085.1). Taxonomy (NCBI): domain Eukaryota; kingdom Metazoa; phylum Chordata; class Actinopteri; order Mugiliformes; family Mugilidae; genus Chelon; species Chelon labrosus. The sequence continues at coordinate 14,938,919 of NC_140341.1, forward strand.
GGACAGGTGTTGTGTTTAAGTTTATACCCGTGCTTTTATCTTACTTACTAGTGTCACATCTGAAGCAACTGCAAATGACTGAAGAATGACTGCAAACAGTGAGGGCAGATTACAGTCAACTGACTTTTATTATCACTGCTGATTTATAGTAGGATGTGGTTTCTGGAGCAACTGTCTGTGCCGCTTTTCTCCACCTGCCTTACTTCTGTTCCTAACAGATGGGGGAGTCTGTATGTGCCTTAACATCAACCGTTTTAACTGCTCACAACCACAGAGGACTATAATGTGCATGATAACCAAAAATGAAACTGTTCTCATCATATACTATAGATTTAGAAAGTCCTTATTTCTCAGTGTTTACACCTCACTGTTAGAATGAACAGACCCTGAGTGTACCCTTCCATAGGAGTATTACACACTATATTTTGACAGCATAGGCTGCACAGGCTGCCTGTCTGGTTGTACTGGGTGGAGCTGTAGGTGTGGTAGTGACAGTAGAACCACGACTCTTTTCTTATCATTGGGTATAATTATTGTTAAATCCATTATAATCAGTGGTTCCTAACCATAATATTATAACAATCAACACATGGCCACAATCCAGAGCCAACACCCTGGTGCTTCATGTTTGTTCATGGTTTAAGGCAATTCTATTTGTTTCAATCAACACAAGCTGGCAACAAGTTATTTAACCCCATCTGATGCAATGAGTAGCTTCTCAGTTCTTAAACAACTATGTCTAAAGACGCATCCCTGCTTTGCGCATTGGCCAGACATCAACACAAGACTTTGGTGAAAAATTAATGCAACAGTGGCAGTGTATGTCGTACTCTTCCTCTCCATGGGCCATCACCTTAACGTGGTGGAGAAGTTTGCGTGTCCCTATGAACCTGAGAGCTATATTGTCTGGAGCTTGGTGCTCCTGGTAGGGTCTCCCTCGGCAAACAGGTCTCAGGGGAGGGATCAGACCAAGAATGGTTCAGGCACTGCCCTGTGCAGGGACAAGACTATGGCAAAGATTGGAACATGAAATGTGAGCTCAATGCATATTACAGGAAAAGCGCAGACCCTCGTGAATGAAATAAAGGCATATGGCATCTAAATACTTAGATGCCAAAGCTAGCTGGAAGGAAGCAGGACAAACACGACAATCATCAGTTGAATCAATCATATACTCTGGACACACAGGAGATCAGGCTTGTCACTGGGATCATGCTATCAAACACAGCTCAGAAGACTCTTAGGATGGGAACCTGTGAGTGCAAGAATAATAGAGGAAAGGAAGAAACTAAAGACCTGGCTCAGAGGAGGGACAAAATGTTGAGACCACACGTTTCTTTAAAGTCAAATTCAAATTTATTGATGAAACTTAAATAAAACTGTAGCCAAAAACCTCAAAACCGTGTGAGAAGAGTGTGCGCTGCCTGCCTCAGTATGCACACAATCAGACAACTCCCAGAGCCTAGCAGCCAAAACAGGAAGTAGGCCTTGAGGCCCAAGGGGTGTCTCATGATTATTATTATTATATCTTTTATTTATATATATGTAGTCATATGATGACATGTGAAATGTCCTCATGAGACATCCATATTTTCACATTTTCACTAAATATTAAATTATTTTATGAAACATAATGTTACCACATGATTCTGGTTAAGGCTGCAACGACTCGCCGACATCAGTGATGACATAAACACGTCCATGTGCATAGAATGCGTCGACATGTCACAATGTTTGCTAAAAAAAAAACACTTACTGAAACGTCAACAGTCATTAAACAGAGACCCAGGTTCTTTAAACTACATGAAATTGTAGCTGAGCCCTGACTGTTTGGACTATTACAATGAATTTAGGCTGATGGTTGGGTGGTGCTGATAGGCTGGGAGTGTGATCAGTTGTTTTTGAGGAAAAGGTTTTCGAGCAGATGCTAATCACTGGCATGGCAGTGCTGCTTTCCTGTGCATTCGCAATCTGCAAGCAGATTATTTCTACACTAATTGACTCATAGAACTAGATGACATACATTCCAGTTAGTGCTGTGCTCTAAGTAGGTTGAAACTGATAGAAAAATACTACTGATTGTATCATTGTGTTCTATGCGCACCCTACCGTTGACTAGATGTTGTTTTTTCAAGGCCAATGTGAGGAACAAAACGTGTCCTGTTCATTTGGTCCCTTGACAGCTGCTCCCACATTGCCCTGTTTGTCCCAGTATTGATTGGTTACTGTGAGGTGATACTTTGGCTCTAAAGTTTTTCCTCATATTTTTGTCTGGTTCTTGGATGGCTTTGCAGTAAGGGAAAATGGTCACTTCACTCTCCGGCAGTACCTCATTGCCAGGTCTGCTTTTGTTTGTTCTGCTTCTTTTAGCACATCTGCAGTGATTGAGGAGGGCCCCCTCTAATTTGGTTCGACATACCAGTAGAGTGTTCACATCACTTTGCACAAAAACCTCATTGTTCCTACGCAGCCTTTCTGCTACCATTCCTGTGTGTGCTCGTGCTACAGCTATCTACAAGGCCTTCATACCATCTCTGTCTAGTAAATATACAGGACAGGATTTAGAAATGACCATTTTAATCCTCGTGGATAGCCCTTACACTGGACCGAAAACGGCTGTTGCCGCTGTTAGAGGTTCCATAACATTGTGTCCTGTAGTTGATTGAACTACCATCTTGTCGTTAGACATGCGAATGTGGATGTTATCTGCGATTTCACAAAATTTTAGCACTATTCTGCATGCTCCTGAAACACAGAGAAACACAACGTCCTGGCTGCTTATTTCCAATGTAAGGTTTCTGTCCTACTCATAGTGTTCTCATAGTGAAAGTCTGTGTCAGTGTCTGAATCAGTTTCTTTGTGGGCTTCTGTGTGTGCATGACCTTGGCTCAGGGCAGCTAGTCATTTAGTTTTGGGTTGTTCATACTCCTCGCACTTACAATAGCTTCCGCGGTTGCCTTTCCCGCAGCCTACTTGTTTTTCGCCAGCTTCCTCGTCCCCGCCACACCACAGCCGGAGCTGGAGCCAGACACTCCCTCCCAAGATGGCCTGTTTGCTTGCAATGGAAGCAAATTACCTCCCTTTGACAGAAGATTTCGCTGGGGGAAGAGAAACCTTCGTTAGCATCGAACATTTCACTTGTCTTGGTTCCTTTGTAATTGCATGAGTGACTTTTTCAGTGTGTTTTGGATGAGGTAATATGTCATGAAGTGCCGCATTTTGAGTAGCACCTGAGTAGCATGCAAGATCCAATCCGACCAAATTAGGATAAACTGTGTTTCCCTGACTGCTTGTGTTTGGGAGCGTATGTGTGAGTGTGTGCTGTATACTTCCTGCTGCACTGAAGATACTGTCCAGGGGCCTCATGTACGAACGTTGCTTAAGTACAAAAACATTACATAAGTACTCGCTCACGTAAAAGTTCAGATGTATCAAGAGTGAAATGTCCGGGAATTTTGTACGTGGCTACGCCAACGACGTGGCTGGCGTAAGTAGGATTCTACAGATATCGATCCTTTGGCGACACTTAGAGGTGATGCCGGGAAACTGTCATCAATGTGAAAACTATTACTCCGACCGATCGGGACTGAGCCGGTCGACCCTGAGCAGAGCCATGCAAGCCGCGTGGGACGGAATTATCCGCATGTCAGCCAGGTATATCAGATTCCCATACAATGCATCTGAACAAGTCAACATTAAAGAGCAATTTGCAGCGAGAGACGGTTTTCTGACTGTAATCAGAGCTATCGACTGCACACACATTGCTATAAAAGCGCCACCGCATGAATTTGTAAATGTCAACAGGAAACATTTTCATTCGATCAGTGTGCAGATCATACGTGATGCGCAAATGCAAGTAAACATTGTGGCAGCGTGCCAAAGAACACATTTTACGCATCCCCACACCATGAGTAGCGTCTCCAATTCTATTTCTGTGAAGTTCTTCTTCTTTCCCGTCTTACTCATTCTTATGTTTTCGTTTTCTGATCGTGCAGAGATGGGAATCTCAGGTGCAGAGTCAATTTAAATATAATTTCCATATTTAAAATGGGCGTGGACAGGGAGTTGAGATATTTAAAAGGGGCGTGGACAGGGATTTGCATATTTAAAAGGGGCGTGGACAGGGAGGAGTCGGTACGTTCAATCGGGATGTACAAAGGAAATGTGCTTCGAAATGCTTCTAAATCTGAACTTACGTCACGATTTAGGAGGAAATCCACGCAACTGTTAGTACATGAGGCCCCTGGTCTGGTGTAGGGCGGGGGGAGTGAGTGACAGGCTGGCCGGCTGTCATTGTTATACAAGTCTATCTATGTGTAACTAGTCTAAAGTTGAAGGAGAGCAGAGAACACAATCAATGATACAATCAATAGTATTTTTCTAGAAGAAGCCGCCTTTAGTGTTGCAGCACAGCATGAAGGTTCTTGGTTCTGTTGCCTGGCTGGGGTCTTTCTATGTGGAGTTTCCACGTTCTGTCTGTGTCTGCTGTGTTTCCTCTCTCATAGACATGCATGTTAGGTTAATATGAGTATGAATAGGGATAATCTATAGGATAATACAGATACATTTCCAGGAGTTCAAGTTAAAACATTTTAACATCCTAATTACATTCTATAAATCTGAACTTTTGTTGAATAGTATTATTTGGTAAAATGTCTAGTTTTAAGTGTCTTTTTCATTCATAGATACAGTGTTCAAATATGTTATCATTATGTTTGGATGAAACCAAACGATTAATCTACTACTCAAAAAATAGTTGATGCATTAATTGAAAAAATAATCAATTGAAAACATAATTGTTGGTTGGTGCCCTAATTTGGGAGCCAAACTGATTGTGGGATGTGTGATACAGATACAGATACAGATACAGAAAGCTTTATTAATCCCCAAAGGGCAATTCAGTTTCTACAGTCCACCATCTAGACATACAACCATTCACACAGCAATAATAGCAGGAGTAACGTGATAAGGTCTGGGTCCAAGTACAATTTATAAATAAAAAGACATCAGAAGCAGAATAAATAATGATAAAAAGAATACTGAACATCATTGTGTTATTGTAGATATAATTCCCTTGGCGTTCACAAAGGTCTGTACTTTCACAATATTATACAGGCCATTGTCTTTATAATATTGTACTAATATACACCAATCGACCCTAATATTAGGACCATGTGGTCATAATCACTCAAGTGTATAACACTGATTATCTCATGGTCGTGGCACCTGTCTGTGGGTGTGATACATTAGACAGAAAGCAAACATGTCATTCTGTTAGAGGCAGCAAAAACGGTGCCAATATACACTCTGCATTGCAGTTTTGTATGCATAGCCGCAGAGCAGTCAGGGTGCCCCTGCTGACCTCTGTCCACAGCTGAAAGCTCCTGTAATGGACACCCTGACTGGTAGGCATGGCCGCAGACCAGTCAGGGTGTCCATGCTGACCTCCACAGCTGAAAGCTCCTATAATGGACACGTGCGCTTCAGTTGTGAACCACAGAGCAATGAGAGAATGTGGCCTGAACTGATGGATCATGTTTTCTTTGGCATTATATGCACGACCGAGTATGTGTGCATCTTTTACCTTGGGCACACATAGCTCCAGGATGTAAGGAAAACCACCTGTCCATTTCCATGAGGGCGTGCTCAGCATGGAGCAAAGTGTAGATGCTGGTTCCTGTCAAGATAACATCCACATAAAAGCCAGTACTTAGGTTTCCCAGGAGAACATGACCTTGTGATGAGATCATCAACGTGATTTACTTTACTGCTTGGTGGTTTTAATGTTGCGGCCGATTAGTGCACGTGTGTAGTTTGCCATGGCTTTGGGTTAGGGTTTTGTTATTTATACACACACCTCAAATCTACTCAACTGTACATTAAGCTATAAATGTACAGTCATACTGACCACACACAGTGCTAGTTGATTACCTTCTGAAAACATCTGACTTGAATATTTTCCTCGTGTTTTTACAACAACAGTGTTAAATTAAATCCTCCAGCAGTTTCTGTTATGGGTATAACACACTATTGTGGGTGTAAGAGAGTCAGCAAAAATACGTTTTTGCAAGATCATCATTTTTTGCAAGATCATCAGAGGTCAAATGAACTTCTATGCTACACAAGTTACATAAAGAACCTGTTGGCCACCAACTTTGAGAAGGGAAAAGACATCCAGGTCCTCAGTGTGCAGGTGTGGTTAGACCATCTTTCCTTGTCAGTTAAGACAACAGGCCACAGGAAGCTCTGTGAGCTTATACAGAGGCCTTGCGTTTATCCTCACAGTCCCACCACTCACTGTCCTAATATGTTATTGTTTAAAATGATTGCCGTGTTCACCGTCTCAGCCCATGCTAACATCGGACCATTTCAGCCATCATACTTCATATTTTAAAACGAGCAGTCACTACTATAGTCACGTCATCACAAGTCATCAGCAAACCCTTGTGAACATGTTTCCTATCAGGGCATTAACAACCCAACGCTTGATGAATTATATATACAATTAAAATCAGTCTAATTGTCAAGACATTTCACTCTGTACCAAAAAAGAACAACCTTCAAATAGAGGAAATATGAGGAAATATCAGGGGACCACATGGCTTCACTTGAAAAACACAGACTCATTCTCTGGGGACCATGATTGCATGTTTAAAACTCCATAATCTAATCAGTCATTGACCAATGAGCCTTACATTCCTTACATTCTTCTTTTTTTTATGATTTTGTCCCATGCCAAGTCCCATGAGTTGAATTTGTTTGACTTACATACTTTGTTTCTGTGGCAATGTCAATGTAAACTTGAACTCTTAAGAAGCAGTAATAAAGCAGGATCCAAATGGGAGCACCGTCTAAAGCATCCTCGCTACAAAGGTCTGAAAACAAAGCTACCGACAAAAACACAAGTACACACACGTTATGCTTTAACCTTTTAAGAGCAGGTACAATATTTGCTTTCCGTCTTGGCTGAAACTGACATGAAGGCTTTTTATATGACTGAATAAGTTTAATTTATAACTACAACCAACACTAGGTCAAAAGTGTTTCTTCTTTATACATACAGTATGTATAACACTTTAAATATGCTAGGTCCTTTAACCTTTGCTAGGTCATGCTGGTCATGTGCTTTTAACTTCACTCAAAAGTGTAGTTTGAAACTCTGTGCTAGTTTTAGTTCGACACTGATAGACCACGTAAAACCAGAGATATGAATGTTTTAATTGGATAGTGCAAAAATATGTATCTGGGCATAAAAGTGGGATTGGATGGGAATAAGGTGTTGTATTTCTTTCAATATATTAATCATTTTTGTGATATTACAAAACGTGAAAAAGTTGTTGAATCAGCTGATACTACTCTACGTGATGAATATAGTAGAAAGGTAGACAGTCTTAAGAGTGTGCTGTTTGTTCACTCGTAGATTTTATTGAGGTATTTGGTATGTCATCCTTTTTTTACTTTTTGGCTTAGTTTGTCGAATTATGCTTTATCTTTTAGTTGCTTTGTAACAGTTTGTTTTTCGTTTTTTATACATTTCATTTTTTGCTTCTTCTTCTGTTGTGAGTGTTTTTTTTAGATTTTGGCAGTTTATTTATATTTATTCTTGGATTTGTACAGCCAAGACCAGTTTATTACTACGGTACAAAACACCTTAAAGGGGAACTCCGGCGCAAAATGAACCTGGGGTTAATAACACATGTGTACCGAGTTCGACCGTTCTCTGGTATTTGTTTTCATGCATTTGTTTTGTTAGTCAAATGTGACCAGTTTTCTTGCAAACCGCTATTTAGCGTATAACCCTAGCCTTCGGGGCACACCGACACATAAAAAGAAATCGCTATTTCTATACCACTAACAAGGCTCACAATATCACCACACTTACACGGTAGCATAACTAGGGTCTCTACATGTAAACCGAAGCATTGAGAACTTTGCAAATATACAGGCAGTTTATTAAAAAAGGAATACAGTACCGTTCACGTCTGGCTCGCATATCCAGGCGGGCGCCATCTTGGGGAAACTGAACTGTCTGTTGCCGGAAGAAAGCACTGAGAGCATAGGAAAGCACTGAACGAAGAGAGTTCAGTTTCCCCAAGATGGCGCCCACCTGGATATGCGAGACAGACGCCAACGGTACTGTATTCCTTTTTTAATAAACTGCCTGTATACTTGCAAAGTTCTCAGTGCTTGTAGAGACCCTAGTTATGCTACTGTGTAAGTGTGGTGATATTGTGAGCCTTGTATAGAAATAGTGATTTCTTTTTATGTGTCGGTGTGCCCCGAAGGCTAGCGTTATACGCTAAATAGCGGTTTGCAAGAAAACTGGTCACATTTGACTAACAAAACAAATGCATGAAAACAAATACCAGAGAACAGTCGAACTCGGTACACATGTGTTATTAACCCCAGGTTCATTTTGCGCCGGAGTTCCCCTTTAATAGTTATTTTAATAGGCTGTAAAAGACATAAAACATTCTTCAAACAAACAACATAAACGAAGGTCCTTCTACCTCCCAGTAAACGGACTGGATTGGCTTCAGTACCTCACAGTTGAACCTGATATTTATATTTATACATATATGTCCTGGTTTCGTCTTGCGGTACAAATTTAGGTTTTAATGAGAAGACACAAAGGGGCTGAGGGCGCTCAGGAGACTTCAAAAAGTTTCTAGCTTAGGTGCTCTTCTGCAATGGGTTGCCCTGATGAAGGCCAATATGGCCGCAACGCGTATGCTCATGTGCTTTTAATCAGTCCTTGCCATGTTTAATTAAAGGCTTTTTTTTAATACTTTTTCAACTTCAGAGTGCTTCTGTATTTCTTTTTTTTTTTGTATTTCTTTTTTTTTTTAGGTTTTAATGATTTGTTCAATCAAGATATGTTCATTAGTTTGCGCCTAATTACTCCAACACTGGATATTATGAGTGAGATAGCTTTTTGCTTATTTTAATCTTAGAGCATTAAATGATTAACAGCGTGTTTTAATATTGTTTAGCAGTATGTCATATGGGTAGTGTTACATTTAAGACTTTTTACATAACTGTGTTTTGCTTTATCTCTGTTTTATATTTGTTTGTGTCTTTCTTTATAATAAAAAAAGAGACAAAAACAAAACACACCCTCTGTTCGTGCAAGTATATCTAGTGTTTGTTCTGCACATTACATCCTATTTATTGTATGTTTCACTTCATTCATAGCATGCTCTATTAGTGGTATTTATTAGATAAGATAATCCTTTACTTATCCTACAGTAGGGACATTTGCAGCATTGCCGCAGCAAACATTTAAAGACAGTGCACACAGGAGATAAAGGAAGTAAACATTAAGTAAGTACAAAATATAGACAATGAAATACAATAGAAATCATACATATGAGTGTAGATCAGCTTGACGTGTTGCACAATGAGGGAATAAAGGATATGTAAACAGTCTTTATCTGTAATTAGGACATTTCAGTCATATGAGAATTTATGAAGATTGCAGCTTGCCAAAAGATGTCTGAAGTCTGCGGTGTAGAGGGAGAAAAGAAAGGGAGCCAGGACAGTTCCTTGTGGAGCTCTGGTGCTCCAGACAACTCTGTCAGATACACAGTCCTGTGTCCTCACATACTGTGATCTGTTGGTAAGGTACTCCAGCATCTATGATGTGAGGTGGTGGTCCCAGGGGTGTAGATCCGATGTCAGGATTGGGGGGGACACAAAAGTGATTTTTGTTTTTTGTTGGTATGCAACTCATACCATGGCACCATACCAATGATTTCTTTTTAGATGTGAATCTAAAATGTGAAGAATGTGAAGTCTGAAAATACATTTGTTCAATTTTGAATAATTTTTATTTGGGGGGGGGGGGGGGGGGGGGCAATTCATGTTTTTCACAAATTGAGGGGGACAGGTCCCCCCCATCCCCCCCGGGATCTGCACCCATGGGTGGTCCACTCCTGTGTGCACCTGTTTGTTTGTATGGTGTTGAAATCAGAAAAAGAAATAAATAAAAAACAAAACAAAACAAAAAAAACATAATTCTCACAGTGTTCCCAGTCTTCTCCAGATCAGAGAGAGTTCTATTCAGGAGGCATCAACCACTCCAATACTGGGCTGGTCGGTGAACTGAAACGGGTCCATCAATGATGTCACCAGAGGGCGCAGATGGGCAAGGATCAGCCTCTCGAGTGTCTTCATCAGATGAGACGACAGGTCAGGTCATATCACTACTATAGTCAAGTTGACAACTTAGGCCAAACTCTCTAAGTACACAGCATGTGAGACTTCTGACAGGCTGTATTATTAAATACTATATTCTCCGAATCACATATAATCCTAACTTTAAAGTCCTCATGAAATTATTAGTTTGTTGTTTATGTGTTTGCTACAACCTAGCTAAGGAGGATGTCTCCATCCAAACCACACCGCCCACACATGATCAAGCTGAGAAGCAAAGCAGAGCTAGACAAAGAAGTGGCGGAGAGGGGGGGCATTCATACTTATAAAAATGTAGTAAATCTTTCACTGGATGCAAATTAGTATACACCCCAAAGCGTAGGATGTGTCATCAGCATTTTAATTAATTTTTTTATTTTTTATTTATTTTTTTCTTCAGGAATTGACAGACCCCAAAAAGACCAATGTGAAGACCTATTAAAAAAACTCTCACTGCTGCTGGAACAGACACTGACATATAGGTTAAGGTATATTGCATAAAAACACTTCATATGAAATGTGATTTCATGGGGGCGTTTATGTGTTTGCACTCACTTCGCAAACAGGTGAACAAACTGAGTTACTTGGTATCGGATGTTAATATAGTCTAAATTATTAGAATGTGGTTTTCCTGGGTATATTATATTTAGATTAAGCATTTACCACAGTTCACACATACGTGTACTACAAACAGTAAGGTGTTGGTTTATGTTCCATGGGCACACTCAGGTTATATAAATACTGCTTCCAGTTTTAGGTTTTCACTCTCTAGACTATGCTTATCATTGTTGCTCTCTGTCTACAAAGAGTTTAAAGCCGCACTAATAGGTACATTTATGAATGATCACTCCATGCTCTGCAATGCACTGCAGAGCATTTAACATTTTGAGGCCTGTTGTTTTCGTTTTCTGGTTGGTACTTCTGAATGAAGTCTGCAAAAGTTTAAAAAAAAGCTTTCATGAACATGTTGCATGCTCAGCCAGAAATTTATTTCCTGTTTCCCCTCTACAACTGAACTGACATATTTCTCTGTGCAAAACTGTGTTATAGGCATTTCTGTGAATAGGTGAATTTGTGGGTACTTGCCACTTCTTGTTCTCAGTTCTCAGCTTCCACTATTACGTCTACTATTGAAGCCTGCTGTAAATGCATCTTGGTGGTTGAAACTGCGTTTTGTCTTGTTTACAAGTGTGAGAACTCCCCTCACAAAAGAACAGGAAGGAAGATATCTTTGCAGTATCTTTCTCTCGGCACACCACAGCAAAACTGATCTCTACTTGGAGCAGAGGGCTCTAACAAACCAGCAGTCTCATATAGTGCTGAGATGGCATGATTTAGCAGTGTGAAAATAAAACAGCAGGGACAGACTGTCATCCTGCTGCCATGGGAAAAACATTTCCCTGAGTAGGTGGATATGCCGCCACAGGAAGAAACAACCTTTTATCCAAGCAAACATTATGCTCTTAATTACATACAGTACATTATTTGAAAAAAAAAAAAAACAGTTAGAAAAATGTAGTATTGTAAAAGATAATGTGATGTAATGCAATGATACACGTCAGCGAGCCATGTTCTTCTGAAGGTAAGCCCGTCTAGCCTGACTTTCAAGGCAGTTTTCATAAATGTCTTCTCTTCGCTCTGGCGGTTGGGCGGACTAGAATGACAGAGCAAAAAAAATCAAATGTTCAGTTTCTCAAGATGAATCAGTCACTTTGCAAAACAGCAGCTCCATGTATTGTCTAAAAGTGTAAACTTCTCAACAAACAAGATGATGATTATTGTATTTACCATTTCTACAGCGGGAGGGGAGGCATTATTTCTGTAAGACAAAGGAGCATGTTGTGTGTGTTCCGGCAGTAAAATGTCACATTAACTCAAATTGATCGGAGGCAAGTTCTACTTACTCTGCACGCCGTCTGCAGATTTCTCTGGGGATGAAAACAAATAAAAAGACAAGGAAACAGATGCAAGGAACCCCAACCGCCACAGCAATCATCAGATCGTGCAACTTTTCTGATTTCTCTGGAAAAAAAAAAAAATTATATCTTGTTACTATGAACATGCAGTTTGATTAGTGATGCTTTTACAGTTTGATCCTTTTATGGTGTGTGGGATCGTGTCTGCTTTCACAGTATTGGCTTATTGATCGTCTGCGTCTATTCAGGGGAGTAATTCAGTTTTCTTTGGCGATAAGTGCTAGAGACACAGTGCCAGTGGAAATAATGCCGTCACAGCTGTTTCAAAACTCCATACTTCTTTCTTCACGTCATTGTGCTACAGTTTATTCTTAGCTTTCCACAACTGCTTTTTTTTTTTCTTTCTTTTTTTACGTTTGTTTGTTTTGGAAAAAAAATCTAATCTGATCTTCTGCAAGTAGCAGCCTAATTTCCCCACAGGGATAAATAAAGCCATATCTTACCATATCTTATCTTCCTGGGACTGCACAATGGCATGGTGTTTAGCCCTGACTGCCCACAGCAACAATGTTCCGGGTTCAGGTGCATTCAGACGTAGAACTGACTCTTAAGTTAGGCACTCCAAATATTCCATTTCGCTCTTTGATGTTTTTGTTTTTACTTGTTTACAGTCTGTGGACGGCCTGTGTTTCATTTGCAGTCACTCATCCTATCAGCACATGCTGGAAGTCTGAAGCAACAGTTTCCAAATGCAAACACCAGACTCAGAAACTCTTGACCTTTCGTCTGCTCAATCGATGAAGAAATATCCCCTCGCATGAAAATGGCACAATTATTTTGAGGGACGCATCCAGTTACTTGAAATCACATCCCTGTAAATAGGGGACTGTGTATGGACTGGGGATGCACATACCCTCAAATTAAAGTTGAGTCTTCACTTTAAACCCGTGTTAATTATATGAACGCAACGAAAACTTCCTACTGCTGCAGCTTCCCATCAAAAGAATATAACTATATAGCTAAACAAGTTATGTTGCACTAAACTACAGTTTTGCTCATAAATGTACACACCCTTATGACGTCTGTAAAATCTACAGTTTTTAAACTATAATACGTTATAACAACCCAAATGCCCTGATTAAAAGTGTACACTGTTGAATGTTTGGCCTGGTGATACATGAAGTATTTGCACGCTTCCAAAATTTTCGTCATTTCTGCATAAAAATTACTCATAACATCAGTAGATTCTTAGACAAGTTCTGACAGTAGAGAACCCAATCAATCAAAGACACTATATTCACTTATCCGAGAAAATGAATCATTTGTTTATATCTGTGAGGTGCAAAAGTAAGTGAACCCTATGTTTTCGGTAACTGGTGAACGCCCCTGTGCAGCACCAACAGCAGGTAAACATCCCAGTTAACTACAGAGACTAAGTCGTCTGCAGCGCCTGTGAGGGATTTTAGCCCATACCTCATCACAGAACCGCTTCAGCTCTGAGATGCTGGTTGGTTTCCTCACATGAACAACTTGCTTCCGGTCCTTCCTCAACATTACTGTTGACTTGGCCATTGCAAAACATTCATTTCTTTTTGATGCCTTGCTGCATGAACCTATTTCTCTTAAGTCAGCCCACAGACCGATGTTCTTACATGTTCTTTTAGACACTGCTGGCAAAGTTCACAGTCCATCCTGGCTAAGGTGCAGCAAAACAGGCCCAAAGACAACATTACCACCCCCGTGTTTCACAGAGAGGACTTGGTTATGTTGTTAAGTCCACAGACATGAGTCTGGAGTCTTAGTCATTCCAAAAAATTATATATTTCGTTTCACCCTTTGAAACCAAAATATAACATATAATTCTGAGCAGCATGGACTCTAATTTAGCCTTGAAATAAACTTGTAATCCTAAAACTCTACTTCAAAAGTGAGTTAATCCTCAGTCGCCCACGTTTTTTTAAAAAAAAACTTTACCGCAGAAACGTCTCTACTGCTAATATTGGTTCCACCTACCCTATTTCTGCTCTTGAGGAAACCTATATATCACATCATGGAAAGTTAATCTATCTTTATGTGCGATCAGTGGTTGAGACACCCAGGTTTTGATGGCTAAGTTTGGTGAGTTTCACCTACGACAAATTTGTTTTAAATTACCGTCTTTGTATAAATAGTCGATTGCTTTCTGACCTCTGTTTTTACAGGACATTAAGTCATGAGATTTCCAAAACATAACATTGTGAAAATACATCAGCGCCCACAGCAGCTCTTCTACAGTTTTCAGTCTCCTGACCTCAGAAGACGTCTTTCCCAACTAAGAAAATAAAGGTCCCCATACACAACTATAGCAGGAGACCAAAAGCTGTCATTCGAGCTAAGGGTTGCAAGAAACACTATTGAGAAATGAAGCCAAGGGTGCCAAGAGGAGGCAAGATCCACACTTGGCGTTCTTTCCTAAGTGGAGAATTTCCTCATCTCCTTTGTCTTACAATGATGTTGATATCACTGAATCCTCATCCCCCTGGGCTGTAAATCCATATGGATCTGTCACTTTGCTTTCGGGTCAGCTATTGTGCAACCCTCCTCTTCCTCATCTCGACACCTAGTTTGCCGAAATGCTTTGCACACTCATGTTACTGCAGTAAACGTTAATCCTGCACTCCGACTTGATCTCTCGTTATTGAACCAGGCGGATGCAGCCTTTTGAACGTTAATTCCTTCAGGGCTATGCCTTCTTTGGCGATTGTTCCTTTCTAATGTGATGCCTTATAATTAACTTACGCTTAAAGGAGGGTACACATAATACAGCCTGGGAATGTAAACTTACATGCTAAACTGTAATCACAGGATTCTGTTGCTCTCTATTGTTGCGACAGGAAGGATTTCAGTTTCATTTGATACAGATATTTAGTAATGATTAACACACCTGTAATTATGAGCTGCCAGCTCTGTTGATAGACTCCGGCTGCTGTGTTCGTCTCACAAGTGTAGTTTCCCGTGTGATTCACCTGGGCCTTCTCTATGATGAGTGCATACAGTTCGCGCTCTAGCGTAGACATTTTTAAGTTCAGGTGGACAGCTTCTGAACTGTTATACTGCCCCTCGCTTGGCGAGAAAGTGAACAGGTGAACTCTTTCATTCATTGTCCATTTCACTAGAGTGAGTTTGCTGATCGAGTCGTTGTTATTGTTACAGCTTAAGATCACCGTACTGCCAACCACCTCTGAGATGATGTTCCCTTCTGAAAATAATTTAAAACAAATAAATCATAATCAGTATGTTTGTTTCACCCAAGTTGTCACCATCACACTGCACACTTCAGTTAAATCAAAAGTTTGCCTTTTTTCTTTCTTTTTTTTTTTTGATTGATAAAAGGCCCGCCGCTTAGCTTAGCTTAGGTTAGCTTAGCTTAGCACATCGGCTAAGAAACACAGTAAAAACCCTGACTCTTCAAAGGTAACAAGATGTGACTGCAAGTCTACATTGTTCCTATCGAACTGTCTAAAAGAAAGCAAAAACTGTAAAACTGTTTCTGTGACTCATACTCATTGTCAGACGGTGCGTACCTGCCGGCAAGAGAATCCGGAAGATGAAACACAGACTCAGAGTCCAAGTCCCATTGATGCCCAAATATCTAGAAAAATCCTCCATCCCATCCTGAAAACAAAGACATTTTTACTGGCAACACATTTTGCTGACGTGGGTTTTTGTATTCACTTCCCTTACCAGGAAAATCTTAATGAGATTAAAAACCCGGCCTGGTCTGTACAAAGCAGCATACATTTCTTTATGTTTTAGTCTAAACTGACAAATATAAATGCAAGATACGAATTTAACAAACGGGTGATTCTGAGATCAAAAATCAAACTGTCAGCAAGAATCGTAAAGACATCAGTGAATGCATTGACTGCAATCGCTTACCGTTAGTTAGTATCAGCAGTCCTGTTCTCAGTTCCTTATCTCTGAACAGCACCTTTAGTGTTACAGAGGGCAACAAAAACTAAACAAGAAAATGTTGTATATGTAATTCAAACGTGCCGCTACCTACAACTGACATATAGTTCATCTGAAAGAGATTAGACCTGACCAGAGCCCCCTACACACACAACGGAAATGATTTCCACACAGGAAGTCAGTAGTTAAATGCCACTGATGGTCTGTGGCCACGCAAAAACTTTTTTTTAATTTTTTTTGTGTTTGCTTGCAGAAGCGGTTGTGAGACTTTCCTTTGGCAGTCTTAGGCTACGTTTCATTGTCTGGCACTGTACTGTTCAACTCATATCCCCCTCACCCCCCCACACCTGGAGTGTGAGAGGCCTTAGATCACAACGTATCTCTTAGCTTTTATTTTCATCTTTGGGGAGAAAAAAAAAATAAAAAATAAAAAAAAAAATATCTGCTTTCAAACAGCTTTCAGGAAGCATCTGGCATTTGAAGCAGCACACCCAGCACCCGTACACTCGAAAACGAAAATTCAAACCGAGCATTTTCATTTTCAAAGTGACATTTGATTTTAAGAAATGTAATCATGTCATCTCATATCAAATGGCAATGAGGCGGAAACAATGGCAGCTTTATCACAAGCCGTTTATGAAGTCATCCATCATTGGTGACGTGTCATTCAAGACGAGGAGTGGCTCGGAGACAATGGACGTACTATGTAACACCTACACATGTGCAGCACATCCGGCCCAAAACACAGTGTAAGTATCAAGAAGGTTCTCCGTGATTCTGAGAGCTTGCTAATGGTTCAGCCAGCTCATGAAATAATAATAAAAAAAAAAGATCCTGTGACTCTGAGCCGTCTAAAGATAGACAGATCAGAGTCACAGGGTTAGGGTTAGAAGAGGATCATTTTTTTCTAAAAGCCTTACACAAATATTATTTGTACGTCTTTTACTTGAGTCCGTCCACATGTCATGAGACACTCCCTAGATACTCCCTTGTGATATAATTTGCCTTGACATTGCTGTTTTTTTCAGAAAACAGCTTCTTTTCATTAGAATTCACACAAGTTTTTATACCTTTTATACCTTCACTGATCAGGAAGATGTAGCATGACACATTAATTCATTCATTCATTCATTCATTTTCTGTAACCGCTTGTCCTGTGAAGGGTCGCAGACGGGCTGGAGCCTATCCAAGCTGTCACGGGGCAAGAGGCGGGGTACATTGCAGGGCTAACACAGAGAGACAGACAACCATTCACCCTCACTCCTACGGCCAGTTTAGAATCACCAGTGGGATATTTAGTTTTTAGATAGAGTTAGTCAGTGACAACTAACAGGACTTCTCACTGTATTGGGTGAAATGTCCATGTTGTGTAATGTCTGCTGTCAGCTTTGTGAAGCACCTAAGTGGTTTGTGTGTTACACTAGGGTGGATGTGGTGATTCACTGAGTTAGGAGTGTGTCTATGTCAGCCTGTGTTGCTGTTCCTCTGCCCCATGACACCCAAGCAAATCTACTGAAGTACCTTTAAAATAAATAAATAAATAAATCAGAAAGTTAGTATTTACCCAGTGAAAGCTTAAATCATGCTATGGAACAGTCAAATGAATGCTCTCCAGGAGTAACAATGCAATACTGTCCCTTGGTGGTAGTAATTTTTCTCTTGTCTAAAAAAACTGTTTGTTTTGGCAAATAAGCCCATATGCACCGACAGCTTTGAGGAGCATTAGTCATCACTGTCAGTCTTGCTTGACCTCCCAGTGCAGACATTTTCTCCCACACCTCAACGATGAAACATGAACTTCTTGTCCTTAGATTTGAATGTGATTGCTTTTGTTTGAGTGTTTTGGCAAACCGTGAGAGCGCTGGCAAAGACTTGCATGCTCCAGAAATGTAAACATAATTACTGTGGACTTCCTGAAACCAGTTTAATAAAGCAGCTTAAATAATATACTTCTATTTCCTCTTTCAGCTGTTTCATGACTTTGCTCTTCTACACGTATCAGATACCCCTACTAACAGGTTAACATACGAAGTACTTTTAACGGTATAAAGATATGATTATTATTGATCAGCAAGGGGAAAGTTATAAATGAGTTAATTGGCTCCATCTAAGTTGTGACAGCTGGAGCCTATCACTTAAAACCCAAAGGATAAATGTGACTGTCTATTTAACTTGATGTTATTCATTCATCTTCAGTAACCGCTTGCTCCTGATAAGGGTCGCAGGGTCTGCTGGAGCCTATCCCAGCTGTCATTGGGCGAGAGGCAGGTTACACCCTAGACAGGTCGCCCGTCTATCGCAGGGCTAACACAGAGAGACAGACAACCATGCAAACTCCCAGTCAGCCCATGGTCAGACATAATTAAATTAATTAATCTGTGACTTTAACTCATAAGAGAGCGTTTGTGTGCACAGTGGCATCGCCATATCTGCTTGAGGAAATATTTTAGTACGTCGTCCAACTCGAGCTTGAAAATGAGGATGACTAATCCTAGGATGACAATAAAATATCTGCTTGCAAACAGCAAAAGTAAGCATGTCGTATCAAATGGCAGTGAGGCGGAAACAATGGCAGCATTATCACAAGCCGGTTACAAAGTCATCCATCATTAGTGACATGTCATTTAAAACCAGGAGTGGCTCAGAGACAATGGACGTACTATGTACTATGTCAGTCCAAAACACAGCGTTACTATCAAGAAGGTTCCCCATGATTCTGAGAGCTTGCCAATGGTTCAGGCAGTTCGTAAAACAAACAAACATAACATCCTTGAAAATTTTCTGTGAACTTTTCATGTTGCTTCATGTCTGCTGTCAGCTTTGTGAAGCATCTAAGTGGTCTGTGGAGCGTAACATTAGGGTGGTGAGTCACTGAGTTAGGAGTGTCTCTATGTCAGCCTGTGTTGCTGTTCCGTTGCCCCACGACACCCAAACAAATCTATTAAAGTACCTTTAAAAAAACAAACAAACAAAAAAAAAACAATCATAAAGTAAGGATTTAACCAGTGAACGCTTTAATAATTACAATGCAAAACTGCCCCATTGGTCTTAGTTGTAATCCTCACAGCCTTTTGTCATCCTTTAACCGTCACAACGTCTATTATTGTCTTTAAAGCCAAATGCGCCATCTAGTGGTCACTGTTGTATATGTTGTGTATGTAATTCAAACGTGCCGCTACCTACAACTGACATACAGTTCATCTGAAACAGATTAGACCTGACCAGAGTCCCCACGCACACAACAGAAATGGTTTCCACACAGGAAGTCAGTAGTTAAATGCCACTGGTGGTCTGTTGCCACGCAAAAACTTTTTTTGATTTTTTTTTTGTTTGCTTGCAGAAGCGGTTGTGAGACTTTCCTTTGGCAGTCGTAGGCTACGTTTCATTGTCTGGCACTGTACTGTTCAACTCATATCCCCCTCACCCCCACCCACCTCTAGAGTGTGAGAAGCCTTAGATCACAACGTATCGCTTAGCTTTAATTTTCATCTTTGGTAAAAAAAAAAAAAAAAAAAAAAAAATACAATAAAATATCAGCTTTCAAACAGCTTTCAGGAAGCTTGCATCTGGCATTTGAAGTAGTACACCCAGCACCCGTATACTCTGAAAACAAAAATTCAAACCCAGCATTTTCATTTTCAAGGTGACATTTCATTTTAAGAAATGTAATCATATCAAACTGCAGTGAGGCGGAAATAATGGCAGCATCATCACAAGCCGGTTATGAAGTGACTCGGAGACAGTGGAGTGTAACTATCAAGAAGGTTCTCTATGATTCTGAGAGCTTGCTAATGGTTTAGCCAGCTCATAAAATACACATAAAAATAGATAAATAAAAAGCTGTGACTCTGAGCCGTCTTAAGATAGACAGATCAGAGTCACAGTGTTAGGGTTAGAGGAGGATCATGTTTTTCTAAAAGCCTTACACAAATATTATTTGTACGTCTTTTACTTGAGTCCGTCCACATGTCATGAGACACTCCCTAGATACTCCCTTGTGATATAATTTGCATGACATTGCTGTTTTTTTTTTTCAGAACAGCTTCTTTTCATTAGAATTCACACAAGATTTTAATACCTGTTATACCTTCACTGATCAGGAAGTTGTAGGATGACACATTCATTCATTCATCCATTCATTTTCTGTAACCGCTTGTCCTGTGAAGGGTCGCAGATGGGCCGGAGCCTATCCAAGCTGTCACGGGGCGAGAGGTGGGGTACATTGCAGGGCTAACACAGAGAGACAGACAACCATTCACCCTCACTCCTACGGCCAGTTTAGAATCACCAGTGGGATATTTAGTTTTTAGATAGAGTTAGTCAGTGACAACTAACAGGACTTCTCACTGTATTGGGTGAAATGTCCATGTTGTGTAATGTCTGCTGTCAGCTTTGTGAAGCACCTAAGTGGTTTGTGTGTTACACTAGGGTGGATGTGGTGATTCACTGAGTTAGGAGTGTGTCTATGTCAGCCTGTGTTGCTGTTCCTCTGCCCCATGACACCCAAGCAAATCTATTGAAGTACCTTTAAAATGAATAAATAAATAAATCAGAAAGTTAGTATTTACCCAGTGAAAGCTTAAATCATGCTATGGAACAGTCAAATGAATGCTCTCCAGGAGTAACAATGCAATACTGTCCCTTGGTGGTAGTAATTTTTCTCTTGTCTAAAAAAACTGTTTGTTTTGACAAATAAGCCCATATGCACCGACAGCTTTGAGGAGCATTAGTCATCACTGTCAGTCTTGCTTGGCCTCCCAGTGCAGACGTTTTCTCCCACACCTCAAAGATGAAACGTGAACTTCTTGTCCTTAGATTTGAATGTGATTGCTTGTGTTTGAGTGTTTTGGCAAACCGTGAGAGTGCTGGCAAAGACTTGCATGCTCCAAAAATGTAAACATAATTACTGTGGACTTCCTGAAACCAGTTTAATAAAGCAGCTTAAATAATATACTTCTATTTCCTCTTTCAGCTGTTTCATGACTTTGCTCTTCTACACGTATCAGATACCCCTACTAACAGCTTAACATACGAAGTACTTTTAACAGTATAAAGATATGATTATTATTGATCAGCAAGGGGAAAGTTATAAATGAGTTAATTGGCTCCATCTAAGTTGTGACAGCTGGAGCCTATCCCTTTAAACCCAAAGGATAAATGTGACTGTCTATTTAACTTGATGTTATTCATTCATCTTCAGTAACCGCTTGTTCCTGATAAGGGTCGCAGGGTCTGCTGGAGCCTATCCCAGCTGTAATCGGGCGAGAGATGGAGTACATCCTAGACAGGTCGCCCGTCTATCGCAGGGCTAACACAGAGAGACAGACAACCATTCACACTCACTCCTACGGCCAGTTTAGAATCACCAGTGGGATATTTAGTTTTTAGATAGAGTTAGTCAGTGATAACTAACAGGACTTCTCACTGTATTGGGTGAAATGTTCATGTTGCTTAATGTCTGCTGTCAGCTTTGTGACGCACCTTAGTGGTCTGAGCATAACACTAGGGTGGATGTGGTGATTCACTGAGTTAGGAGTGTGTCTATGTCAGCCTGTGTTGCTGTTCCTCTGCCCCATGACACCCAAGCAAATATATTAAAGTACCAAAAAAAAAAAAAAACAATAAAAACAATCATAAAGTAAGGATTTACCCAGTGAAAGCTTTAATAATGCCATGGAACAGTCAAATGAATGCTCTCCAGGAGTAACTTTCACAATGCAATACTGCCCCTTGGTGGTATTTTTAATCCTCACAGCCTTTTGTCATCCTTTAACCGTCACAATGTTTATTATTGTCTTTAAAGACAAAGGCGCCATCTAGTGGTCACTCATGTTATTACTACCTGGATAAATGTAACTGTTTAACTTGCTGTTAATGTAACCATTCAACATGAACACCCTCCCTGAGAGATTTGACAGGAGCAGCCACTGTTACAACTGTGCATATTTTTTTACTTTTGTTACTCCAGGCATAATTAAATGAATTAATCTGTGACTTTAACTCATAAGAGAGTGTTTGTGTGCACAGTGGCATCGCCATATCTGCTTGAGGAAATATTTTAGTACTAGGAATAACTGAAATACTTGCGTCAAACACCAAAGTTTCATGGAAAGGCGGTACTTGAGCTTGTGCCCACGTTTCTTTAGTGGTTTTATCGTGCGTTTACATGCCGAACATGTTTGTTCTCGTCTCTCTGTTATACTGAGAGCTGTTATTTTTATTCACCAAAAGTGCAATACTTTCAGTGCAATAAGCCTATGTGCAATTACCTTGATTACTGCGTACTTTTATATTTCTTTTTTTTATACTTTATACAAAGTATTTATATTTTAGTATTAATAGTGTGTTGCTATTTAACATGTTTAGCTTTATTTCAAGGACAGGGCTTTAGGTGGGAAAGAGGGCAGAAAAAAGTGGACTGAGAACGGGACAGGACTTTTTTTTTAAAAAAATTGTACCTTTTACCTTTATTTATTTATTTATTTTGTTTGTTTGTTTGTTTGTTTTAGAAAAAGGCTGATTCAGGGAACCTCGTACAAGCTTTCCAAAGTACCAGTACTTTCTTGTACCTGTGCAAATGGCAATAAAGTCGATTCAGTTCTATTCTGTTTAACACTCTGTATGTGTGTGTGTGTGTGTGTGTGTCTCTGTGTGTGTGTGTGTGTGTGACCGTTTGGCAGAGAAAACG